>NC_137343.1:22364411-23011223 GCF_965287045.1 Carcharhinus amblyrhynchos
CAGTGACCCGAGATCGGAATCGAACCCAGGTCCCTGGCGCTGTGAGGCAGCAGTGCTATCCACTGTGTCACTGTACCTCCCCCAATATATATGTTTTCAGTTGTCTTGTTGTGCCAGAGGAATGCTATAGATATGCAAGTTATATTATTTTCTTACCAGTCAACCCATTTCCACCATCGCATAATTCAACCATGGTATACATGAGGCTGCATGCCGTGTTATGACGGTTGATGGAGAACTTTATATAGGAACTTAGGAACAGAAGTAAACCATTCACCCATTCAGGCATGTCATGCTCACTAAGTTTCACCACCTGATGGTGCAAAAAAAGATTCAATTGAAACAAATATTGTCAGTCCATGTAGCTTGTTCCCACAAGCTTGAGTCTCACTTCAGTCTCAGTGGAACTATTTAATTTGATAAGTTGTAGATATTGGGTTTTGGCTTTCACAGAAAAGTGCACTGAAGTGCGGAATGTGATTGCTAAATATTGGAATCCCTTGTTAAAAATGAAATTGAATTTAGTCAGCAATTAGAAAGAAGTGATCCGGTCACACATTTATTTTCTGCACTTTTTAGCATGGTTGCTTTTTGGAGCTATGACGAGCGTGAAAGGCACTCTGTGGCTGTCTTTTTATTATATATTTTTAAATATTATGTATTTGTTATATATTACATATACATGTGTATTCTATTTTTATTATATATTTTTCCCTGGATTGCAGGAGGCTTAGGAATGATCTTATAGAGGTCAATAAAATAATGAGGGGCATAGATAGTCAATATCTTTTCCCAAAGATAGAGGAGTCTAAAACTAGAGGGCACAGGTTTAAGGTGAGAGGGGAGAGATACAAAAGGTCCAGAGAGGCAATTTTTTCGCACAGAGGGTGGTGAGTGTCTGGAAGAAGCTGCCAGATACAGTAGTAGAGGTGGGTACAAATTTGTCTTTTAAAAAGCATTTAGACAGTTACATGGGTACAATGGGTATAGTGGAACATGGACCAAACGTGGGCAATTGGGACTAGCTTAATGGTAAAAGCTGGGTGACATGGACAAGTTGGGCCAAAGGGCCTGGTTCCATGCTGTATATTTTTGCAGGTACTACATTTGTTTTGATTTGAAATTCCACTCTGCACAAGGAGTGCCAACTTAGCATCATCATCAGTGGGGCTGCAATTTAGATGAGGAGGTACTTGGATTAGTGATCACCTTTTACTGGATCCTGGAATCCTTACCAACCAAGGCATGGCGGCTGTCCGGGTGGAGACTGACCTCAAGAGGGCACAAGTGAGAGGCAGTAAGTGTAGGGAAGACATTAGCATACAGAGGGTGGTGGGTGCCTGGAACGCACTGCCAGTGGAGGTGATGGCAACAGGCATGTTAGCAACGTTCATGGCATCTTTTGATAGACATATCAACAGGCGATGATCAGAGGGATAGCAATGGCATTTGGCGCAGGCTTGGTCAGCCACAGGGCCTGTTCCAGTCCTGTATTCTTCTTTGTTCTTTCTTCATTAATCACTGCTATGGAAACACTGGCTGAATGTTTGATGTCTAAGACCAAAGTCTTTGGGATTCAAAAGAAGCTATAGTTTCACTAATTAAAAAAAAAGACACCAGAGGGCAGCCCTTCAGTAGTTTGTCATCTCTGTCGGTTCCTCAGTTACCCATGGTCAAGTTCATTCCCCATTTCAGCAGCTTTATCAGCTGACTAGTGTGACAGCTGCACAGAATTTTCCTTCTTACATCTTAAGTGCATCTGTTGGAGAAGCATTAGCACAGCCCAAACCAGGGCAGAAATCCGAGCAAAGCTGCAGAGATAATCACAGACACAAAACATCTGCTCTGCTGGTTTTTGTCTCTCAGTTGCCGCCAAACCCTGAGTTCACACAACCGTGTCTGAGGTACACGTCACACAGATTCTCAAAAACCTCCATAGGTCTCAAGCAGATCCTGAGGTCCACCTCTGTATTCCACTTCCTGCTTGTGCTAGAGGAGGCTTGAGTGGCTTGACATTCAACTTACCTGGAATCGCTTAATTCCCTAATACCGCGTGAAAGGGAAACAGGACGGTTAAAGAAACAGAAACTGGATCAAGAGGAGGTAGGAGTGGGAAACAAAAGAATCACCTCTGACCTCTGACATGCGAAACAAATAGGAGTAGACATGATAGCCTGAAACTTTGGTTCCTAAAGGCTACAAAGGCACCTCAAGGTTAGGCTGAGTTTCACTGGAGTGATATAGGAGGCTAAGGACAGGGAGGTCGGAGTAGAAGCATCTACTACTTTAACTTCACTCACTTCCTCCAAACAAAATATGTTGCTATGAGAACTCATATCATAGAATTATAAAATCATACAGTGGGGTGGCATGGTGGCACAATGGTCAGCACTGCTGCCTCTCAGCGCTAGGGACCCGGGTTCAATTCCCAGCTTAGGGCACTGTCTGTGTGAAGTTTGCACATTTTCCCCGCGTCTGCGTGAGTTTCCTTCAGGTGCTCCAGTTTCCTCCCACAGTCCAAAAGATGCGCTGGTTAGATGCATTGGCCATGCTAAATTTTCCCTCAGTGCACCCGAACAGCTGCCGGAGTATGGCGACAAGGGGATTTTCATTGTAACTTCATTGCAGTATAGGCTTTGCAGAAGAGGACCTCCGGCCCATCGAATCTGCATCAGCACATGAGAAATATCTGACCTCCCACCTAATCCAATTTGCCAGCACTAGGCCCATAGCTTTGAACGTTGTGACATCCCAAGCTCTCATACAGGTACTTTTTAAAAGATGTGAGGCAACTTGTCCCTATCAGCCTCCCAGGCAGCACATTCCGGACTGTCACCACTCTCTGGATAAAAAAAGGTTTCCCTCATACCCCCCTCAAACCTCCTGCCTCTCACCTTGAACCTATATTTCCATATAGCTCTTAGCTGTGCCTACTTTTTTCATGAGAGATGTGGAATGCTCTTTGTTCCAGTCCCACTCAGACCCAACCCTTAACTCTTGTTCTGATATATCAATGAATCTATTGTTGTCACTTGCTGCTTTCCACACAAACTGGAAAATTTCAACCTTCCTTCAAATTTCTACCCCTACCTCACCTTCTCATGGTCATCTCCAACTTTTCACTTCCCTTCTAAGACTTCTGTAAATCCATTTCTGGCAGTAGGTTATGGGCCAATATTCACTATAAACCCATTGACTCCCATGGCTGCCTTGACTAAATTATATTCTCCACCAGTCCATTTTGTAAGGACTCTATTCTCCCAGTTTGTCTGTCTTTATCAGATCTGTTCTGACAATGAGACGTTCTAGATCAGTGCTTCCGATGTGTCTTCCTTTCTCCTCCCTTTACTGTAATTGACAATTGCTTCCACGCGATTATTCAATTTTCCATACTGCTGCTCTTACTCTTTACCCTCACTCCCATAATGAAAAGATTCCTCTTGTCATAAACTTCCATCCCATTTTCCTTCACAGTCAATGGATTACCTTCTGTCATTTTTGCCACCTCCTGCTTGATGCATTCGGCGAACACACTTTCCCTGTTCCCATTCAGCAGTCTAAAGCATTCCATCCACAATACCCTGGTTCACTTTTTACTCAATTATTCCCCCACCCCACCTCATCCTTTTTCTTTCCATGAAAGCAGCAGAGAAGACTGAGGGGCAAACTGATCAGGGTGTACAAGATTATGAGGGGCATGGACAGAGTGGATAAAGAACAGCTTTCCCCTTTGTTTAGAGGTCAGTCACATGGGGGCTGACGTTCAAGGTGAGGGACAGGAGGTTTACTGTGGATGTGCGAAAAACCTTTTTTATCCAGAGGATGATGACGGTCTGAAATGCACTGTTTGGGAAGGTGGTCGAGACGGGTTGCCTCACAACCTTTAATAAGTGCCTGGATGAGCACTTGGCACACCATAAGGTATGGGCCAAGTGCTGGTGAATGGGATTAGTTGGGAAGTCAGGTCTTTCACATGTCTCAGTGCAGACTCTAAGGGCCAAAGAGCCTCTTCTGTGCTGTACGAATCTATGATTTTATAATTCTAAAATACAGTTGCCCTTTTACCTGCTGCATTCTTACAGCTTTCTGGACTCAACACTGAGTTCCAACAAATTCATACCACTGTCCCCATTCTTCCCAGTTGGTGATTTCCCGTTTACATCTCCTTTTCCTATTGATGTCCCATTACCCCATCTACCTTGCCTTACACCATTATCACTTTTGTCATTTAACTTCTCTGGTCTTCAATCTTATGACGTGGAGATGCCAGCGTTGGACTGGGATAAACACAGTAAGAAGTCTCACAACATCAGGTTAAAGTCCAACAGGTTTATTCAGTAGCAAAAGCCACTAGCTTTTGGAGTGCTGCTCCTTCATCAGGTGAGTCACTCAATTGAAGGAACAGTGCTTCGAAAGCTCATGGCTTTTGCTACCAAATAAACCTGTTGGACTTTAACCTGGTGTTGTGAGACTTCTTACTGTGTTCAATCTTATCACAGACTTGCCCTTTTGTTCTTCACCTGTCTATCTTCTTTATCCTGCCTCGGTGCTAATTATGTATTAATTGTGTCCATACAGATGAAAATTGCAGATATTAACTGGGGATTCACCTGCGCTCCTATATATAGGACAGACTGAAACCATGGTTGTTGGGAAGGAGGTGCATGCTTGTAATGTGGATGTATGTAAATATATGCAGTGACTCAATGGACTTCACCACCCGGCTTTCTGGAATATAACATCTTGTGCTTGCTTAAAACCTGAAACCTCTAACTTTCCCTGATGAATGGTCATTGACCTGAAATAGTAACTCTGGCCGAATTCTTCATCTGTCAGAAGGCTGCACTCGATGGGGCTGGTAAAGGGTGCAAAATGTATTCCTGACCACAGTTGGCCCCAGTACACGATTTCACACTTGTTGCCCAATTAAGGGACAGCCAGTGTGAAACGTGCAGTGGGAAAGGCCAGGTAGGGTGGGAAGAAGGAGAGCACAGAGAAAAGGGCAGGTGTGGTTTGGCACTTCTAATGGGCTTCCCCCAGGGAGACAGCCATTGCAGAGCTGTGTCAGGGAGCTGTGGACCAGTAAAAATACATTGTACTCGGAAAATTATACAAACACTGTTTAGGCGGAACGTTCAAACACAAACGTCCGTCCCCGGACACTTTTTTAAATCTTATTTCAGCCCTGACAGTTCATTCCATGCTGAATTAATATTGCAGCTAAAACATAAAGGCCACCTGAACAAATGGCCCAGCTGATGGGACATATAGAATTGCTCTCAATTGGCCTCTCCCTGGGTTTAATTGCCTGCTTGATTGTCAGTGGAGCCACTTCTGACTTTTGCACGCGTGCGTTGACTGAAATATTGCATGAGTGCATGATGACATCAAGTTACACACTCAATGTTTTCTCCTTCAATTTTCATACATTTTTGGGTCAGCCATGCTTCTGTCTGAGCAATGTAAAATTTTGACCTTTTGTTTCACCGATGGTCTCTAACCTTCTGATTATTTCCAAAATTTTCTGTTTGTATTTCAGATATCAGTCATCTGAAATGTGTTTGAATGAGGAGGTGGATGCCTTTCGCCATACCCAGGAAAAGATATGGATGGTTCATCTGGTATTAGCTCTAGGTGATCTGCCCTGATTCATTTCCGACGTTATGGAAAAGGTTTACACTGACTCAAGTCTGCCGCTGCACAAGGACCTTTCCAATGCAGCTGTTCCTCACCTCCCAAGCATTCAAGCCTCTAAGACCAAGGAATAACAGCAGATGCTCTGTGGCAGCAGGAATGGATCTGAAATGCCATCATTGGAAACCACATCCCCATCGCAAATCCCACAGCTTGCCCACCCAGCTTCAACCTGCCACGCCAACATTGGGCACTCTTCAACCCTGTCCGCATTGCCCAAGGCCTTTGGGCAACAAATCACCGCAAGTGGGGGTGTTGCAGGGAGCCCAGACTGTTGCTGTGATGCACCCCAATCAATGGCCCACACCATTCACAGCTACTCCCTGTCAAACCTCAACAGAAAGCTCAGAGAGCTCCATTGAGCCACTATGGAAGCTGTTGCTTGTTGATTACTGCACACGCTAAAATAAACTGACATTGTATTAACCCCACAGCTACAATGCTTGCTCCACCATCAGTCCCCATTCTCATGCAGAACTGTGCACTGTGCCCACCTGGATTTTTGGAGACAGATGGCAGTGTAAAATAAGGGGAGATGTGTCATAGAATCATAGAACCTTTATAGAGCAGAAAGAGGCCACTCAGCCCATCGCTTCCGCACCAACCACAACCCCACCCAGGCCCTATCCACATATATTTACCCAGTAATCCATGCATCCCAGGACACTAAGGGGCAATTTACAATAGCCAATCAACCTAACTTGCACATCTTTGGACTGTGGGAGGAAACCCATGCAGACGTAGGGAGAATGTGCAAACTCCACACAGACAGTGACCTGAGCCGAGATTTGAACCCAGGTCCCTGGAGCTATGAAGCAGCAGTGCTGACCACTGTGCTACGGTGCCACCCACTGATGTCTATGATTTCTATGTGTAGCCAAGCCATCAACAAATTGATAATTGGTTCTGCTGGTGAATGTTTCGAATGGGTTATAATCCTGTTCTTCCGGATACCCATCTTCAGGGCCCTCTGTACTCCACAACCAGCAAGATCCTTCCCCTTTCTGAGTAAAAGTTTGATTCCCATTTCATTTTTCAAGCCAATAGCCAGGGTTATTGTTAAAACTAAGGTTCATGATTAATCAAAGTAAATGTCACACAGTGCAAGTGCTGGAACCAGCCCAACTGTTGCCATGGCAGCAGGATCCGTGTTTTGAGAAAAGTGTGGGGGTCCCAGAGGCAGATTAACTGAACTTGTTTTGCAGTCATGGTGCCGCGAACCTCTCCCTACAGTAATTTTTAGAATAACTTTGCGCTCCTTGAATCAATATTTATGAATATTAATGGTGACAATCATAGAACCACATTCCCTACGTGAAAGTCCAGTGATTTACTGAAGTACCTGATACGATTGTGGAGTTATTGATAAAATATAATGAAGAGCTGAGAGAATCAATACTCTTCACTTTATCACCATGCTGACCTTATCCTTACTTTTTTTTTGACTTATGCATGGGACAGGGGTGTTGCTGGCTGGTCAGCATTTATTGTCCATCCCTAATTGCCCTTGAATTGAGTGGGGCTTGCTGGGCCATTTCAGAGGGCAGTTGAAAGTCAGCCACATTGCAGTGGCTCTGCAGATACATGTAGGTCAGACCAGATAAGGACAGCAGATTTCCCTCAAAGGACATTAGTGAGCCAGATGGGTTTTTCCGACAATTGGCCATGGTTTCATGGTCATCAGTAGATTCTTAATTCCAGATATTTTTTATTGAATTCAAACTCCACCAGCTGCTGTGGTGGGATTCGAACCCACGTCTCCAAAACATCAGCTGAGTTTCTGGATTAATAGTCTAGCAATAATGCCACTAGGCCGTCGCCCTCTCCTTCATACCACATGTCATTATTCATTGATTGCATTTTTATCCTCCATTTCACTTTGCGTGGAATTTTCCCAAAAAATGGCAGAGTGTCAGATTCTGACTGAAAATCGGTGTGTTTCGCTCCAGGTCTTCAGACGCTTTGGCGAAAGGAAAGCAGAGAGTGGGAGTGGGAGGAGCGGGTGGGGGATTGTTTTGCACTGTCATTCTTGAGTTGCTGGGCCTAAGCATGGGGGCAACACCAGCTCGACAGAGAACAGGGCCCCCTTCTTATAAAGGGTGCCCAATCTTAGGATATGGACCCTGGCCTTGACCCCTCCCCTTGGCAGTGCCAACCTGGTGCCAGGTTGGCACTATCAGATTGGTACTGGTTGGGTGCCATGTCTCCAACAAACCAGGGGGTGCACTGGCTCCGCGACCCAAGCATGGTCATCTCGCCTAGTGATTCCTGCCAGTGTCACATCATGCCAGTTGGCAGGAGGGAGGGAAGATGGGGGGGAGCATCTGGAAGGCATGGTGCTATGCCTTCAGAAGGTTAGGGTGCACGGAGTTGGGGGTAAGGTGTTAGCATGGATAGAGGATTGGCTGAATAATAGGAAGCAGAGAGTTGGTATCAACGGATGCTATTCTGATTGGCGGTTGGTGACTAGTGGAGTGCCGTAGGGATCAGTGCTGGGGCCTCAGCTATTTACCATTTATATAGATGATCTGGAGGAGGGGGCTGAGTGTAGGGTGACGAAATTTGCTGACGACACAAAGATGAGTGGAAAAGCAAATTGCGTGGAGGGTGTGGAAAGTCTGCAGAGGGATCTGGATAGGCTAAGCGAGTGGGCGAGGACCTGGCAGATGGAGTATAATGTTGGCAAGTGTGAGGTTATCCACTTTGGCAGAAATAATAGTAGGAGGGATTATTATTTAAAAGGCAAAAAGCTGCAGCATGCTACGGTGCAGAGGGACCTGGGGGTCCTTGTGCATGAGTCGCAAAAACCCAGTCTGCTGGTGCAGCAGGTGATCAAGAAGGCGATTGGGATGCTGGCCTTTATAGCGAGGGGGATAGAATATAAAAGCAGGGAGGTCTTGCTGCAACTGTACAGGGCACTGGTGAGGCCGCAGCTGGAGTAATATGTGCAGTTTTGGTCGCCGCATTTGTGGACGGATATATTGGCCTTGGAGGGAGTGCAGAGGAGGTTCACTAGGCTGATACCGGAGTTGAGGGGGTTGAACTATGAAGAGAGACTAAATAGACTGGGTCTGTACTCGTTGGGGTTTAGAAGGATGAGTGGGGATCTTATAGAGACGTATAAGATAATGAAGGGGATGGATAGGGTAGAGGTAGAGAGATTCTTCCCGCTCAGAAAGGACAGCAGGACTAGAGGGCACAGCCTCAAGATAAGGGGGGAGCAGTTTAGAATGGAGTTGAGGAGGAACTTCTTCACTCAAAGGGTGATGAATCTCTGGAATTCTCTGCCCGTTGAAGTGGTGGAGGCTGCCTCGCTAAATATATTTAAGACACGGGTAGATAGGTTTTTGACAGACAAGGGAAATAAGGGTTATGGGGAGAGAGCGGGAAAGTGGAACTGATCCACTTCAGATCAGCCATGATCTTATTGAATGGCGGGGCAGGCTTGAAGGGCTAGATGGCCTACTCCTGCTCCTATTTCTTATGTTCTTATGCCATTCAAGCATATCAAAGTGCATTTAAATTGATGGCAATGAGTGAGGGTATGAACCTGATTACAGGCGAGGAGCCATTCAGGGAGTTAGAGGCCACAACAGGATTTGTGCCCTCGTCAAATGGCCCTGGAAAATCCCAGCCTTTCTCTCTTACTCTTTATTCCATCAGTTACTCTATCTCTTTCTCTCTCCCTCTGATACCCTTCACCCCATGGAGGGATTTTAACATCCCTTCCCAATGATGGGTGGCAGAGGATAAAGGAAACAGAGGTTAAGTTAAAATCATAAAGCTCGGCCCCTAACCACCATGAACTTCTAGTTTATCCATGGCAATTTGGGGCCACCCCAGTAATCCACTCTTGAGACACCAGTCAATGATTTTAATCATAGAATAGAATCATAGAATCTCTAAAGTACAGAAAGAAACCACTTGGCCCATCAAATCTGTACTGACAATAATCCCACCCAGTCTCTCTCCCCGTTACCCCATGTATTTACCTTGGCAGTACACCTGGTACTAAGGAAAATTTACAATGGCCAATCAAACTAACATCATGTGTTAAGGTTCAGTTCTTCTGGCTGTTTCAGGGCTGGTTTCCCTGTTCTTGGAATGGTGGCAGCTCAAGGGAGACAGGAGTAACCAGATCCAGCAGGTACACACTTATCCAACTCTGTTTGTGGGCCAAAAAGAATGGGCGAATTCCCAGTCAACCCCTCCAAAAAACCCTGTGTCAAGATTTCTCCCCCCACCACACAATAGGCCAACTGACAACTCTCTACCTCACCTGTACCCACAGACCCCACCCCATCACTCTGTAATGTTTCTCCCATCACTCTCCAGACCTCCTGCTCAACATTGTCTGCTGCTGGGTGGGTAAAGGAACAAAGACAAAGAATGAGGCCTGCCATTATGGCTGGCAGGACTTCCATCTTCCCAAAATTTCTGGGATTTTTATCCATTGACATGCAACTCTATACCTTCCCCATCAATATTAGGGCCTATTTGCTTCTCACTCTTGTTCTCTCTCTCTCTCTGTTTTACGTTTATCCCTTGGCATATTGTCTCACTTACTGTTAACATGTCCGTTTCTTGCTCACATTACCCCATATTCCATTATTACTCTTTCATCTACTTCTCTCCTCATTTCCTATTACTCTCTTTCTCTCATTCTTTATTTGATTTATTTCTCTTTCTTTCACTTTGCTCCTCTTTCTTTCTCTCTTTCTCCCACTGTTCACTCTGCCCCATTATCATTTTACATGTTTTACCCTATCTCTCACAATGTTTTTTATTCTATTGATAGTGAAACCTTCACTGCTTTTAACAACCTGATAAATTCCTGAAAAAATTCTTGAGAAAAAGTTCTATTTAGAGGTTAGGCTCTCAAATCTACTACCTGAGAATGTGGTGGTGGTGATTTCAACTGTGGCTTTCAAAAAGGAATTGGATAATTATCTTTAGAGGATAGATTTGCAGAGTTACAGGAAACAGCGAGAAGTGGAACTAGTTTAAAACTTCCTACAGAGAACTGGCACATACATGATGAGTTGAATGGACTCCTTCTGTGCTGTGACGATTGTGCCATCGTATGACTCAACATCGTGTTAAAATAATTTCCTGAAAGTCATTTTGGCAGCCTTGCCTTTACTAACAGTCCCTGCACTTGAACTTCAATGAACCCTCATGTGCTCTATTACTAAATAATTTCTGATCGTCAAACTCATTAACACATGTTTTTCCTTTGCAGAGTTAAATGGCTGTTACAGAAACTAATCCTTACACAGCATCTGCATTCTCAATAACCTTCACATTACGTTTTGCCCTTGGTCCCACCAGCACATCACTCATTTTAATGCAGTTGAATGGTAGGGTGTGTGTGGCCTGCTCAAAGGTAGATCTTTGACTTATTGTCGGTCTAATGCTTCATCCTCAGCTATTTTCGTTTGCCAATCCTGACTGGACATTCTCAGGGACAGGGCAAGGAAGCCCTGTCTACCTCAGCCAGAACACGAATCAAACGTGCACTGCTGGCCTTATTCTGAAACACGTGTCCAACCTACTGAGCTAACCAGTCTCCAGATAATTTGACTGGATGTATTTAAAAATTGATCTGAACGTTCCTGGAGATTCAGAGTCAGCATTTTACCAACACGTTGGAAGGGCAGAAATGTAAAGATAAGCTGAAACAATTTGTCCACTTTGTTTCAAAGGCCTATGAGTCCTTGACTATCGGATCCTGCACATATTGTTCAGCCGAAGCTGATAGATACTTTAGCCAGTTACGTTTTTGCTTACAAAATGACCATAGTTCAAAAAAATTAGTTATTTGCTTGTAAGACCATAAGGCATAGGAGCAGAATCGAGTCTGCTCCGCCATTCAATCATGGCTGATACTTTTCTCATCTCCATTCTCCTGCCTTTTCACCACAACCCCTGATTCCCTTATTAATCAAGAACCTATCTATCTCTGTCTTAAAGACATTCAATGACCTGGCCTCCACAGCCTTCTGTGGCAAAGAGTTCCCCAGATTCACCATTCTCTGGCTGAAGAAATTCCTCCTCATCTCTGTTTTAAAGGATCCTCCCTCTAGCCTGAGGTTATGCTTTCTGGTTCTAGTTTTTCCCACTAGTGAAAACATCCTCTCCACACCCAGTCTATCCAGGCCTGTAAGTTTCAATAAGATCCCCTCTCATCCTTCTAAACTCCAACAAGTACAGACCCAGAGTCCTCAACCATTCCTCATACGACAAGTTCTCCATTCCAGGGATCATTCTTGTGAAGTGCTTTGGAACATTGTGAGGATGTGCGAAATCTGTGGGTCCTATTTTACCATTGCGTCGCACCCATTTTTGGATGCGAAAACACGGTAAAGTCAGGTGAGAGGCCATTAATGCGATCCGCGCCTGTGTCTGTGCAGATGGCCACTTTACCGAAACACAGGAATGGCCGAAACGGGCGCACCGGCGATCTAAATGCATTTGCATGCACTTCAATTGAATTAATGAACTGCCCACCCAGATTTATCAGCATTTCCGCCTTTATCACCGTGTTCGTCAATCCAAAATCGTGCCGAAATGAACCTGCTGAATAAAAATCTGAATCGGACGCACCAGCTGCTGAAGAGGAGAGTTCAGCGCTTCCAATGGCTCTCTGACTCAGATCAGTGGTGGGGGGGGAGAGGATGGAGGTGGGTCAGATCATTCTCTGATTGGGGGGGGGAAGGAGGGCCTATCGTCATCTGGTGGGGGAGAGAAGGCAGGTCAGATGTTCCTCAGGGGGGCAAAGTAAGGCCAGATCGTTCTCTTGGTGGGGGGGGCAGTGAAGCCAGATCATTCTCTCAGGGAGGAGGGGGACCAGTGAGGCCTGACCATTCTCTGGGGGTGGGGGAGTAAGGCCAGATCATTCTCTGGGGATGGGTTGGAGGGGAGTGAGGCCAGACCATTCTCTGGAGGGGAGGGGGGAGTGAGGCCAGACCATTCTGTTGGGGGGGGAGGAGGAAGGCGTGTAAAATGTATCTCTGGTGGGGGGTGGGGGGAGCAGATGAATCTCTAATGGGTGTTGGGGGGCAGGGGGGTCCACTGCCACTCTGCGGGCAATCAGTGGGGGAAGGGGACAGGGTGTCGTGATCGATCTGGGTAACGAGGAGTGGGTGGATAAAGAGGACAGTGATGTGTGTGTGTGCACCACCGCTCCCGCGTTTCATTACTGGGCTGCTTTCTCCGCTTTCTGTGGCCCAGAAGCGATCTGACATAGGCGCGCTTTTTCAAATCTTTTTCTAACTGCACATATGCAGTTCAGAGATCCAATCATTCCAGACACGCTAAGCTCTGCCCACAGTGCAGTTTAGACGCGCGATTTTTTTTCAGGTTGAGTGCATATGGGGGTGCCTGAGACCAGATTTCTAAGTTGGATCTGACTTGCACCCAGATTCAGCATTTGGAATGAAAATGATAAAATCACACCCGATGTGTCTTTTTAAAAATCTATTATACTACCATTTTACTACTAGGGACGCCCCACACTTCAGGGGCACAATTCTCTCCATTCTGACTGTGTGATCCTTGTTGCAATCCTCCCTCACTTAGTCATTTTTTTGAAGGGGGGATGATTTGCCGGGAACAGGAGGGACGAGGCCTGAAGATGCTGGCAAGGCCTCACCTCAGAGATCAATTTTAAAGAGATCCTTTCCAAAGGGCGCCCTGATCTCAGATTAACCTTGAAGGTCACCCCTCCTCATCACCAGCATCATCAGGAACCCCTCCTTCATTGCTGGCAAAATTTAACATTGCCCGTTAGGGTTAGGGGAATTAACAGAGTAAATATGTGGAAGTTATGGGGATAGGGCCTGGGTTCGAGTCAGTGTAAACTCGATGGGCTTCCTTCTGCACTGTAGGGATTCTGTGATTCTATTATCTCACCCAGCAATATTGGCCAACCAACATTAAACTGCACAGATTGTCATCTTGCACGTCTTGAGAGTGCCTGAGTTGTTGGCCAGATCATTATACAGCTGTGTAGAAACTATATTAGAATGAACAAATAATGGTTGTTCACAATGTTTGAGAAATGCTGGCTGCCTGCCTCTGATCCACTGCTTGCTTTGATGTAATGCATGAGAATCATAATGATTGTCTTGGAACATGTCCCACCTGCTGACGTGGGCAGCTCACTGTGTAAAGTGTTAAGAGTGAGCCTGTTGACACTGCCTCAGGAACACCTCACGTAGAACAAGTTAGCGTTTCAGTTGAAATAATACAAGTAAGCTGCGTGTCGATGGAGAGGACACAATTTCCCCAAAAATCACCACCACGATCCCATTGTGTTGGTTACCTAGGGTAACCATAATTCCAGCCTTTTGAGCCAACCAACTCTGCTTGGACCATATGTGATGCCAACATTTGCAGCTAGCTTCAGATGAACCATCAATTATGAAAGAATGTCCTGAACCTTGATGGCAAACCTTAATGTTCCAAGGCTGTGAAGAGCATTGATATAATTAAGAAACAATCAAAGAATTGAAAACGCACGTAAATTCAATTTTTAATGATGTTGCCTGGACAGATCGGACGGTGCCCTGAAATACCCCATCTACATTGCAGAAACTATTCATCATGTGCCATCTTTTGCATAATTCAGTGTTCCAGCTGGCACCAGTCTCAATGTTCCTGAGTGTTTGCATGCTCTGGCAGTGCAGGAAACGTAGCAGCTTGCTCATGCAGGTGAAGCTCTGGGAAAATATAATCAAGGGACATTCTGCCTAAAACCTCAAGTAAATAAGCTGACAGAACATCGCAGCAGCTCTGATCTTCAATGATGGGAATTGTTCCCAAAGAAAAACTATAATTTTGAATCAACTTAATCTGCCCAGCTAGCGTAAACATTCAATATGCAACATAATTAATACAACTTTGAACATAATTCCTCTGAGCTTCTGTCTTCTTTTCAAACGTGAATCAGGTGGTGCTATGAGGTGGCACAATGGCTTGCACTGCTACTTCGCAGTGCCAAGGACTTGGGTTCACTGTCTATGTGGAGTCTGCACGTTCTCCCCGTGTCTGCATGGGTTTACTCCGGGTGCTCCAGTTTCCTCCCATAGACTCAAAGATGTGCTGGTTAGGTGCACTGGCCATATTAAATTCTCCCTCAGTGTACCCGAACAGGCACCAGAGTGTGGCATCTAGGGGACTTCTACAGTAACTTCATTGCAGTGTTAATGTAAGCCTACTTGTGATGCTAATAAATAAACATTAAATATGCCCAAGAGCTCCTCTATCTTACATTGTATTAATTGTACTTGCATCTGCTTACTCCACTGCTGAAGGTTGTGAGATGCATGTAATGCAGGGCGTCCCAGTGATGACATACTTTTCCTTATAACAATTTTTGGACTGGTGTACATTGCACTGACTGCTGATGATGTGTTGATTAGACTAATTGGGAAAAAAATTTCCACTCCGAATCCAAGCTGGCCAAAATATTGGCATTATACCCACTGCCTCCTATGATTACAAGGGCGGTGATAGCCTAGGGGTATTATCACTGGATTATTAATCCAGAAACTCATCAAATGTTCTGGGGACCCGGGTTTGAATCCTACCACAGCAGGATTTGAAATAAGTTTTAAAAAAAAATCTAGAATTCAGAAGCTACCGATGACCATGATTGTAAGTAAAACTCATCTGGTTCACTAATGTCTTTTAGGGAAGGAAATTTGCCATCCTTACCTGATCTCACCTATATGTGACTCCAGAGCCACAGCAATGTGGTTGACTCCCAACTGCTCTCAGGCAACTAGGGATGGGCAATAATTGCTGGCCAGCCAGCAACGTCCATGTCCCACAGCTGTGTAAAGGAAAATAATTTTTTAAAAATGCCCACAAAGGCACCACCAGAAGGCTTTCAGCTGCAGGTTTCATCTACACCTTAATGGCAAGCTACAGGCATCAAATAGGTGCTGCAGTGGAGCTCGCTGGAGTGAAGGTGAACGGAAATGGAACCCAAGATTAGCCAGTTTAGCAAGCTTTCATCGTAACTACCTACTCTTATTCCTGGTATCATTGTCTGAGTATGAAAATTGGCCGGATTTGGTGGACCATCTGCTTCAGTTGCTTTCAGTCCAGGCAGCAAAGTTAAAAATCAGCCCACCTTCTTTAATCCTAGCTCTTTCACAACAACTTCTATTACCTCTTGTCTTGTAGCAATTATCGAACTTCCTTTTAAATGTCATGATCAATTCAGCTCCTGAGGCCTCTGTGGTAATAGATTTTACATTCCTATAACTGTCTGCATCAAACAAACTCTTCTAATCTACTTCTAGTATCAAACCTAAATTTGTATTTCATTCTAAGTTATTCAGCAACCAAGGCAATAATCTTTCACTATTAACCTCTCAAACATATTCTTAATAATTCTGAACACTACTATTAGATTCCCTTTTCATCTCTGCTCCAGTGAATAACAGCCCTGGTTTATCAAGCTTTCTTCACAACGACCTGTACCTCTACCTCAATGAATCTGCATTACATTATTTTTCATGGTTCTGATGTGTTTTCTATATAGCCATCCAAGATGACACTACAGCACTCTAATCATGTTCCAATCAATGTCTTCTTTGAATTTATCATTCCCTCCTTGCTTTCAATGACGCTCTATATAAAGCCCACAATCTAATTTGCCATATTATGATATTTTCCACCGAAATGTTGTGTTGATTATCTGTTGATTTGAGCGATGTATTTGCCGTGATGGTACAGTACTTATCAGTGCATTTGGAATGATGAGGCAGTTCTAGGTCATGCCGGTGACGGGGAGGGTTGGATTTTTTGGTGAAATGCTTGGAAAAAATAAAGGCTTTGGCTGAGAGTTCTGAGGTTGGTGGGTGGCATGGTTGCATAGCGGTTAGCACTGCTGCCTCACAGCACCAGGGATCTGGGTTCAATTCTGACCTCAGGTGATCGTGGATGTGGAATTTACACATTCTCTCTATGTCTGTGTGGGTTTCCTCCCAGTGCCCCAGTTTCTTCCCACACTCCAAAGATGTGTGGATTAGGTTGATTGGCCATGCTAAATTGTCCCTTCATATCAGGGAGGTTAGTAGGGTAAATACATGAGTTATGAGGATAGTGCCTGGCTGGGATTGTTGTCGGTGCAGGCTCAGTGGGCTGAATGGCCTCCTTCTGCACTAGGAATTCTATAATTCTTCTATAAGAGACACAGGTAGCACAGTGGTTAGCACCGCTGCTTCACAGCCCCAGAGACCTGGGTTTGATTCCCAGCTCGGGTCACTGACTGTGTGGAGTTTGCACATTCTCCTTGTGTCTGTGTGGGTTTCCTCCGGGTGCTCCGGTTTCCTCCCACAGTCCAAAGATGTGTGGGTTAGGTTGATTGGCCATGCTAAAAATTGCCCCTTAATGTATTAGGATGCTTAGGTTAGAGGGATTAAAGGGTAAAATATGTAGGGATATGGGAGTAGGGTCTGGATGAGATTGTGGTCGGTGCAAACTCAATGGGCCAAAGAGCCTCCTTCTGCACTGTATGATTCTATGATCTATAAAATCAATCAGCATATTGCACATTGTCATCGGAACCTATATTCTACTCAAGAACTTACTAGAACAAAATCTACTTTGCCATTTTTTCTATTGCCAAATACATTTGTTTATCAAGATAGTAAAATGCTATTTAAATACTACCCAAAGTTAGAGAGAATAAAAAGAAGATCCTCTGTTGGATCCACGGAGAAGCTATAAATTTACAGAGTAGAGTGAAGTGAAGCTAATAAGTACATGAAGGACAAGGGGATGGAAGGATATGTTCATTGGGTGTGATAAACTAATGGTAAAGAGCTTCATATGGAGTGCAAACATTGGCATTGACATGTTGGGTCGAAAGGCTTGGGTTCTGTACAAATTCTGTTATTAGAGTTAACCAAAGTAGCCTTTGAGACATTGGGAGTGAAGGTTCAGCTCGAGGGCTACACAGAGGTTGTGAAGTCACACCATATCTCAATAAAGAAGTGTTAATAAAATGTAACAGATATTGATTTGAGATGTGTCAATTACCCTGCTGACCTTGGGATTTATGTATTCTATAGATATTGTTAAGAACCTTCAGTGAAACCTCAAAGATAATATTGCAAGCAATCCCAAAGGTTGAAATAGAAGAAAACAGTGAATAGCATAATTCTGCAAATCCAGGGTTGGCCTTTAAAAGCCAGTAAATTGAAGATGGTGGCAAATGGCTGAAAAATGTAAAAAGTTCCACAGTTTTTAAACCCTGCAGAAGAAATGAATTACAGTCCCTTGAATTTTGCTTTCAACTAGTGAGGATGTAGGGAAAAGGAAGAGGCTATAAATATGCCATCCTGCCCTCGGCAGGAATTGTAGCAGGCAGGATAGAAAATTTGGTGGTTTAAAGGCCTGTTGACCTTGGAGAGGAATTTCCGATCTTGGGACGAGGGAAGGTTGAGGGAACTGGGGCTTTTCTCTTCGGAGCAGAGGAGGATGACAGGCAACTTAATAGAGGTTTATAAGCTGATGAGAGGGATTGATAGAGTGGACATGTAAAGACTATTTCCTCGGGTAGATGTAGCTGTTACTAGGGGGCATAGCTATAAGGTTCATGGTGGGAGATATAGGAGGGATGTCCAAGGCAGGTTCTTCACTCAGAGTGGTTGGGGCGTGGAATAGACTGCCTGTTGTGATAGTAGAGTTGGACACTTTAGGAACTTTCAAGCACTTATTGGACAGGCACATGGAGCACTCCAGAATTATAGGGAGGGGCTAGCTTGATCTTGGGATTGGACATAGCTCGGCACAACATTGAGGGCCAAAAGGCCTGTACTGTGCTGTGATGTTCTATGTTTCTATGTTTCAATGTAAAGATGGAAAATCCAGAATATATGGAAGAACATGTCTGGAGGAGTAGATCAAGAATGTTGGATTGGCCATGCTGAATTGACTAGTGTCAGAATGATTAGCAGGGTAAATATGTGGGGTTACAGGAATAGGACCTGGGTGGATTGTGGTCGGTGCAGACTCGATGGGCCGAATGGCCTCCTTCTATCCTGTTGTGATTCTATGATTCTATCATTTACAGATGCATTAGACAGAGAAGAATAAGACTCGGAGAAAGAAAACTAGCTGTGGTGCAGGGACACATGCTAAAGTAAGAAAGTCTGACTAACAATTTTCTTGGTGCAACCTGATCTGTACAGGGAAACGAAAATCAGAGCTTGGGTAATATTCTTCCTGATTACATACACAGACCTTTCCCAGCTATACTAAATATTCTAAAATTACTTTCAGCGTGAAGGAACCTACAGCATTATAATGTTGTTCCCATGCATTAGTGTTGATGACCTTAATGCCAGTACAATTGATAGTTAAATCCCACTGGCACAATATACCAATTCTCACCCTTCACACATGCATGCACACAGAATGCTGATTTTTAATCAGGGTTTCAATCACAGTAGAACACCATCATAAGTAACTCGGAAATACCTTGACTGTGCTCGGGACAATGGATATTGAGTTCAGCGAGATCGTTCAACTATAGTTGGCTGAAAGCTAGGAGGAGGAACATGAAATTGTGCGACACGCTATGGTCATACGAACATACAAGCATACAAATTTGGAGCAGGAGTAGGCCACTCAGCCCCTTGCATCTGCTCCACCATTCAATAAGATAGAATCCTAGAAACCCTACAGTGCAGAAAGAGGCCATTTGGCCCATCGAGTCTGCACCGACCACAATCCCACTCATACCCTACCCCCATATCCCTACATATTTACCCTCTAATCCCTCCAACCTACACATTTCAGAACACTAAGGGGCAATTTTTAGCATGGCCAATCAACCTAACCCGCACATCTCTGGACTGTGGGAGGAAGCCCACGCAGACACGAGGAGAATGTGCAAACTCCACACAGACAGTGACTCAAGCCGGGAATCGAACCCAGATCCCTGGAGCTGTGAAGCAGCAGTGCTAACCACACATAGAGTCATAGAGGTTTACAGCATTGAAACAGACCCTTCAGCTCAATTCATCCAAGCTGCCCTTTTTTTTAAAACCCCTAAGCTAAACCCAATTGCCCGCATTTGACCCATATCCCTCTATACCCAGCTTACCCATGTAACTATCTAAGTGCTTTTCAAAAGATAAAATTGTACCCACCTCCACTGCTACCTCTGGCAGCTTGTTCCAGACACTCACCATCCTTTGTGTGAAAAAATTGTCTCTATGGACATTTTTGCACCTCTCCCTTCTCACCTTAAACCTATGCGCTCTAGTTTTAGGCTTCCCTACCTTTGGGAAAAGATATTGATTACCTATCTTGACTATACCCCTCATTATTTTATAGATCTCTATAAGATCACCCCTCAGCCTCATATGCTCCAGAGAAAAATGTCCCAGTCTTTTCAGCCTCTCCTTATAACTCAATCCATTGAGTCCCGGTAGCATCCTAGTAAATTTTTTCTGCACTCTTTCTAGTTTAATAATATCCTTTCTATAATAAGGTAAGCAGAACTGTACACAGTATTCCAAGTGTGGCCTTACCAATGTCTTGTACAGCTTCAATAAGGCACCCCAACTCCTGTATTCAACGTTCTGAGCAATGAAGTCAAGAATGCCAAATGTCTTCTTCACCACTCTGTCCACCTATGACTCCACTTTCAAGGAGTTATGAACATGTCCCCTTAGATCTCTTTGTTCTGTAACTCTCCACAAGCCCTACCATTAACTGAATAAGTCCTGCCCTGGTTCAATCTACCAAAATGCATCACCTTGCATTTATCGAAATTAAACTCCATCTGCCATTCATCAGCCCACTGGCCCAATTGATCAGATCGCATTGCAATTGGAGATAACTTCCTTCACTATCCACTATGCCACCAATTTTGGTGTCATCTGCAAACTTACTAACCATACCCCCTATATTCTCAGCCAAATCATTAATATAAATGACAAATAACAGTGGGCCCTGTGCTGATCCCTGAGGAACACCACTGGTCACCAGTTTGAAAAACAACTCTCTACAGCTTCTGTCAAGAAGCCAATTTTGTGTCCATTTAGATACCTCACCCTGGATTCCGTGATTGTAACTTCGACCCCACATTCCTGCCTAACCCCAAAACCTTTCACCCGCTTATTAATCAAGAATTTATCTAGTTCTGTCTTAGAAATCTTTGAAGGCCAGTAATTTTACGACCGTGCTTATTCCAAGACCAGATAATCCCGCCCAATGTCAACAGGCCTTTGCATGGTCCTTTCCCTCCTGCTACAATTCCTGTGGTGAGTGGGAAGGGAAAATTCTGCCTTAACACTCTGCTTCTACTGCCTTCTGAAGAAGAAAGTTCCAGAGACTCATGACCTCTGAGAGGAAAAGTTTCTCCTCATAGCTGCCTTAAATAAGTGATCCCCTTATTTTTAAACAGTGACCCTCTAGTTCTAGATTCTCTGACAAGAGGAAACATCCCCTCCACACCCAACCTTTCCATTTGAAATTGTGGCGGCACAGTGGTCAGCACTGCTGCCTCACAGCACCAGGGATCCGGGTTCAATTCTGGCCTGGGGTCACTATCTTTGTGGAGTCTGTATGTTCTCCCTGTGTCTGCGTGGGTTTCCTCCCACAGTCCAAAGATGTGTAGGTTAGGTTCATTGGGCATGGTAAATTGACCCTAGTGTCAGGGGGATACTGGAATAGGGGCTGGGTGGGATTGTAGCCAGCACAGACTTGATGGGCTAAATGGCCTCTTTCCATACGTTAGGACTCTATGATATCCCTCTGGATTTTAAAAATTTTGATCAAGCCACCTCTTATTCACCTAAACTTTAGTGGATACGAACCTAATCTCTCCAACCTTTTCTCATAAGATAACCTGCCCATTCCTGGTATTACTCTAGTAAACTTCCCCTGAACTGCTTCTAACATATTTGCATCTTTTCTTAAATAGGGAGACCAATACTATACGCTATACTCCAGGTGTGGTCTCATCCTGTACAACTGAAGCATAACCTCCCTATCTTTGTAATTATTATTCCTGAAATTAATAACTTTCTATTATCTTTCCTAATTACTTGCTGTACGGGTACACTAGCATCCTGTGATTCATGCACAAACAAGGACACTTAAATCCCTCTGCGCCAAAGAGCTCTTCAATCTCTCACCATTGAGATAATAAGCTTCTAATTATTTGTACTGCCAAAATGGGCCATTTCTCATTTTCCTAGATTGTACTCCATTTATCAGATTTTTGCCCATTCACTTAACCTATCTTTGTCCCTTTGTAGCCTCCTGACATTCTCTTCATATTTTACTTTTCTACTTATCTTTGTGTCATCAGCAAAATTAGCAATCATACATTCATCCCTTCATCCAAATCATTTATGTAAATTGTAAAAAGTTGTGGTCCCAGGACTGACCCCAGTGGCACATCTGTTATATCCTGCCAACCAGAAAAACCATTTATGCCAACTCTCTGTTCCCTGTTAGTTAACCAATCTTCAGTCCATGCTAATGTTACTCCATACATCATGAACTTTTACTTTACGCAATAATTTAAACATGGCACCTTATCAAGTGCCTTCTAAGTGCAGTACATCCAGTGGTTCCCTTTTATCCACAGCACATGTCACTCCTTCAATGACTCCAATAAATTGGTTAAACATGTTTTACCTTTCACAAAATCATGTTGACCCTGCCTGATTGCCTTGAATTTTTCCAAGTGCTGTGTTGTAACATCTATTGTAATGGTCAATCCTTGCTAATGCCTCATGTAAGCCTGGTTATTGGTGGTGTCCGACTATCAGTTCCTCTGGGTATTGGTGATCTTGGGATATGAGATCCTCTCTATGTATAAGAGGTCTTGCGGTATTGATGACTCTCGTGTATTGGTGGTATCAAAGGATGAGATCGGTATCCATGGTGTCAGAACGTAAGATTTTGCTTTAGATATAATTAGTCTAAGAGATCCTTTCTGGTGACAGATTTTTGCTATGTGATTAAGTAAATTTTTCTGCTTTGCAGACTTCTTAATGTAATAGAGTAATTTTCTGGTATCATTACTAACAGTCTGCATTTACAAATTGCCTGAACTTAGTAAAACACCCAAAAGGTTATTTCCAGGAGGGCTATCAAATAAAATTTGACACCTCATCAGGGAAATATATCTGATGGCCAAAAGCTACAATCATCCAATAAATTCTTCATGTCTAGTAAATTCTTATTATATAGTGATGCTGATAATCGTCTATCATGTTATATGGTCTGTAATAATGCCGCAACTCTCATCAATTTTTACAGATGCACCATAGAAAGCATCCTTTCCAGTTGTATTACAGCATGGCATGGTTCCTGCTCTAACCAAGACTGCAAGAAGTTACAAAGAGTCATGAACGAAGCCCAGTCCATCACGCAAATCAGCCTCCTATCCATTGACTCCGACTATATTTCCCGCTGCCTCGGAAAAATAGCAAGCGTAATCAAGAACCCCCCACACCCTGGACATTCTCTCTTCCACCTTCTTCTGTCAGGAAAAAGATACAAAAGTCTGAGATCATGTATCAACTGACTCAAGAACAGCTTCTTCCCTGCTGCCATCAAACTATTGAATGGAACTACCTTATATTAAGTTGATCTTTCTTATACCCTAGCTATGACTGTAACATTACATTCTGCACCCTCTCCTTTCCTTCATTCCTAGGTACTCTCTGAACAGTATGCCTTGTCTGTACAGCAGGCAATAAACATTACCGGACTTTTACCAACTTGCCCACCTGAGACTTATAAGATCCCGCCTGAGGCCAACAGAGAATGTTGTTCTGCGAGTCTCACCTGCCTCGATTCTGGGATAAATATTTTTTCATTGTTTAATTTTCATTCATGGGATCTGGGTGTCACTGGCTCGGCCAGCATTTACTGCCCATTACTAATTACCCTTGAGAAAGTGGAGATGAGCAGCCTTCTTGAACCACAGCAGTCCATGTGATGAAGGTAAATCCACTGTGCTATAATAGATGGAGTTCCAGGATTTTGACCCAGTGACAGTGAAAGAATGGTGGTATATTTCCAAGTCATGTTGGTGAGTGATTTAGAGGGGAACTTCCAGGTGGTGGCATTTCCTTGTCCTTCCACGTGATAGCTACGTGATCAGCCTTCTCAAAAGTCAAGCTATGGATAGCAACTAGCCTGACAGGGGTACCCAGATGAGCACTCAGATTGTGCATGGATCAGCTGGTGGAGGTATTCGCAGATGTCTTTAACCTCATTTTACACCTATCTGCTTCAGGAAGGCAACCATTCTCCCTGTGCCAAAGAAAAGCCAGGCAGCATGCCTTAATAAATTTCACTCGATGGCTCTGACATACGTCATTATGAAATGCTTTGAAAGGTTAGTCATGGCATGAATCAATTCCAGCCTGCCAGATTGCCTGGATCCACTACAGGCTGACTACCGCCACAACAGGTCCACTGCAGATGCCATCTCCCTGACCCTACATTCAATCCTGGAACACGTGGATAACAAAGACACTTTTGTCAGGCTCCTATTTATCGACTACAGCTCTGCCTGCAACACCATTATTCCTACAAACGTCATCTCTAAACTCCATGCCCTGAGGCTCTGCTTCTCTCTCTGCGACTGGACTCGAAGTCCTAATTCACAGACTGCAATGAGTAAGGATAGGCAACAACATCTCCTTGACAATCATCCTCAACACCAGTGCCCCACAAGGCTGTGTTTTCAGCCCCTTATTATACCCGTTATACACCTATGACTGAGTGGCCAAATTCCCCTTGAACTCAATTTTCAAATTTGCTGATGACATACAATAATGGGTCAGATCTCAAACAGTGATGAGACAGAGTTCAGGAATGAGATGAAGAATCTGGTGAACTGGTGTGATGACAATAATCTCTCCCTCAACGTCAACAAAATGAAGGAGATGGTCATTGACTTCAGGAAGTGTAATGCAGGACATGCCCCTTTCTACATCAACGGGGGCAAAGTAGAAATGGTCGAGAGCTTCAGGTTTCTATGTGTTCAAATCACCACCAGTCCTGGTCTCCCCATGCCGACACTATAGTTAAGAAAGCCCACTTACTTTCTCAGGAGTCCAAGGAAATTTGGCATGTCTGCTATGACTCTCACCAACTTTCACAGATGCACCAGAGAAAGCATTCTTTCTACGCAGCTAACACAGCATTGTATGGCTCCTGCTCTGTCCAAGACCGCAATAGACTACAAAGGATTGTGAACAAAGCCCAGTCCAGCAGACTAACCAGCTTCCTGTGCATTGACTCTGTCTATATTTCTCCCCGCCTTGGAAAAGCAGCCAGCATAATTAAGGACCCATGCATCCAGGGCATATTGTCTTCCACCTTCTTCCCTCAGGAAAAAGATACAAAAGTCTAAGGTCATGTACCAACCAACTCAAGAACAGCTTCTTCCTTGCTACCATCAGAATGGACTTGCCTTGTATTAAGTTGATCTTTCTCTACACCCTAGCTATGGCTGTAACACAACATTCTGCACTCTCTCCTTTCCTTCTCTATGAAGTATGTTTTGTTTCTAATGCACAAGAAAAAATACTTTTCACTGTATACCAGTACATGTGGCAATGATAAATCATATCAAAATAAAAGCAGTTGTGGGTTTAAAAGGTGTTATGTGAAGAGCCTTGGTGAGTTCCTGCAATGCATCTTGTAAATGGTACAGACTACTGCCACCTTGGGTCAATGGTGGATGGAGTAGATTTTTGTGGATGAGCTCAAGCCAATGGTTTTGTCCTGGATGGTATCAAGCTTCTTCAGGGTAGTTAGAGCTGCAATCATCCAGGCAAGTGGTGAGTATTCCATCGCACTCTTGAACTGTGTTTTGTAGCTTGTGGACAGGCTTTGGGGAGTTACTCCTTGCTGAATTCCCAGCCTCAGGCTTGCTCTTGTTGCCACTGTGTTTATATGGGTGGTTCAATTCAGTTTCTGGTCAATGGTAACGTGGAGGATGTTGATAGATAACATACTGGAGAGTTTTATTTTAATAAGCTATTATATCCTCCTCCCATGAGCTGCAAGTTGATGCGTAAATACATTTGTTTAAATTGGCTGGATAGAGTAAGTAATGCTTCTTTTATATTGATACTGCTCCAGTTGCCTTCACGAAAACATCCCTGCAAACCTGCCTCAGGTGCTGAATGCTCATAGAAAAGCTAATTGCATTGGGTTTGGAATCCCTTCGTCCCAGCCTTAGACAAACACTTGCGCAGCAGAGGAGCACATGGAAATTTCTAAAGCTTTGGAGCTTTTTTGTAAATGATAAACTAGCTACAAGGTGTTTACTGGTGAGAGTCTGAAGTTATTCATGTGTCTTTCACTGGCAGCAATGCATCACAGTTACTGTGTGGGTGCGCAGAGAGACTTCTGCTCAAACATTGCGCCAAAGAGCTCCAGGAATGCAGTAAATTAAAATGTGTGCGCTGACAGAGAGAGAGAGATCAGAAACATACTGGCAGCTGCACAGTGATCACAACCTCTCCATGAATCATAAATAAACAAGGGGAACAAGAGAAAGAGAAAAACTAAGAGGGAAAAGAGAGAGGAGAGCTTGGGGCAGTAAAGATAGACCATGAACATTTATGGAGTTAATTTTTTGCCTCAGTAAGCATTCTGTCAGGAACAGATCAGCATTTGTGACAGATTTTTGTTATGCGGTGAAGTAAATTCTTCTGCTTCACAAACACCTACTCCTTCCATTGCCAAGACAGAGTGGCAGCAGAGTGCACCATCTACAAGATACACTGCAGGGACTCACCAAGGCTCCTTAGGCAGCACTTTCAAAACCAACAATCGCTATGATCCCGAAGGACAAGGGGAGCAGACACATGGGAACACAGCACCTGGAGGTTCCCCTCCCAGTCAGTATTTGATTGGTTTGAAAGGAGCCCAATTATTAAAAAGGAGGATATGGCAACTAAAATATGGCAGCCTGTCCAAATTAAAGTAATTAAATTGGTGTAAGGTGGAGGATTTATGCAAAATATTTCAGGGAAGAATCTGAGTATTTTCACGCTGGTTTTATAAGTACCACACAGCCACAAAAAATTCAAAACTGATGGTTGGATTTCCCCCAAAAAAACTGTTGAATTCACATGAAAACTGGAATAATTCATGCTGGTTTTTTCAGTGGGAGCTCAGAGAAGAATCTCCCACATGCTAGTGCACTGTAGAGGCCACCAGCGTGAATATCATTACATTTCAGGGGTTGGGGTCTATCCCACTGGAGAGGCTGAAATCAGCCTGCTGAGTGGGCTATTGCACATGTACTGATCTGTCAGTGCCGAGATCAGCACACCACTGTGGCCCCGGACTGATGGCCTCCCAATTGCTGGGAGCCCCGCTATCCTCATAATGCCCACCCTCCGCACCCTACACAGTCTGATTGCTGGCTCCTGACCATTACTGGGCAAGCCCCGAACCATCCTCCCCCAGCCCACCTCAACCTCCAGCCCCCCAACAATGATCCTCCCCTGACAGTTACCTCCACTCATGCAGTCCCAACAACCAACCCCCCAGCAGGCTGACCGACCCCTCTCCCCTGGCTAAAACCTCCACCCCCCCTCCCAGCCTGCCCCGATTGCTGGCCTCCCTCCTTTCCCCACCAATCCCTCTGCAGGGCAGTGGGGCCCCCTACTACTACTGATCGGCCTGAGCCCATATGCCTCACCCCCTTGGCAATGTCCCATGCCCAGTGGGCATTACCAAGGTGGCCCCTGGGCATTAGCACTTTGCCCCTTGGGCTGTGCCAGGGAGCCCAGGCTGGCACTGCCAAGTGCCAATGCCCAAAGGGCACCATGCCTCCACTGTTCTACCCTCTGGGGGGGCCCCGTTTCACTCCAGTAGGGTGGGGCTGCTAGTTCCCCGAACGTGGGGAGCTACTGTAATCCCTGCTGGAGTGAAATACTCTGGCCGAGGGAGGGCGGGGAAGAGAGCTAGGGGGCCTGGAATCTTCAGTCCCAGCCCCAATGATAACATTTAAATTCGATTAAAATACAGATGTAAATCTTAACCCACCTTCCCTCCGATTTCCCACCTACCACATCAGAACAGTGCAATGATGGTGTGAACCAGTGTACACGTTGATTTAAAGCCACCGCAGCCATTTTTCAACTCCCCACTCCAACCAGTGCCCTGTCATAACTCCGCGAAGCTGAACACAATGTCAAGAGAATGAAGACCCTTCCCACCAGTGATATTTAAAGAGATCAAGAATTACTTGTAGGTCCGGTGCTGAATTATAAGTTTCAGTTGTTGTCACAATTACTCATGTTTTTTAAAATTTTGTTAATGTCAGAGGTAGGCTTACTTCAACACTGCAATGAAGTTACCATGAAAATCCTCCAGTCGCCACACTCCGGCGCCTGTTTGGGTAACACGGAGGGAGAATTTAGCATGGGCAATGCGCCTAACCAGCACATCGTTTGGATTGTGGGAGGAAATCAGAGCACCCAGAGGAAACTTATGCAGACGTGGAGAGAACGTGCACACTTTGTACAGATAGTGGCCCAAGCCGGGAATTGAACCCACACAGACAGTCACCTAAGGCCCGAATTGAAACCAGATCCCTGGCGCTGTGAGGCAGCAGTGCTAATCACTGTGCCACCATGCCACCCGAGGTCTAGGTTTTTGTAGGTCTCCTATATGCCACTTAAGTCTATGGGAAATGGTCTGGCTGTTCTGGCAGCGCTTTTGATCATCTAAAATCCTTTGCTGAAAGAAGTTGCTTCTAAACATGGCTTGGTAGAAATTCTTCCAGGAATTGAACATGGTTGGGAGATTAAGGAGAGGATAAGCAAAGTAGGACAAGCTGCTAGAAGGAGGAGGAAGTGGAGGTACAAAGAAGTGCAAGAAAAAGTGGAAGAAGAGGAAGGGAGGCTACAACATTGACAGCTCCTTTTGTCTGGACTCTGCAAAAGTCAATAACTTGTGCGCAATGCCAATCATCTCAACCTCACCTCCCCCAGTCTCCTCATAACTCTTCTTCTATCACTGACCACCAAATTGTTCTCTTTCTGACAACAAAAGATAAATCTCCAGAAATGGAAATACAAATCAAATTTTATCAACTCACTTGTTTAAATGCATGCTAAATGACTCTTATCATCCTTTTATATTTCTTTAGTGTTCCTTATGTTTATTGTGTCTTTTCCTGCTGTGAGGTTCTTCCCCAATGTCTGCAGCATGAGCGGTCACCTTCAATTGAAAAGACTGCAGGACAGCTTTGAAAGATGATCTTGAACAGACATAGAAGGCCTATGTTCGGACGACATTATCTCAACCTGAGATTCAGCAGAATGGGCTGGCTAGCTGACAGGCAACAGCAATGACACTGATGGCATGACAGAGATAGAAGCAGGTATACTGTCAGCTACAAGATGCACTGCAGTATGTCACCAAGGCTCATTTGATAACACTTTCTAAACCCGTGACCATTACCACCTAGAACAATAAGAGCAGCAGATGCATGGGAAGACCACAACTTGGATGATCCCCTCCAATCTACACACCATCCAGAATTCTTAAGTTCCTGCTGGTTCCCTCTCGTTGACTGGAGGATCAGTAGCCATCAATGTTCTGCCTAGCAGCTTTTCCTTGCTGTTCACAGCTGCTGTTTCCTCTCTCATCTGTTTAAGCTTGAAGTCTCTGAGACAAAACATCCGCAATAACAAGGACATCTGTTTCTGCCTTTGATTTGGATGTCAAATGTGGCTTGTGTTTTACAGCACTTGGCCTGCTGCCCACCCTACTCCACCTCCAGGTCTCCATGATAATCTCATCACACAGGCATCTTGTAGCAAATCGTATGACTATTTCAATGACTCCACTTTACCTTAAACCATCTCTTTAACTTATGACATAACCAACCTACAAAACCCCCTATTTGTAGCGTATGCTTGAGTGTCTTCTGCCCCTACTGGAACAGGATGTCTCTTCTTTCTCCATGTCTTGAACCAAGGCTACCAATGTATTATCAGAAAAGCTTGGTACACATGTTCTTGTAGTTTGGGCCAGCACAGATGCCATTGGTTGCAAGCAACAGTCATGGAAGTCAACAGGTGGCAGACATTTCACATCCTTCCTGTAACACAATGAAAAGATATGGGTTAGTTGGGCACTGTGATCCCCAGGCCTGTTGACAGGTCTTATCCAAAAGGAAAAATGTGCTCAAGAGAAATAGGGGGAGTGGCACTAGTTGAATTGCTCTTGCCAAGCAACAGCACAGGCATGACATGCCAAATGACAGGAAGGCAGTGACCTCGTGATACTTTCACTGGACTAGTAATCCAGGAACCAGGGTAAAGCTCTAGGGACCCAGGTTCAAATCTCACCAATGGCAGATGTGAAATTTGAATTCAATAAAAGAAACTGGAATTAAAAACCTGATGATTACCATAAAACCACTATCGATTGTTATAAAAACCCATCTGTTTTACTGATGTCCTTTAGAGAAAGAAATCTGCTGTCCTTACTGAGGCTGGCCTACATGTGACCCCAGACCCACAACAATGTCGTTGACTCTTCAATGATCTCTGAAAATGGCCAACCAATCAAGCCGCTCAGTTCAAGGACAATTAGAGATGAGTAATAAATATTGGCCCATGAAAGATTAAATTAAATTACCTCCTCTGTGCTGTAACTAGTCTATGATCCTGCAATTCTATGAATATAACCTCTATTATCTCCTTCAATGGCACTGTCATTGCTCATGGAAGACCAAGAAGATGAGTAGGCATTGTGCTGTCATAGTCCATGGAGATCGAAAGAGCTCCAAATATAGATAGTCAGCTGGGGAGGCCTCGCCCAATGATGTCAAGCATCCTGGTTACTTTGCATGTCTTGTCAAACCCACAGGTGCTGATCCAACATAAGATTGTAAATGAACATTTGTTCATTTTGTACTCTGGGTGAGGAAAGGAGACATTGTCAGAAAGTCTAAACACAAATTGAAGACCAAATCTCTTCAGTTTATAGATCAGGGGCCACAACCTCTAAGACTGCAGATATGTGCAAAACAAAATACATCTTTCTGGATATTAATGGTGTCCTCAGTCATCACATTGATGAAGTAAGTTTCAGGACCCTTTTTTGTTCCAGGCCAGTGAGATGACAGAAGTTAATTCTAAAAGTGCCCTCCTAGAAAGGAGCCGACTCTAATGTTAAAAATGCTAAGTATCAATATTTCACATCAGAGACATTCATTTGAATTTAGGAACAAAAGAACTCATTCAACATCTCAAACCTGTCCTGTTTTCAATGAAATAATGGCTGATCACAGCTTGGTATAACTCCTGCTCTGACCAAGACTGCAAGAAACTACAAAGCGTTTTGAACGTAGCCCAATTCATCACTCAAACCAGCCTCCCATGCATTGATTCCATCTATACTTCCTGCCGCCTCGAAAAAGCAGACAGCAATGTCAAGGATGCCACACACCCCATTGTACAGTCTTACGCCTGCCTGGAAAAAAACAAAAGTTTAAGAACACATACCAACCCACTCAAAAGCAGCTTCTACCTCGCTGCCGTCAGACTACCGAATATTCAGCTGATCTTTCTCTTCACCCTCTCTGTAACTGCAACACTGAGGTGGCACGATGGCACAGTAGTTAGCGCAGCTGCCTCACAGTGCCAAAGATCCAGGTTCAATTCCACCCTCTGGTCACAGTCTGTGATGAGTTTGCCCATTCTCCCTGTGTTTACATGGATTTCCTCCGGGTGCCCTGGTTTCCACCCACAGTCCAAAGATGTGCGGGTTAGATTGTTTGGCCATGCTAAGTTGCCCTTAGTGTCAGGGGATTAACAGGGTAAATACATGGGGTTATGGGAATAGGGCCTAGGTGGGATTGTGGTCAGTGCAGATTCGATGGGGCAAATGGTCTCCTTTTGCACTGTAGGATTCTTTGGATACTATGACTATGGGGCAAATTTTACCATCCCGCCCGCTATGGGATTCGAACCGGGCAAGGGGCAGACCATGGAAAGGTCCGTTGATCTTGGGGGGTTATTTTCCGGTTTCAGGAAAAGTGCAGCTGGAAAATCCCACCCCATATTCAGCACCCTATCTTTTTTCCCCTCCCATGAACAGTATGCTTTCTCTGTAAAGCACGCAAGAAGCAATACTTTTCACTGTATCCCAATACAATTGACAATAATAAATCAAATTGCATCAAAAGATCAGAATCCCAACTCCACCCGCTCATCTTGACTGATCTCTGAAAGTCTTTGGCCAGCGAAAATCTATCAGTTTTCCTGGCAAATGAGAAAGCAAACACAGCAATATGTCATTTGTTTGCAGAGAGTAAAAGTGGCTTTGAGATTTTGTGTATGATGGTGCTTTTAAAATGTGAATGAAGTTGGATTACAATGAAATGGATTTGGTGTAAGTGCAGTACTGGAAGAGATGAAGTATTAAGCCAGTAAGACCAGAGAGCGAGAAAAATCGAGCACAAGAAACAAAGTTACCAAGGGCAGCACGGACACAGGGATTAGAGCAGTTTATTATTGCACATACAAGGGAAAAAATATTGATATTATTTTCCCTTTACATGGTTATTGTTTCTTGGGTAGTGTAGCAAAAAAGTTACAAGACACAGGAAGAAGATAGAAATGGTAGTTCTGCCAGAATCGTGGTGTTTATGGGTCCTCCACTGAGTGGTATTTGCTAACTGAATCACAGATGGTAAGTGGGACGAGACACCCATTACTGGAAGTAGTTTTTGATCACGGAATGTTGCTGTCAGGACAGACACATAATATCACAGCTATGATAAAGGTTTGGTTCCAAATCAGGTAGAGTTCTGAACTCAGTTTTCTTAACTGTAGCATTTTTAAGCCAAATAGACCAGCAAGAAGGGTTGATTTGATTTTTATTTGATTTGATTTATTACTGTCACGTGTATTAACATACAGTGAAAAGCATTGTTTCTTGTGCGCTATACAGATAAAAGATACCAGTCCTAGAGAAGGAAATGAGGGAATGCAGAATGTAGTGTTACAGTCATAGCTAGGGTGTAGAAAAAGATCTACAATTTAATGCAAAGTAAGTCCATTCAAAAGTCTGACAGGGAAGCAGGGAAGAAGCTGTTCTTGAGTCGGTTGGTACATGGCGTCAGACTTCTGTATCTTTTTCCTGAAGGAGAAAGGTGTCAGAGAGAATGACTGGGTGCGTGGGGTCCTTAGTTATGCTGCTTTGCTGAAGCAGCGGGAAATGCAGACAGAGTCAATGGACGGAAGGCTGGTTTGTGTGATGGATTGGGCTACATTCACGAACTTTTGTAGTTCCTTGCAGTCTTGGACAGAGCAAGAGCCACACCAAACTGTGATACGACCAGAAAGAATGCTTTCTAAGGTGCACTTGTAAAAGTTGGTGTGAGTTGTAGCTGACATGCCAAATTTCCTTAGTCTTCGAAGAAAGTAGAGGCATTGGTGGGCTTAACTGAAGTGTCGGCATGGGGGTACCAGGACAGGTTGTTGGTGGTCTGAATACCAAAAAACTTGAAGCTATCGACCCTTTCTACTTCGTCCCCGTTGATGTAGATATGTACTCCTTTATGCTTCCTGAAGTTGATGACTATCTCCTTCATTTTGTTGACATTGAGGGAAAGATTAATGTTACCACACCAGTTAACCAGATTCTCTATCTCATTCCTGTAAGCTGTCTTGTCATTGTTTGAGATCCGACCCACTACAGTGGTGTCGTCAGTAAACTTGAAAATCGAATTGGAGAGGAATTTGGTGTAATTCCTGCTGGGCAGTGAGATGGCTGACCACGTGTAATCTTCAGCTTTTCAGCGCGTTCATTGTGCATGGGCAAGGAGCTCAGCAAATCTCGTGGTGGGATTGGCAGGAAGTCACCTTCTCCATTATTATCTCACAGAACCTACTATGGCCAAGTGAGAAGGAGTGAATAATGGCACCAATTTTCCCGACCACCACCGCAGTTAGTCTCTAGAATAGAAAATTGCACCCCAGGACAGGTCACACCACATGTGGTGTAGGATTAAGCATTCAGCTAAAACCTTAGATTAGAATCCTGAAAAAAATAGACACACTGAAGACAGTTTTGAGTGCTTTAATTGTAATGGAAAACAAGAATTTCAACCATTTACTCTGTACAAAGAGGTATCTGAACTTTATCTGCACACTGAGATGGTTAAGAGCCATTAACACAATTGATGGAAAGATTGCAAAGTCCATCATGTTTTGTCACACTCTGGTCTGCGAATCTAGCCCTGTTTCCTGCTAAGGCAATCTCCGGCTTTGAAAAATCTAGTTCATCCCAATGTTCAGAAGAAAAGCTGTGGTTGACTTTCAATGTAATTTCGAAATGGCCGTTCTCTCTGAATATTTCATCCTGAGACCAAAAAAGAATATTTCTGTAAATACGCAGCATCGGACTAAAGGAGAAGTGGACATTTTGGACAGAAATCCTTTGTCAGAATTCCCTTCTCGGGATTTATTGCCCTTGATTGGATGCACCTAGCCGGAAACTGGGAGTGACGAAGGAAGCTTCAGGAGCCGGACGTTATTCTTGGTAATTTGTGACCTCAGTGGTGGCCGCAGAGCGGCGTAGGGGGAAGACGGGGCGGGGGGGGAGGGCGGGGGGGGGTGGGGGCGGGGGGATGTGGTGGTGGTGAGGGGAGGTTGGCTGATGCTATTCTTGGATGTTCCCAACCATCCTTAATCCTGCTGCTCATGCTACATCTTAATCAAGGGCAAACAATGGCGTTTCAGTCAATAACCTGATACTTTCCAAGTGAAGACTGCTTACTGCTGCATTAAATCTGATTGATGAATCACAGCAGGATGAAGGGGATCATTGGCAGATGCTGTAGCATTGTGCAGAGACCAGAGTGGGAATGATGATGGATAACCAAACAACAGTCTGCACTGAGCGCATTCACGGACCTTTAATTGCTGCCAGAGATGGGTCAGCAGCACAGTACAAGGCGTTGAAGTAATAGGCACAACCACTGAGTTCAGAGCAAGAGAAATTAAGCCCAGAATTAAACAAAATATCAGAAATTGATTTCTCGGAGATTCTCACGAATTATAGCTCTATAAATAATTCAATTAGTTAAAGAAAGTTGTTAAGCCCCAACAAACTGCACTGATGTGCATTAATGTTGCACATATACTTGTTAATAGGGTGGGAAGCTATTAATATATCCATGCCAGTCATTATACTTGAAATCAAAAGTAATGTGCGTCTACACCAAATCTCCATTTTTAGTTGTCATTGAGCTCATCAAGGGGGGGTGTGATGGAGCCAGCGATTTTACATGCCTTCATCTTGTAGCCTGTTATGTCTTGCAGACTTTGCTATACTCAGCAGGGGTCTGTGTGGCCAGCCTGGGTCTCTAGCTTGGTCAGTGCTGTCTTTTGATATCTTTGGTGGATCTCCTTAGATCATATCTGCCTTTCTTGTATAGGCCAGGGTCACCTGACTAGAATGCCTCAGACCTGGACTTCAGCAAGCAGCGTATCCCCCTGTTCATCCATGGTTTCCAGTTGGGGAACATAAAGATTTGCTTCTTTGGCACACAGTCTTCTACACACTTACTAATGAAGTCAGTTACTGTAGTGGCGTATTTGTTCAGGTTGGTCGCAGAGTTTTTAAATACTGACCAGTCCACTGACTCCAAGCAGGCCCCTTGGAGATTATCCTCAGACCAACATTGCACGACTTCCTTTGATGGATTCTACCTTTTCAGTTTTTGCTTGTAAGCCGGAAGCAGGAGCACAGCCTTGTGGTCTGATTTGCCAAAGTGTGGGTGAGCGAAAGGTGACCTGCTGTATTCTGATGATGACGATAGACTCTCCTCCCATAGCTTTGATGGATCAGCAAATAAAACAAAAAGACTGGTTTACAGTCTCAGTTGTTGTCATTCCATGTGTGACATTAGGTCAAGTCTAATCAATGGTAGATACTGCATACAAAGTCAATGTTGGAGAGATGGATGGAGGCACTGGCTTTGCAGCATACTCACTTATCCTGAAGGCACTTGACACTGTTCACAAATGTCAGAATTGATTGCTGATAGAGACTTCTCCATTTGGGTCTGCCCAAGTTTGCTTTTTGCCCGTGTGTTGAGATCAAGCCTGCAGACGGCTTGCTTTCAGCTTGTCCTCATATCCAAATTTGGGACATCCTGCGGCATGGTTTCCCTGCACAGCTGGCTGCAGAGAACTGCCTTTGGTCTGTAAGAATCTTTCATACAACTTAGGGAAACAGAGTTCCGATTAACCTGCTCTTGATGCCTGTTACTAAGTACTTTGCAAGAGCCTCAGTGTTGGGGATTTTGTCCTGCCACCAATCATAAAATCCCTACAGTACAGAAGGAGGCCATTTGGCCCATTGAGTCTGTACTGGCCATAATCCCTACCAGGCCCTATCCTCATAAATCCCCTTGCTAATCCCCCTGACACTAAGGGCCAATTTACCATGGCCAATCAACCTAACCCGCACACTTTTGGACTGTGGGAGAAAATCGGAGCACACAGAGGAAACCCACGCAAACACAGGGAGAATGTGCAAACTTCACAGAGTCACCCAAGGCTGGAATCAAACCCCTGTCCCTGGCGCTGTGAGCAGCAGCGCTAACTGCTGTGCCACCGTGCGACATAGACCACAAACAGCAACGCTGAAATGTTTCTCATTGTTTTATAAGATGATGGAAGTGTTTTCCAGATTTTCCATCCATAAAGAAGTGATGTAAGGACCACTGTCTGATAAGCTGTGAGCTTTGTTCTGAGACAAACTCTATGCTGTTAGGAAAATCTTCAGTTAGACTGCAAATGTTGAGCTTTGCCAGGCAATGGTTGATTTCATCATCTAGTGCAGTGTTACCCCAAAATAGCAAAACTTCTGCTCTGAGCAGAGGGATGTGTTGTTAATAGTAACTCTGGAATCCTGGAGTTTGTGGCCAGGGGCAAATTGATACAAGATCTCTAACTTCTTCAGACTTATTGTCAGGCTAGAGTGTTTTCAGGACAAGGCACAGTGATTAATAAGCTGCTGAATGTCTTCCAGAGAATGTGCTAAGTGAACTTAGCCATCTATGAACAAGATGTCACCCAGTAGATGTTCAGTAGCTTTTGTGCAAGCCTTTATAAGTGGAAAAGATTGCCACTTGCTCCAAATTGAATGTGTACTCCTGTGACAGGGTGATTTAATTGATGTACTATAGATAATTAAAATTTCAGCAGAAGGCTCTAGGATTGCAAAATTGGAAGTGCTGTCTTACAGATAAAATGTTGCACTAAGGCCCTGTCTGCTCTCTCAAGTGTACATAAAGGATCCTATGGCACTATTTCAAAGATCGGGGGAGTTATCCCCAGTGTCCCACTGAATATTTGTTCCTCAATCAACATTACTAAACAGATTATCTGGTCATATTCACATAGTTGTTTGTAGTAACTTGCTCTGTGTAAATTGGTTGCTATTTTTCCGACATGACAACAATGACAACACTTCAAAAGTACTTCATTGGCTGAAAAGCACCTAGAGGCATCCTGAGGCTGTGAAAGGAAAGTCATTCCTTTTGTATTGACGGAGAAGACAGAAATACCATTTTCTCTGAAGGGCTAATCCAAAACATGAGGGTTTGAAAATTAGTGTTAGGTTATTAGGGGGTAATATCAGGAGGCACTTCAAACAAAAAGAGTAATGGAATTCTGAAACACTCTCCTACAAAAAGCTGTTGTAACTTAGTCAGTTATAAATGGCAACTTGAGTTTGAAAGATTTTTGTTAGGCAAGGGGATTGAGAGTTAGAGAGTTAAAAAGATAGAGTAAAGCTGCCAATCATCTATGGTTTAACTGAATGGAGGAACTGGTGTGAAGGGGCTGAAGCATTCCGTAGAAACATGGACACTGGCTAAATAAAGTCTTTCCTCTCGATCTCAGAAATTTATAATTCTCCTAAACGGTGTTCAGCTGTGTCTAATGCATAGTCTACACCAGTAATGAGCAACCTGTGGCTCAGAGACCACATGCGGCCCATCTGGGTTCCAAGTGCGGCCCCCAAGCTATTTTGTTGAGTTTTGCCCAGGCGTAGGGTTGCCACATTCTGCTGATTTCCATCTGCGTAGTTTTATTATCCCACCAGTATGACTGAAGCGACATGTGCGTAAAGCAAGGGCAAGTGAAATGAGACTCCATTGATTGTGAGAGCTGGCACTCCCTCTGTATCCAAAGTGAAAATATTTCTTTTGTTTTTATCATTTGGAGTTGAGGACAGTTATATTAATATGTGAATAATTAAATATTTTCTGTGACTCGTTATGAAATAATCAACATGTATTCAATCTTATTCATAGAGTAATGGTTAGTCAAAATGCTCAATATCAATCTTGTGGCCCACTGAGATGCAGGAGGGCTACTTAAACAGCCCACTCACTAGCCTAGGTTGCCCATTACTGGTCTACATTAACGCCACAGACATCTATATTTACTGCTGTTAAGCAACAATATAATTGAGAGCTGATGTGCTTGGTGGCGTACAGAGCTTTCATTGCGCATACTAACGTTCTGATTTGGGAGATTGAAGGAAATTTCTCTTGTGCATATTGGGTGACAGATGGCAGCTGCAGCTGATGGCAGCTTTTGTTGTAAACAAAGATTTAAACAGGAAAAGCCAAGACAAGTCAAACAAGCAGAAGTTTGAGGAAACAAGGAAGTCAGACAAACACCTGGGCAGGATTTTCTTATGAGATTTGCGACCCTGCGTCCGAGCCCATAATTGACAGAGGTGAAACCAGTCCAGCAACATTGCTGGAGGTGCCTTCCTAATTGGCCCTCTCTGCACCCTCTGTTGGTTGGCATGGTGGCACAGTGGTTATCACTACCTGCCTCACAGCACCAGGGACCTGGGTTCGATTCCCAGCTTGGATCACTGTCTGTGTGGAGCCTGCACATTCTCCTTGTGTCTGCGTGGATTTTGTCAAGGTGCTCCGGTTTCCTCCCACACTCCAAAGATGTGCAGGTTAGGTTGATCGGCCATGATAAATTGCCCCTAATGTCAGAGGGACTAGCAGAGTGTATACGTGGGGGTTCGGGGATAAGGGCTAGGAGGGATTATGGTTGGTGCAGGCCTGATGGGTCAAATGGCCTCATTCTGCAATGTAGGGATTCTATGATTCAACGTGCTGATGGCCCAATCAAATGTTCAGTTGTTCAAGGAGCTCAATAGCCGTACTGGTCATAGTGAGGGAGGCTGAGGCAGCAAGGGGACATGAAGGATGCCTTAACACAGAGGCGCCCCCAGAGGTGTAAAAATAAATAATTCTTTCAGAGGTGGGACTGTAGTGCCCGTAGACTGGAGGGTCAAACCCACCAATTAATTTGTTGGAGCTACAGGACTGGCCTTTTATGCCCAAGACACTTCCTTTTGTAGGCTGGAAACTTCAGTTCTGATTGTCAATGCACTGTTGCAGTGAGACGAGGAAGAAAACAGCAAGGCTTGTGAGTGGCGGGATGGCAGGAGCCAAGTCTATGAATGGAGCAGCTTGGAGCCCCTGAGAGCGGCTAAAGCCAGTAGGGAGAATGGGAGATCTAGTCAGCCTGACTGACAGCACCCCTGAGTCTGAGAAAGCTCATGGAGAGAGAGGAGCTGGCTGCAGTTCCAGTCTGGTGAGTGGCTGCATTGAGAAGCGAAGGCCTGGAATAGGACAGGGAACTGGAGCATCCGTGCTGAGTATTCTCTGTGTATGTTTTGTTCCTTGAAGTTACGCTTTGCGAGTTTATACAGTTTTGATGTTGGTGGAATAAAGGGAACTTGTTTTTAATCTCTTTGCAGTCTGTGTGCTTTAAATCCCACATTACATAACTTTGCACTTTTCTCCCCTTCTTTATGGAAGAGGAGCAGCGACCCTTTAATATGGCAATTGGAAATATTGTGCTGGCAAATTCACTTCTCATGTTGTTCCAGTAATGAGCAGTTTTGTAGCAGAGGTGATAAACAGAGGTACTGCTGACAACCATAATTTCATATTCTGGATACACAGGTCCCCAGAGGGAGGCCTATTCCATCTACACTTGCAGAATGCAATATTTCACAAAACTTGTAACATTAAAAGACAGAATGTAGATCATAGAATCCCTGCAGTGGAGGAGGAAGCCATTCGGCCCATTGAGTCTGCAATTACTCTCCAACAGAGCATTCAACCCTGGCCCAATCCCCGTAACCCCATGTATTTACCCCCTAACCTACACATCTTTGGACACTAAGGGGCAATTTAGCACAGTCAATCCATGTAACCTGCACATCTTGGACTGTGGGAGGAAACGGGAGCACTCAGAGGAAACCCACACAGACACAAGGAGAACATGGAAACTCCACACAGCTGTCACCCAAGGGCGGAATCAAACCTGGGTCTCTGGCACTGTAAGGTGGCAGTGTTAACCACTGTGCCACTTAAATTATGGCAGTCTTTTAAATGCAGTTCCATGTATCCTACTTGAAGTGAACTTTGATCCCCCTTGCTCAGCACTTGATTATATGAGTCTTTGGTCTTAGGATAACAAATCCAGTTCCTTGGAGCATTGCAAATCCCTAATCAATAGTCAAAACTTCCAATGCCGTGAATCCCATCATACGTTTCCCCATCCTTCAGTGAGAGAATTAAACGGAACTCTGCAGGAAACTACAGCAGATGCTTCTCGTGACGTTTGGACCAGTTTAGTTCACACCCTTCAAACTTTATTGTGTAAAAGGAGCTGGTGAAACATAGAAACGTAGAAGATAGGAACAGGAGATAGCTGTTTGGCCCTTTGAACCTGCTCCGCCATTCATCACAATCATGGCTCATCATCCAACTCAATGGCCTAATTATGCGTCCTCCCCATAACCTTTGATCCCGTTGACCCCAAGTGCTATACCTAGCCACTTCTTGAATATATTCAATGATTTGGCATCAACTGCTTCTTATGGTAATGAATTCCACAGGCTCACCACTCTTTGGGTGAAGAAATGTCTCCCTATCTCGGTCCTAAATAATCTACCCGAATCCTCAGACTGTGACCCCTGGTTTTGGGTTCCCCACTATCAGAAACATCTACCCTGTCTAATCCTGTTAGAATTTTATTAGTCTCTATGAGGAAATAGCTTCATGGAGCTGGATGATAAAGCACTGTCCCCTCTTTCCCACCACTTGAAAAGTATACTCGGAGATCTCAAATCTTATTGAATTACTCAAATTTCCCTTTGGATTCATACCACAATCTTGCACTGTTAACAGAGCATCTCCTGCTTTTAGGTTCACTTCTCACCCCTTTCTTGCTGATCAACTATCTACCACTCCCCAATTATTAATCCAGGACTGACAAGATCGTGTCAGGGGAATCCAAATGTCTACTCCATTTTTCACCTCTCAATTTCTGAGTGTGCAGACTTACTGGAATATGACCCAAAGTGGCCATTATTCAGGAGTGAGTTTTTGACATTGAACATTGACAGGCTGTTAGACTCCAATTGAACCCAGTCCAATGCTGGTGTATTTTTTAAATGCTCACACATTCCAACACAGATCACTGGATGGTGATTGTTAACAAGAACCTTGGCCAACACTAGCTCTCAGTTTCAGAATCACAGAATTGTTATGGTGCAGAGAGAGGTCATTTGGCCCATCATGTCTGCACCTGCTCCCCAGATGAGCATCATGACTTAGTGCCATTCCATTGCCTTTTCCCCATATCGTATGCATTATTTTTTATTCAAGCAATTAGTTAAAGCCCTCCTGAATATTTCCATTAAACCCAATTCATCATGTTTCCAGGTATAACATTCCACACCTGTTTCTCTGAGTGAGAAAGTTTTTTCTCATATCACATTTGCCTCTTTTGCAAATCACTTTAAATCGGGGGTGGCATGTTGGCACTGCTGCTTCACAACCCCAGGGACCCGGGTTCGACTCTCGGCTCGGGTCAACGCCTGTGCAGAGTCTGCATATTCTCTCCATGTCTGCATGGGTTTCCTCCAGGTGCTCCAGTTTCCTCTCACATTCCAAAGATTGGCCATGCTAAACTGCCCCTTAGTGTCAGGGGAACTAGGAGAGTAAATGTGTGGGGTGACGGGGATAGGGCCTGGTAGAATTGTAGTCAGGGCAGGCTCGATGGGCCAAATGGCCTCCTTCTGCACTGTAGGTTCTATGATTACAATATGCTGATGTTTGAGGACAAGGGTGGTTGTTCCATCAGGTACAAAATTACTCTATTCGTATGGAGTACTGTAAGTAACCAGCTGTTCTTATTCATCATTTTCTTTGATATAATCTGCTTCAGGCTATAAAGACGGCCAGGGCTGGTGCAAGTGTATCTGGCGGCCCCAGGCAAACGTTCAACCCAGAGCGCATCTTCCCTTGCCACGGTTAACTTTCAAAAGTGAGCACAGTAAAATGGTCCACTCTCACGCAGCCGCTTAGGCTAGTCAATCTCACAGGTAGATGTTACCCACCACCTGCCCTGCCTCCTGTTTCAGGGTCCCACCGTTCTGCAGCACCATGTTCCCTCGATGCCAACTGACCAGATTGGTGCATTCCACTCCCGCCCCTCTTACAATTATAGAATGCCTACAGTGCAGAAGGAGGCCATTTGACCCATTGAGACTGCACCGACAACAGTCCTACCCAGGCCCTACCCCCATGACCCCATGTAGTTAATGTTCTTACCCCCCTGACAGGGTAAATTTAACATGGCCAATCCAGCCAACATGCATGTCTTTGGAGTGTGGGAGGAAACCGGAGCATCCAGAGGAAACCCACATAGACACGGGGAGAACTTGCAAACTCCACATAGACAGTGGCCCAAGGCAGGCCTTGAACCCAGGTCCCTGGAGGTGTGAGGCAGCAGTGCTAACCACTGTGCCACCACGCCACTCTCACGAGACCTCAACACACGCATCACCACAAGATCACCCAGGAGCTTGTTGATTGATTGAAAATGGGCACTCTTAGACTGGGATTTTCCAGCCCTCCCGCCACCCCCTCCCCCTTCATGGTGGGTATCATTGTGGGTGGGGCAGGAAAATCTGGATAGCAACTAAGCTGAGCTGGAAAATCCCAACTTTAGGAAACTGCCATATTTGATTAATCAATAGCACCATCCATTGAAAACTGCTCCTGCTGTATCATCCAGGAGCTGGGATCTCTGTGATCTCAAGTTGCTCTTGGCAACAATGATTTTAGAAGCTGGGAAGGGAAATAATTATTCTGGATCGTGTCAACAGAAAATTGGCAAAAAAAAGTTGCCACAAAATAAGATCACATGCAACATTTAGGAATCTTCTCCCCAAACTAATTTTGTTCATAAATAAAATGTTTCACTTTCTAGAAGGAATAATGGTAGAAGTTCAAAGATCACAGAATCCCTACAGTGTAGAAGGAGGCCATTCAGCCTATCGAATTTGCACCAACAACAATCCCACCCAGATCCTATCCCTGGAATCCATGTATTTACTGAAGTGGGGGTTTTCTTTCAGATGCTAAATATTGAGCTGAACCTAGATAAATACAAAGACTCATGAACATCAGTGTGCTGGTGGAAGATGTTTTTATTGACCAACACATACTGGGTGAAACGTAGCCGGACAAGCCAACTCCTTTCTGAAGTTTACAATGCAATGGCAAATCGGGTTGTACATTTTCGAAACTTCATTTCTCCTGCCTACCCTGTCATCCTAACTGTATGGTTCAATCTCATTATTTACCTTGGCCTTGGGGAGATGAAGGCGATGGTGATTATCATTAGACTATTAATCCAGATACTCTGCTATTGTTCTGATGTTCCCGGTTCAAATCTTGCCATGGTAGATGGTGGAATTTGAATTCAATTAAAAAATTCTGAAATTAAAAATCTACTGAGGATTGATGAAACCATTGCTGATTGGCGGAAAAACCTATTTGATTTACTAATTTCCTTTAGAGGCAGAAATCTGCATTCCTTACCCCATGTGGCCTACATGTGAGTCCAGAGCCACAACAATGAGGTTGACTCTCATTTGCCCTCCTAGGTTACTAGGGATGGGTAATAAACACTGGCTAGCCAGCGATGCCCATGTCCCACGAATGAATGAAAAAAATTACATCCTGTCTTCTGGCAAAATTAGGAATTCATTGGTTTAGAGGACCCAGAAGTTCCTAATCACTGTTGCTAAGCTACCTCACTTACATAAATCCATCGGGTTCAAAGGTTGTGTTCTCATTGTAAGCCACAGGGTTGATAATGTGACATTCCCACCACCTCGTTCTGTCTTATTATCAGTAAGAATTGAATATTTTAATCAGTGGAATTGAATACTTTATATACTTTGTGAATACTTCTCTTCATTTTCTAGAGTATGAGAATTTGAACTCACCCTGACTTTTCTGATAAAATAACTGTATTGTGTGGCTTATTGTTCCCAAAGAATGTGGCTTGTCTAGTTTACTCTTCCCATTATGCTCCAGGGCCGTTTGCATTTTGGCCTAGGTGCCCAATACATTCAAAAATATTTGTTTAAGTCTAAAATATCTGTTTAATTTCCATAGTAGTAGTTAGGTGAGTGCCTATGCTAGGAGTACCTTTGTATAAAATAGGTATAAGGCACATTGTCGTCCTTATTCTAAGTTAATTTCCTCTGTTTCATAATTTTATTAGGTTTTAAAATCCCTGGGTTTTTTGACCCTTTTAACATTTACCCTGCTAATCCCTGACACTGAGGGACAATTTAGCATGGCCAATGCACCTAACCTACACATCTTTGGAAAATTGGTATAGAAAACATGTGGGATCAGGCTAAGTTCCTAGGCAGACTGTGTTCTCTATCAAGACGGTAAACGGGAGAAAATCAACCTCCCTAAAATGGGACTAAATATAAAGAGCTGTTTGCAGTGTCTGGCTCAGTCACCGAGTTAGCCCCATCCCCTCCTTTCACAGTCCCTATTGCAATCTTTCATATTGAAACCTGAAACCAAATTATTCAACTGACAGCTGGTAAGAGACCGCCCTGTGTTTACAAATACTAATTTTGGAGATGACCCTTTTACAGAATTTTAAAATGTACAACAATCAATGACTCAGAGAATTTCAATGTAACCCTTCTGTCCCAGCTGTCTGCTCACGTATGCAGATCAATTCGCTGTGCATTTACAGAGAGCTTTCAACTACAGACTCAGGGCGTGTTTAATTTATGTGAGTTGTAAGCAGTGGATGTTAAATATAAATAAGCAAATGAGTTATTTAGTTACGTTATTAGTGTGATAATCTGCTGAGAGTGCAAGGAGATGAATCTTCATCTGCTGCTGTTCACTTTTTCCATCTGATCCTGGAGCAGAGAGGCTGGGAATATTTCTGGAGGCTGATTCCAATCTGATCCCAGAGCAGAAGGTAAGAATATTCCTGGAGTCTGATCCCCATTTAATCTCAGAACAGAGAGTGATCATTTCTGAAACCGGCTGTGTAAGTGGGATTGACTTGTCGCTGGTTTAAGAGGAGTTGAATCAATCCCACCTCCTGCATGCATTTGAAACATTCCCAGTGATGGTGCCCTGAGTCAGTTTAAAGCTTTACGTCTGTGAAACATTAAAATGATAAGAGCAATTTTCCTCAAGTGCTACAGGCACTCATCATTTTAAAGCTCGGTGTATTTTTGGTTCAGTTTTTTGTCATGGTATCAATGCTGGCATGTGACCCCCTCCAAAGTCTTTCTACCCTACATGTCTAGCTCACCTAGCAGTTGTACTAATTCTGAAGAGCTGGCAACTCTGTTTTCAAAATAGATTTTTACAAACTGATTATAATCCCAGAATTGTTACAGAGCAGAAGGAGGCCATTTGGCCCATTGGGTCTGCACCTGCTCTCCAAATGTCCATCATGCCATTTCCCTGCCTCTTCCCCATACCCCTGTACATTGTTTCTGTTCAAATAATTATCTAATGTCCTGTTGAATGGCCAGATTGAATCTCCCTCCACCACACCTCCAGGCAGTCCCAAGCCATTCACTTGGCTGGATATTACGGCCTCGCTCATCGCGAAATGGGGAAATCCCACCCAAGGTCAGCAGACCTCCTCACGCTCCGCTCCTCGCGTGCTCCAATTCATTTGGTAGGCGGGCCAGTAAAACTTTTCTCACATCACAACTGCCTTTTTTGCAAATCATTTTAAATCTGTGCCCTCTCATTCTCAATCCTCTTACGAGCAGGAATAGTTTCTTCCTATCTGTCCAGCCCCCTCATGATTTTGAATATCTTTATCAAATCTCCCCTTAACATTCTTCCCTCCAAGGAGAAAAATCCCGACCTCTGAAATCTATCATCATAACTGAAGTTTCTCATTCCTGGAACCATTCTTGTAAACCTCTTCTGCATTCTAAATGTGTTCACATCCTTTCTATACTGAGACAACTAGGACTATACACAATATTCCCATTGAGGTTTAACAAGTGTCAGGATCACTTCCTTGCTCTTATACTCAATGCTCCTAATAATAAAGCCAGGATATCATATGCTTTATTAACTTCTCTCTCCACCTGTCCTGCCACCTTTGATCTTGCACTTATAGATGCCCAGGGCCCTTTGCTCCTGCAACCCCTTAAAAACTTTACCCCTTCTTTTGTATTGTCTCTCCATGTTCTTTCTATCAAAATACATCACTTCACACTTCAACACATTGAACTTCATCTACCACCTAGCTGCCCATCCAACCAACTTGCTCATGTCCTTTTGAAATTACACTGTCCTACAGTTTACAATACTTCCAAGTTTTGTATTATCACCAAACTTTGAAATTATCCCCTGCGCAGTCAGCAGCATGGTGGCACAATGGTTAGCACTGCTGCCTCACAGCACCAGGGACCTGGGCTCATTCCGGCCTTGGGTGACTGCATGGAGTTTGCATGTTATTCCCATGTCTGCGTGGGTTTCCTCCAGGTGCTCTGATTTCTTCCCACAGTCTAAAGATGTGCAGGTTAGGTGGATTGGCCATTTTCAAATGCCCCTTGGTGTCCAAAGGACTTGTAGGTTAGGGAGGTTAGCGGAATATATATGTGGAGTTAAAGGCATAGTGCCTGGCTGGGATGCTCTGTCGGAGAGTTGGTAAAGACTGTTTGGGCTGAATGGCCTTCTTCTGTACTGTAGGGATTCTATGTTTTAATGATTAATATACAGCAGGAATAGCAAGTGTTCCAATGTTGACCCCTGAAGAATACCATTGCAAACCTTCCTCCAACCTTAAAATTTCCATTGACCTGCTTCCTAATATTTAGCCAATTTTGTATCCACATTATGACTGTCCCTTTTATTCCTTGAGTTATAACTTTTCCCATTAGTCTGTTGTTCAGCACTGCATTGAATGCCTTTTGAAAGTCCATGTACACCTCACCAACAGCACGATAACAACTTAAAATTTAGCCTGAGCAACAGAAAAGGACAAAATCCTACCTCCTCTCCCAACTCCATTGTCCACTGAACCCCTCCCTCCCATTCCTGGCTACAGCAGCTCCATTAACAGCTCAATTTAACTCCACTCCCAAACACACATTCCTCAAGTATTTTCCCTCTGCTTACACAGCAGTATTAATTCCAATACCTCCACATCCATGGAACCATAGTAAGGTTACAGTGCAGAAAGAGACCATTCAGCCCATCATGTCTGCGTCTGCCAATAAAAAAGAAAAAAATAACTAGCAGCTCATTTTAATCCCATTTTTAATAATTTAATTAATTGATTAACCCCTGGGTTGGAGCCTTGTAGGATTACAACACTTCAGCTGCCTATCCAGATATATTTGAAATGAATTGAGCATTCTTGCCGCAACAACCAAGTTGAGCAATGCATTCTAAATGAACTCAGGGTTAAAAGTCTTTTCCACATGTCCCCTCTAAAACTTCTACCAATCACTTTACATCTGTGCCCCCTGGTAACTGGCCCCTCAGTCTTTCCTGAGGTTTGAGGCAATACACAGTTCTTCTGTCTTATGTTCTAACTTGTCTAGTCCTGAAATAATCTCTTACATTTCTCCAGCTTACACAAGTCATCAACACATCCCTATTATTGAATGATGGAATTTCTGGGTCCACTGAGTGCATGCTGCTGATATGTCAACTGTGTCTCAGTCATCATGATATGGGCCCAAGGAGATTTTCACAGTCATTTCATTGCAGTGTTAATGTAAGCTTACTTGTAACACTAATAAATAAACTCTAAACTTAAAAAAAAACTTTAACTTCTACTGCAGAGTTCTGAGCACAAAATCCTATGCAGCACCGACTGAGGGAGTGCTGCAGCGTAAGAGGTGTCATCTTTCGGATGAGACATTAATCCATAGCCCTCACTACTGTGGCTAAACGGGCTATCTAAAATGGTGATTTGTAAAGCGCTCTGGGACAATTGGGCAAGAACTAAAACAGGCTGCAATGTATAGATAGAGACAAACAGGCTGCAACCCGGATGTGTGAATCCACAGGATATGGGTCATCTCCAGGATCAAAGAGACCTTCTGGTCACACTGAGTTGTTGACCAGACATAAGGGCACCGTGACCCTGTATTTAGGAGGGAGGTATGTGACCTATGTGCCTCCAGCACCTACAGACATGGGCACTGGGGACACACCCAGAGATTGGTGAGGCATCACCCGATTGGGTTCTTATCAATCAGGGTGATCAAGTCCTGATCGATTGATTGGCAATGGCCAAAAGGGGTATGAAATCCAACGGGGTATAAAGGGTGCTGCGCAACCAAGAATTTTTCTCTCTCTCTCTCTCTGACCCCACGAACGAGCTACAACAACAATGCACATCGCCAGCGATGACCAGCATGAGGAGAGCCACCAGACCTGAGAAGAAAGGAAGGAAGACAGAGCCAGAGTGCCAGACCAAAGCAAAGGACCAGACCAAGCAGACAACTACCAAGACCAGCGCACAGATAAAGGCTAATATCTGCTTGGGTACTTGCCAGTCATGCAAAGTCAAGTCATGGTCTTGTATTGGATTTGAACTTTAGTATTTTCCTGTAAGATAACTTATCATTGATTATGTGGGTTTAAGTAAGTATTTGTTGTACTAATAAGACGTCAACTCATAGTTACCTCTCCACCAAATAAGGGTTAAAACAGATTGCATCAGATAAGGAACAACACTACCTTCATGGGGGAGAGTGAAAGGTCCTGCATGGCACCGTTTCAATGAAATACATTACAACTGTAAATACAGCTCACAAATGGCTGGGATCTGCTGAGGTCAAGAAAGGCATTGTTAAAAATGTAAGTATTTCTTTTCCCGGTAAACCCTTCTACAGTTCAATTTCCTCCCCAACCAAATGAACTTCCTGGAGATTATTAATGACCAGTTGACGTAGTGTGACAGACGACATGATGCGATTTGAACATTTGCAAGGTTCTGTGGTCGTACTGCCTGACCCCAATCATACAGACGTTCAGGGGAAGTGATTGCAAAATTCAGGAGAATAAATTTCAAACAGCTGACGTAAATCACTCAGCTTTCTTCAGTGCAGTATTATTTTCTGGAAGGCACATTTGTTATCGAAGACCCTGTGACACATATGGAGCACAGCCTATGCTGGTGCAATCAGGCCCATTTCACGAGCTTTTTGTTTAAACTCTCGACTAAGTAATGTGGAGGAGAAGTCAAAGTAATTTTCTCATCTTCCCCTTGTATAGATTGGTCAATAAACAGAATATTGATCAGTAGGCTGCTGTGGATTATTGATTGTCCCACAGGCAAAGTGGTGTCTGTTAATATTCCATATATTGATATAAATCCTCTGAGGCACACACGTTTCAATAACACGTTTGGAGGAAACTTTGATTGGAAAGTACAAGTCTTCCTAAGGTTATCCAACACGAAGAATAGTCCCACGGGGAAAATCTTTGTACTTTCTCATCAACAACTTTCATATGAGAGTTCTTTAGGGATCCTCAAATCAATGTGTAATAGAAACACCACTCTAAATGAAGATTGGGCACTGCTCTGATATCCCGCCTTCCTTTTTTCATTACTGAGAGGTCAGTATTGTAGCACTAGTCATTACTGGCTTATAATCTAATTGAGTTGTTTGTGTTTGCTATCCAATGCACAACTAATAGAATTGAATTAACAAAGATAACTTTTGAAACAGACCTGGGAGGGAAGGAAAGCTTTCAATGATAGAACAATGTTACAAAATACGTCAAACATCTTGTTACGTATATTTTGATTCATTCATGGGACATGGGTATCACTGGCTGGACATCATTTATTGCCCATTCCTAGTTGTCTTTTGAGGGCAGTTAAGAGCCAACCACATTGCTGTGGCTCTGGATTCACATGTAGGCCAGACCAGGTAAGCTTTCCTTCCCTAAAGAACATTAGTGAACCAGTTTAATTTGCCAACAATCGACAATGGTTTCATGGTCATTAGTAGATAATTAATTCCAGATATATTTTATTAAATTCACATTCCACCATCTACCGTGGCAGGATTCAAACCTGGATCCCCAGAATATTAATTTAGTTTCTATATTAAAAGTTTAGTGATAATACCACTGGGCCATTGCATTCCCCATATATAAAACAGGAGATTTAGGTTGGGTCTTTGACAAGCACTGATCATACTACAGTTGGAGTCTATTCTACTTGGAAAATCATATGAAAATATAGATGAGCATAGTGTTCTTGTTCCTTCTTGTTCAGCATGTACACTGGAATCCGAAAAGCCAAAGAGGCACAAAACAGAAAATAAATATCACTTTCCTGAAAAATACAAGACAAAGATGGTACGATGCTTGAACTTAAAGAACCAAGGCCATGGGCTTCAGGAGAATTACGTGTTCCTTTCTGAACCCTCCTCTGTCCAGCAATCGATCTCTCCATTCTGAAGTGCAAGAATTTCTATGTTGAAGATTATAAACCATTGTGGAATCTTAGAAAAACTGCTTTATTGCCTGCTATAATTTAAAGCTACCAGCACCCCAGGAATCCAGACTGAATACCAACCCAGCCATAAGCACTACAGAAAAAAAACTGCTAAAGGATGCTGTGAGTGGGAGACTATGTCAATTGACTTTATTTGGTTTTTCAAGTTTTATTCTGGGAGTAACAGTATTTGGTACAGAGCATCGATCTCACTCAAAATAAAAAAAATTCACATTTATATAATACCTTATTACATTCACTTCTTACAGATGTCACAGATAGAACGCATTTATTCTCTTCCTGCCCATTGTCAATGTGTTTCCTTTAGTGCTACATTAAAGAGTCAGATAAAGTAATGTGCTCATAGCGCTGGTGTGACCCATTCCAGCATGCGCATACTTGAGACCTGTTTCCAAACTAACAGTGTCCCAGTAATGACGCCAACCCCATTGCAATTAGGCCTGAGGCCCAATGGGGAACCTTTGACTGCATCAACAAGGGGAAGAGAAGTTCTGAATCTTTGCGTTTACGAGTGAGCAACACTCCAGCCGCACTCGCCCCAAGACCAGAAAATCCTGCCCGAAGTCGACAAGCTTGTGTGTGGTCAGCCCACTGCCTGCTATGATTCCTATGGCGGGTGTGATGGGAAAACTCCCCCCTCTGTGTTGGAATGCTAAAAACAGATATTATCTCAAACTGTGCAGGAAGGAAGGAAAATAGTAGGAAGATTGCCAGCACGGTGAAACAGTAGTTAACATTTCTGCCTCAAAGTGCCCCGAACCTGGGTTTGATCCTAGCCTTGGCTGACTGTGGGGATTTTGCACATTTTCCCGTGTCTGCATTGCTTTTCTCTGGGTGCTCCGGTTTCTTCCCACAGTCCAAAGGTAAAGCTTTTTTCTTAAAGCTTATTAATTCATGTCACAAGTAGGCTTATATTAACACTGCAATGACGTTACTGTGAAAATCTGTGATGTGTGGGTTAGGTTGATTGTTCCTGCTAAATTGCCCCGTAGTGTGCCAAGATGTGTAGTTTAAGGGGATTAGTAGGGCTTGGGTGGGATGCCCTGTCAGAGAGTCGATGCAGACTCAATGGGCTGAATGGCCTCCTTCTGCACTATCGGGATTCTATGGTTTTAAAAAACACAGGAACAATTGAACACCAGAATGGTTGAGGAGGAGAGTGTCATCTTTGCTTTTTAAGCTGAAGAAAATGCGCTTCTCCCACAACCTGCCAGAGATCAGCAATGGCGTACATACTGCATAAGTTGAATATTGCAATCCACCTGCTGTTAGATTAATCCACTTCCTTTTGATCTGATGCATGAGCCAAAATAGTCTGTTATGCATCTTCTATATGGGAAGTAAGGTCAGTATAAAGGCTGTGCAAACATTTTAAACTCAGATAATTATAGGAGCTGGATGTCCTTTGTTGATCGACATATGCTGCTCTATAAAATCATTATTCATTTGAAAAAACCTTTGCAGCCTATCACAAAAACAAATGATAACAATCCAAGCATTAACTATTCTATTTTTGGAGCAGCTCTTATTTTGAATTATTTGCAGGATTCGCTGTAATCCAATATTGAATTAAAAATAATAACTATATTCAGGTTTAAAAATATTGTAAGTTCCAGCAGATGCTCAACTTCCACTAACAGTAGACCTTTTGTCTTTGGTGCTCTAGCTGTTGTCTGATTGATATGTTGTCAAATACTGAATGATTAGAGAATGGTAAGGAGCTGTTTCAGAATGGCACGATTAGAGGATTAATTATAATTGATGTTAACAGGGCCAGAAATTGGTCTCAAATTGGCACTAACATCAGGGCAGCACAGTGACACAGTGGTTGGCATTGCTGCCTCACAGCACCAGGGACCCAGGTTCAATTCTGACCTCAGGCGACTGTCTGTGTGGACTTTGCACTTTCTCCCCATGTCTGCATGGGTTTCCTCCCACAGTCCAAAAATGTGCAGGTTAGGTTGATAAATTGCCCCTTAATGTCAGGCAGATTAGAAGGTAAATATGTGGGGTTATGGAGATAGGACAGGTAGGATTGCTGTCAGTGAAGGCTCGGAGAGCCAAATGACCTCCTCCTGCACTGTAGATTCTATGATTCTAGTGGATTTACCATCCCATTAACATTGACATTCTGCCCATTGCATTTAACAGATTTCTAACTATGGGCAGCCAAAGGGCCTGCCTGTTTCAGGTCGTTAGGTAACTTTTAAAATGCAAATCACAGATTACTTGTAAAGACTCCAACAAGGCCTATGAAGTTGGCTTCTCGAAATATGGGCTCTCTGATTGAGAGTGGCATGGTTGTTAGCACTGCTGTCTCACAGCACCAGGGACCCAGAGTCAATTTCAGCCTCGGGTCACTGTGTGGAGTTTGCATGGTCTCCACGTGTCTGTGTGGGTTTTCTCCCACAATCCAAAGATGTGCAAGTTCGGTGAACCGGCTATGCTAAATTGCCCCTTGGTGTCAGGGAGATTAGCGGGGTAAACACATGGGGTTGTTGTCGGTGCAGGTTCAATGGGCTGAATGGCCTCCTTCTGCACTGTAGAGATGCTATGATTCTGTGATTCTACTTTGGCCTATTAACTGGACCATGTTGATGAAGCTGTTAGGTCCTTTGCCTACACAAAGTAAGGGGTATAATGCCTGTTTGAGATCCCCATTGAAAGGTTAATTTGTCCTGTAGCAGTCCATACTGGCAACACTCAGTAAAACCAGACCTTGAGGCAGTCTTCTTAAGATATTTGCTGGAACCACGTTTTAGGGAGATTTCTGTCCAGGTTTGAAGGATCTGGGAGGACTTATGCAGTGCAGGTCAGATTAGGTGAACACGAGAAAACACGGCAGACACTTAAAAGTCAATTGCTTTGCCCTGTTGGTTTTTACTTGATGACCTGCCTGCCGTAGAGAGGAAGAAGAACAGTGCTACTGTCACAGGGGTAATCGAGACAAGAAGCTGAGCTGATGCTGAGGTCTTAAGAGTAGATTGCTGTGTACATTATACTGTTCAACGGCTTGTAAGAATCTCAGCAAATGAAATTTCCATCAGAAGAGGATTAAAGGACATGTAATTGGATGCATGCTGCTGAATGATTTAATTTATTTTTAAAGACCGAGTTGCTAACAATGCTGCAGGTACAGACATCACTGAAAGAAAATCAACATAGTAACTGCCACTGTGACGGGACCAAAGTACCTGTTCCATGGTACAATAAGGACTTCATTTATCAGACTTCTACATAGAAATTATGCAACACGGAAACAGGTCAGTCCAGGCTAACACAAATCCTCCATTTCAACCTCCGCACATCCATCCTCTGTCACATAGTTCTCAATTCCTTTCTCTTTCATGTGCTTATCTAATCTGCACTTAAAAGCATCTATTCACGCCAATAGGGTGAATAGATGCACAGTCTCTGGATACAGGTTTAATCCATATCCCCGATTGAATTTCTAAGTGACTATTTTATTATATTGCTGGCCTCCACTTTTGCTTTCCCCCAGAAGTTTGATTATGTCCTTTTGATTTTATGGTGGGCCTCACCCCATCTGATCTGACAGTGAGAATGTCAGTGACAGGCCTGTCCTGCTCCAGCGGCCTAGTAATTGGCATACCATTGACCTGTTCTTTTTCATATTCGTTCGTGGGATATGGACACTGGGCCAGCATTTCTTGTCCCCCACCCCTCATTGCTCTTGAACTTATTGGCATGTTAGGCCACTTCACAGGACATTTTAAGAGTCAACCACGTTATATTGCTGTGGCTCTAGAGTCACATGTAGGCCAGACCAAAAAGGATGGCAGATTATTTGGTCTTATAAAGGTGCGAGAATGGGGTTGAGAAACTTATCAGCTATGATCACATGTCAAAGCAGGCTTGATGGGCCAAATGGTCTAGTTCTGCTCCTGAATCCTACATCTTATTTCCTTCCCTAAAGGACATTAGTGAACCAGATGGGTCTTTACAACAAAGTTCCACACACAGCAAAAACAAAAAATGCTGGAAAATCTCAGCAGGTCTGACAGCATTAGTGTCAGAGCTGGTGAAGGGTCATCTAAACTCAAAACTATGTCTCTATTCTCTCTCCACAGATGCTGTCAGACCTGCTGAGATTTTCCAGCATTTTCTGTTTATATTTCGGATTCTACCATCTGCAGTATTTTGCTTTTATAACTTCATGGTCATCCTTAGGATTTAATTGCAGATCTGTTTTATTGAATTTAAGTTTCAGTATTTGTCTTGGGGTGGGTTTTAAAGCCAGGTCCCCAGAGCATGACCCTGGGTCTCTGGATTAGTCCAGTGCCAATACCACTGTGCCACCACTTCCTCCAATCTGTGGACAAGGTTCTGCCTCTGAGAGTTGCTGCCCAGTGATACGGCTGGCAACTCTTGTTCCATCAGTGCCACTGGGAGTGGGGCCCACTGCTGGAAATACATTTACTCCTCAATGGATCATCGCTGGAGCTGTACACCAAGGTATGTGGGGAGTCATTGCCTGGTCCAGGCTGGCAGGACCCACTAATGTGGAGATGCCGGTGTTAGACTGGGGTAAACACAGTAAGTCTCACAACACCAGGTTAAAGTCCAACACGTTTATTTGGTAGCAAGCATCACTAGCTTTCAGAGCGCTGCTCCTTCGTCAGGTGAGTGGGGAGTTCTGATCACAGGGCATATAAAGGCACACACTCAGTTTACAGAATACTGATTAGAATGCGAGGTTTTACAGCTAATCAAGTCTTAGAGGTGCAGGCTATGTGAGTGGAGATAGCATTAAGCATAGATTAAAGAGATGCGTATCGTCTCCAGACAGGGCAGTAAGTGAGATGTTGCAAGCCCAGGCAAGTCATGGGGGTTACAGATAGTGTGAAATGAATCCAAGATCCCAGTTGAGGCTGTCCTTGTGTGCAGAACTTGGCTATCAGTCTCTGCTCAGCGAATATGCGTTGTCGTGTGCCGTGAAGGCCGCCTTGGAGAACGTTTACCCGAAGATCAGAGGCCAAATGCCCGTGACTGCTGAAGTGTTCACCAACAGGAAGGGAACAGTCTTGCCTGGTGATTGTCGAGTGGTGTTCATTCATCCGTTGTCGCATTGTTTCACTTTGACAGCAGCTTTAGGCTCTATGGTGGCACAGACTCAAGAATAGCTTCTTCCCTGCTGCTGTCAGACTTTTGGATGGACCTACCTTGCATTAAGTTAATCTTTCTCTACACCCTAACTATGACTGTAACACTACATTCTGCACTCTCTTGTTTCCTTCTCTATAAACAGTATATATAGTGTGCAAGAAATGATACTTTTCACTGTACATTACTATATGTGACAATAATAAATCAAAATCCAATCAAAATCAAATCAGTGGTTAGCATTGCTGCCTCACAGTGCCAGGGACCTGGGTTTAATTCCAGCTTGGATCACTGTCTGTGCGGAGTTTGCATTTCTCCCCGTGTCTGTGTGGATTCACTCCAGGTGCTCCAGTTTCCTCCCACAGTCCAAAAGACATGCTGGTTATGTGCATTAGCCAAGCTAAATTCTCCCTCGGTGTACCTGAACAGGTGCTGGAGAGTGGCGACCAGGAGATTTTCACAGTAACTTCATTGCAATATTAATACAAGCCTACTTGTGACATATATAAGGAAACTTTAAACTTTTAAAACTGTTTCTGTGACACAGCCTCGCAATCTCCTTGTCACTTTAGTTTTTTTGGCTGCCTTAGTCCTGAATCTGCTTCTTATCCCGAGGTGTGTTTATTGGTACATTTTGTAGACCCAGAGACTGTTCTCCTCCCAGCACATTGTGCACAAAGTAGTTCTCTACTTAATCATCCCTTGCATTGCCCAGGGAGAAAGCAGCTTTGAGCCCAAAATATCTCTAAGCAAATACACCAAATATTTCAGGATCTAAGCCTGCAGATTACACTGTACAATATTCTCATATGGTGCTAAAATGGCTCATCATCAAATTCTTTTGGCCATTATTTTAACAGAAGCATTAAACTGCTCAGAAGAAATAAATTGCACCTCGATCAAAATAGTGAACGAAGAGGTTGGATAGGGGCACATTAAATATTCTTGCAATAATATTATACAGTGTAATTTCATGTTTAAATGGAGAAATTCTCCCTTGATGTTCACAGATACTTCTTGAGTGCTTTGAATCTCTTTTGATTGACAGTTTAAGGTGTTCCCAGGATCTGAATGTACTGCACACATGGGAAACATCAATAAAACTGTTTTTTGTTGAAGATTTATAACACATCAAGACGTCTCAAAATGTTTCGCTCCAAAAACTCAAAAGATCCAGCTGGTTTCCCTGGTGGTAGGCCATGCTGATTGGATGAAGTGACTGGTATGACAGATTGGGAGGAGGTGCAAGAGGACTGGGTTCTGCATTGTCTCCATATCATTGAGTCATCCCCTGGCAATGTCATGTGCTTACTCATTACTGAGATTTCAAAGCAGGATTGGAATTTGTCCGTGTTCCAGTTCTTTGGAAGGTTCTGGAAACAGTCACACAACAACTCAAGTAAGAAGTGAATTTCTCTGCAAATCTTTACTGTCTTACAAAGAACATAGGAGATCTACGGAAAAGCAACCATCACAAATTCAGATGTGTAACCCAACCAACACTGCCACTCCTTACCAGAATCATGTCCAGGCTCTTGGCTTACTCTTTGCGCACTTGGTCAACCAGTCTTCCTCCATTGCCACCCTATGCTTTTTTTGGTTCAGTTTTTCTTTCTCCTGAAAACTTCTCTTAACTCCTTTAATCCAGGTCAATGATGTCTCATGGGACAGAGCAATGCTTTTTTTTGATCGAGAATGTGGAACATTTCCTATGCTAATCCTACTTGATCCCTCCTGCTGACCACTTCTTCTAATTCAATGATGACTAGGTCAGTCATTAACACTGCCTGCTCTTGCTCTAAACTAGGGAATTTCATTGAATGTGTATGTTCCAGCCATCATCTCCTTCTTTTCAATTCCTAGACTGTTTCTCCACTTCTGCCAATGGGCTTTTCATGGACAATAATGAAAATAAGGCAGAATCCCTGGACCATGTTTCATTCCCTGGACAGGCTCCATTTGATCTTCCCAATTTCTTCACCTTTGTAGCTCCCCTGATGAATTCACTTCCTGTACCAGTTCGTCAGAAAATGACTTTATCCTCACTTGAGGCTGTCCAGTCGCTGTGGGAAAGTGTCTCTCTCATGCAACTGCTTACTTTTAGAACAAGTACAAAGAATAAAGAAAATTACAGCGCAGGAGCAGGACATTCGGCCCTCCAAGCCTGCACTGACCGTTCTGCCTGTCTGAACTAAAACCCCCTGCCCTTCTGGGGACCCTCTATTTCCATCCTATTCATGTGTTTGTCAAGACACCCCTTAAAAGTCACTATCGTATCTACTTCCACTGAAGCGAGTTCCAGGCACTCGTCACCCTCTGTGTAAAAACAAAACTTGCCTCATACATCTCCTTTAAACCTTGCCCCTTGCACCTTAAACTTATGCCTCCTAGTAATTGACTCCTCCACCCCTGGGAAAAAGCTTTGATTATCCATGCCCCTCATAATCTTGTAGACTTCTATTTTATGTGCCTCTACTCTCATTCCCTTTTCATCTGATCATAACAAAGCTGTCTTGTCTTTCCATTTGCATTTGGTAATTCTTCTCTAGGGACATGGATTCTTCTACTGTGTGAAACCTTTGCATGTTTACTTCACTGGAATTGCTTCCAAAGGAGAAATTTTGGGACAAAGCTAGATAAGCTTGTAATATAGACAACTGAAAAGCCAGCACTGAGGTAGAAAAGGGTGATGGGAAAATGAGGTAACTGTATAAGAAGCTTAAACTGGAGATACCAAACAAAGAATGGATAGGTGCTTAGACTGCAAAAACAGAGCTAGCTAGAGTAAAGGTGACTATATCTGGAGGTTAGAATGAAGGCTACGTACAGAAGCGATAATGACGGGGTGGGCAAATACACGATAAAGAGATCTAGAGCAGGGAAACGAGTACAGATTGGACAAGGTGCGGGGAGGTGAGTAAACCACAAATTCCTTTGTAAGGAGGTATCTGACAAATATAAATGGGAACATCACAATGGATCATGATGAAGAGCTGAAGAAATCAAAAGCTAACATATTTTTGATGTGTTAAAAACTAAAGGCATCAAATGCTAACACATTTTTGATGTTATTGTGAAACTGCATGATCCACATGTATTCTTTGTAACGCGAGTGCAATAAAAGACTGTAAGTTGTTTGAGTACTTCGAGGTTCTCCCCAGCGTATGCTATTGAAGGCCAGAATAAACAAACAATCTTGTTTGAGAAACTCACCACTGCTGTACGGGATATTCTTTGGGCGCTGCCCCAGTCTAAGCCATAATTAAGAGCACTCAGGGTCTAGATCACACACCTAACTCCCTCCAACAGCTTCTCATGAAATGGTCTCTTTGAAATTAAAGGAAGTGTAATAAGTCCACGGAGAGTAAAGTCCCATCACCAAAAGTTCTTTTATTTACAATATCCCACCATAATATACAGATAGACAGTGTGCTATCTGCAGAGAGACTGATACTCTTGTTTAAATACAGGATATGTGTCTCCCTGGTTACTCCTAATTAATGACCCAATCAGGGAACTCTTTGTTACACAACAGTACAAAACACATGCATTACAAGTACATTACAAATTATAAAGATTGCATTTAAAAATCAAATAACCATGTTTATTACATATAACTACAATGGCACAAACAAAGCCCCATGATGGACTGTTGGCATGTGTTGCAAGTTGTCAACAGGGTGTCTTCAGAGCTGCAGACAACTCACAACAGCATACAAGTCAGCAAACTTCTGTACAAACATTACCAAGGGCTAACACCATCCATTAACCAATAACGTACATGTACTAACCTTCATTAAGAAAGGATTTGTGATATGTTATCTTTTCCAGGGCACTGAGGAGCAATCAGGGAGTTCATTCTCAAGCAGGCCAACCTCAATTGCCTGATTGAAGCCATCACATAAACCAAATATATATATGGTATCACTGAGCGAGATATCTTCCATCCGGCTGCTGAGATGATTCTAACCCACTGGACCTCACTATTTAAGTCTTATTCTGACTCCCTCTGAGCTTTCAGTCATTTGTTTTCCGACACTTGATCACAAAACAATATGACACCTAGGGTTATTGATCAATTGATAGCTGAAAATAAGTGCTGTTTACATCAATATTACAGACATTTAGCTAAATCTAAGGATACACAGCCAGCAAAACAGAACATAAATTCTTGAAGTTGATAATTTCTAGGACAACATACTCGCTCTCACACGCATCTTTAAAACGATTGTGCATTTGTCAAATAATATTTTTAAAATGTGTTCTGAAAAACCACCCTGTTCAGTTTTACTCACCAGTGATTAAAGAATACCAGCAATGGAGAAGTGTATATTTAAATCTGGGTACTGATCCCAGGATAAAAAGCCAGCAAGGGAGTTTTCCTGCTGGAGATATCAATTAGAGACTGGGAAAATAATCAAACTGAGACCCCTTCTGGTGCCCTGATGACACAGGATATTTGTAGTTAGCGCTGCTGCTTCAGAGCGCCAGGAACCCAGGATCAGTTCCCAACTTGGGTCACTGTCTGTGCAGAGTCTGCCCGTCCTCCCCAGGTCTGCGTGGGTTTTCTCCGGGTGCTCCAGTTTCTTCCCACTGCAGCGGTACCGGAGAATCCAAGTCATAGATGAGATTGAATTTTTTTCAGTTCGTATTTTGAGTTGTTACGTTGCATAATCCAGGCCATTCCAATGAACACCATTTCCTCTTGGAGTTCTGAATCATAGAACAAACTCTGGAGTTGATATTGCACAGACTCCAACTCTATCTCAATCTCTAAAAGGACCTTAACACTGGGAAATCTATTTACTCAATCCTCCTTTTGCCAAGTATTAGGATTTCAAAACCCATGGTAAATGTTATTATTGCTAATTTGCCTCATCTTCTCATACTTTTCCCAAAATTGGTGATATTGATTACTGTGTGTGTTACTCAGCTTTTAACTGAAACATCTTGCAAGCATTCCAGTTTAATCAGACGAACAAGGACAGTAATTCAACTATTTCTTTATTTAACATTTCTGGTACCAACTGAAACATAAAACAGTTGCAACTCATTGACTCTTTACTGAACTTTAATTCTAACTGAACATTAACTTTCAACTGCACTTTAACTCTTAAACTGCATGTTAACTTTAACTGAACATTAACTTTAATTGAACATCAACTTTAACTACTTAACTGAAAACCGAGTTTAGGAAAACCTTGGCCAAGAAATATCTTTGGTGTAGAATCTATCTTCTTTTTCTCTGAAGTATTCTTCAAGGTACAGATCATCTTATGATGGTTGGTCTCTTTCGAGTTATCGCTGCCAACCAAAGACTGCACATGTCTTTTTACCCACAATCCTCCACTCACTTCCAGAAGATTCTCTGCCATTTAGCCAATTGTGTGACCAGAAATCAATCACATGACTGGAACATCCAATGAAATTACTTGCATTATGCTTAGTTCAAACCACATGCTTCATACACAGCAGTAATAAATCAAAGCTACGATGTCTGGGTCAAATGTAAACAACTTCCTTTATTTGGCCAGGGCAGGAAGCTTCAGATCACAGCTCCCAGACCAGAGCAACTTTACAACCTGCATCCGGTTTTAATTATAAGTTGACCAAAAATCCCAGCATGCTTAACTCTCAGCCAGAAAAGCCATTTTAAAGCCACTATTGTTGCTAAATCATCGTTGTATTTGTTCTTTCTCCGTCCACATGGGTGAGAACATTTCACTCGGATTTTCTCAACTAAAGAAGAAATGTAACAATCGTTGATCAATAGTCTGCATGTGAGGGGAAATTGTGTCCTGTTATTTGTGATTTAGTCTTACAATGCGCAGCGAAGACATAGGCTCTTCGGAGACTAACAGGGAATGGATTGCGGCCTAAATTTTACAGCCGGTCTTGTTAGCAGAATCTTCTGGTTGCACTGACAGTGAACCCTCGCTGCAGGTTTCCCAGTAGCAGAGGTGCATAGAATGGGAAATCGTTCCCATTCATAGCCACCTGTGCTGCCTCGAGACATGCCATGAGAGAGCAGAAAATCCTGCCCATATGTGTTTTTCCATCAACTAGCTGCTGATGTTGGAGAGCTAGATGGTCAGAATTGGTAACGAGGAGGTTATTATGCATACACTGGTGCTTGTGCGAATTAATTATCTGAATAAAATTGCAAGCAGACTTGATTGCTATTCCAGTTTGCCAAATCAAAACAAGCAAAATTATGTGAAAAAGATTCTTCGTGTCTCTGCGTCGTGCCTCAATACATGCCTTACACCTAATTTAGTTTATAAATATGATTCGGTTTCTTTGGATTTGCAGAATGCGGGGTAAAAATTCATTCCCACAAAAGCAACTGTCAGTCACAGGGAGAAAAAAAATTCATTCATTCAAAAATGAAACAAAAGCCGCAGCTGACATGAAAGGGATGTCAGTTTTTCAGCAGAGCAGAGTGGCTCAGGCTCACGCAATGCAATCGATGTTTCATTTCATTGTCTTTATAAAGTCTGTGGATGCAGGGGAGGAAAATAACCAACAGTAGATCACAGGCCAAATAAAACAGAGTGTACGCGAGGAAAGAAGTGATCTTCAAGGAGAGCTACTGCGTGAAAGCTGATTTTCTTCACATTTGCTGCAATTTTTACCCTTCCTCGGGGAAATCAGTCGTAAAATGGTGCAATTTACATGGTTTGCAACACAGTCCCGGCGAGGGAGACCTATATGGTCTAGCTTTATGACGGTTTTTATACTCTGCCTCTTGTTAGTGAAGGCTCTCTGAAAATTCTGGCCTAATTTGCTAAATCAGTGCAAAAAAAAATCTAAATTTCAGCATAATTTTGGGTTTAAACCAAATCAGTGAAATTCTGCCTCCCACGGGGTATGTTGCACTGTAGGCGAGTGTAACAGGCTTGACTTAAACATACATACATTCGCACCTGTCACAACAGAGACCCCTCAATCCCAGAGCACCGACTGGGGTGGAGACCTGTTTTCTGGGGTCTAGCGGCTCCCCCGTCCCATGGTCATCAACCCCTGGGTGGGACAAACGAGACTCTTCAGACTAAATGGTAATTATAATTAGACTGTTTGTTATGCAGTGCACAGTGCCTAATCAGGAGATTTTTACCTGAGGATTTTACAGTAGGTTAAGGATTATTTTGTGAGGTGAAAGGGTAATTGAGAGCAAAGTAAAGATGATTGCGTTAATTAGTGAAGGATAAACAGATGAATAATTGGTGTTTTTATAATCTATTATCATATGATAATTGCACAATTTGAGTCTATGCCACTCGACTAGTTAGACACTGAGAGGACGATTCTTGCTGTCTGTGTGTGCAGCCACATTACTCAGGCCCAATGGCAGTGATATGCATCTTTAAGGGAGCGTATTTTAAACCACTGTCAATCATTACACACCAAGGCAGAGTGTGATGTGTCAGAACTGTCCAAAATATCAGAGAGGTTCCTGGAGGATCATGGAAATTGCTAGTAGGAAAAAGCAAGTGTCAGAGATAGTTGCCACGGAAGTCAGCTAGAGGGGACTTATGCATGGTCCTGAAGTGCCTCGTGAATTCTACGTCCAATCTCCGACAGAACGGAGAGCTGAAGATCTGCTCCGATATGTTTTGCATGGACCAGCAGCCTCATAGGGCAGGATTTTCCCCACAGGATCCTGAACCCCTCTTATCAAGCTGAAATGTGAGTGGAACGCTTCCACTGTGTGGGAAACAATAACTCATTTAATGGACGGGCTTTTACAGCCTCACTCGTCCCAAAACCATAAAATCCCACTCGAGGCCAACAGACCTCTCCGTGGTCCGCCCCTCGCCCGCTCTGATTCCCGTGGAGGGCGGGGCAGTAAAATTCCAGCCAATGTGATCTTCCACAGAGCGGCCAATCACTGGCCAACAAGCGGATTCACCTTCCAATTAAGGATGGTGGCTGGGTTCCCGTTGCTGGAGGGCCAATCAGCAGCCTTCCAGCTTGAAAGTAAATTAAGGGAAGGGTACTCCACAATGGAGGCTTACCCTCACTGTCCAACATCTTTAAATTGATCCTGAAAGGAGGCTTTTGTAGCAGGGCCATCACTGTTTGGGGGAGCCACCTCTGCAGAATGGCCTCAAGCTGTTGCTGCAGCTATGTGGGCAGGGAGCTCCTCCTGTGCCTGGAGTGCTGCACTCCATCATCTGCCCCCAAGAGGCTGCTTCCAAGCAATCGAAATAGGCCCCACCGCCTATGGAAATCTAGAGGCCGAGTGGAAAAATACCAGGTTTTAATTGGCCATAAAGCAAGCCTTCATAACCTGGATCAGCTAGTTAGCTGTTCCCTCCCTCCTCCCTCCTCCCACCTCCTAAAGGGTGGCATTGAACCTGGGAGCTGGCAAACAGATCAGTATACCACCCATCTCTGATCCCGTCCCGCAGTGGCTAAAATAAATCAAGGCCCGAATCTTCCCAAGCCTCCACTATGGCAGCTGTGACCCGATTGGTGACAGTCTCCCCTCTGAATCAGAAGATTGCAACTTCAGGTCCCTGTCAAGAGACATCAACACAAATAAATCCAGGCTGACACTCCAGTGAGAGTGCTACAATATTGGAGGTGCTGGCTGCAACCTGGCCACCCCATCCCACCTGCCATTTAACATGGTGAGGCCAGAAAATCAGATTTGCACTCGGCGTCAAATGGTTTGGTATCTTCCTGACCACCTTTTACTGGTGCCAACTGAAATGGGTGCAAAACTCATTAGCCCTTATCTGAATAGATTTCAATGTCATTAGTGAGTTTGGGACAGTTGCTTACCCCCTCCCGGGGCTTCACACCTCATCGGCAGGACGTCACACTGACATGAGAAACAGCTGCTCTATAAAGATCTGATCGAGGTGCAGCAGTAACGAAGAGGAGCGAGAAGGTGAGTACACGAGGCACCAATCCCCAGGATGCAGAGGGTGGGCTCTCAGCCACTGCCATGATGCGGGTGGGGTGGGAGGGGTGGGGTTTGCCACATTACCCAACACACCTTGGGAATTGTAAAACCCCCTCCCCGCCCCTCATTCACATCCCCCGCCATGGGCCCAACTGACATCAACCCAGGGTACTGGGCCTGGGTTGACCTTGTTGGCAAGTTACTGGTTCAGGCAGGGCGTGGCGGGGGTGGGTGCTGATGATTCACTGTGTGGCACGCTGTGATGCAGCGCTGGTGTCACACTAGTTTGACTCCTACCCGTTCGCTGATTTCACACTTGTGCCCAGGAACATGTCTGTGTGAGGGTTAGGGGTACAAATTTGTGGGTCAATGCCTCAGGGGTTTGGGAGGGTGATTCTTGGGGATGAGGGCAGTCCCAGGGTTCAGAGGGTGCTGAGGATGCCATGCCTGGATGTCTGTCATTTTGGGCCTACAAGGCCCCCACTGCTGGGCCTACTCGGGATGAGGCCACTCGAATTTGGCACAGGTGCTGGGAACTGGGGAACACATAGTGGGCCGAAGGGCCTCTCTCACGCAGAACGATGCTCTGAGCCTCTCTGGGTACAGTCATTCCTGTGGGAGATGGATTACAGACAGAGAAATTATGACTGTGGAGTGCAAAAACATTCATTAGTGATTTTTAACAGTATTACTCTAATCCCGACTCATGCATGCTCTCACCTGTGTCCTCTTGGCGATCCTAAAACCTCTTCATCTTATGTGGCCTCCCACTTTGTCCGGGGTGACCCCCGAGAATGCACATCAGAAGCGGAGGTGGTCAGCTGAGTTCCACGCCCCAAGGCCTGTGGTGCCCTTGGCAGGTGTCTGTTGGGGTGGGGGTGGAGGAGTGGTTGTGGGAATGGGGTGACTTGGAGGATCCATGCCACCCTGTTCATCCCGCTGCCTGTGAGGTACTCCAGTATCAGGAAGGGGGGAATCAGAAGGCCTGGCGACGGACGACGTCATCCGGGAGGAAGGCCCTGGCATGGGCTTCCAGCCCTTCCTTATCCCTCAGGGTACCTGAGGGACACTCAGAGGCAGCTGGAGTGAGAACGCTATTTCAGAAGTGATTCAAATAGTGACGTTTTATCTTACAAAAAAAAGGCTTTTTTTAAAGCTATGGAAAAGCAATTCTGGGGAGGGCCTCGAGATGACTTTCGGAAATGTGTTAAGCAATTAATTATGAAATGTGTCAACTGGGCAGATTCAGAAAAAGGGCACGGGAGAAAAAACAGAAAAATTGCAGAGCAAAAAAACAAGGAGAAGAATTTCAGAATGTTTTGCATGAAAACTAATTTAGTGCAGCGGGGTATCCTCAATCATCACAGAAAGCAGGGATTTCAGAGGCAGAGAGTTGTGAAACATCCAACACATCTCAGCCTGGAGCTGATAACAATAAAATGGAGCAGGAGCAGCGTGACACTGAAGAACATGAGGAAGATGCTAATCCTCCAACTGGAGTCATTTTAATAAGTACCAGTACAAATTATTCTTTCATCTGAATATCATGATAATTACATATGAAATTTAACCGAGCAACTTTTGGCATGCTGAGGTATGTTATAGGATGAGTGTTTCTCTGGAGCTGTAAGTGAACTGGCAAAGAATCCTGCTCTGAATCATAAATATTGGTGTTATTTCATGCACGGCTTGCATTGTTAAAAAGCTGTCAAGCAGTTAACAATAAAGTGGAGGTGAAAATTTTGTTAAGTGTTTGGTATCACCTTGTTAAATAGTGGATTGGCCATGCTAAATTGACCCAACTGTCAGGGGATTAGAAGGGTAGATGTGTGGGGTTGCGCGAATAGGGCCTGGGTGGGACGGTGGTTGGCACAGGCTTGATGGGCCAAATGGCCTCCTCCTGTACTATAGGGAGTCTAAGAAACCTGTGAATAACCTACTAAGTTTAGAACTCTGGGTGAAAATAGGCTTTAGCAGCTGGAAGGACAAGGTGTACAGAGGGCAATCATCTTGCCACTCCAAATCTGCCACTCTAACTCTCTAGTCTCCCACCACCATCGTCCAACAGGCTACAATTAGAATCATAGAACCTTACAACGCAGAAAGAGGCCCTTCGGCCCATCGAGTCTGCACTGACCACAATCCCACCTAGGCCCTACCCCCATATCCCTACATATTATTACCCACTAATCCCTCTAGCCTAATCATCTTAGGACACTAAGGGGGGATTTTATCATGGTCAATCAACCTAACCTGCACATCTTTGGACTGTGGGAGGGAACCGGAGCACCCGGAGGAAACCCACTCAAACACAAGGAGAACGTGCAAACTCCACACAGACAGTGACCCGAGCCAGAAATCGAATCCAGGTCCCTGGAGCTGTGAAGCAGCAGTGCTAACTACTGTGTTACCATGCCGCCCATCTGCATCTCACTGTGGCGATATTTGTTTTGTGGCTCTATCTGACTTGGCCCTGTTGTTTGGTGTCTGCTATCATTGGCAAACTCACCTGCACAATGCATGCAGACTGAAAATAATAAACCAGCAGGAGAAATTAGCCAACCTCCAAAAACAGGTTTGAGGATCTCAATGCACAATTAATCCAACATGTTGCAGGCAGCACATTAAATTGGTTCTTGACTCCAAATAGTTTCTGCATGAAGCCAGCATTGACCGTAGTATTCAGTATACCACGATTGGTTAGGATTACTTAAAGACATCTTGCAAATCTTAAAGGGGAAGGGCACTGCGATTGCAAGAAGTGTGGGAGGGCTGATTAGTTAAATGCCATGACTGGCAATCACAGGCAATGCTTTTCTTGCCCTACTTCTACGTTGCAGTATTTGCAGATTTCAGTCACAATAACATTTCTTTTTATTTTATTCATTCTAGGGCTGCGGACATTGCTGGCTGGGCCAGATTTTATTGCCCATCCCTAATTGCCTTTGACTTGCTAGGTCATCTTAGAGTCAACCACATTGTTGTGGCTCTTGAGTCACACATGTCAGCCAGACCAGCTAAGGATGGCAGATTTCCTTTCCCTGATCGGCAATGGGCATTTAGACTTTTAACAGGCATTAGACTTTTAATTCCAGATTTTTATTGGATTCAAATTCAAATTTTTATTCAATTCACCTACTGCCGAATTCAAATGCTGATCCCCAGAGCATTACCCTAGGTCCCTAGATTACCAATGCTTTGACAATCCCAGGATATCAATATCTCCCGCACTGAAGTGAAGAATTCTCAAGCACTTGTCCACACTGATATTGAAATATGTCCTCAGCAGGAAGCCCTCCCACTCCCTCCTCTTCCCTCTTTTAACAGCCAGTCCTGCTCTGTGTGACCCTACACTGGCGCAGTCATTCTCAGTTCCAAGAGATGGGCCAACCAATCATCTATGTCTGGAAGCAACTTGATTCAGCACAAGGTTTTTTTAAAGAAATAACCAAGTAATTTAGCAGCAGCCAGTTACTCCCTTTAAGTTATTCAATCCGAAGGCAAGAATAAGAACGTTCCAAAACACGTGCAATAGCCAGAAGTACCACCACCTAATCTATAGATAGTTCAAGGTACCTTTAAATGAGGCTAGGTGGTGTCTGGAGGCTAGGATGGGTGAGGTAGTGTTCTTAATGCCATTTAATATTATGCCACTATGGGTGATTAAAGGAATTTTCCTGAACCGCCCGCCACATCTGTCCCCCCACAGTGGGGAGAAAATTCAGCGGACCGTGCAAAGGACTATTGACGTCAGGTGGGAATTTTGGTCCTGGGGCAAGAGTGGTCGGAAAACCCCACCCTAAGACAAACCACAGACTGGAGATTGGCATTCAAAAATGACAGTGCTGACAACAAATCAGTGTTGCAAACTAATTTGCATTATAATTTGCCGACTGTGCGCGTTGCTGGCAGGGCTTAACTTGACTCCGCATACCCTATTACCGAGGTGGCATCCGGGGAACTTCCTAACTTCATATTGGAGGTGTGTGTGCATATCTCAGATTCCATTTTCTGCCACTGGGTCAATGCATCACACCTAAAGTGTAGGTACAACACTGGTCAGTTGAAGATGTTTGGCTCCAATTGACAAGGTTCCGTTACTTGGATTTCATACATTTGTATCGCAAAAAACTGCAGAAGGAAATCTGACAGTTGATGTCAGTTTGATTGACCGGTATAGACATGACAAGATATATTGCGGAATGACCCGATTTTAATAAAAAGCTGACACATTAACACAATGAAAGAGTTTTACTCAGAGGAGCAAAGGGAGAATTGGATGGTAAGCCGGAACAAGTGATTCAATGCTGAGAAACACGACATTGTTCCTCCTCGCTGACACTGAGTATAACAACATATTTGGCACCCTTATGACTTGGAGTTTATAATTAGGCACCTGGGACTTCACGTTGCTTCCATTTTTATGGAATTGTGCTGCCTTGTGATTAGAGTGGAGTCTAAGGTTAAACCGAGAATTATTAAACCTAGGAGCAGTCAGTCTGCAGAGTTGCACTTTCAGCAGTTCTGACTCTGCACTTCCATCTCTCATCATGGGAATTACTTCAAATACTTTTCAAAACATTTCCTCTTTCACTTTTTTGACTGTGTTCAGCAAACTACACAAACTGGGATCCACGTGTTCTCTCCAGGTCAGGGTCCACAAATCCTTTGGGAGAGAGGTTAGGGAGGAGAAGGTGTGAAAACTCAGTTAGTGTTTACTCAGTTTGTTACCCTGGCTATACAAAGCATGCGTATAGTTCTTACAATTCCTGCCTAGAGGATGTATGGAGAAGTCTAAGGTCTGATTGGGAAGACACAATGAGGCATATCCAGGAAATAATAGGCAGTTTGTCTGTGGGGGTATGAGCCTGGTACATAGGTATCTGTTGCCAACTCCTGTGGCAATGGGTCAGTGACATACCAGCTGATGTGAGTTCACCGAGAGGTGTAACCAAGAACCTGCATGCTGGTGTCTGCAGGCCATAGGGTCTTTTTGGAACAACTTTTCAGAACCACATTGTTCACTCCCCTAGTATGAAGAAGGGGTCGAAAAAGCACCCTAATCATTCTCACCTCCCTGGCCAGCAGGGCGGGGTCGGGACCGACGGTGAGAGGAGGAGGGGTGTTGGTGTGTCGGGACTGTCAGGGCGGTTACGAGCAGATCAGGTCTGGCCAGGCTGGGGAGACGTAGGAGCTTGTCTGGGGCGTTCCAGGAGGCGAGCAATCAGGGAGTTGGGGGTGTCGACAGACCAGTGACCAGTGATGGGGAGAGGGGTAGGTTTGCAGGCTGGCCAGTGATGGAGCTAGCTGGCAATTTGGGACCACTGCACGAGCTCCAATCTCCGCGCTGACATCCATCATTACGAAGTACTTCGAAAGGTTAGACACGGCACGAATCAATTCCAGCCTCCCGGACTACCTGGATCCATTACAGTTTGTCTACTGCTGCAACAGGTCCACAGCAGACACCATCACCCTGGCCCTGGAACACCTAGATAACAAAGACACCTATGTTAGATTCCTATTTGTTGACTACAGCTCAGCCTTTAACACCATTATTCCCACAAAACTCATCTCTAAGCTCCATGGCCTGGGCCTCGGCATCTCCCTCTGCGACTGGATCCTGAACTTCCAAACTCTCAAACTACAATCAGTAAGGATAGGCAACACCACCTCCCCCACGATCATCCTCAACGTTGGTGCCCCAAAAGGGTTTTCAGCCCCCTATTATACTCCTTATACACCTATGACTGCGTGGCCAAATTCTGCTCCAATTCGACTTCCAAGTTTGCTGACAACACCACCGTAGTGGGTTGGATCTCAAACAATGATGAGACAGAGTACAGGATCGAGATAGAGAGTCTGGTGAACTGGTGCGGCAACAAAAATCTCTCCCTCAATGTCAACAAAATGAAGGAAATTGTCATCAACTTCAGGAAGTGTAAAGGAGAACATGCGCCTGTCTACATCAACAGGGACAAAGTAGAAAGGGTCGAGAGCTTCAAGTTTTTAGGTGTCCAGATTACCAACAACCTGTTCCGGTTTCCCCATGCTGACATTATAGTTAAGAAAGCCTACCAACACCTCTACTTTCTCAGAAGATTAAGGAAATTTGGCATGTCAGCTACAACCCTCACCAATTTTTACAGATGCACCATAGAAAGCATTCTCCTGGTTGTATCACAGCAGGTATGGCTCCTGCTCTGCCCACGATCGCAAGGAACTACAGAAGGTTGTGAATGTAGCCCAATCCATCATGCAAACCAGCCTCCCATCCATTGACTTTGTCTACACATCCCACTGCCTCAGCAGATCAGGCAGCATAATTAAGGATCCCACGCACCCCGGACATTCTCTCTTCCATCTCCTTCTGTCGGGAAAAAGATACAAAGTCTGAGGTCACATACCAACTGACTCAAGAACAGCTTTTTCCTTGCTGCTGTCAGACTTTTGAATGGACTTGACTCGCACTAAGTTGATCTTTCTCTACACCTAGCTATGACTGTAACACTACATTCTGCACTCTCTCATTTCCTTCTCTATGAACAGTATGTTTTGTCTGTTTGGCGCACAAGAAACAATACACTTCATAGTATGCTGATACATGTGACAATAATAAATCAAATCAAAATCAGATCGGCACATGCACAGTGATCCACTCAGCACTGTGCTGCCAGTGTCTCAGACAGGAATAGGCTCTGCCCACAGATTTCCAGAGTGAATCACACCGATGCACTCTGCAATGCTCAGAGTGCTGAGATTCAATCTGGAAATCACGCTAAAGGAACTAACTGGAGTTAATCCATTTTCCTGCAAATTGGGGACTTAGAACATTTTTGGGAGAATCCTGGCCATAGTGTACGCTACTGCTGTAGAAGCCTTTGGCATCAAGATTTGTTCAATGAAACAATGAGGTGATCCAGGAACTATTGGAGGAGAACATTGTCTGCACAAGGTTTTCCTCAGTGATAAGTCATCACTGTCTAAACACAATGCCTACCAAAGTATCCACAGATGAAGGAGCAATCAGTAAGCTTCCGCAAGTTTCCATTATCCAGGATCTGCTGCCAGAGAGTCAGTGCAATTTGTCTGCCCTGCAGAGTTCGTCGTAATGGTTTGATAGTTCCATGGTGGCATGTTCGTGGGTATCATGTTGTGTCGCCTGACCCATTCCCAATCTCTAATGGTGTTAAACAGGACTGCCTGCTAGTGTCAACCCTCTTCACTTTTATCTCCATCATGGTCTCCGATGCCTTCCATGATGGTGATGCTGGCATCAAAATCAGATATCACATAGATGGAAAGCTGCTCAATCTGAGATAACTCCAGGCAAAGACCAAGGTCTTGAAGGACATACATCACAATTTCCTGTGTGCCACTGATGATGCACTAGCTGCTAGAAAAGAGTTGGACAAGAAATGTAGCATGGATTTGTTCTCCAATACACATGGAAAAATTAGGCCTTAAAATCAGCATGAGAAAGACTGAGTTAATGGGCCAAGAAAGCACAATCTCAAGCCCAAGGTTTGAGACCATGGCCAGATCCTATCAATAGTTTTAAGTTTACTTATTTCAGGAGCAATCTTAAGCTGTTGTGATGACCATATGCTATTGATATCTTTTCCTGTTTGAGGGCAATGTTTAACATTCAACTTTTTGCTACAGGTTGTCAGTGTGTCTGGAAGACCTTTAGCTCGGATGCTGGGAGAACAGGATAATTATTCCTTTTAGCCATATAATGTTTACTTAGGAGAGTGCTAATGGATTTCAAAAACCTGGGGTTTTTGAGGTTGATTGACAGAATCATGTGAAAATGGGAGGAACTAGGTCTGTAGCAGAGAAACAGCTTTCAGTTCTGGCTGGGATTTGTTTAAAGGCAGAGGTTTGCGAGATTCTCTGAAACTCAAAATTTCTCATGTGGCTTCAAGAATGACTACAGCCCTTATAGCAGGAATATTTATGGCTTCTAGCTGTATTTAAAATTGAATTTTAAGTGTCTTTAAGAGAATGTTGCTCATTTGAAACTGAAATAGTGATAAGTTAGAAATTAAAGTTGTTTCCTTTCATTACTAAATTATTGTTCAACTCTTAAGAGTTAAGTTGCTTTATTTTGTTAGAGTTATACTTAAACTGTGTTATTAAGCATTAAATTTATTTACTTTTTAAATCAAGTTTGTTTGACTATAAATGATCCCGATTTTGTCATTACTCGTGGAGTGAAGCATCCTATCCTCACATTTTTGCCAAAAGGGAAAAATTGCTCGGATTAGTCTTCCTAATGTAATTTAGGATTCTGGTCCAGGGCCTTAACATAAGAACATAAGAAATAGCAGGAGTAGGCCATCTAGCCCTTTGAGCCTGCCCCACCATTCAACAAGATCATGGCTGATCTGTCGTGGCTCAGTTCCACATTCCCGCCCTCTCCCCATAACCCTTAATCCCCTCACTTATCAAAAACCCATCAACCCGCGTCTTAAAAATATTTAGCGAGGCAGCCTCCACCACCTCAACGGGCAGAGAATTCCAGAGATTCACCACCCTTTGAGTGAAGAAGTTCCTCTTCAACTCCGTTCTAAACTGCCCCCCCCTTTATCTTGAGGCTGTGCCCCCTAGTCCTACTGTCCTTTCTGAGCAGGAAGAGTCTCTCCACCTCTATCCTATCCATCCCATTCATCATCTTATATGTCTCAATGAGATCTCCCCTCATTCTTCTAAACTCTAAAGAGTACAAGCCTAGTTTATTCAGCCTCTCCTCATAGCTCAACCCCCTCAACTCCGGCATCAGCCTAGTAAACCTCCTCTGCACTCCCTCCAAGGCCAAAATATCCTTACGTAAGTATGGCGACCAAAACTGCACACAGTACTCCAGCTGCGGCCTCACCAATGCCCTATACAGCCGCAGCAAGACCTCCCTACTTTTATATTCAATCCCCCTCGCTATGAAGGCCAGCATCCCATTAGCCTTCCTGACCACCTGCTGCACCTGCAGGCTGGGTTTTTGCGACTCATGCACAAGGACCCCGAGGTCCCTCTGCACCGTCGCCTGCTGCAGTTTTTCTCCACGTAAGTAATAGTCCTTCCTACCGTTATTCCTACCAAAGTGGACCAACATTGTCTATATTGACAACGAGACCCATGCAAGAATTGTCAAAGCAAGTGTAAGCCTCGGAAGACTTTGAATGTAAAGCCTAGTAATGAAGAGGAGTAATCCTGCCACTAAACTATAAGCCTGGAGAGCAATAGTACTGCCCATTCTGCTGTACAGGTGCAAGATTTGGACTGTGTACTTGCATCACACAAGAAGCTCAACCATTTTCACTTGAGCTGCCTTCTGAAGCTTCTGAAGATTGGATGGGAGAGCAAAATTAAAAATGCTCACCCAATCTGGCATGCCAAGCATCCACATCACTGTTGAGACAGTCACATTGAATTGGGCTGATCATGTAGCCAGAATGTCTGGTACTCGCTTATCCAAAAGGAAACTTCTATGGACAGAATCTGGGGTCCACTCTCATGATAATCAAGGAAACCACTACAAGGACAGTCTGAAGACCTCACTTGGGAGTTTTGAAAGTTTATAGTTTGCCCAGGCTCACTGCACCTGGCTCAACCGAATAAAAAAGAATGCAGCCCCCTTCCAAAGCAAGCACACGTCAGAAGTAGAGTGAAAACACAAGCAGAGGAATTCCTGAACCAGTAACTCATCCAAAACTCAATTGCCTGTTGCATTGTGTCCTACTGGCAAAAGAGTCTAGTGGGTGCAAATGGCCTTATCAATCACCACCATATTACACAACCTCAAAAAGCACTCAGATAACGAAATAGAAATCTTCGCCTCAAAAATCCATTGAGGGAAGACGAGTCTGCAAGGTGTATTCTAACAAGGGAATGTGAAGCATCTCACTCATGGCCTTGCTGAACCACTTCATCTTTAATTCCATCTTCTCTTACCTGACTTTATGGGTTTAGGCAGATTGTGACCCAACTGGATGGCCATATTGTACTCTACTGAAAATAACGACTCAAGAACAGCTTCTCCTCTGCTGCCAGCAGACTTGAATAGACCTACCATAAATTAAGTTGATCTTTATCTACAACCTAGCTATGACTGTAACAATACATTCTGCACCCTCTCCTTTCCTTTTCCCCTATGTATTCCATGAACGGTATGTTTTGTGTGTATAGTGTGCAAGAACCAATACTTTTCACTGCATCCCAATAAATGTGATAATAATAAATCAAATTAAAACAAATAAATCCCTGAAAGCAGAAAAGACATACTCCGAAACCTTGCTGCTGTTTACACTGACGGGATCTTATGGTCCTGCCAAATGCACACCCCCACCTCGGGTTTCCTGGAGGTGATGGGTGTGTTCACTGGGAAACCATGTTGACAATGGCAGGACCATAAGATGCTGCCATCAATGAATGGCACACAACCTCCCGCCACTGCGAAACACACAACAGAGGGAGCAGAATATCCCGCCCGTAGTACGTCTCGGTTAAATTAATTGACACTGCAAAAAAATTGTCAAAGGCATATTAAGATACACAAGTGAAGGATATTGTTTAATTAAGCACTTAGTGCACTTATAAAGTGAGGCTGCTGGGGCTGGCGTTGGCAGAAAGGAAGCAGGCCTATGTAATGCTGCATTCTGAGCATAAACTTATTATCAAGGAAGGTATTAGTGCTTAGTTTTATACTGCAACAATTGGCTTTGGATCAACGCACCAATCATCCCACAGCAAAGGAGAAATTATACATCTCTCTGAATATAGTTTTCCACAGCAAAGAATATATTCTGGGCAATTTTCATCTCCATTACACCTATGCATTAATTTATGAGGTTGAGCGGAAGGCGATGTTTGGCAGCAATCCATTCTGGTGGACTTCTATCAAGTTTGCACTCCACGCATTTTTCTGGTTTCTGAAAAAAAAACAGGTGGGAACTTGACTAGAATATTAAAATGAGGCTGGACAAAATTATTTCTCCATGCACCCAATTTCCTGTTGTTCCAGGAATTGGCAGGGACTAATCTTGAATTTTAATGAGTTTCCGACAGAGAAAAGTCCAATTGGCAGAGGATAAAAGTTAAAAATGAAGGGTTCATACTTAGAAAGAAAGAAAGTCAGGCAGAATGATTCCACTGACAGGGTAATAGAGTTGTGAAATGAATCACCAGGATAATGCTTTGAAGCAGACAATATCAATGAATATTTTCTGGACATATTCAACACACTCCCTCGCTATCAAATCATGTGGTTCTTTCGATATTCTCGAGTAGGTTAATGTAATTTGGCAGAGTGTTAAGTTTAAGGGAATTATCCCAGGATGAACTAAGGGACACTGCAGAAGACTGAATATAATCAGGAAGGAATTATTGGGGTTGCTGAGCTTTCCAGCACCGGAATCATAAAAATCAAAGAAACTCCACAGTGTAGAAGCAGGCCATTTGGCCCTTCATATCACCGACTCTCCGATGGGTCATCCTACCCAGGCCCTATCCCTATAACCCAACATATTTACCCTGCTAATCCCCCCCTCTTGGGACACTAAGGAGGGATTTTCACATGGCCAATCCACCTAACCAGCACGTCTTTCGAACATGAGAGGAAACTGGGTCACTCGGAAGAAACCCATGCAGACGTGGGAAGAATGTGCAAACTCCAAACAGACTGTGACTCAAGGCCGGAATTGAACCTGGCTCCCCAATGCTGTGAGTCAGCAGTGCTAACCACTGTGCCACCTTCGGAATGAAGAAAGGTGTATTGAAAAAGAGCAACAAATCAAACTTACCAGCCCATTTACCGAACTGAATTAAATACAATCGTGGAATCCATCCGAAGGGGTGGCTGGAGAAACACATGTTCAAAAATAGTAAGAGACAACGAACATAAAATTTAAAAGGAGAATGTAAAACTCAACAATCTTCCTTGACGACTTTGCAAACTTTGCAAAGTAAATATGGGGGTCTCAATTTGAACCCATTCACTTCCACAAGAGTTACAATCTGGCCCCAGAACATGCTTTGAGTGTTTTTATTTGGATGTCTAAGAAGTTTCAATAATGTCACATGTGAAAGTTCTCAAGTTAACCAGATTGGATCAGAACCAGCTTTCATATAGGCATCTCAGAAGAAGTGTAGTAGAAGTGTGAAACCAAGGGAGGTGTTACATGAAATCTCACTCTGTTCCTGTTGTTTTACGCTGAGCAGAAAAAATAAATGTAACCTTGTCCGATTTGTGGGTCCTGAATTGGGTCAGCAGCAAAGACAAATGCAATAAAACAATTCCAATTGACAAAGCAATGGGACATAAATTCAACACAGCAGAAGATAGTTGGTGGATAGGTGCTTCAAAAACACAGAGCTGATTCCTTAACCTGAGTTCCCTTTCCATTTAAATTCAGTTGTGAGTGCAATACCAACGTTTTCAATGCTGTGTCACCACAAGAAGTATATATCTGCACTAACAAGATACAAAGACCAAGCAGACTGATGCTGAGTGGTAAGCTGTGAAGAAAGATTGGAGAAAATTCAAGCTCTGTCATCTAGAAAGTTAAGGGCTGCATGGGGTGGCACAGTGGTTAGTGCTGCTGCCTCACAGTGCCAGGGACCTGGATTCGATTCGCAGCTTGGGTCACTGTCTGTGTGGAATTTGCACATTCTTCCCATATCTGTATGGGTTTCCTCAGGGTGCTCCAGTTTCCTCCTATAGTCCGAAAGACGTGCTGGTTAGATGCATTGACCCAAACAGGCATCGGAGTGTGGCGACGAGGGGATATTCATAGTAACTTCATTGTGTTGTTAATGTAAGCCGATTTGTGACTCCTATAAGTGAACAGTAAACTTTATAAAATACTGAATGGTAGGAAGGTAAATACATATGGTAAACTGAGGAAATAGCTTCAATGTAAGAGAAAAAGTAGGACCAGAAGGAATAATAGAAATGAAAGCAAAGTACATTTATAATATCACGAAAACATCTTTATTCAGAGTGAGAAACATTAGGAATAATCTGTCACCTAGTGTTTAGAGACAACAGTATTATTCAGACTCAAAATGCAGCTGAATGCTATAATGGGAAAACTGAAATCATAGAATTTGCAGCATAGCAGATGGCTGATTGTGCCTGTCTCAGTGCCATTGCTGTTCTACATCAAAGCTATCCACTTCAGTCCATTTCCTGTGATATCTTTGCTCATAAAAACTCATCTAATTCACTTTGATAGTCATATTGGACTTGGATTTAGTCATTGCCAATGGTAATACATATTCTGAACAACCTTTTTAGTGGACAAAAACAAATCTTTTAACCTCACTCTTCCTGCTTCTAATGCTAAAGCTAAGGTATATATTTTTTCAATTCATTGATGTAGAAACGTTCTTTCCCTCTTTATCCACTGACCAGTTTCTAATGGAGTCACGTACAACCTGGTCCATTCCAGTGAATGGAGCCCCCATTTTCTAAATATTCACAATTTATCAACATTTTCCAGGTATCATCAGCATGATGGCACAGTGGTTAGCACTGCTGCCTCACAGCGCCAAGTACCCACGTTCAATTCCAGCCTCAGCTGACTGTCTGTGTTGAGTTTGTACATTCTCTCTGTATCTGTGTGCCTTTCCTCTGGGTGCTCTGTTTCCTTCCACAGTCCAAAGATGTGCAGGTTAGGTGGATTGGTCATGCTAAATTGCCACTTAGTGTCAGGGGATTAGCAGGGTAAATATGTGGGGTCATGGGGATAGGACCTGGCTGGGATTGTTGTCAGTGTGGGCTGAATGGTCTCCTTTTGCACTGTAGAGTTTCTATTCTATGATTCTACCTTGAATCTGGATTGCATATTATTCAAGGATCCAATATCCAATTTATAATGGGGCGTGAAAAATGCATGCTGTAAGCTAATCAGTGTCATGCACTGATTCATCATCACCTCTTTGCTTTTGTGATCCTGTTTCTGAATATGTGTTTCTGCTTTCCTAAACCTGTAGTTTCTCCATTCCATTGAGAGTGTTGCTGCTGCCCAGTGTCATTGTCAAATACATCTTGTCCTGCCCTATTGGTATACTTAACACTGCATCATGAAGTATTACAGTGTCCACGGGATTTTTAAAACATCCATATTGATGTTTCACTGAATCATATGAGCTTAATTCCAGAAGTAATTAATTGGCTGTAAAGCCAGCTGGGGACATCGAAGGAGCTACGTCAATAGAACTCTTTTTTTGCTTTTCCTACATTGGCCACACTTGAAAAAAAGTACTTCATTGGTTGTAAAACTCTTTGGATGGAATTTGCCTTTCCCACACACCATGGGAATCATAGTGGGCGGGATGCAGACAGTGCAAAGGTCTATTGACCTTGGGCAGATTTCCTAGTCTTGAGGTGGTGCATGGCCAAAAAATCCCGCCCTTTGAGATAGATGGTTGTTTTGAAAGATGTTCATGCAAATCCTTATTTTCTTTTGTTTAGTCAGAAAACTTCAGGTTCAAATCCCACTAATACTTTGAGACCAAATCTACACTGCTGCTCTAGCACACTCCTGGAGGTGTGTTGCATTGTCATTTTTCAGATGAAGTATTAAATCAAGTTCCTGTCAATTGTTACAGTTCACACCTTTTCCAACATTGTTCTCTCACATAAACAGATTGACTACAATTTCTATGAACAGATTGTATCTCTTATGAATCAAGATACTATCTTACTTTCAGGTACTTTTGAATTTATGGAGTTAAAGGCTGACAATTAACCTTAATAATGATAAATTGCTTGCTGCAGGCACGTGGACTTCCCACAGCGCCTCCTGTCAGTCAGGATGTGGAGACTATCACCAAGCTGCTCTATGTTGGACAAACTAATCTACCAAACTGATTAACTTACAATTAAGAGAAAGAAACCCTCCCATTTATATATCTTTCATAACCTTAGGATATCCCAAAATGCTTTACAACCAGTGAAGTACTTTTGAAAGCATTGTCACTGATATCAGCAATTATTCATTGAAACAAAAACAAAAGCAAAATATTAAAGTGCCAAATTATCAAATAAAACTTTCCAAAGCAGACTTCAAGAAGTTAATTTATGCTTTTTAAGTACCAGTTTTTCTGTGATTACAGAGCAACAGCACAACAAATTCCACTTGTAACTTGTCTTACATTTTCATTCAGTGCATATTTGTGGAGTTTGATCTTGTTTTCTGGTTGCTAACTATTTGATTTGATTTGATTTATTGTCACATGTATTAGCAAACAGTGAAAGTATTGTTTCTTGTGTGCTATACAGACAAAGTATACCGTTCACAGAGAAGGAAAGCAGAGGGTGCAGAATGTAGTGTTGCAGTCATAACTAGGGTGTAAAGAAAGACCAATTTAACATACGGTAGGTCCGTTCAAAAGTCTGACGGCAGCAGGGAGGAAGTTGTTTTTGAGTCGGTTTGTATGTGATCTCAGACTTTTGTCTGCATTGAATTTGCACATTATCCTCATGTCTGCATGGGTTTCCTCTGTGTGCTCTGATTTCGTCCCACAGTCCAAAGATGTGCAGAATAGGTGGATTGGCCATGCTAAATTTCCCTTAGTTGCCCAAGGTGGGGGCATGGGGGGGGCGGGTGGTGTTGGGTGAATGCATGGGAATATGAGGATAGTGGCTGGGTGGGATTGTGGTTGTTGTAGACTTGAAGGGCCAAATGGCGTCCTTCAGTACTGTAGGGTTCTATGATTGTAAGCAATGTGGTTGTCTCTCAACTTCAGATCATTAGAGATGGGTAATAAATGCTGTACAGCCAGCAATGCCCAAGTCCCATGAATGAATAAAACAACTAAAAACCAACCCCAGAATGCTTATCCTTAGAATCTCTTTTGCTGACAAAGCATGTATTTTTAAGCTGAACAATCCAAAGTTAAGAGGCGTCACATCGCAAACCCTGGAATAATAGCTTGGGACACTTATCTCATCCATGTGATTTTCCTTCATCTCAACTAGTCTTTTTAGCACTCGACAACAATCAAAGATTGCATATTAATCTCCTCACTGCACCAGGAGGAATTTAATTGGTGAACAACCGAGATGAATATTTAACAGAAAGTATTTTTAGTCAATCTAAATAGGGGGAAGGCTATTTGTGTTCCAGCTGATCATATGGGAAAAACAAATCACATCTTACAAAGCTATCCTGGAGAGACAGCCGATTAACCATTTAAAAATGAATCTCCCTTGTGAGCTAAAATTATATTAAACATTTTTTTTAATAGCACAATGTACCTGTTTCAGCAAATTAAATGAATGCTAAAAGCCCTGATTTCACATCCAGCGACAAATGACTGGTGCTCACTGCTGACCTCAAAGAAAACTGCTCACAAAGGTCAAACGAGCCCTGTGATGTGGCTGTGTCCTTTCCTAATTCAGTTTAAATCTGGTATCAAGTCAAGAGAATCTCCAGACATCCAGCAACACTGACATCATTGAGAGGACTCGCAACCAATCATATTGGAGTATCCCCATAGACAGCAGACCAGAAAGCAAAATCTAATGAATTCCTTCACTTTTAATTTTAAATTTGACAGTGTGAATTGAATAATTGGGACATTCGCAAAGGTAAAAGCTGAAATATACAGCCAAACATCTTTAGAAAAATACTGTTAAGATGTGCACGTCTTTTTATCATATTTCTATTCTAAAAATTAATACTCTACAAATATAAAATTAGTATTCCATTGGCCAGCAAAGCAATAATTATAAAGCTAGTGGGTTGCTAAAAACCCAGTTATACTCCTTTCAACAAAGTTTAACTTTTACAGGAGTATTCACAGTGTGAGTAGTGGTGTAAAAAGTGCAACTTCTCATTAGTTGAGTGATTTCTACTTGATTGCAAACTGTGAGGAAGCACAGAATTAACAACAATTAGTGGTATTATTACTAGACTAATAATCCAGAACCTCAGCTAATATTCTGGGGAGCTGGGTTTGAATCCCACCATGGCAGGTGGTGGATTTGAATTCAATACCAAAATCTGGAATTAAGAATCTACTGATGTTTATGAAACCGTTGCCGATTGTCGGAAAGCCTAACTGGTTCACTGATGTCCTTTAGGGAAGGAAATCTGCTGTCCTTATCTGGTCTGGCTGTGTGTCTATCTGAATCATAGAAACCCTACAGTACAGAAAAAGGCCATTCGGCTCATCAAGTCTGCACTGACCACAATCCCACCCAGGCCCTACCCCCAAATATTTACCCACTAACCCACGCATCTCAGGACACTAAGGGCAATTTTAGCATGGCCAATCAACCTAACCCGCACATCTTTGGACTGTGGGGGGAAACCGGAGCACGCAGAGGAAACCCATGCAAACACAAGGAGAATGTGCAAACTCCACACAGACAGTGACCCAAGCCAGGAATCAAACCCAGGACCCTAAAGCGGCAGTGCTGACCACCATGCTACCGTGCCACCCAGATCCACAGCAATATAGTTGACTCTCAATTGCCCTCTGGCAATTAGGGGAGGGCAATAAACACTGGCCAGCCAGTGATGTCCATGTCCCACGTATGAATAAAAAAAGGATTGAAAAAAAAACAGCAATTACTGGGTTTTCATATTCCATTGCACATCTTAAAACTGATAATTTCACCACCTTTGCTGCTACAAAATCTGGCCCATTGATCCCTTGGCATTATTTGTAGACAGAGGAATTCTCCAGGCAACTTGCTGAATATATCTCGGTTTAGTAAGCATCACCAGAAATAGATTACCTTGTCCATCCCCTCGTTACTATTTGCGGTTTGTCATTAATTGCAAAATGGCTGCTGCATTTGCTGACAATTGTTTCACCTCAAAGTGTTTTATTATGTGTAAAACATTGCAGAAATCCATTTTAAGATGCTATATAAATGTAAGCTTTATTCTGTATTAATGAGTTGGTAATCTCTGCTGCCTGCGGTTACAATGAGCGTGCAAATCAGCTGAAAAGCAGCAGATTTCACGTAAACCAATTTCCAGTCTCCTCGGGATACCTCACTTCTGAGCACTGGTCTGCTAGTTATAAAGTATTAGGAAGCGTATGTCCTGCTGTGATAATCTTCGTGCTCATGAATAGACGACATCTCACGTGTGAATCAGATACAGCCAGGAAATTGAATTAAAAATAATTATGTAAATGAAATCCAGGGGATTGTTTCTGTTTGTGAATAAATCGACCTTATATCCATATATTCCACTGAGCTCAATGCTGTCACTGAGTGATTAATCAAAACACGATATTGCTTCAATAGAACAATGTGGCCAAAGTCTTGGTTCAAATGACACAGTTCCCTAAATCTGTGAACTCTACAATTCAATCAGCCTTGGAAACATTGCAACACTTTTCATGTTGATGCCAATTTTAACCTTCATAGAGTCCTACAGTGCAGGAGGAAGCCACTTGATCCATCGAGTCTGCACCGAACACAATCTCACCCAGGCCCTATCCCCGTAACCCCATGAATAAGGGGCAATTTAGCATTGCCGGTACACCTAACCCACACATCTTTGGAGCACCCAGAAGAAACCCACACAGAACATGCAAACTCCACACAGTGACCCAAGCCGGCAATCGAACCGGGGTCCCTGAGGTTATCAAACAGCAGTGCTAAACATTCCGTCACCTTGCAATGTGACTGCCATTATTTTTCCCCGAAGGGTAGTGAGGATAACATCACTGGGAATGAGCACAGGCAGGAGACTGCCATTTGCATTGCCTTTGAACAAAGACTCCATTGCAGCCTCAAATTCTGCATGGGCAGCTGAAGTGGAAAGTATCCTGTGGTCTCCAAATGAATAGAACTCAGGGAAGGCCATGCTGGGCATCAGAAATGAGCGCCCAAAACCAATAGATCTCAACTTAAGCATTGGGATGGAGGTGCCAGAGATATAAAACCATAGCTCAAACATCAGAATGAGAAACAAGGATTAAGAGACGAGGACCAGAGAATTGAGATTCAGGAACCTGTATTAGATTGTTACTGAAGGGTGAGAGATTAGATTTAAAAGACGAGGCGCAGGACTTTACATGCAAGCTCTGAGCCCACCATCAAGCTCAATATGGATCAGAAGCCCCAGCATGTGAGAAATATTTTCTCATTGTGATTTACCTGGAACAACCAATTAGTGGCCAGATGGCAGGCTCGCTTCCCAATTAAAACCAACTGGTTGGCTCTCAAAGTTGAAAGGTCAGTCAGAGGCCTTCCAGTTTGAAAACAGCAGCCAGATGCCAGATATGCAGGTGATGAAGGGGGCACTTCAAAATGGAAGTGCCCTCTCTCCAACTTTTTCAATGTTTAACTAAAAGACGGCCTTTGCAACCAGGTCAGCAGTGTCTACTTGGAGACATTTTGAAGGATGGTGCTTGGCTGCTGCTGCATCCAAACAGGCAGGGATGGGCTCCAGAATTACCCAGGATTGCCTTGACCTGCTATTGGGAGACCTTCCCCAGAAAGCCAAACCATCCTCTGCCATCTCTGGGAGATTGACTGGAAAATTCCAATCCGCCACATTCAATTGCCCTTAAAAAGCCGAACTGACTACCCAACATGTGTGGATCGGTGGCCTTTCTGCGCCTTCCCCACCTTTGTAAGAATAGCCTGCGGGCAGACCAGCCAAAGGTGGTATTTTTATCACTCACTTACCTCTATAAAGTGTTGAATGGGATGGATAGGATGGAGGTGGAGAGGCTCTTCCCGCTCAGAAAGGACAGTAGGACTAGAGGGCACAGCCTCAAGATAAAGGGGGGGCGGTTTAGAACGGAGTTGATGAGGAAATTCTGCACTCAAAGGGTGGTGAATCTCTGGAATTCTCTGCCCGTTGAAGTGGTGGAGGCTGCCTCGCTCAATATTTTTAAGACGCGGGTTGATCGGTTTTTGACAGGCAAGGGGATTAAGGGTTATGGGGAGAGGGCGGGAATGTGGAACTGAGCCACGACAGATCAGCCATGATCTTATTGAATGGTGGGGCAGGCTCGAAGGGCTAGATGGCCTACTCCTGCTCCTATTTCTTATGTTCTTATTATGTTCTCTGTCCCTGGCTCCAGCGGGGTCTCAAAATCAACTGGCCTTCCAATGATTGTCACTCAGATCTCAGCTTCTGGTCTAGAGGTTGCTTCACAAAAAGGTCAACATTGTATTCATCTTCACTTTACTCTGGATGTTTGCTGCGCATCATTTTGGTTTGTCCATATAAACAGGCAGCCTAATAAGGCAACCTTTACAAATTGTATGGGACTGGCGACGGTATGTAACATGCAAGCTGCTGTCAGATTTATCAGGTACACATCAGCCAAACCAATGCTCTTTAAAGGAACCACTGGAAGTTGTCAGCAAAATATTACATTTCAAATTCTTTACCTATGTGCTTATTAAGTTCATACCCAGGATATTGGGGTGGCACGGTAGCACGGTGGTTAGCATTGCTGCTTCACAGCTTCAGGGACCTGAGTTCGATTCCCAGCTTAGGTCTGTGAGGAGTTTGCACATTCTCCTCGTGTTTGTGTGGGTTTCCTCCGAGTGTTCCAGTTTCCTCCGCAGTCCAAAGATGTGCGAGTTGGGTGGATTGGCCATGCTAAATTGCCCCTTAGTGTCAGGAGAACTAGCAGGGAAAATATGTGGAGTTACGGTTGTCAGTGCAGGCTCTTGGGCCAGATGACCTCCTTCTGCACTGTAGAGATTCTATGCTTCCACATTAAACTTGCTGCTACCATATATCTCCTCCCTTCACTCCTGGAACTCCAGATTCACATTAGGTCTGTTTAGGCATGATGGGTATCTTTGGCAGACAGCCCATGTCCAAATGCTACAGGAGGTCCAACTTTGCACAGTCCTTTTTCTCTTCAGTTGTGATGCAGAAATTCACATTTGTCAATTTCTAGGCCACTGCATCTGTGATCACTCTGATCTTAGACACATCTTCCTTCCTTTTATGTAATTGTCACAGTTAGTCTGAAAGATGCTCTCAGTGCAGTTAAATCTGCAACATGATTTGACGTGGCTTCTTCAAACTTGTGTCTCCTGTGGGCCTGAGCTCTGCTGTTTATATGCTGCATCACACTACCAAAGTTTTCGGGATGCATGCAAATACATGGTGCACTTGATGGTATAAATATGTTGAGCAGAATTCTCCCTAGAAAATTATAAGTGTTGAATTCACGTGAAAACTGGAGTAATGCACGCTGTTTTTTTCAGTGGGAGTTCAGAGAAGAATCTTCCCCACACTCTGTGCACTGCAGAGGCCACCAGCGTGAATATTATTACATTTCAGGGGGTAGGGCCTATTCCCATGGGAGAGGCTGAAGGCAGCACGCTGAGTGGGCTATTGCGCACGCGCCAATCTGTCAGTACCCGGATCAGTGCATTTCAGTGGCTCCACACTGCTGGCCTCCCGATTGCTGGCCAGTTCCGCAACACCGCAACACCGGCTCTCTGCCGCCCCCACCCCCCCAACACGGCCCAATTACTGGCCACCCAAACATTCCATCATGATCTCCAGCTACCCCCACTTCAGTAAGCCCCCATCCCCAACAGTCTCAGCCCCAACCCAACCTCCGCAGCAGGCAGACTGACCCCTCACCTCCCCCCAGCCCACCCCAATCGCTGGCCTCCCTCCCTCCCCCACTTAAACCCAACTGCAGAGTGGCAGCAGGACCCCCCCACCCCCACCGATCACCCCCATCAGGCCCAGCTCCATTTGGTGAACCCCACGAGCTGGCTGTCAGGAGATCCTCCTGGCCTGCCACAAGATTAACACAGTGTGATGGGAGAATCACGGCCATCATGTGTGTTGTGTTTCAATCACCACAATGCATACATCAAAAAAGCTGGTACAGATTTGGACAGAAAACAGAAGGTATACCCTAACATAGATCTGTCTTCCAACGTTGCCTGTCTCTCTCTCTTCATTCTGCTAATCACAGTATTTATAAAGTTTACCTGAGGTTTCAAATAGCAAGAGTGTAGTTCTGTCTGAGAACTGCTTCCACTTAGGAGCATAAAAGAGGTGAAGGATACTTACGTGAGCAGGTTCCAAGGGGGTTGGAAAAATTCTATAAGGAATGTTGTTAGAGAAATTAAATCAACTAAGAGGGACAATGATGTTCCTCACTTATCTCGGAATGTTTGAGGCACAATGCTCAAGCTTGGGATGAGAAACATTTAGACAAACCATCAGCCAAGGTGCTGAGAATTCAGTTCTGAGAATTTGGCTTCCACTCTGACACCTTATTCCTATTCATCCTGCACAGTGTGAGAGAGATGCTAATTATGCTGATGTGGTATCGGCTGTTTCCTCATCCCCAGATGCAACACAGACATTTTTCAAAGCCATAACAGGCTCATGTTTACAGCTATAAAGTAAATGAGTTTTAAATTAGGCATTAGATTGCCATGGTATTAAATATTGCCAGGGAAGCTTGGGTTCATTTGTACAACAGAGGCATATGTTTTCTCTTTTAATTAAACAAACCAAGGAATGACAGGTTTTTTTTGCTGCCCACATGCTATTTAATGACAGTATCAGGCACTCCAAGGTTAATACTGAATACCAAACAAAGGTTTTCTGCCTTGTCCTGGCACTGTGCCAACACTGAGTACCACTAACAGCTTCCCCTGCATTGCGCTGGCAATCACATTCAACCAGTACTGTGCACTGTACAGAGCACTCGCTGCTTTGCCCTGACAACGTAACTCATCCCCATTTCCAGCTGTTCCCGCTTTCTCTTTCATTGCGACCAATTAGTAGTCTAGCTCAAAGGAGATTGTCGTCAAACATCTGTGTGATTGAACCTTCACAGCAATGCCCATGGGTTCAATGAACGCTCAAATCAAAATGGATTTCTAATGAGTTTGATTATAAATAATGTTTGTTAACAGTGACATAAATGCTGTGATGTTGGATTTAATAGGAGTCTAATTTACTGCGTCTTCTGACACGAAGGAGATTATTTTTGGAATGAATCTGGTTGAGGGGACAAAGAAGGCAAAATACAGGCTAGAGGTCTAATGGAGGGCAGCACAGTGGTGAGCACTGCTGCTTCACAGCACCAGGGACTCGGGTTCAATTCTCAGCTTGGCTCATTACCTGTAAAAGTCTGCACATCCTCCCCATGCATGCGTGGGTTTCCTCCAAATGCTCTGGTTTCCTTCCACAGTCTGAAAGATGTGCTGGTTAGGTGTACTGGCCGTGCTAAATTCTCCCTCAGTGTACCCAGGCAAGTGTCAGAGTGTGACAACTTTCACATTATCACTGCAAAGAAATTAGTGTGGATTTTCACAGTAACTTCATTGCAGTGCTAATGTAAGCCTACTTATGGCACTTATAAATAAATAGCCTGGGTGGACAGAAAAGGGAAAAAAGAGGGTTTTAGTTTGCAAGCCTAGCCCACCACATACTAAGTTCATAAGGCGAAGAGCTCAGAAAAAAATCCCTGTGATTATCTATGGAGCAGACACCAGGTCACCTTCAAAACAATGTTTTTCTAGCTGTAGCAGGATTATTAACAAGAGGGAATATTAGGCTCTCAGACTAAGCGCAGTTAAAGCAATGATACTATTTGCATTCATAGAGACTGCTGCCATGTTACTTGACATGATTTGTGCATTTAATTGCTACAGAACCAAAGAATTTGATGGTAAGGTTTTGAGAAACGTTTAAAAAAAAAAGTGAGGGGAAAGCTGCAAATGTACCCACGCCATATCAAACAAGATTAACAACCAAATATTACTTTCGAATTGACAGAAATGCCTCAAAATGCTTCACTGATAATGAATTTTAATAGTGGTTGTTGTTATGTAAGCACAACACAAGCTGCTTTGAGTCAATAATGTCCTACCAACAGCAACAAGATGAATGGCCAGTAACTTTTTGTTTAGGTGATACCAGCTAATGGAGAAACATTTGCTTGAATGCTTTTTCTTCAAAATGCATTTTATTCATAAATATTCAAAGACAAATTACAATACAATACAATGCAAGCGTGATACCAAATGTAGTGCAATACAAATCAATTTGGTCCAATAAAGTAACCTGGCTCTCCATGGCGCCTCACCTAACTTGCAGCACAAATTGTGTTAAGAATGCAATGTTGTATAAGATGGTTATGCTTTAAATTGTCACTTTTAATTCAAGGTGAAAAGGGAGCAGAGGACCTACTGCTAGTTCCATCTGGCGATAAACCTGCATGATCTCATTACCATGGGAACAAGTCATCCAGATCAAGTGCAGTTGAAATCTATGCGCCGGGGTTAACACCTGAAAATAAAGGACAGAGCAGACTTACAGCCTCTTAGGCAACCTGACTAAAAAGCGCTGGACACAGAGGGTGAGACTCTCCAGTCTCCCCGCTGCGTATTTCCCGGTGGTGGAAGACAGCAGGCTCTTTGATAGCGGCAGGATTCTGTGGCCCTGCTGCTGTCAATGGGATTTCCCATTGATGCCACCCCATGCTGCCATGAAACCCACAAGCAGGCATATGTTGCTTACTGGGCTGGAGAATCCCACTGGCAAATTTACTAATCCCACATAGTCCGGAGAATTCATAGAATCATATAATGCAGAAGAGGTCTTTTGGCCCATTGAATCTATATCGACACATTAGAAACACCTAAACCTATACTCCCACCTAATCCCATTTGCCATAACTCTGAATGTTATGATATGCCAAATGCTCATCCAGACACTTCATAAAAGATGTGATTCTCTACTACACTTCCAGGCAGTGCATTCCAGATAGTCATCATCCTCTGGGTATAAAAGGTTTTCTCACATCCCCCCTAAATATCTTGCCCCTCACCTTGCACCTATGCCCCCTTGTGATTGACCCTTCAAACAAGAGCAGCAGCTGTTCCTTATCCACTCTGTCCATGTCTCTCATTATCTTGTACACCTTGATCAGCCCACCCTCAGTCTTCTCTGCTCCAACGAAAATAACCCAAGCTTATGCAACATCTCTTCATAACTTAACTTTTCCATCCTCGGCAGTCTCATGGTGGATCTTCTTTGAACCCCCTCCAGTGCAATCACATCTTTCCAAGAATGTGGCAACCAGAACTGCACACAGTACTCCAGCTACAGCCTCACCAAAGTATACAATTCCAACATGACTTCCCTGCTTTTGCAATTTATGCCTCAATTAATGAAGTCAAGTGTCCCATATGCCTTTTTTACCACCCCTACTAACATGCCCTTCTTCCTTCAGGGGTCTGTGGACAAACACGCCAAGGTCCCTTTGTTCAACAGAATATCCTACTGTCCTACCATTTACTGAGTACTTTCTTATCAAACTGCTCTTTCCAAAGTATATCAACTCACACTTTTCAGGATTAAATTCCATCTGCCACTTATCTGCCCATTTGACCACTCCGTCCATATCTTCTTATACCCTAAGACACTCCACCTCACCATTAACCACCCGTCCAATCTTTGCGTCATCCACAAACTTACTACCCCCCACACCGTCATCAATGTCTTTTATATAAATGACGAATAATAGGGGCCCAACACAGATCCCTGTGGTACGCCACTGGCTGCCTGTTATTAAAGCAGCTCTCTGTCTCCTACAACTGAGCCACTTTTGAATCCACTTTATCAAATTACCTGGTATCCCATGTGAATTTACCTTCTTTATAAATCTCCCATGTGGGATCTTGTCAAAGAATTCCAGCCAGAGAGTCAAGAAAAGAGCAAGAAGGAGAAAGAGAAACTGAGAGAGAGAGAGACAGAGACACCAGCTGTTGCATTTAGCAAAGCGGGAAAGAAAAACTGTTCCCCTGTTAGCCACCAGGCAGAACGCAGGTGGGAGAACATTCTCTGGTTGAAAATACAGAATCTATGGAAATTTAAGGACACTGGAAGATTCATCCTGTTAGGGCCACTGGAGTGCATTGTGCTGCTGGTGGTTGGTTCAGGATTTAGGACCTTTGATGTTGCTGGACATTAGGAGCAGGATTTTCCAGCTGCACTTGCCCTGAGACCAGGAAATTCCACCCAAGATCAATAGACCTTTGCATGGTCTGGCCCTGCCTGTTACGATTCTTGTGGTGGATGGGACAGGAAAATTCTGCCCTATGTCAATGAAACAGAGAAATGATTTGGTCGGAAACTGGGAATATCTTTGAACTGGGTTCTATAGAGTTTGTAATTCTGTGGAGAAAAAGCTCTAAATACAGCATGGGGTTTCTGAGGGTATTAAAATGCTTTTGAGGGCTGTCTTTTCCATAGTTTAGACTATCCACTGCTGACTAAATAATGTTTAGTCGACGTTGATTTTAATTTATTTGTTACAGTAAAGTCTTAAACATTTTTTGCAATTCTTTTAAGTTACACACAGGGAATTCAAATCTCTTTTAAAAGTTAGCAGTCTCAACGGGATCATGGCAATTGCATGTACGTTTACACTCCATTAAACATTTCCTGTTACATGTAATTTTACATTGGTTTGAATCCATATGTGTACTATAGCAGGTGGGCCCTAAACAGTGGCCTTTGCCCATTTAACCTTTGCAGTGACCAAAAGAGAAAACACTGGAAAATCTCAGCAGGTCTGGCAACATCCGTAAGGAGAGAAAAGAGCTCATCTTTGCAATGGGCCCCCTGAAGCTCCAATGCAGTCCTCAACATGCAACTGAATCTTGAAATATGCTAGTCTACGACACCCAGTCTTGGACAGCCCCCTACACTGGACAACCAGAAAGTTTTGGGGCAAATGAATAATCAGTGATGCATGAAGGTCAGATATGCATGAAGGATCTGATGGGGAAGAGTTTTGTGCAAAGCATGGGATAATTGAAGCTCCTGTGAACCACCAGAAGAAACAGGAAGTATAATTCTGTTCATTTAGTCATCCAAACAGTTGCCAATACCATGAACTCACCATAGTGACTAACATATTACCACTTGTGGTAACTCTACTCCAGGTACCACCAGTCACATCATAGCGTATTTGCATTGTCATTTGACATACATGATTGTGCCAGGATTTCTGTATTAGTATGAACACAAGAAATTTATCCCTTTCAGGAGATCACTATCAATTGTAACACAAACTCCTAAAAGCACACAAACAAAAAATGCTGAAGTACATGGGCGAATCTGGTATAAAAGATTATTTTTTGATTGATATCTATTCTAGAGATCATGAGATTTACACAGAAATTGCAAGACAAAAATGGACCAAGGTCCATCTAGTACATGTTCTACCATCCTTGCAGTTGGCAAGATACAATGACATAGTATCATACAGAAATGATTAAAGCTAATATTTATCTACATTGAATTCTATAAACATTATCCAATTGTGTCTTTACAGCATAGATATCTTGGGAGTTACTCAATGACCTATCTGTTTCTTGTAAAGTGGAAAAAGAAAAACAATGCTATCATATCTAAGAGAAAAGAATATATGGTACTATGCCAGTGGACTAGTAATCCAGATATCCAGGCTAATGGGTGTTCCCTGTGTATTATATCTTGGAGCGATGCAGAGATAACACTAATTTCCAATTCTGTGAAAGGTTTATTGACAAGAGTTTTATAATATCTGTGCCAGCACAAAATGTCTACACCCATACTTGCACCTCAGCTTCCAGTAGCTTCAATGGTATCTATTTATTTGTCCTGAATCCACATCCAGACACAACCAATCAAGCAGTGAGCATAGATCTGGTACCAATCTCACATAATCAAACAGAGAGTAATTGAAAACTTGAACACTACACTGGGGAATTTTAATACAGGTAATAAATAAATCCAGTATTTAAAAAAATCTGTAATTGTAACTGTGCATCTACAGGATTGTCATAAAAACCAATATGATTCACTAACTTCCAATCTGATCTATATGCAATTCCAGCCAAAAGCAACGTGTTTAACCCTCTAAATTAGCCAAGTGAGCCTCATGGTTAAGGGCAATCAATGATTGCCTTGTCTATGTTCCATCAATTAATCTTAAAATGTGGGTAACTGAGACCAGCAACTGAGAAAGACTGATGCTGGATTTTAAAGGTAAATTGATGTGTTTCTTTGTGCTTAGATGATGACTAAGAATCCGAGCAATATAGATTCTGCATCTGAAAAGTATGAAAGAGGATTGTGGGCATCGTAACTCTTCAGTCACTAAATCATTAAACTCCCATTGCAGATCAGGGATCAATGTGCTTCATCCAAGAACTTGGATGGAGTTCAATTTCACCGGATCAACAGAGTTCCACCCAAATTATACTGCATTTCATCTTCCAGAAAGGAGATAAAGAATAGAATCGTGCCCAAATGTCAGTTCAATCCTTAAACCAACAGAAAGAGCCAGTGACAAAAGAGCCTACCACTCCTGCGACAGAATGGTGAATGAGATATGGAAGAGTTATAAGGCCTAAACCATTAAATTCAAGAAGATGGACAGTAATAATGTAGAAATAATGATAATGCAGTAACAGTGATAATGTGTTAACAACAATGTAAATGTATAGGGCTGATAAATCATGGAATCAATTAATCCCTGCAGTGCAGATGGAGGCTATTCAGCCCATTGAGACTGCACTGACTCTTACCTAGGCTCTAATGCCATAATCACTAGTATCTACTCCACTAATCCCCTTAAACAATGTATAACATAACTTGGGGCACCAAGGGGCAGTTTTGCATGGTCAATACACCTAACCTGCACAGCTTTGGACTGTGGGTGGAAACCAGAGTACCTCGGAGAAATCCACACAGACATGAGGGAGGATGTGCAAACTCCACACAGTCACCCAAGGCTGGAATTGGTCCTTGGTACTGTGAGATAGCAGTGTTAACTACTGTGCCACCATGCTGCAATATAAGACATCTAGTAAACTAGCATAACTCCAAATGTATTGGATAAAGACCTGTTGGCGCAGCACAGTGTGATGGTCTGGCGCATTCAGGTCTAATGTGGAGTCGAATACAATACCATGCACGTAGTAGTGTAAGAAGGCACATGACCCCAAACACAGGGCTCAGTGGGATTTTGCACAGAGAGGTATAGACCTAACATAGAGATAGCCTGGAGCCCTTCTTATCATGTGTAAATAGCTCCAATAGTTCATAAAGGCTTACAGTTAAACTACAGAAGACATGTACCAACACCCTCTCAAGAGAATGTAGCTCAATTAGATTTAATCATCAGCTGAGAAAAGCTTTATGTTATTATAGAAACCGAATCCAAATTTGATGAAAATATTCACATTGCAGAAATATTTCCAGAAGGTTTCACAGTATGGCCTACTAAATGCGGAGAAGCCTTTATCCCAAGCAAGAACAAATTTCCCAGTTGATTTGTCCTCAATAGATCACGAGTCAGTATGGAGACCATTGAAACTCCGATGGAGAGGTATTTTTTGTTGGAGCTTAGTAATGGAAACCTAGCTGTCCCAGAGATTCGCTGAATGACAGAAGTGCTAGCTTAACAACGCTTCATAATAGAATATCCCACCCTCCATCATACTCAGTGCAGATTTTAATGCCCCCAATCTTCTTTGGAATTGTGATGACTTCCAATGTGCAATGAGCCCACTTCAGGAAAAGTTAATAGAGTAAGTGACCTCTTGTTAATGCAAGTGGTCAACCTTACTACCAGGAACTGAGATTGGATCTTCTTTTTGTTGTGCATCGTGCTTTGATTATATCTGTTAGGCCTCATTCCAGGATAAGTGAGCATTCAGCAGTAAGGGGTGAATATTATATTAAGGCACCACTGCATTAAAAATCACCAAGAGAAGTGCCACCAAGACTGGGTATTAATATTGATGCCTTTAACAGCCATGTTGCAGAGATGAAAACACACACCCCCCTGAGACCAGCTCAGTGGACAAAAGCTGGGAAATAATTATCAAATGTGCAATCTACATGTTCCTCACAAGATCTACTTCTGGAAAAATCCATGATTTACAGTCTATCTCAATAGGAAAGTTTACAAGATGCTAAAAGTATATACTGTGCCAAACATCCTTGGTGGGATAATGATCCTTTGAAGAAAGAGGAAGCCTGAATTAAGTTTGAAAATGGTCAACAAAGAGATTTGATCGCCAGGTGTAAATATAAAATTGAATGGTCCAGGACAGAAAATTCCAGGAAAATTTGGAGGCATATTAAATCAAAAAGAAAGGATATACTGGAATCCCAATTCTGCATATCGGGGATAAGTTATTAATGGATGACAAGATGAAAACTGAAGCTCATAGTTTTAGAGCATCTTCAAGAACAGAATCAGGGCCCCTAAGTATGAATCTGTTGTATGAGGAAAGCCTTACAAACACATATCTAATGTTATAGTTACAATTAAGGGTTATATAGAAGGGAGAAACCCTTCCATAACATCAATCCATGTAAAGCTTTTAGATCTAATGATGTCCCAAACCATGCACTTAAAACTTCAGCAAGTGAGTTCATACCAATGTTACAAAATAAGTTTCAACAAGCCATAAACCCAGATGAACTACTCATTGACCGACAACAGGCTAATAACGCTCCCATTTAGAAGATAAAACTCCAACCAATCCAACAAAGTACTAACTTACTTTGCTCATTTGTATTTGTTGTAAATGAGTAGAATGTGTCTTGAGGGGCAGAATATTCTCATTATTGAACGGCATGTCTTTCGGAAAACCAGATCATCAGAATCGCAACACATCCTTATCATCCACCTTCTAACCTATAACATTGACAATTGCATCATCACAGATCTAGCTGTTTTAGATTTTCTCAAGGCTTTGAGGACCGTATGCAAAGCTACTAAACCAACTAGGTCATTATAGAGTTTGAGGAAATACTAAGCAATGCATAAGAACATTTCTTATCAAACAGCAACAAAAAGCCACAGTGAATGGGAAAGTCTCAAACAGGACTTCAGTCTTAAGGGGCATGCCCCTAGGTATCACTCTGGTCCCACACTCATTTCTTCTCTTTATAAATGACATAGAAGAATGTCAAACATAGTCAGATTCTTTGCAAATGTATGCCTAATCTATGGAACCATTACTGAAGCAGCAGATGAGGTTGGTTTTCAGGATGATCTGAATTATCTCTTCAAATGGGCCAATATTTGTAGAATGAAATTTAACCGGTGGCACAGTGGTTGGCACTGCTGCCTCACAGTGCCAGGGACTCAGGTACAATTCTGGCCTTGGGTGGCTGTGTGGAGTTTGCACGTTGTCCCCATATCCACATGGGTTTCCTCCAGGTGCTCCGGTTTCCTCCCACATTCCAAAGATGCACAGGTTGGGTTGATTGGCCATGCTAAATTGTCCTTAGTGTCCCAAGATGTATAGGTTAGGGGAATTAGTGGGACAAAAATGTTGAATTACGGTGATAGGGCCTGGGTAGGATGCTCTGTCAGAGAGTCAGTGCATACTCAATAGGTTGAATGGCCTCCTTCTGCGCTGCAGGATTCTATGATTCTATTCTATGAACAGAGAAATGTAACGTTACACAAATCAGCAATACTCGATGTCCATCAGTATCCAACTATAGAATACATGATATCCCCCTTTGAAGGTACAAAAGAATACCATTACTTAGAAATCCACACCAAAATTATTTAAAGTAGAATGAAAAATAAATCAATACAGAGCCCCCAAGGCATCCAAAAGGCTTAGGTTGTGAAGTGGAACTTCCATTACTCTCCAACAACGGTAAAGGAAATGTTGTACCAGATATTGATTAGATCACATTGCACTTGGGACCCATATACTGCTAAAAACATTACCCTCCCTGAGAAAGTTCAACATCAGGCAGCTTGTTTAGTTACAAACATTTACTTGCGACAGTCTAGTATCTCCCAGTTGGTCATGTTACTGAGCTGGCATAGACTTCAGAACCAAAGAAAAGCTCTTAGGTTGACAAGCCTCAATAGAATTTTAAATGAGCAATTAAATATTTCTAGGCAGTACCTTAAGCGCAAAGATGACCACGTTCAAAGAGCCAAAATCTCCAACTGTATACACCCCGACATGCTTCCTTTGTTAAATCCTTTTCCCAAAAAACAATTAAGGACCAGTACAATCTTCCACCAACTTTATTCTCCATGCACTCCAGGGATTCATTTAAGGAATTTAAGACAGAAGCTGAGGGGAGACCTGATAGGGGTCTACAAAATTAGGAGAGGCATAGAAAGGGTGTATGGTCAGAGGCTTTTCCCAAGGGTGGAAATGTCAATTATAAGGGGACACAGATTCAATGTGAAAGGAGGAACATTTAAGGGAGATGTGTGGGGAAAATTTTTCATGCAGAGAGTAGTGGGTGCCTGGAACGTACTACCAGAGGAAATAGTGGAAGCAGGCAGGTTAGCAACATTTAAGAGGCATCTGGATGGGTACATGAATAGAGAGGGAATAGAGGAGTATGCACCGAGTGAGGCAGTAGGTTTTTTTTAGTTTAGTTAGGGCATCATGATCGGCCTAGGCTTGGAGGGCCGAAAGGCCTGTTTCCAGGCTGTGCTTTTCTTTGTTCCTTGTTCTTTGAAAATCTGTTGAACGTCCTAATTAATGCGCTAACCACCCTCACTCATTGTGCACCTCCTATGAAAATTGTTGGTGGAAGACTATCAAGAAAACCTTAGCAAATACCAAGCACCAGATATTCTGGTGGGTTTTCCAGCCGCACTCCCCCAAGGCTGGGAAATCTTACCTGAGGTTAACGGACCTCTGCATGGTTCGTGTCCCACCCGCTACAATTCCTGTGCCAAGTGGGACAGGAAAACTCCCTCCCTCTGTGTCTGTGATTTAACATTTCTTCAATTTCTGACAACTTTACTCGTGGTTGAATATTAAGGAAAGAAAGATTGAATAAATAACTTAACACATCCGTAAGTGTCCACTGTAAATTCTTCTATAGTTGATCACTGCTTCTTCTGTTTTCAAAGAGTAATCCATCCAGGACAATCAATAAAGCTAATAAATTTGTTGCTGTTGTCTATCGTAACGCAAATAACACAACCATGTACAAAAGAAGACATTTCACAAGAAAACATGATGTAGAACTGCCTCTTCTCCATACGTGTTGGTAATGGGGTGAGTTTACACATGGGCAGGGATGCTAAGTAGGTGACTCCAATGATTTCAATGTTGGGAGTGTCCATCAGTAAAGCCAAATACCACAGCTTTACACGCCTGTCCGTTATTTTATCCCTATGGTCTTACACAGCAGTAAATAATATAGGTGCATTGCGGTGCCACCAATTATCACATTTTCACAGCAACGTAGAAAATAGGAACAAGAGAAGGCCATTCAGCCCTTCAAACCAGCTCAACCATTCATTATCATCATCCAACTCAATAGCCCAATCCTGCCATCCTTTGATCCCTTTTACCCCAATAGAAGCAGAGGCCTAAGAAGACCATGCAGATGCTATGATAACGGATAAATGGACACCGCTCGACAATCACCAGACAGGGGTGTTTCCTTCCTGTCGGAGCACATTTCAGCAGTCAAGGGCATTCAGCCTCTGATCTTCGGGTAAGCGTTCTCCAAGACGGCCTTCACGACACATGACACCACAGAATCATTGAGCAGAAACTGATAGCCAAGTTCTGACAACACGAGGACAGCCTCAACCGGGACCTTATGTTCTTGTCATACTATCTATAACCCCCACGACATGCGTGGGCTTGTAAAAGCTCTCTAACTATCCTGGCTGGAGACAGTACACAGCTTTTTAACCTGTGCTTAACCCTCTCTCCACTTGCATTGTCTGCATCTGTACAGACTTGATTACCTGTTAAGACTCACCATTATCTTGTCATTGAGTTTGTGTTTATATATGACCTGTTTGTGAACCAAGCTCTTTACTCGCCTGATGAAGGGACAACGCTCCGAAAGCTCATGCTACCAAATAAACCTGTTGGACTTCAACCTGGTGTTGTGAGGCTACTTACTGTGCCTACCCCAGTCCAAAGCCGGCAACTCCACAGTAAGAAGTCTGTGATATAACAGCTAAAATTTAGATAAAACCTTCGGGATCATATAACTTAAAAATTAGATCTGTGCATGAACAATTCCCTTAAACTTTCTCGTAATTTTCCTATTTGCTGTTAAAATCTTCCTCCGTTTCTAACTGTTCCCTAGCTGATGTAATGTCAGCACTCATGACTCCTATGTTAATAACTAGCTCAATAACTCCAAATACTCATTGATCATTTAAATTTAATCTTTATTCTTCTATTATCCTCAAGTATTTTCTGAATTCTATCAGCATTGGCCTTTTTGGACAAAGCAATATTGTCACTCATTGAAGTGGCAACACTGTTCACACATTTGGATAGTTTTCTGATATAATTTCTGAGATGGCGCCCATGCCAAAAGGAAGTCAAAATAATAATGTAAAAATCTCTGTCCCTCAAAAGAAAACCTGAACACGTGTGACTTGGAAATTGCTTGATTCTTTTTTTAGTTATCAGAAAGCAGAGGGCACTCCTCGCTTGCTAAAACATTTTACAAAATAATTTCATTCTCAGTTGGAAGCTTGAAGTATTCCTGTTTGAATAGGGCTGCTTAGATCTCCTGAATACGAGAACATTTGTAATTTGCTTTCATTAATGACACAGTGATTTCAAACATGCCATTGATCTGTCAATTTCCATCTGGGCAGAAGGTCCCGGGCTGGCACATACCCAACCTGGAAGCACATAGGATGGCGTTTGGTGACGTCAGGCGCACAACCCAACATCATCAGGCACTCACATGGTATCTAAGTCGACAGGCACTGGCACGGATTGGCACCATACCCACGAACAATTATGGAACTACGTGAGGGGATTATCTCCCCAACTGACTGGAATGTTACCTTGCCCGTGCAAATGTTAGTTGGTCGTATGGGCAAAACAGGCAGGTGGAAAAACCATTTTTCTCAATCAAGGGTGGGATAAAAGGGGTCTAGAGCAAAGGCAGGCTGAAGACTTAGGAGTTTTTGGGAATGAGATGGAGGGTCAGGTGGTCGCAGGTGTCACCCTTGGGCAGAGGGGCAGGCACAGGTTGATCAGGGCTAACAGGGAGGGCAAGGAGGACTTCTCTCCAGAAGATGTCATTCCCCAGCTGCCAGGATGTACAGGCAGTGATCAAACGACCTAGACATGACAGAGGTCCAGTGCTAAGGGAGGCTACGGCTTTCAAAGGAAGTCATCATGATCGTTTGCCGGATGATTAACTAGGACATATCCAATTGGACCAGTGGCTCTGAAGGTCACTATGGCACGAAACTTTTATGATTCCAGATTGTCCCAGGGCACTGTGGGTGATCTTTGTGGTGCCTCCCAGTCAGCTGCACACAGCTGTATCAAGCTGGTGACTGTTGCTCTGTTCAGGTGGAAAGAACATTCCTTCATTTCAGGATAGACCAAGCCAGCTAAGCTGAGCGAGCCAGAGGCATTGCGGTAATTGCAGGGTTGTTCCGCATTCAGGGTGCCATCAATTACATCCATGTGACCATCAAGACACTAGCCAGCCAGGCATGTTTATCAACAGGAAGCATTTCACTTCATGCACGTTCAGATAGTCTGTGACCAAAAGATTCTACTGGACTGTGTAAAGCAGCTGGCATGATGCCTGCTTACTGCACCACTCACTAATGCCAAGGCTCTTCACAGCTCCAGCTCACTTCAATGGGTGGTTGATTGATGACAAATGGTATCCTTTGAAAAGGTGGCTGATGACACCTATCAGGCACCCGAGGACAGAGACACTGGAGAGATACGACCACTGTCTCATATCCACAGGGCAGTGGTGGGAAGGGCCATTGACCTGCCGAAGATAAGGTTCCTATGCCTGGACCAATACTGGACTCCCTTCAGTATCCACTGGAGTGTCACCCATTATCACAGTCTGCTCCATTCTTCACAATTTTGCTCTCACCAGGGTTGAACCTCTGGAGCAGGAAGACACTGATGCAGCTGAACCTGGCTCAGACGAGGACACCAATGTCAGCATCGATGCAGATCTCAGGCAGCCAGAAGGTGAGGAAAAGGAGGCTGAAATCTGAAACCTTCGAGGGAGGAGGGACACCACAGAGGCCTTGATTCCATGGTTTTCTTTCAGCTAGGCTGACATGGTCCCAGAGTCCATGGGCATCATCCTCCTCCCAAACACCTCATATTTAACTATCCCATCAGCCGATTGCCTTGGTAATAAAGTTTGATACCCCAGATATCTTTCCACAGCCATTTATGAGGCTGACACAAATCAAGCCCACAGGACACTCACAAGCAGTAAGTAATTTATGGTGAGGGCAATACCAGTAAAACAAAGCAGAAACATCCCGTTAGATCATCCACATGCACAGTGTCAGGAAAGGAAAACAAAAGCTGAGACCCCTGCTTGTGCTCACTGTGTCCTGAGCTTACACTCGTGGACTCCAACTCTAGGTACCCACCGCCCCCACCTTCCCCTCTCCCCCCCATCCTCATTGACAGTGGTATGGGAGGAAACTTGCTGACTTTGGTGCCCTGTTGGCACAGATGGCCTAGGCCACCATCGTCAGGCTGGCAGGCCTGAATAGGCACCGCCTGGGAGGGTGCGCTCAGTGACACGTGATCAGATAGTCTTCAGTTGCCAAGGACCTGGTGGATGGCACAGTGACTGGCATAGAGGTGGAGGAGCAACTGCCCTCGCTCCGGACACCATAAGAGGAGGCCCTAGAGATGACAACCAGCTCCTCCGCCATTGTGAAATGGGTCCTCACCTCCCTTCTCACCAATGAAGGATGGGCACCCATTGGACAGAGTGGCATCTTGCTCCCACACTGACAGTGATTTCCTGAGACCAGTGCCTGTGTTAAGACTTGCAGATCTGCCCACAACTCCAGGAAAGCCTCACTCTGTTCCTGGCACTGCCTCTCTCTCTCAATGGATAAGACTGTGTTCTCAGAGCTGAAGGTCAACATAGCACTCATGCACTGCAAGGACTTCTCCATGTCAGAGACTCAAGGATCCCCACCACATTTCCCTACAAATCCTGCTGGACATCCAGCATTTCCCACCTCCAGAGACTTATCATCTTCCTTGAACTCGATATTGTCTTGCTCTCCAGCAATCCTCTAACAGCGAGCACCCTGGGCACTCCCAGTCTCCATCACATTCACCAGTGAATGTGACATGCCCACACTACCAACTTATCAGACACGCTGATGCCCACCGACTTGCCAGTATTTGCGCTGGCGCTTGGTGTTGAGAGAGGGTATGTTGTAGGTGCATCTTTGTGAGGTATCATGCTCTAGTGTCCAAGGAGGGCATCCAGATGTGTGGCTGACTCTGGTGGATGAGCCACTTGCGCAGACAGAAATATTATTCCTATCACACAGAATCAGTTTTCTAAAAGTGCTGCCCAGAACAATTGGCCTCAGTTGCATTGAAGTATTTCAGTGACTGTAGCATCACTGGAGTCACCCATGTATCATTTTCACCCTCACCCTGTCACAGTTCAGCCCACTGGGCTCTTACCTCCCTCTGAGGTACCTGATGACCCCACTCCATGCTCATACTTGACCTCCATGGCTCCCAGCTCACAGCTGGTGAGGAACATCAGGTTAGGCACCCAATCATCAGCGGCTGCTCTCTCCTGATTGTTGTGGTTACATTTTAAAGTTAAAGTTTAAAATTTATTTATTAGTGTCACAAGTAGGGCTTACATTAACACTGCAATGAAGCTACTGTGAAAATCTCCTGGTCGCCACATTCTGGCTCCTGCTTGAGTACACTGAGGGAGAATTTAGCATGGCCGGTCCACCTAACCAGCACGTCTTTCGGACTGTGGGAGGAAACCGGAGCAAACCCACACAGACACGGGGAGAACGTGCAGACTCTGCACAGTGACCAAAGCTGGGAATCAAACCCAGGTCTCTGGCGCTGTCCGCAACCCGCCCACTAAAATTCCAGTGGCAGATGGGAAGGGAGAATTCCGGTGCAAGAGTCCGAAGTGATCACAGGTGGGATTGGGAAACGAGGCCGTTTCCAGTTCCACCAGCCAAACACACACATCATGCATGAAATTCTACCCAATGATATTTAACTTATCCATTCTATCAAACTTTAGTTTTATTTTTGTCTACAAAGGGCACTTTATCTCATAAACTGGAAAAATTGACTGTAAAATCTGACCTGATCCTCCACATTCACTTTAAAACAAATCCTTGTAATACTATCGAAACTGTTCCAATCCCCACCTCATTTTTAGCCTTTACTGAAAGCTCTTTTTCCAATGGATCAAGTGCTTATCTCAAAGAAGAACTCGGCCGGTCATCGTTCAGCACGCGTTGTAAACGTGTAGCTTGCATAACCCTTCATTTCAACTACACTGAGAGGATTGTGTAGGCATTCGAAAACTAAACTGGAAGCATTTAAGAAGCAGACGTAACTTTGTTTACTACGAAATTTGATTAAACTGCTTCTTGATGTACCGGCATTTGCCTTTTAGAATTCTTTGCAGCACTCACATGGTTAATATATTATCAGCCAGGAGTGAAGATTTTACCCAAGTCAGGAACTCATCTTTTAGGCATTTAACTAGAGTAGGCTTTTTTTGGTAACCTGTGCACATCCTCATTGTAACATCTACATCCAGCTGGGAGAAAAAAATCTGCAGCAAGATTATCAGAAGCCCTTTGCTACAGAAGCTATCAGTCATTGCTTTCAGGGGTGTTATAGATCACACAGTCACTTGCTGCCATTTATTTGTTCAGTGGCAACTATTTTTTATCACTAATACCATGACCTTGTCATCTACAGCCTGCTCTAAACAGATCAAATCATTAACCTTTTCAGGACTACTCGAGATATGTGCCTAGCCTAGTTATACATGCATTGTTCAGCGGCTACACATCTTAGCAAGGGGCACAAGTTTGTACAAGATTAACACCGCTTAAAATTTGCTTGTACCACTGATATGATTTGAATTGATTTGATTTGATTTGATTTAAATGGGTATAATTTGACTTGATTTGATTTATTATTGTCACATGGATTGGGATACAGCAAAAAGTATTGTTTCTGGCAAGCTATACGTATCGGTCATAGATTGCATAGGGAAGAGGGAAAGGAGAGGATACAAAATATAATGTTACACTCATGGCTAGGGTGTAGAGAAAGATCAGCTTAATCTACGGTGGTCCATTTAAAAGTCTGATGGCAGCAGGGATGAAGCTGTTTTTGAGTTAGTTTGTACGTGATCTCAGACTTCTGTATCTTTTTCCCGACGGAGGAAAATGGAAGAGACAATGCCCGGGATGGGTGGAGTCCTTTATTATACTGCCTGCCTCTTAAATGGGAAGTGCGTTCTGGCTGAAGCAGGTGTTGGAGGTAGCTGACAAAAAGAGTCTGACTTGCAAGATGAATGACTAATAGTGCAACAGGGGAGAGAACTTCAAGTTTCTCAGACATTACACTACACTAAATTTGATTTGGAATGTTTGTTTTGTGGTGGCTTTTATTTCACCATTGCAGCAAAGATGAGATTCCAATGGTCAGTAAGAGTGGGTCATGAAATGTTTGAGTGTTGATCAGTAGGAATTGGGATTTTCCTCATTGCTATCACATTTGGAGATTCAATCACAGAGAGACCAGCCAGCTAATGGAGATGGTGGTTGCTTCCTCTTCTTCCGCCATAGCTGGTCGTTGTATTCCTGGTAGCAAGCAGGTGATGGCATAATGGTTTTGTCACTGGATTAATAACCCAGAGACCAAATGCTCTGGGGACCAGAATTAAAATTCGACCATGGCAGATGACGATATTTGAAGTGAATAAAAACAAATTCTGGAATTAAAATGTCTACTGATGACCATGAAACCACTGTTAATCGCAGCAAAAATCCATCTGGGTCACTAATGTCCTCTAAGGGAGGAAATTTGCTGTCCTTACTTGATCCAGACCCACAGCAATATGATTGACTCCAATAACAATTCCCAGGAAGGTTCACCCACATAGGCAATATTCTTGCAAACCAAAAGTGATGGAGGCAGTTAAAAACATCATTGCACATTTAGAGAAACAACAGGTAATAACCAAAACCCCTTCTGAGACTAATTCACCTGTTTGGCCAGTAAGGAAACCAGATGGCAGTTATCGACTATCGATTATACAGCTAGGAATCATAATGTGATTCAAGAGCATTCCATTGTGGCGAATCCTGCTAGCATCTTGAACACCATTAGAATAAAGCAGATGATATTCACAGTAGTAGATATAGCTAATGGAATTTGGTCAATTCTTATAGCTGAAGAACACCAGTATAAGTTTGCATTTACAGTTGGGAATCAGCCTAACTGTACCTGACTTAGACCTGACTGCCACAGGGATTCTATCACAGTCCAGTGTGATCTTTCACAAATACATGACACAGATAGTAGAATCCTTAGAATGTGCAATATGTGGATAACATTTTGATAGTATCAAATGGTTCAATAACATATTGCTGAGCCATACACAGAGTGATTCAAGCAAATCAGGAAGCAGAACTTAAGCTAAATCCTGGCAAAGCTCAGGTGGGGCAGGAAACAGGTGACATACCTAGGACATGTTAATGTTCCAAGGTTAAAAAAAAATTCCAGAAGATCAAAAGAAAGCTATGCTAAATGTGCAAAGACCACTCATTGTAAAATGGGTAAGATAAGTGTTAGGGCTTTTTAACTATTGCAGGAATTTTGTGGAAGATTATGCAATTTTTTGCAAATTTTTTACAGGATTTGATAAAAGAAGGAAAGGCTAGTAGTGAAAGAATAGAATGGAAAAAGAAAGAAGTGCAGGCTTTTTCCAATTTAAAAAAGTAAAAATTCCTGCATTAGGATTACCAGATCTGATTAAACCATTTCACATTCTCTTGTCAGGAGGTTGATGGAATGCAAGCCGTAATAATAACCCAACAACATGGAAACAGGTTAAGGCCAGTGGGATACTATTCCACCCAACTAGATTCAGTCACTAGAGGTATGCATCAATATCTGAGAGCACTGGCCTGTGCCTCATGTAAGTGTTTCAGTGGCACTCACCCAGATGGGAAAAATAACTCTATAGTCCACACACTATTGTCCAGCTTTTTAGAAGCAGGAGGATTAAAAGGAGTTTCTGATAGAAGATGTTCAAAATGGGAAGCAAATTTCTGACCAAGAGACAGACATGTAGAAATCAGCAGGGATGTCAGGGAAAACCCTACAGGAGGATTGACAGTGCAAGGAACAGAGCATGAATGTGCAGCAGAAGTAAAAGAGGGAATAAGTGAAGGTTTAGCAGAACAACCACTCACAGGTGAAGGGGTGATTAACCTATATGTAGATGGGGCTAGAAAGTATTTCAATGGCGAACCCCACACCGCATGGGCAGTGGTTAATGATGAAGAAGCAGTGATTGCAGGACAACAAATCCCAGGGAGTAATTCAGCATTAGTAACAGAGTTATTAGCTTTAGCTAAAGCTTTAGAATGGGGTGGTGGAAAATGAGTTAACATATACACAGACAGTCGATATGCTTTTGGGGTAATTCATGACTATATGACAACTTGGAGCAGGTAAGGTTTCATTACCTCGAGCAGCGGATATGTACAGCATGAAAATCTGATTAAAGATCTAATCCAAGCAGCCCATAGACCTTTAGAAGCAGCTATAATCAAAGTACGTGCTCACAACAAAATTAAGAGTCAAGCCCAGAAAGGAAGCAGTCAAGCTAACAGGGCAGCCAAAGATTTGTTGGAAAAAAATTGGAATAGGACACAAGCAGCAGATGTGGCAGCAATACAAGGTCACAATAATACAGGCATCGATGTGAGCCAAGTACAGGAACAAGTGTCAGAGGTAGAGAAGCAGAAGTGGGAAAAACAAGGGGGGCAAAAATGTCAGGATGGCATAGGGAAAATAATAGCACCAGAAGCAAAACAGCAAACCCCATTAAAAGTGTATCATGGATTAGCCCACACAAGTAGAGATAAGATGATCAATTTAATTGGAAATGATTGATGTTGGAAACGAATGGGGAAAATGATTGTGAAATTCTTTCAAAGATGTTTGCAATGCACCGGAGTGGAATCAGGTCATTATTGCAAGGTTAAAATGGGGAACCAGCCGTGACCCAAAGGACCATGGATATATCTGCAGATAGATTTTAGAGGACCATCACTTAGAGCAAAACGGAAGAATGATTGCATAGTCATTATTGATCAGTTTACTCGATGAATTGAAGCATTTCCATGTAAAGATGCCATAGCCATAACTGTAGCTTTGATATTGGCGAATGAGATAATACCGAGATGGGGAATACCTCTTCAGTTAGCCTCAGACCATGGAACTCATTTCACAGGGAGAGTTTTAAGAGAAGTCTATAGAAGTTTAAGGATAAAACAAAGGTTTCACAAAACATATCACCCATAGAGCTCAGGAATGGTAGAACAAATGAATCGAACACTAAAGAATAGTTTAGCCAAAGCCATTTTAGAAGAAGGAAACAATAAGGTACAGGCCTTGCCTGCAACATTGCTGCGTCTGAGATCCACTCCTGCTTGGGGAGCAGGATTAACTCCTTATGAATTGATGACTGGTGGGGCAATGTGCCTCCCAGAGGATGTAATAACAGAAGGTGGAGAACTTGAGATTGGCAGAGAAGCCAATCAGTATATGAGAGATTTAGCAGACCATTTACATTCTCTCAAAAAGTAGGTAATCATTCAACAACACCACAAAGATTGATGAGATTAGCAGAGGAGAACACTCCTAAATTACCTACCCGAGGGGATAAGGTAATGGTAAAACTCATGACAGACAAAACAGGGCTAGTGGTTCAATTGGAAGGGGCCTTTTGGTGTAATCGTCGCTGGACAAACATATGCCCTAATTGATGAGAAGTACTGTTCATGATGACGACATTGAAAACCACTGAAACCATATCTTAATGAGCACTCCAGCAACGTCGAAATTATCCCAGAGGGTAGATAATCTTGTAGAACAGGGAGTCATCATAGCTTTTGTAGCCACATTACTGATAATAAGATTAATTTGGATGAGTTATTAGATTAGGCCAGATTATGGCTCTGGGAAATCAGGGTAATATTAGAATAGGGGAAATAGTCATGATTTAGTAAATGAGATATTAACTCAAGTGCCTCAGGGCACTTTGTTTGTGTTTACAGGATTTGTGCGAGGATATCTGGAGATCTCCAGTCAACAGAACATAAGAACCAACAATCAAATCCCAAGACGGATTGTCAAGCTCAAGCCTTGAAATTTAAGGCGACGTAATCGTGGTGAGATTGTGTAAATGGATTTTTATCTTTTTTAATATTAGCCAGCAGCTAGGAGAAATAAAAGAGACGATTGAGACTGTCAGTTGATAATTATCAAAATGTTTGTAAGCTTTCCGATTCTTTTGTTATTGAATTTATTATGTTTGATACAGACAGTCTATCGGGAACTGCATACTAATACTTTTCTGTATACAGCGCACACGTATGCTAAAACTGCCAACATATCTAAATGTTGGGTTTTCTCACACATTCCTATACATGCTGGGGGAGGGAAACCTCTCCCTCTAGTGCCTCTGTCATGGTCAGATTTAATTGTATGCGATCAGTTTAATCAGTCTTTCAGAGATAATAAGGTAGTAGCATCGGGTTTTCCTAGCGATTGCAATAGAATAGGTTTTTATAGAAATAGATCTTGTGCAGGGGGGCCAGGTCATATGAATAGGTATTCATCTCTTTTTAATACATCCAGTTCAGCACCCAACCTTATTTTGAATGAAGCAGTCAAAACCAAAAGAAATATTGTGTGTTGAGAACAAAAAATCTTCTACAGGAGACTTGGGCACAAGCAAGTCAACACTCAGTGGACTTAACCAGTCGGATTTGTATGAATTCACCCAGTAATGACTGATCTTGCAATATTCCATTTTGTTTTAAGGGGGAACACACATATCCAACTCTTATCGGCACCTATTGGATTTGTGGAAACAAGGCATATCCGTATTTCCCTCTCGGATGGAAAGGACTACCTTGATATGTAGTCCCATAAATTTATCATTCTTACCAGCTTCCGTCTGGAAGAAATTGACATGACCTTGTGGGAATAGACAACTTCCCTGGAATAATGATGCCCTAATTTGCGTACGTAAGATAGTCAATCAAAATTGAAGCCATTATCTCAATTTTGGAACAGGTTGCCAATGAAACTGCTACAGCCCTCACTGAGATCAATGATGAGATGGTTGCAATGTTGTGCTGCAGAATTAGACTTCATCTTGACAGCTAAGGGTGGAACATGTGCTTTGATTGGATCAAAGTTTTGCACATACCTACCTGACACTTCAGAGAACATCATCAATTTGGTTGACTTGATTTGATTTTATTATTGTCACATGTATTAACACACAGTGAAAAGTATTGTTTCTTGTGTGCTATACAGACAAAGCATACCATTCATAAAGAAGGAAATGAGAGAGTGCAGAATGTAGTGTTACAGTCATAGCTAGGGTGTAGAGAAAAATCAACTTAGTGCAAGGTAAGGCCATTCAAAAGTCTGATAGCAGCACGGAAGAAGCTGTTCTTGAGTCGGTTGGTGCGTAACCTCAGACTTTTGTATTTTTTTTCTGATGGAAGAAGGTGGAAGGGAGAATGTCCGGGCTGCGTGGGGTCCTTAATGGTTACACACATTCAAAAGAATGTCAGAAAACTTAAACAACCAACATCGTTTTCTCTGTGGAGCTGGGCAACCAGCTGGGTGAGTTCTCTGGGGACAAACGTACTGTAAGGGACACTGTTTTTCTTCACTGTTATTTAACGATCATTGTAATTGTGTGAATGTTTAATTGCTGTTGGTCTTTAGCAAAAAAAGGCCAAAGGGGTTCAGGGGCAGTGGCATCAATCCAGATGGACAAAGACATGTCCTTATTACCAAACACTCTTCCAGCGTATGACAATATGTGTTGTCAGACATCTATATGATGGCATACATGAGATGACATTACTTTTCCTTATGATTTTTTTAACATTAATGAGGATTATAATTTTAATGCAGTATTAATAATGATAATCAAGATAAGGAAGAAAGAAACAAGAGGCCAATCACCTTTTAGAATATTAGATAACTTTTATTTACTGGCCCAGTATTGGGCTAGCCAATGGTAGAAGGTGGGAATTGTAAGAGGAATCCCTAACAGGATGATGAGAGTTTTAAACCATTAGACATTAAGGCACTGAAAGAACTAACAACATTGAATTAAATGACTTTTAAAATAAGTTTATGAGCTAACAAGAAGAAATTTTCCCATACGAGATACAGTAATTGATTCAAACAAGGGACTATGATTGTAAGACACATATGCTGGTATTTTGAATGTATTATTATTGATGTTAAGGAATATTGTTCACTTAGGCCAAAAGCATTTTATCATTATGCTGGGAGGTGGAATGTGACTGGCTAAAGTACCTAACATGTATTATTGTTGATTTGTGTATCCTGAAGATGATTGTTTTAAAGTTACTAAAAAGCAGGAATGATTGATAAGAAAAAACTATAATTGATTTGTTTTGATTATGTTAGATTCATCAGAGAGGTTTTGCTGCTCTCTGTTCGAGCTACTTAATGCTTTGATGAACTCCTGACGACCGTAGCTTTAAATAAAGTTATGTCTTTAATACAGAGACCCTGGCTGTGTGCATCTTGTATTGTCTAAACTTTGGGGAGTGCTGGTCACCTTGGGTACTCTACCAACAAGCACCCTGCATCACAGGGAAAGTACAAAGCTGCATGCTTATTCCTGCTTATTCCTGAGAGAATAAAATGCATTCAGCTTTCGCTGCAAAGTGAGCTCAACTACCTTCCTTATGCAATAGTGAAGGTTAACTTACAAGATTTTGCAAATATCTAGAAGGAAACAGAGGTACAAAAGTTCATGGCCACGGTCACTACACAGCTACTGGCAATGTAATCACTGCCCTGCTTAGGGGATACAGTTGTGCTGCAGCAGACGGACGATTTCAGAAAGTATAATATGTCTTTACTGAATCACAGACATCTGACGCATTATTGCTCACTAAGGCTCAGGCAGGAGAATTGCTCCCTGAACAACCTGAACAAACATGTAGCCTTTGAAGGATAGATTTATCCCCCTTTTCCTGCTCTTTCTTTTAGCAACTTGTCGTCCTCTGTGATGCCTCTGCTCATTCTCCCTGTAATGTTTGAACCAAGTTCAATCCCAGCCTTGGGTGACTGTGTAGAGTTTGTATGGTCTCGCTATGTCTGTCTGGATTTCATCTGGATGCTCTGGTTTCCTTCCATAGTCCAAAGATTTGCAAGTTAGGTGGATTAACCATGCTAAATTGCCCCTTAGTATCCAGGAATGGATGGGTTGGATGTGTGATGCAGCTATACCTTTAATAATTTTTCTTTTAATCATGTTCTCTGCAGTTTGTAAGCCAGCCTTTTGTTTTTGTTGTGGCACCGGCTGCCTGCTTTGCTGTTCTTTTATTGCTGCTTACATAGCTTAAGTGGGCTTTTGTTTATTTTTACTCTAGGTCTAATGCACTTTCTGGGAGTTTGCAACCTTTTGAATTGTTAGGGAAGAATGATTGACAGGTCAGGTGACAGGAGTTATTTTCCTTTCAGTTTGGTTCAGAGTCAGAGGCCATCCTGGTTTTCAAGTTGTAGGCAGGCTTTGCCTCTTTCTTTCCCTGGTATTGTAAATTCTGCTGGCTAGCTGGAAGGCAAAGTCTTCTCACCTTCCAGGAGTGAAAGTTCTGCTGTTGGTGGTTTGCTAGCTAGGAACTGGAGGCAAAGATTGCCTCTATCTTTTGCAGTGGTTAGCTGGCTAAAAGCTAGAGGCTAGAAGTGACATTATTTCTACCTCGAGGTCTGCTAGAAGTTGCAAGGCTGAGAAGCCAGAATTTCAACTCTCCAACCAAAGGACTAAGTTCTAGCAACACGTGAGCATTCTTATTTTCTATACCAAACCTGTGGTAGGTGTATGTTTATAGGGAAACTTGTCATATTGGAACAGTATTTAGATATTAAGGTTTATATAATATCTTGGTTGTTTTTTTTGTTTGTAATTGGTAAAAGCTATTGCTAATTTACTTTCTATGTTACTCTGTATTCTTAAATAAATGTTTTTTTTAATAAACGATCCCTTATAGATCATTTGGATCATTTGATAGTCAAACCTCTGATCCAGGCAGACTTCAAAAAATACCTGGGAGCTTTTGATCTGGATTATAACAGGTGAATCAGTCATGGGAAATAAGTGGGTTTACGGGGATGGAGTGAGGAAGTGGGCCTGGGGTAAAATGCTCTTTTGGAGAGTTGGTGCAGGCTCAGTAAGTTGAATAGCTTCCTTCTGCACACCAGGGATTCTATACTGTGATCCAAACTATTGCACTCATGTCTGGGAACAAGACTTTTGTGCAAAACTCTTCATACAGGCCCCAAGCCCTTCAGTCCTTGTCACTATCGACCTCAAAACAGAGAGCTTTAACCAGTCTGAACCACCAAACTCTTTCAGAAATTCAGCAACAGCCAGCAGAAAAAAGCCTTAACCCAAAAGTAGTTGATCATCCCATTAAATAACACTGGTTAACAGAGTCCTCCTTACTCTGAACAGGTTTTCAGCTGTGTGGGATTAATTGAAGTTTTGAGGTCAGAAATGGCAGTTTTGACTTTTATCAGTGTTATATACCGATTATTGCCTTTCTTTATTTATTTGGGTCACAAGTAGGCTTACATTAACACTGCAATTAAGTTACTATGAAAAATCCCCTAGTTGCCACACTCCGGCGCCTGTTCAGGTACACTGAGGAAGAATGGCCAATGCACCCAACCCACACACTTTTAGACTGTGCGAGGAAACCAGAGCACCCGGAGGAAACCCACGCAGACACAGGGAGAACGTGCAGGCTCCATACAGACAGTGACCTAAGCCGGGAATTGAACTCAGGTCCCTGGCGTTGTGAGGCAGCATTGCTAACCACTGTGCCACCCTGCCGCCCCGTGATCTGTTTATTCTGCGTACATCCAGCACACGCTACTCAAGATGGCCTCCTCTACACCAGAAACGCGTGCGCGCACTCCGGCCACCATCTTGGAACCAAAACGGCATCGGGAGCACCGAAATGAAACTGCACGATGGATTTTGCGGTGGAACTCTCATTTCACATCACAGCAATTGTCCTCGCCCAAAGCGACAAAATTGTGTGATCAATTCACCAGCCATCTGTTTAACACATCCACTTCTCAGCTCCTCAGCACAGGTGCCTGTATTGGAAGCAGAAGACCAGACACTGTTGGCTGCAGCCAGTCTTTCGGGGACAGATTGCACAGGAAGTGAATCAAAATAATCATTGCTTTTTACAGCAATATCGGTCTCAGGTCTTGGACACATAATCAGTTGCAACACTGTCACCCAGCCAAGACATGTTCATCCCTTACTGATGTCCAGCATTTAATCTAAGTAAAGGTGAAGCATCTGGAGATCTGCCTGTGGCACACAACTATCACCTTTATCCAATCATTCCATTCAATGATTTTAGCTTGCCTGCAGTGAGAATAAATTGGTGAACCTGATGGCAGGCACTGCTGGTGACGGCAATTCACCGTCCCAGTGTTTGAGCTGTTCCACGGAGCCAGTACTATTAATGCATTCAGTTATCAATGAGCACAGGTAGGATTCTAATACATTCCCATAGATGGAGCCCCACTGCACTCAGTCCTAAAATCATTGCTATCGCCCCCAGCCTTTTGAAACATTTAATATGCTTTGAGTTCAGGTGCCTGTTTCCACTGCAACGGGAAAATTTTAACACTGAACGATTTGTGGAATCTCCGGCATTAAATGTTCCAAAGAAAAATTACAGGAAAAATCCATTTATGACATTAAAAATTAAAACTGTCAGGGGTGTTCATGTGCCTGCCTTGGTTTATACGGTGTGTGCCTGGAATCTTTGTCACGTAAATGAAAAAAAATGGAATGTTCTGCTTTGAGCAGGTTTGCAATATTCAGAGCTTTCTATAAGAGGAATTCCTCTGAGGTTCTCCTTAGCCTCGAGTTATGTCGTGATTCTGGAGACAGTTCAGAATAATACAACATTTACTTAAAACAGTGGATTTCCACACATGTGCAGTGGGAGCGCTCTGCAAGCCCAGAACTTTGTTTTTTTTCCCAGCTATCTTTCTCCTAATCAGAAGAAATATCCAACATCATTTGCTGCAGGTACTGTAGAAATGTTCAACCTAAAATGAATGCAAAGGCCAAGAGCCTAACCATTAAGAACATGGTTACGGGAATACTGTCAGTGATTCCCTCAGCAGAAGTGTTTTGAGACGTTTCACTCCATTAAAATACTAAGTTTGAAGTAACTCCTCAGAGGCTGGTGTCCCCTCACCAGATTCCCATTATTTACAAACTCAGTTCCACTCCTACGAGTGCTTCAGGTCCTGTCAGAATCTGGAGTGTCAGCAGCCCTGACATTCTTCAATTTAGATGAGGTTCCCTGATTGGGTCAGCAATCATTACTTCAATCAGGGAGCTCATACTCCAAGAGGCCAATCTCTTGGGCCTTGTTGAGATCATTACAATATAAGTTGTTATTGACATCCTGGAAGGGTAGAGTCAAATGGGCTAACGTTACTGTGGTTGAAAAACATAATATGAGAAAACATGGCACAAGAAAAGGCCTTGCAGCCCATCACACCTGCTCCTTTCATAAAATACGTACACAATCGTGGTGCTCAGTTTGGCTTCGTTAGTGAACGTAATTACCATTGAGTCAAAAGGTTATTGGTTTAAACCCTACCCCCGAAATTGAACACATAACAGAGGTTGAGACTGACATTTCAGTTAAACAATGGAGCAAGAGCTGCCGCATCAAAATTGCTATGCGGACAGGATGTTAAACTGAGAGGTTAGCCATGGACCTTCATGAAGAACTCGATTACCTTTCAATACTGTCAGTCTTTTTCTCATAACCACAGAACATGTTTACATGATGAACTGACAAAATAAATGGATACTTTGTCACTTTACCTCAGAGTGGTTTATTATTGCTGAGCACAAAAGCGGCCTGTCAAAAGGAGAGCTCACAGCCACCATCTGAAGATCAGCAACGTTTAAATTGGGCCAGAATTGATTTGCTGACGTGCAATGTCCCAAATGTGCACATACCAGAGATTTAAGTTCGGAACACTAAGAATATTGTCTGCTAGAAAATCATTGTTTTGACCCGATTGACTGGACATGAATGAATGTTCCTGAGAGCTTCTGAGCACATTGCTCACTGGTATGTCTCCGTTTCCACCCCACAGCCTCCCACCCAACACGCCCCGACTCCCACCCTCACCCCCAAATTTACTCCCCTCAAATTTGACCATTTTTTGGAGTCACTGTAGAATATGGGACGGGATTTTATGGCCTTGCTCGACCCATGATCAGAAAATCCCACTTGAGGTCAACAAACCTATCCACTGTCCCCCCTCGCCCATTCCAATTTCCATGCCAGGCGGGGCAGTAGAATTACAGCGGTGGTCTTTAGTGTCTGCACAGCGGATCATTCAGCAGTGTGTCAGAAGCATTAAGTCTGACAACTTTGCTATAAACTGCTATTATAATCCTTTAAACAGCTGAAATAGCAACATGGAGACCCCGCCAGTAGCTTTGAAGAATGGAGCAAAGCAAACATTACAAACAGATCTGGAAAAATACCTTGTGGTATGAATAAATGTGAAGAGGACATCATTCTAATACCAACTGGTGCACACACCAAGGCAACTAGTAGCTAAAAGTGTGACTATTTTTATTTATGGGATGTGGCATTGCTGGTGGGGCCAGCATTTATTGCCCATCCGGTGTAGCCCTTGAATGTAGTGGCTTGGTGGGCCAGGTTAGAGTCACATTGCTATGGACCTGGAGTCACATGTAGGCCAGACCAGATAAGGATCCCAGATTTTCTTTCCTGAAGGACATTACTTGGGTTGTTGCAGCAATTGACAATGGTTTGATGGTCATCATTAGACTTTTAATTAAGAAATTTCATTGAATTCAAACTTCACCATCTGCCATGGTGGGATTCAAATCCAAGTCCTCAGAGCTTTATCCTGGGTCTCTGGATTACCAGGCCTGTGACAATACCCTCTACACCACTACCTCCCCACTATAGTGTCCAAGACCTGCAAAAGCTATCAAGATATCACAAAAAACAAGGGTCTGTCTTGTAAAAGTTGCTGTTACATCACCACATTTTTCCATGTGACATGTCCCTGCCTCAAGTACTCATGTAGAAAATCCAACTCCCTTATTGTGTAATTCCTTAAACAGAGAACTTTTGGAGTTCAGGCACCAGTGGAAAACTGACCTTCCCTTTCAAACAACCTGCAAATTTTAATAAATTACACAATCTATTCCACCCAAACTACTCAGGTTGTAACATTGGTCTGACAACAAAGCTTTTTGTTATTTATTAGCATCACAAGTAGGCTTATGTTAATACTGCAATTAAGCTAATGTGAAAATGCCCTAGTCGCCTCACTCCAGCACCTGTTTGGGTACCAAGGGAGTATTTAGCATGGTCAATGCACCTAACCAGCATGTCTTTCAGAGTGTGGGAGGAAACCGGAGCACTCAGAGGAAACAGGAAGAATGTGAAGACACCACACAGGTAGTGATCCAAGCCGGGAATCAAACTCAGGTCCCTAACACTGTGAAGCAGCAGTGCTAACCAGTGTACCATTGTGCTGCTCTAGGTCTCGCCTTAACTTCTCTCCCACTCCTTAGACACCTCTACCTTGCTCAAGTCATTCCTCCTTTCCTACTCTTCCCAAATTTCACCTAAAGATCCAATGATTTACCACATATAAGAAATGCAGTCTTCCTTCATTTCTGTGTCAGGGAGATGCTGTATTGAACTGATCAAACATGTCAGCCGACAGAGAGCTTGCCTCATTTGACAGTCACATGACTATGGCAAAGCCAGTACACAGCCCCGGGGACCCAGGTTCGATTCCCGGCTTGGATCACTGCTTTTGTGGAGTCTGCACATTCTCCCAGTGACTGTGTGGGTTTCCTCTGGGTGGTCCAGTTTCCTCCCACAGTCTGAAGGATGTGCTGGTTGGATGCATTGACCCAAACAGGTGCTGGACTGTGGCGACGAGGGGAATTTCACAGTAACTTCATTGTAGTGTTAATGTAAGCCTTACTTGGGATGAATAAATAAACTTTCTTTCTTCTGCCTCAGAAGCCACCAGGGAAGGTATAAAACTGTGCCCCATATTTTAAATTATAGCAATATTTTTCAATGCCCAAGAGGATTTATTGAACTGATCAGAATAGAAACCTCCAGTGAGTTTGCTTATGAGTATATACATGAGTATAATACGCCAGGTAATTCATTTAGTAAAGATTTAAAGAAGGTAATACACATTGAGTAAAGATTCCCAAAACTTAAATGCCATCTTCATGTTTCAGGTGAGCAGAATGAGTACAAAACACAATATGTTGGAGAAATTTGGAGATTGTTAATGATCTTGGGCCTCATTAACATCCTGCTGGTCACCCATTCCAGGCAGGTGGTGAACTATATCCACTGACTAGAAGGTGGCTATGAGGAAATATTTCAGGGGCATAGAGGGGTCTGGACCAAGGTATACCACAGTCTTTTTTTTCAGGTTATGGAGAATTTGTTTATCTATATTAGAGGTGCTATAATAATGCAAGTTACTTTTGTTATAAAAGTAGGTTCCATCATAACAAAACCAGGACAAATAATGCCTCATTAGAATAGATTTATATGCAATAATTACAATTAGGACATGCAAATGTCAACAATTCCTCAAGGGGTTTCAGAAAAGGAATATGCATCTTCACTTTTTTAACATGCAGTTCTCCCCTAAAGTTGCACAGTTGTTTGATGTTGCCATTCGTAGAATCCCTGCAATGCAGAAGATGGTCACTCAGCCCATCAAGTCTGCACCGACTCTCTAAAAGAGCATCTTACCCAGGTCCACCCCGTACCCTATCCCTGTAACCTCACTCGTCTATTCTGCTAATCCTTAGTCCACGCATTCTGGGACACTAAGGGACAATTCACCATGGCCAATCCATCTAACATCTTTGGACTGTGGGAGGAAACCAGAGCACCCAGAGGAAACCCACACAGACATGGGGAGAATGTGCAAACTCCACACAGACATTGTTTGATATGTTTTCAATATCTCAAACATGCTGTTTGCAAGACAAGATGACTTTCAATTGCCATAAATAGGGGCATGCTGGCTCACAACAGGTTATACTATTGGCCCCTTTTGAAGAGGTCACTCATGAATCTGTTGACCATGAGAGAATCAGGGAATAGAGATAGTGACGGAGATATGAAGTTGGAAGCATCCGCTGCGTTCAAATCTAGCACCACAATGATATGTCATGTAATATTTTCCAACTGAGTGACTGTCACACACTCGCCTGGAGCAGCAGTGCGTGGGATTGCAAGCACTGAGAGCAATGTTATTTGAGACAGCATTTGAACATCTGTTCTCCTTTGCTTTGTTAGAGGTAGGAACAGATACAATGGGCAGGATTTTAGGACCTCGCTCAGACACCACACAGAAATTACCCCCCACTGTCCTTGAGTGGACCCATCCTTTCCTTAGCTATCCTCTTCTTCCTTACATATGCATAAAAAGCCTTGGGATTCTCCTTAACCCCGTCTGACAAGGGCATGCTATGGCCCTTTTCAGTCCTCCTAAGTCACTGTTAAGGACGAGGGTGGGGTTATTGCTGGAGAACCAAAAACTGCAGGTTTCCTGAAACAATCTGCAGCTTATTGTTTACTGCAGGTTACTGTTCACATTTTTTTCTTGAGATCTCCAGCCCAACAGCCGGTTGATTGTCTGGCCAGTTACCTGTTGAGTTGAAAAGCCCACAGCAGAAGGATTCAATGAAGGGATAGGTGTAGGTACCAACAGGAGATTGCAGTCAGCTACTCAAATGTTGTAGCGGGGGAGGAGGGTGGGTGGTTGCGATTGCAGAATGGGGTAATTGATGGTCATGGAGTAATGCATGAACATGAATGTTGGGAGTTTGGAATGGGAGGGGGATATCAAAAGGGGGGGTTGCGGTTTAGAATTTGCTTGTTGGGCATGGAAGAAATTCTCTTGACCTTCTTGACCCGTCAGTTGTGCTGTAAAAGCACTTATTTCTTAGATCCAACCTGTTTCATCTCCTTTTACCTACCAGCTTTCCCATGATCTGAGAAATCTGAGAATAAAACAATATTCAAATTGGGGTACGCAGCCTCCTAAATTGGTTTTTCCGGATGCTGTTTGTGGGCCTCCTGAGAGTGGATTGGGCACCTGCTCCAATGCAAATCCATTAAAACCAGGGGTGAGAATGCCAAGGCTTGGGTTTCAAATGTTAAAAAGCTTAACTTCAAACTTTGCCAAACCTACCCATTTTTGAAGTTAAAATTAAAATGAAGCAATGGCATTGACTACAACCTGAGCAAGGTCATCTATAATGCTACATTGTTTGCTTCAGCGAGAACTATGGAAATGTTCACTGTGTAAATCTTTAAAATCATAGAATCCCTACAGTGCAGAAGGAGGTCATTGGGCCCATCAAATCTGTACTGACTACAATCCCATCCCATCCTATCCCTGTAACCCTATGCATTTAACCTAGCTAGTCCCCCGACACTAAGGAACAATTTAGCATGGCCAATCAATCGCACATATTTGGACTGTGGGAGGAAACTGGAGCACCCAGAGGAAACCCACGCAGACATGGGGAGAATGTGCAAATTCCACTCAGTGACCCAAGTCAGGAATTGAATCCAAGTCCCTGGCGCTGTGAGGCAGCAGTGCTACCCATTGGACCTCCATGCCACCCCTATAAGCTTGGAAGAACAGTTGCCTGTACTGCAATAAAAATGATAAATAGATTATCTGGTTGTCATAAAGTTGCTGTTTGCGGGACCTTGCTGCATATAAATTGGCTGCATTACAACATTGACCACACTTCAGATGTGCCTCTAAAGTTGTTTTGGATATTGAATGTTGTGGGATATGTTATCTAAATGCAAGTCTATCTGTTTTCCTTCAGTAAGTAATGCAGGAAGTGCCAACTTGTGTGGCATCTGTAATTATTCAGCCTGCAGACCACAGGCACAGATGGAGCTTTTTTCAATGAATACTTATTGTACTGATACAGAATCATTAGTCTCAAAACTGAACAAAAAAATCTTGTTTGACTTGACACAACATGAAGGGAGAACAGATAGCAATCATATTGAAGCAAGCAATCACAAACCTCACGTTCTGCTCTCAGAGGGATCAATGGGGAAGAACTTGACAATGGTGCCCTGAGCAGTGATGGACCAAGCACTGGCTCTCAAAACAATGCCAACTCACTCCACAGTTGACAGCGATGAACTTGAAATTGTCTTGTGCCTTTCAAATCTTCAAAACGTCCCAAAGCACATTACAACCAGTGAGATATTCTGAAAGTGTGGTCACCATTGTGATTTAGAATGTGTGGCAGTCAATGTGCATATGAACAGGGTCATAAAGACGCAATGAGATCATGACCAGAAAGTCTCTTTTAGGGATACTGGCCTGGGTAGAATGGAGAACTGTTCTGTTCTTCTTCAAGAAAATCCCATGGAATCTTCTACCACCATGTGAAAGAACAGACTCTATTTAATATCTCCTTCAAAAAGCCAACTTGGCTGAAAGTTTTTGGTCATCCCCATCAGAGGAATCATTGAATCATAGATCCCTACAGTGCAGAAATAGCCGTTTGATCTATCGAGTCTGCACCAACTACAATCTCACCCAGGCCCAATCCCTTTAACCCCACTTATTTAATCCCCTGACAGTAAGGGGCAATTCACCACATTCCCCAGTGATGCAGGGTACAGGGTATACAAAACCCCATATACACCAATAGTACAGGAAGATCCCACCGCCAGCCAATGGCGGGCCACATCTACTACCAGAAAATAGTCCATCAGGGGTTGGAACACCCCACCCAATAGTGCTGTACTCTCTCAGTAGTGCATTGGAATACCAGCCCAGATTTGTGCTCAGGCCTCTGAGCTATCATTGAACTATGGTTATCACCCATAAAAAATGTAATAATGCTGGTGCAGGAATTCACTGCCATCCCCATACAGAGCCTACTTCTCTTGAAAAGCAATTTCTACACAGCACTCAGAGCCATTACTACTCCAATAGAGTTGAGTTTCGGGTTAATGCCAACATTTCCAGCCTGGTGTTTTAATCAACACTACACTGCTCAAAGCAGAGACTTGCAGCACTAGTTCTGATCAAACCTCTCCATCAAAATATACGAAAAGCAGACACGCTAATGGGACAAACTGACAGAAATCAATTAACAGAGATTTCTATTAACGGAGTATCAGTGCTGTCAAAGACAGCCATTGTTCAGTGGGAGTGAAGGAAGAAGAATGTGTAGATCGAGTAGAGACTTAATGAGACAGCAGGTAAATAGATAACATGAGGTTATTGACCCATTATAAGAACTGGGAGCCAGAAGTCATCCATCTTTCAAGCAATGGAATTAACTCCATAGGCAGTTCTTTGCTCCTCTAAATATCTGCACTCGAAGCCAATCCAAGTAAATTTTGTGTTTGATATCAAGGAACAGTTTTAATCCCAGTAAGGAGGAAAAGCATAAAAACCACATTCCAAACATTGAGATGTTGGGCAGATTCCTTGATTTGTTTTTTTTTAAAAATCATTGCTTTTCCTATCATAAAAAGCGGAGAAACTATAATGTTGCTCAGAGAAAATTAAGATGATTCCATACCCTGTAGCATTGATAAATTCAGCCCTTTTCTGACCTATAATGATACCACTCTATCAGGAACTAGGTAAAGAATACAACTCAATCTAGTGGCAGAGTACAGACACTGCAACCTTCCAGTCAACTCCACAGGTCACTGGACAGCTCACATTATATTCCCAATATCCTGTTCCTGCTCAAGAATATTCATATGTTCCCAAGAGCAAAAGTTATAACGTCAGCCTCAATGTTAGCATCCAATCTTGTGATAGCTAACTTGTGTGTAAACTTTAAAGTACTCCTTAATGTATTAAATAAGTCAGAGGAGCTCATGGATTTTGTCAAGGGTACAACAAACCATTTCCTTCTATTTCACTAGACCTCTCAGCCAAACTTCCTCTAAGTCTCCCTTCCCACTCCCCTAGCCCTGAACTCACTCTACTTTCTCTCCCATCACTTCTCATGCACCCTGCAATCTCATTATGACTGTAACATCCACCCCTTGCTTTCCCAACTCTATTCCCACTGAAGTGGTGAAGACACAACCTTTCTTCCTGCTCCCCGTATTAACTAACATTGTTACTGCTCCTCTTTCTTCAGAGTTACCCCTTTCTGGTCTGTCAGATTTTATGCCATGCTTGTGGCAATTCCCACCATGGGCAGGATTAGAAAATCTCAGCTTTTGTCTTTAGCCACCAGCACAAACTCTGTTTCCAACCCACCAACTCGATCTTTCTACTGGTCAACGTGAGGCCAAACCTGACTGTTTTCAATCCCAATGGCATACTTAATCCCGAGCTTCCAAGCATGCAACAACACCAAGACTGCCTATTTGCATCTCCATAACATCACCCCACTTTGCCCCTGTCTCAGTTCATCTATTGCTGAAACCCTCATTCATGTCTTTGTTACGTCTAGACTTGATTATTCCAGTAGACCCTGGCAGTTCTCCCACATTCTTTTCTCTGTAAACCTGAACCCACCAAGTCTCATTCATCTTCCATCTATTGTATTTGCTTAGCAACACTGGCCCCAACATAGGAAGGCACAACTAAAGTAATTCCCATAACCTACCTCTCCTGATCATGGAACAGCTCCCAGTAATGCTAATTCCTCATGCTATCAATCCCTGGCAGAATCCTCTTCGATTAGATGTTAGTTCAAACTAGAATCAATATCTGATAAGAGCAGCTAAGGTCAGTACCCATCAGGTACCATTCCTTGCTGGAGGAAGCCTCTGAAGGTATTAGCCTAGTAAAGAAATTAGCCCCCATCATTTGTCAGATCCTGTCCAGAAACAGTCTCCATCACCTTTCAGCTGAAAACAGAAACCAATCTCCCTCATGATTCAATCCCCATCAAGAACCAATCTCCTTCAATCTGTTGCATTTGTTGGAGAGCAGTTGGTTTCTGGGACTGGTTGTTCCATTCGTTATTCTAGTGACTTGTTGAAGCCCCATTCCCATTCAAGAGCCAATCTTTAGTTTTTGATGAGCATTCTTCTTGAAGATGACTTGTTCTGGATAATCTTCAAGAAGATACCATCCTCATCAATTCCAATCCCCCTCATGAACCAGTCCTCATCAAGAGCCAATCTCCATCAAGAACTAATCTTCATTCAGAACCAGTCCTTTACGAGAACAATCCTCATCAAAAGCCAATCCTTATCAGAACCAGACCTTGTCAACAGTCAGACAACATCAGAAATCTGTTTCCATTGGGAATCAGTGTCTGAAGGATTCGGGGCATGATCCATTACATGTGTAAAGATTACTGATGGTAAATGCTATGATATTATGATAAATTATTACTGATGGACAGATTGTTGCAGTATGATTACTGCTGGCACACATCACTACATAATGACCAAACTATTATAGTCTCACACTTGCACTGTTCTGAGGGTTCTCTCCATTATACATTTCCCGTAAGGCCTTTTTAAATACCTTCAATACTTTACCAGACATGCTCACGACTGTTCTGCTGTCCAGAATGAAGCGAATTTAATTCTATTGTTTTCCAGACACGTTAGCTATACTAATCTTTAAAATCCTGTAAATAAAAAGGATTAAAGTCAAGTAACGTTTTGCAACTTGCTGTAAGGCATTGACCTCATTTCCAGCCATTATAAGTCAGGGACAGCTGGCTGTGCATTTTAATAACTGGTTAATAGATGCACAGTCACTGGGATTTGACCACAATTTATCAGGCTGTAACAAAGCTGTCTCAACTGCTCCTAGCTGTGCTGGAGGTAGTTAGTGCCTAATAAATGCCATTCATGGGCCATTCATTTCTTTCTTTGATGGATAATGTGTGTGTTTCTCAAGCAGTTTATGTGCACTTTGGAGTTTGGTAAAGTATCCCACAAGGAATATATTAAAATAGGACAGTAGGAGGACTTGAATAAGAATCAGGATAAACTAAAACAACTTTATTTGACAACACAATCTACTTCATAATTTTGGTCCCAACTTTTTCTCCTATATGCCAGATGGTACTGGTTTTACTTCAGTTCGACAGCTGTTGGTTAACCTCTGCCACCTCAGCAAACTGGGCTATCATCTTGCATGAGCTGAGACAATACAAGTCAGTAGACTACTCAATCATACCATGCATTTGTCTGGATGATGCAGCTCCAACAACACTCAAAAAGCTCAACACCATCCAGGACAAAGCGGCCCATTTGATCGGCACCTCATTTGTCACTTTAAACATCCAGTCCTTTGCTTTATGCTTTGCATACTTCAAGGTACATTTCAAATGTTCTCTCTGCTAGCTTCCAACCTTGTATCTGCCACAGACTTCACTTCTACCAGGATACCACAGCCAAGATCCATTCTACACATTCTTGTTTTCCAATGTGCATCCATTCCCTATGGACAGACTAATACTCCTCATAACAGAGATAAACATGCCATGAGAACATTCCATGGGCAGTGGACAATGGGGAACCTGTGGATGTGGTGTATCTGGACTTCCAGAAGGCATTTGGCAAGGTGCCGCACTAAAGATTGCTACATAAGATAAAGGTGCACAGTGTTAAGGGTAATGTATTAGCATGGGTAGAGGATTGGTTAACTAACAGGAAGCAAAGAGTGGGGGTAATGGGTGTTTCTCGGGTCAGCGACCAGTGACTAGTGGTGTGCCTCAGGGATCAGTGTTGGGACCACAGCTGTTTACGATTTACATTGCTGATTTGGAGCTGGGGACGAAGTGCAGTGTGTCAAAATTTGCAGATGATGCTAAGGTGATTGGCAGAGCAAAGTGTGCAGAGGACACTGAAAGTCTGCAAAGGGATTATAGATAGTCTACGTGAGTGGGCGAGGGTATGACAGATGGAGTACAATGTTGGTAAATGTAAGGTCATTCATTTTGGTAGGAATAACAGCAAAATGGACTATTATTTAAATGGTAAAAAAATTGCAGCATGTTGCTGTGCAAAGGGACCTGGGAGTCCTTGTGCAGGAATCACAAGGCGTTAGTTTGCAGGTGCAGCAGGTAATTAAGAAAGCAAATGGAATTTTGTCCTTCATCGCAAGCGTGATGGAGTTTAAAAACATCGAGGTTATGTTGCAGCTGTATAGGATGCTGGCGAGGCCACACCTGGAGTACTGTGTACAGTTTTGGTCTCCTTACTTGAGAAAGGATATACTGGCACTGGAGGGGTGCAGAGGAGATTCACTAGGTTGGTTCCAGAGTTGAGAGGGTTGGCTTATGGGGAGAGATTGAGTAGACTGGGGTAATGCTCACTGGAATTCGGAAGAATGAAGGGATATCTGATAGAAACATATAAGGTTATAAACGGAATAGATAAGACAGAAGCAGGGAAGTTGTTTCCACTGGCAGGTGAAACTAGAACTAGGGGGCATGGCCTCAAAATAAGGGGGAGCAGATTTAGGACTGAGTTGAGGAGGAACTTCTTCACACCAAGAGTTGTGAATTTGTGGAATTCCCTGCCCAGTGAGGCAGTTGACGCTATCTCATTGAATGTTTTTAAGGCAAGGACAGATAGATTTTTGAACAGTGAAGGAATTAAGAGTTATGGTGAGCGGGTGGGTAAATGGACCCAAATCCACAAAAAGATCAGCCATGATCTTATTGAATGGTGGAGCAACTCAAGGGGTCAGATGGCCTACTCCTGGTCCCAGTTCTTATGTTCTTATGCTCAAAGGCAGCAGTCCCATTGCATTGCTTCAGATGCCATCTCCATGGGATGAGAATCCTTCTGGTTGTTGGGTTTAATCACCATTGTAAATAGATTTGTGACATTTTCCTATTGTTTCAGTCCAGAGGAAACTGGAATGTGCTCTTTTAGAACCTGTTGATAGAAACTCCCTGAAACCATATACAAACACACTCAATATGGTGCAGCCCAGCAATCAGTGCAGCTCCCACTCCCCAGCATCAGGAAAGAACATTCAAGCACAGGGTTTGTTCTACATGTTTTCAAATCCTTTCAAACAGAGATTTCTTGTTAATGAGTTTGATGCAGGATTGAAAAAAATGGGTTAATCGAAAGCGACCTGTGACTGGAGAGCTGACTACAACAATAACAGCAATATTAGTGGGTAAGAGAAATTGTGTCAATGAGAGTCAAGCATGCTGGGATTTTTGGTCAAGTTTTAATCAAAAGCAGATGCAGATCATAAAATTGCTGCAAGCTGTGACCTGGCCTGTGGACTGTGACCTGAGACTTCTTGTGCTGACCAAATATGAGAAGATGTTTGGATAAGTCTAGACTCTGTTGTGCCAAAGTTTCCTGCCATACCCATATATAGGTTAAGGCTATGTGACCGACATGCAATTTGAACTAAACATTATGGAGTTATTTGCGAGTAACTCCATTGGTCAGATCAAATCATCTGATCAGTTTCCAGCTACACCATTGGCTGAATGCCAGTGAACTTTCTGGAAGATTGGGGCAGTTTGGAGATAGAAAGTGTGTTTCAGCCCTTTGCCTTCAGTGAGAATTTGAGACTAGCCATCACAGGTGTGCCCTGAAAGAACATCTTCAGAGAAGATAAAGAACCACATGGAAGAATCTGCATTGGAAATGGACCTGGTCAGTTTGCTCAAGAGACCAGGTAGTATTTATTTCTGTTAAAGCCTTAGTTAAAGAATGAATGATGAAGTATAAGAATTAAACAGTTGTAAGTTTGAATTTCGAACCTAAAACGTCAAATAAATGAAAGTTTGTTTAGGAGAATTTGCGTTGACTCCTGCCCTTTGGTTTGTAATGCTAAGTACCTGGAAAGTAGTTTAAGTATAGAGCCAAATAGCAGGGCTTTTTGAAAAAGGCAGGGAACAAGCTTCAGAAAATAATCAAGAAAATTAAACACTAAAGATTATTAATTTGAAAGCTTGCTCATTTTTTAAGATTAATGCTGATTATCAATCAGAAGTTTCCTCTGAATAACGTGGATTTTATCGTCCTTTGAAGTGTATGTATCAAAGTACGATTATCATGCAAACTTGTAATGTATTTATAAATAAATCCTCGGTCATCTTATTTCTGCACAAATGATGATTTTACATCTGTGACTCCAGAATCACGACATGAGGAGAACATCATAGCTCATCAAAGGGAAAATACAATTCCTCTCAGCATGAGGAACTTGAACTTGCTGAGATTCACAAAGGAACGTCTTCAGATCAGAAGGCCTCATCTCAGCACACCATCAAAGATATCATTAGTAGCCAAAAATGCACCACATGGGGGGCTCAGAGACTATTCCTTCATGTTCTCCAGCCCCATCCCAACACCTGCAGTGGGAAAGATTTATCTGAAGTTAGACAGACCCGTGAATAATGTAAAATACATTTTCAGGTTAGTGGCTTGAATCAGAAAGTAAGTTACAATTTGGCCTGCTAACTTGGAATATACCCAGGCATTCTTGCAATGAGCAATAGTGCGACTATTCCTCCTTCCGCTACCAGCGTACCCCCATGACAAGCAGTGTAGTCACTGGGGAATTTCCATATGCGGCCTGTCCCTGGAGACAGATGTCCCTGCAATGATCTTCTCTGAGGAGGGAATCTCCATTCCATTACAGATCCTAGGCTAGAATGCCTGTTGAAGAAACAGGCAGGAACACTCTTGGAATTCATCCATCGCACTGTAATGTTCAAAGAGGTGGAGGGATCCAACATCAGAGGCAATCATATAGGATGTTGCGTAGAAAGATAACAGTACCCAGACAGGTCTTTAATAATGCTTCAATTAAAGAACATCATAAAACAAGATTTCGGAATTGTTTCCTCAGAAAATTGTTGAATTATATTTTAATTTAATTTGATTTCCCTTTGTACTGAAGCTTGAGACAGTTAATGTTAATTCTGGAAGCAGATATACGGTAGTCGTGTTAAACTCAGCACAGATATTATTAACATGTTGCATTTAGATTTAATATAGTTCTATTGATTTCACTGTTAGTTGAATGTGAAAACTTGACGCACACAAATTACTGGTGCCTTTTTTCACACTGCGTGAGATGCAACCATAAAAAGGGCAAAGATCCACTTTAATGCAGAAAAATCAATTCCCAGCCATCTCTGGAATGGGAATGTTCATGCTATGAATCATATACATTAATGCGATGAATCAGGTATATAAATGTTGTGAATCAGACATGTTAATGCAATGAATCAGGCGTCTCAATGTTACGGATCAGACTTGTTAACATGTCATTTCAATTATTTTTGATCAATTATTTAATTGGACGTGGTAGTCATGAGACCATTAAAGCCACCACATTCCAACAATTATAAGACTAGTGGAGGGAGCACAAGGATGAAGCAGGGGATAAAGTTATGTCTACAGTTCTGAGATTGAAATTTTGCAGAATGTTAGCCATGAATAGTGCCACTATGAAGGTCCAGGAGATTACCACTGACAAGAAACTGGACTAGCCAGAAAATACAAGAGCAGATCAAAGGCCAGGAATCCTGCATTTTGTAACTCATCTCCAGACTCCTAAAGCCTGTCCAACATCTACAAGGCACAAGTCAGGGGTGTGATGGAATACTCCCCACTTGCCTCAATAGTGCAGCTCCAACAACACTCAAGAAACTCATTCAAGTCAAAGTAGCCCACTTGACTGCTACCCCTTCCACAAACATTCAATCTCTCCGTCAGCGATGTAAAGTAGCAGCCATATGTACCATCTAAAAGATGTATTGCAGGAATGCAACAAAATTCCTTGAGCAGAACCTCCCAAACCCATGACCGTTGTCATTTAGAAGGATAAGAGCAGCAAATACACTGGGACACCGCCACCTGGAGGTTCCCCTACAAGTCACCCACCATCCTGACTTGAAAATATATCACAGTTCCTTCAAGGTTCATAAGAACATAAGAAATAGGAGCAGGAGTAGGCCATCTAGCCCTTCGAGCCTGCCCCGCCATTCAATAAGATCATGGCTGATCTGTCGTGGCTCAGTTCCGCATTCCCGCCCTCTCCCCATAACCCTTAATCCCCTCGCTTATCAAAAACCTATCAACCCGCGTCTTAAAAATATTTAGCGAGGCAGCCTCCACCACTTCAACGGGCAGAGAATTCCAGAGATTCACCACCCTTTGAGTGAAGAAGTTCCTCCTCAACTCCATTCTAAACAGCCCCCCCTTTATCTTGAGGCTGTGACCCCTAGTCCTACTGTCCTTTCTGAGCGGGAAGAGTCTCTCCACCTCTATCCTTTCCATCCCATTCATCATCTTATACGTCTCAATGAGATCTCCCCTCATTCTTCTAAACTCTAATGAGTACAAGCCTAGTTTATTCAGCCTCTCCTCATAGCTCAACCTCCTCAACTCCAGTATCAGCCTAGTGAACCTCCTCTGCACTCCCTCCAAGGCCAAAATATCCTTGCGTAAGTACGGCGACCAAAACTGCACACAGTACTCCAGCTGCGGCCTCACCAATGCCCTATACAGCTGCAGCAAGACCTCCCTACTTTTATATTCAATCCCCCTCGCTATGAAGGCCAGCATCCCATTAGCCTTCCTGACCACTTGCTGCACCTGCAGGCTGGGTTTTTGCGACTCATGCACAAGGACCCCGAGGTCCCTCTGCACCGTCACCTGCTGCAGTTTTTCTCCATGTAAGTAATAGTCCTTCCTACCATTATTCCTACCAAAGTGGACCACCTCGCACTTGCCAACATTAAATTCCATTTGCCAGTTCCTGGCCCCTTTGCCCAGCCTATCTAGATTCTTCTGCAGACTCTCCACACCCTCCGCGCAATTTGCCGTTCCACCGATCTTGGTGTCATCAGCAAATTTCAACACCATACACTCGGTTCCCTCCTCCAGATCATCTATATAAATGGTAAAAAGCTGAGGCCCCAGCACCGACCCCTGGGGCACTCCACTAGTCACCAACCGCCAATCCGAATAGCAACCATTAACCCCCACTCGCTGCCTCCTATTTGACAACCAATCCTCTATCCATGCTAACACCCTACCCCCAACTCCATGCCCCCTTACCTTCTGCAGTAACCTCTTGTGAGGTACCTTGTCAAAAGTGTTCCTGGGTCAAAATCTTGGAACTCCACTGCCACCACTGCCACCATTCCCCCTACCCACCAACCACCCCCCCATCTCCCCCAGAACCCCTACCACTTCCATCAACAATCTCATCCCATTTAAGATTGTTTTGAAAATACATAAGTAAATTAACCAAAGCTAACACTGACAGTACTTAGCAGATGGAGTACAGAAAAGAGGTAGAGAATCTGGCGAATTGTGCGATGACAATAATCTCTCCCTCAATGTCAGTAAAACAAACTGTTCAATTCTGGTCACCACACTACCAGAAAGATGTGGAGGCTTTGGAGAGGATACAGAAAAGGTGTTGCTTGGTATGGAAGGCATTAGCTACGAGGGGAGTTTGGAGAAACTTGCTTTGTTCTCAATGGAACAACGGAGGTTGAGGGGTGACCTGATTGAAGTCTACAAGATTATAAAGGGTATGGTTAGAGTGGATAGTCAGAAGCTTTTCCCAGGGTGGAAGAGTCAAATAGCAGAGGGCATAGGCTTAAGGTGCGAGGGGCAAGGTTTAAAGGAGATGTATGAGGCAAGTATTTTACACAGAAGATGGTGGGTGCCTAGAACTCGCTGCTAGGTGAGGTAGTAGAAGTAGTGACTTTTCAGGGGCGTCTGGACAAATATATAAATAGGAAGAGAATAGAGGAATATGATCCCTGGAAAGGTAGGGTGTTTTAGTTCAGTCGGGCAGCATGGTAGGTGTAGGCTTGGAGAGCCGAAGGGCTTATTCCTGTGCTGTAATTTTTTTTGTTCTTTGTTCTTGTATTTTGTTCTTTGAAGGAGATAGTCAATGATTTCAGAAGGTGTTTTGGAGGCCATGCCCCTGTCTACATCAATGGGGATGAAGTGGAAATGGTCGAGAATTTCAAGTTTCTCAGTGTCGGAATCACCAACAACCTGTCCTGGTCCCTCCGTGCCCACGCAACAGTTAAGACAGTGCACCAACGACTCTACTTTCTCTGGAGGCTAAGGAAACTCAGCATGTCTGCTATGACTCTCATCAATTTTTGCAGATGCACTATAGAAAGCATCCTTTCAGATGTATCACAGCTTGGTATGGCTCCTGCTCCAACCAATACCACAAGAAACTATAAAGGGTTGTGAACACAGCACAGTTCATCATGCAAACCAGCCTCCCATCCATCAACTCCATCTACACTTCCCGTTTCCTCGGAAAAGCATCCAGCATAACCAAAGCCTCCACGCACCCCAGACAGACTCTCTCTCACCTTCTGCCGTCGTTAAAAAGTCTGAGATAAAAATAAAATATTGCAGGTGCTGGAATCTGAAATGTTGGAAAATCTCAGCAGGTCTGACAGCATCTATGGAGAGAGAATAGAGCAAATGTTTTGAGTCTGGATGACACTGCGTCAGAGCTAAGGGCAAAGTAAATCACAAAAGATTTACTATGAGTGTTGGGGGGATGGAGGGGGCGCAGGTAATAGGACAAAGAGAATATAAATGAGCATAAAGACAGCTGAGAGAGGTGCTAAAAGTGTCCAAAAAGAGATGAGAATGTGAGAATGGCAGAACAGAGGTACAAATGGTCAAGGCAGTTGACCTGAAACAGGGAGATGGCCAAGGAGAGCGGAAATGGAGAAGTCGAATACTGGAAGAGAGAAAGAAGGATGATAAAAATAGATGAATGAGATGAAAAGAAGAAACAGAATGAAATAAAATAAATGGAAATGGGGTGAAGGAGGAGGGGGGAGTTCATGCTCTGAAGTTGTTGAACTCAGTGTTCAGTCCAGAAGACTGTAAAGTGCCCAATTGGAAGATGAGATGCTGTTACTCCGGTTTGCATTGAGGTTCACTAGAGCATTGCAAAAGGCCAAGAATGGACATGTGGTCAGGAGAACAGGGTGGTGTATTGAATGGCAAGCAACAGGAAGGTCAGGATCCTGCTTGCGGATGGACCAAAAGTGTTCAGCAAAGTGGCCATCCAGTCTACATTTGGTCTCTCCAATATACAGTAGGCTGCATTTGGAGCAGCGAATGCAATATACCAGGTTGAAGGAGGTGCATGTGAGATCACACACCGACCGACTCAAGAACAGCTTCTTCCCTCAGACTTTTAATAATCTGATCAAATTAATTTGATCTTTCTCTACACTCTAGCTTTGAGAAGTCTACATTCTCCACCCTTTCTTTTTCTATGAACAGTATGCTTTGACTGCATCGTGCACAAGAAACAATACTATTCATTGTATACTAATACAGTGACAATAATAAATCAAATCAAACCAAAATAAGAATTTCACCCCCTGAGGTCTGTATTGCTATTGTTGAAGTTGTTCAAAAATGTTACTAACGAGGGGCATTAGGAATTAGCGCAGTTTCCACCTTTAAAAAATACTTTAGAAATTTCCAAGCTTCAGAATGTATCAGAATCAAATAGTTTTCAAAAAACCTTTCCGTTCCAGATTCCAGTACTCTTCACAGGAGCTGCTCTTCCTGACATCAGCCTGGATCTAATAAGTTTGAGAAGCTGGTTCTGGATTCCCTATTCATGGTTCACCCACTCACATTTGTCTGAAATTACTCTCCGCTTTGGAAATTGCCAGAAGCACTATCTATTAATCTAAGTTGTGGACCTGGGCCTGATGGGTGTCAGCAATGCCACTTTATAAATTATAAGTTAGACATCAGACTTGCACCTCTTTAATAGAGTAATGCATTCTAAAGTAGAACTGTTTGCTCAAAATAAACAGATGTAGCTATTTGGACTTAAACAGCGTAGTTTCTTTAATGAATCCAATTAATTTTTGCACATTTAGCGAATGATTAATTAAAAGTTAATTATACTTGATTTCAACGTTTGATAAATTTGTGTAGAAAATCAGTGTTTCGAGGAATAATACGTAGGCTTTTCCAGCTTTCATATTTATTGCTTTATCTAATTTCCTGGTTCCACTGAGCTGGGTGGCATGATGGCACAATGGTTAACACTAATGCCTCACAACACCAGGGACCCGGGTTCGATTCCTGCCTTGAGTCACTGTGTGGAGTCTGCACATTCTCCCTGTGTTTGTGTGGGTTTCCTCTGGGTGCTCTAGTTTCCTCTCACAGTCCAAAGATATGCAGATTAGGTGGAGATGCCATGATAAATTGCTCTGTGGTGTCCAAATATGTGGAAGTGAGATGGACTAGCCATGTTAAATGTGTGGGGTTCTGGGGATTGGATAGGGGAGAGGGCCTGGATAAAATACTCTATCAGTGAGAGTCAGTGCAGAATCAATGGGCTGAATGGCCTCTTCTGTCCTGCAGGAATTCTGCACTGTAGGAATATGATTCTATGAATGTTTTTCAACCTCACTGACATCTGTCCACCTCTGGGCTCAATTAAAGCAGCATCTGTGTGCCCAGTAAAATTATTAACAACATGAAAATATAGAATATTATGCAACATGTTGGGCATAATAACTTACTAGGTGAGGTGGATTTGATAGTATGGAATAGTTTGAAGCGAAGAGATGGTGGTTTTAAAGTCAATACAGTAAAGGATAGAATCTAAACTTATGGGTTTGCAGAGAGTTGATCCCAGAGACTGAATTCTGCAGTAAGTAATTCAGCTCCTGACCCCATCAAAGCCTGTCTACAGACAACAAAATACAAGTCAGGAGTATAATGAAATATTCTTCACTAGCCTGGATGAATGCAGCTCCAACAACACTCAAAAAGCTTAACACCACCCAGGACAAAGCAGCCCGCTTGATTGGCACCCCATACATAAATATCCATTCCCTCCACCAGTGACAGAGTGGCAGCAGCGTGCACCATCTACAAGATGCAATGTAGGAACCCACCAAGTTTCCTTAGGCAGCACCGACCAAACCCACAACCATTACCATCTAGAAGGACAAGGTAAGCAGTTATATGGGAACACCACCATCCTGAAGTCACCCTCCAAGTCACTCACCATCCTGACTTGGAAATATATCACTTTTCCTTTCATTGCTGTTGTGTCAAAATCCTGGAATTCCTTCCCTAGCAACGTTGTGGGTCTGACACCATTTGGACTGTTGGGGTTCAAGAAAGCAGCTCACCACCACCTTCTCAAGTAGGGATAGAAACACAGAAACATAGAAGATAGGAGCACAAGGAGGCCATTTGGCCCTTCAAGCCTGCTCCGCCATTCATCACGATTATGGCTGATCATCTAAATCAGTAGGCTAATCCTGCTTTCTCCTCATAACCTTTGATCCCATTCACCCCAAATGCTATATCTAGCCACTTCTTGAATTGGATGGGCAGTAAATGCTGGCAAAGCTCGCAAAGTTCAGATACTTTTTTTTTACATTTCTGTCCTATGCAGACCATCATATGGGGTCGTCACCAACAACATGGCTCCAAGAAGCTATTCACGGCTTGGCATATCCCCCACTCTGCCATTACCACCAAACTGGGGCTTAAACCCTTGCCAGGGCCAATAGCAGGCATACCTAAAAATGAGGTAGCAACCTGGTGAGTTTACTACTTGCCATCCAGTGACCACTTTTTGTCCCAGTGTGGCTGTCAAATGAGGACAAGATAAAATTATGCAGACTGGCCATTTCAATAGCCCACTGACACTTGTTTATGAGCCTTCTGAAGTTACATTGGACCAGCTGGAGAATATTGGTGAAATTCAACTCCTCACTGACAGTGCTAGGCCCTGAACATAAGAACATAAGAAATAGGAGCAGGAGTAGGCCATCTAGCCCTTCGAGCCTGCCCCACCATTCAACAAGATCATGGCTGATCTGAAGTGGATCAGTTCCACTTTCCCACTTTCTCCCCATAACCCTTAATTCCCTTGTCAATCAGAAACCTATCTACCCGTGACTTAAATATATTTAGCGAGGTAGCCTCCACCACTTCAATGGGCAGAGAATTCCAGAGACTCACCACCCTTTGAGTGAAGAAGTTCCTCCTCAACTCCGATCTAAACTGCCCCCCACTTATTTTGAGGCTGTGCCCTCTAGTTCTGCTAATGGTCATTCTGAAGAATGACCATTTTAGAAATCAAGAACAAAAGTAAGTCATATCCTCTCTTGAGCTTGTTCTGCCATTCAATGAGGTCACGGCTGATTTGCAAAAGAACTCTGTGCATGGTGGCACAGTAGTTAGAACTGCTGCCTCACAGCACCTGGAATCTAGGTTCGATTCCTCACTTGGGTCACTGTCCATGTGAAGTTTGCACATTCTCCCCACACCTGTGTGAGTTTCCTCTGGGTGCTCTGGTTTCCTCCCACCATCAAAAGATCTGCAGGTTAGGTTGATTGGCCATGCTAAATTGTCCCTTAGTGTTCCAAGTTGCCTAGGTTAGGGTAAATATGTGAGGTTATCGGAATAGGGACTGGATAAGATACTCTATCAAAGAATCAGTGCAGATGCTGTAATGACTTCAACAAGGTCATTGGATCATAGAATCCCTACAGTGCAGAAGGAGGCCGTTCGGCCCATCGAGCCTGCATCGACCACAATCCCACCCAGGCTCTATCTCCATAACCTCAGGAATTTACCCTAGCTCCTCAGACTCTAAGGGGCAATTTAGCATGGCCAATCGACCTAACCCACACATCTTTGGACAATGGGAGAAAAATGGCACACCCAACGGAAACCCACGCAGACACAGGGAGAACGTGAAAACTGCACAAAAACTCAAGGCCGGGAATCGAACCCGGGTGCCTGGCACAATGAGGCAGCACTACTAACCACTGTGCCAACATGCTGCCCCAGGGTTGGCGTATTGGAATATGAATCCCCGAATGAACTTGTTATTGCCTGCCCAATTAGGGAATCCTTTCTGTATATATGACTGGGATTATCGGGGTCTCCTGGCACTCTGGATCATGCCACAGAACGTGTGGCACTCTATGAACTGTAGCTTGTAGATAAAAGGGAATCTAATGAACGCACACCAACCTCTGTTGACTTATTTCAGACTCAATGGACCAAATGGTCTCCTCCTGCACTAAAGGGATTCTACGCTTTCCTTGATGTACTCACTTTTGCCCCATTATCTTTAATATCTTTGGGAAACAAAAAAAAATCTATTCCTATCTTAATTTAGACAACTAATTGAGCATCAATTGCCATTTGCTAGAATTCCAAAATCCTGGGACAAGGCAAAGTTCTACGGAATCCTGTTACCCGTAGACCTGTAATCCCAGTGCTTTTCAGCACCGTTAGATAGAGGGTAACAGAAAATTGGAGAGAGAATTCTCATAGTTGGGGTGTTACTACAGAAAACCGTCTGGAATGAGGCTGGAACTAAAAGCTGAAATGGAATCAAAAGCTAATTAATCGAGGGGAACTTCATTGCGAGAAGAGAGGACAAGGGAAAAGGCCAGCTGCGAGCAATCCATCTCTTATATTCCGAATACCTAGCAAGCGAGCTGCCCGGCAGCCTGGAGTCTGAAGCTTTCCTTTAAAGTCATCCCAGGGAGCTGGGCTTGCCTTGTGTTGACAGGCTGAATGTGATGGAGGTTGCAGCAAAAAAATTAATCAGTGATCGGGCGAGCAGAGAATGTAGAACCACGACAATCCTTTAAGACGTTGAGAATGAAAGGAGTCTTGAGATTGTCAGAGCAGCGTTGCTGCGCTGCATCTAGCCCCCCACCCCACCCCCGCTCACATTTTCCAGCACATCGGTGGCTCAGAGAGGAGCATTTGATCTCATGGATGTCAAGTGCTACAACAGCGTTCATCATCTCAGCCCCAGTGTCACATTAAAAGAGGAAGCTCAAAGGTCCATCATGTGGCTGTGTTGATGAAGCAGCCCTGACTCTGCTACTTCACAAACATTCCAGCGGCTTCCAGAAACAATGATCATTAAACTGATTTTTTTTAAATCTCTGGGAAGCAGCTGCTCCATGTGTCACGGAGGCAGAGAGCCAAGTAGAAAGCTGACGAGCAAATTACAGTCATTCTAGAGTCACCTCCATTTAACCCCTTAGACACGAATACAAGAAGCCTCAGAAGGTTCAAAGCCTGCAGCAAACATCCATTATTAATGCCATCCACAAGCTCTCGTACATATTTAAACAATCTTTTCCCTGTGCAAACAGTCTTGAAACTTCGACTTCTAGAAAAAAACAAAAGCAGAAAAATAATCATGAATTTCACTCGTATTTCGTGTTAAAAATCAAAAAAGGACATTCAGCTCTTTAAGCCTGCTCCACCATTCAATTAGATCGTGGCTTACTATGCCACAACTCCATTTAAAATTTATTTATTAGCATCACAAGTAAGTTTACATTAACACTGCAATGAAGTTACTATGAAAGTCCCCTAATTGCCACACTCCAACGCCTGTTTCGGTTCTTTGAGGGGCGGCACGGTGGCACAGTGGTCAGCACTGTTACCTTACAGGGCCAGAGACCTGGGTCAGTTCCAGCCTTGGGTCACTGTCTGTGTGGAGTTTGCACATTCTCCCTGTCTCTGTGTGGGTTTCTGCCGGGTGCTCCAGTTTCCTCCCAAAGATGTGCGGGTTAGGTTGACTGGCCATACTAAATTGCCCTGAGTGTCCCAAGATGTGTAGATTAGAGGCATTAGCGGGTAAATGTGTGGGGTGACGGGGATGGGGCCTTGGTGGCATTGTTGTTGGTGCTCACTTAATGGGCCGAATGGCCTCCTGCTTTGTGGGTATTCTATGATATGTATTCTGTTAGAATTTAGCACAGCCAATCCATCCAAATGGCATGTCTTTCGGACTGTGGGAAGAAACCAGAGCACCCGGAGGAAACCCACGCAGGCACAGGGAGACTGTGCAAACTCCATACAGACAGTCACCCAAGCCGGGAATCGAACCCAGGTCCTTGGCCGCCGTGAGGCAGCAATGCGAACCACGGTGCCACCATACCATTTCCTGCTTTTGCTCCATATCCCTTGATATCCTGGCTTTACACAAATCTATCCATCTCAATCCTAAAAGCCCAATTGTGATTGTTGAACAATAAGGGGTTGTTCATTTAAAACAGGGAAGAGGGAATCTTTTCTCTAAGGGTCATGAGTCCCTGGGACTCATTTCCTGAAAAGGCAGTAGAGGTCTTGAATATCTTTAAGGCATCTTTAAGGCTGCATCAATATCCAGGGCAGGAATGTGGAACTGAGACACGACAGATCAGCCATGACCTTATTGAATGGTGGGGCGGGCTCGAGGGGCTAGATGGCCTACTCCTGCTCCTATTTCTGATGTTCTTATGTTCTTATGCATTCTTAATTAACAAGTGGAGAGGAGAGTGTAAGGTAATCAGGGATAGGCAGGAATTTGGAGGTTACAGTCAGATCAGCCATGATCTTATTGAATAGTAGTGGAACAAGCGTGAGGGACTGAATGACCTCCTCCAACTCTTCGCTAATCAGTTCCTTCCTCCCAGCACCCACAGTATTTTCAGGGAGAATTCCAGATTTCTACTACCTTTTGTGTGAAGAAGTGCTTACTGACTTTGCTTCTGAGTGATCTAGCTCAATCTTTAAGATTGCGGCTCCTTATTATTTCTTCACCATCAGAGAAATCTTTCTCCATATCTTATGTACCAAATCTTAACATTTTAAGTAGTTGGATTGGATCACCCTTCAATTTTCTATTCTTCAGGAAATACCCAAGCTAGTTTATGCAACCTGCCCTCAAAATGGTCTTAGCGTGAAATGCTGACTTTTGACTGACAAGAGAGTCAAAGATCATGGAAGGTATGCAAAAAATAAATAAAGGCTGCAATCAGGTCAGCCATAGTCTTACTGAATGGTGGAGCAGGTTCACTGGGTCAAGTGGCCTACTCCTGCCCCAAGCTCTTGCGAGAATCACCGACCGACTCAAGAACAGCTTCTCTCTTGCAGCCATCAGACTTTTGAATGGGCCTATCACACATTAAGCTGATCTGTCTCCTCACCCAATTGGCGACTGCAACACTATATTCTGCACCCTATCCTTTCATTCTCCCCAGTGTACTCCACTAACGGTATGTTTTGTCTGTGTAACTCGTAAGAAATAATACTTTTTTCTGTATTCTAATAGATGTGGCAATAATAAATCAATTCAATTCAAAATTCAATTCAATACTCCATTGAGGCACTTACAATGCCTCATTGTGAGCTGCGGTCTCTAACTCCGACTTTCTAACTCAACCTGAAGTTACTCTAACCGAGCCTGATGCCAGTTCCAATTTCCGGCTCAAACTCTTTACTCTTCCACCCGCATCTATGAAGAAAGTAAATACTGTTAGTTGTCATTCAAAAATTAAAAGAAAACTAAGCTTTTTAATTGAAAGATCCACTTTCACTCTTCCTCCCTTTCTACAGGCACTGAATTCACTGGGCACAGTTTGACATAGGGTGGTGCTTTATTGATATCTTAGGTTTTGACCTTGTATGCACAACAGTTGATGCCAATGGGCATTACACACTGGCTCCTACCTTGTCTCTAAAACAACATTTAGCCATTAACACTTTTCAACAGGAGTCACCGGTTAACCAATTTTCACTTCCCGAGACCATGCACAAGAATATCAGCTTAGTACCCCTACTGCCACTTAGCTAACAGCTAACTTAACACACATAAGGCAGAATTTTCCTGCCCTGCCCACCACGGGAATTGTAGTAAGTGGAACATGGACCATGCAAAGGTCCGTTGACCTCAGGCAGGATTTTCCAGCCTGGGGGGCAAGTGCAGCTGGAAAATCCCGTTCACAGTGATACAATTTGCCCCCTTCTGTGTGATTTGGCTACTGACTATCTTAACCAACTGAGCCACCTTGAAAGTTAAGACACCAGCCTAAATTTTACAATCAGTGGCAAAAGAATTTTACTAATGACCATTGATCTCAGTGACACCTGCCCACAATGTTTTGACTGGCTTTAGAATGGAGATTTCCAATCACCATTTGACCATTCCAAGACTGTGCCTTCCACAGGGAACCTGTAATGTCTGTAGTCAGAGCAAGAATTGGTTAGGTAAAGGCAAATTACTGTGGGTGCTGGAATTTGAAACAAAAACAGAAAATGCTAGAAAAACTCAGCAGGTCTGAGAGCATCTATGGAGAGAGGATAGAGTGTTTTGAATTAGGATGAATCTTCATCACAGAGTCATAGAGTCATAGAATCATAGAGGTTTACAATATGGAAACCGGCCCTTCAGCCCAACTTGTCCATGCTGCCCTTTTTTTTAAGACCCTAAACTAATCCCAATTGCCTGCATTTGGCCCATATCCCTCAATACATATCGTAATCATGTAATTATCTAAATGCTTTTTAAAAGATAAAAATTGTACCTGCCTCTCCTACTACCTCTGGCAGCTTGTTCCACTCACCATCTTCTGTGTGAAAAATTGCCCTCTGGACACTTTTGTATCTCTCCCCTCTCACCTTAAACTTATGGCCTCTAGTTTTAGACTCCCCTACCTTTGGGAAAAACTATTGGCTATTTCCCTTGTCTATGCCCCTCATTATTTTATAGACCTCTATAAGGTCACCCCTCAGCCTCCTACACTCCAGAGAAAAAAGTCCAATCTATCCAGCCTCTCCTTACAACTCAATCCATCAAGTCCTGGTCTCATCCTAGTAAATCTTTTCTGCAGTCTTTCTAGTATAATAATATCCTTTCTATAATAGGGTGACCAGAATTGCACACAGTATTCCAAGTGTGTTCTTACCAATGTCTTGTACAACTTCAACAAGACATCCCAACTCCTGTATTCAATGTTCTGACCGATGAAACCAAGCATGCCAAATGCTTCTTCACCACTCTGTCCACCTGTGACTCCACTTTTGAGGAGCTATGAACATGTACCCCTAGATCTCTTTGTTCTGTAACTCTCCCCAATGCCCTACCATTAACTGTGTGAGTCCTGCCCTCATTCAATCTACCAAAATGCATTACCTCGTATTTGTCTAAATTAAACGCCATCTGCCATTTGTTAGCCCACTGGCCCAATTGATCAAGATCACACTGCTATTGGAGATAACTTTCCTCACTGTTGACCATGCCACCAATCTTGGTGTCATCCGCAAACTTACTAACCATGCCCCCTATACAGCTCTAAATGGTAAGGCTCTTTAATAATCACATTGAAGCATCCGTACTGGGACAGGCAGAGTCTAAACCAGGAAGTAAAAAGAGAAAATAAAATATAGATTGGTTAATGCAGTTGGATTAGGGAGCAAAATAAATGAGACAGGTGGAAAAAATAAAAGCATTGTTTTTCATCTGCAAAATTGATTTGCTTCTGAAATGTATTTATAATTTTTTCAAGGCCGAAGATCACTTGTTCCTAAAAAGACTTACCCTTACATTTTCAGCCATCTTTAGTGCAAAATTAACTGACACCATTATACTGATAAGAACAAAAGAACATAAGAAATAGGAGCAGGAGTAGGCCATCGAGCCCTTCCAGCCTGCCCCACCATTCAATAAGATCATGGCTGATCTGAAGTGGATCAGTTCCACTTTCCCACTTTCTCCCCATAACCCTTAATTCCCCTGTCTATCAGAAACCTATCTACCTGTGACTTAAATATATTCAGTGAGGTAGCCTCCACCACTTCAATGGGCAGAGGATTCCAGAGACTCACCATCCTTTGAGTGAAGAAGTTCCTCCTCAACTCCGATCTAAACTGCCCCCCCCCCCCCTTATTTTGAGGCTGCTTGCCCTCTAGTTCTGCTATCCTTTCTAACTGGGAAGAATCTCTCTACCTCTATCCTATCTAGCCCCTTCATTATCTTATATGTCTCTATAAGATCCCCCCTCAGCCTTCTAAACTCCAATGAGTACAGGCCCAGTCTATTCAATCTCTCCTCATAGGCTAGCCCCCTCATCTCCTATATCAGCCTAGTGAACCGTCTCTGCACTCCCTCCAAGACCAATATATCTTTTGCAAATGCGGTGACCAAAACTGCACACAGTACTCCAGTTGCAGCCTCACCAGTGCCCTGTACAGTTGCAGCAAGACCTCCCTACTTTTATATTCTATCCCCCTCGCTATAAAGGCCAACATTCCATTCGCCTTCTTGATCACCTGCTGCACCTGCAGACTGGGTTTTTGCGATTCGTGCACAAGGACCCCCAGGTCCCTCTGCACCGTAGCATGCTGCAGCTTTTCACCCTTTAAATAATAATCCCTCCTACTATTATTTCTACCAAAGTGGATAACCTCACACTTGCTAACGTTATACTCCATCTGCCAGGTCCTCGCCCACTCACTCAGCCTATCCAGCTCATTCTGCAGACTTTCTGCGCCTTCCACGCAATTTGCTTTTCTACTCATCTTCGTGTCGTCAGCAAATTTCGTCACCCTACACTCAGCCCCCTCCTCCAGATCGTCTATGTAAGTGGTAAACAGTTGAGGCCCCAGCACCGATCCCTGCGGCACTCCACTGCCAACCAGAATAGCACCCATTGATTCCAATGCTCAATCAGCAAGAAGTATAACAGAATAGCCTATGGAAGAGACAATCATCCCTCCTGGCAATTTTTGGATTTCTGCATTTAACTGTTTATGTGCAGGCACTAAATGTTATTGTCCAAATTATTCTGCAATCACACTCCACACTTATAGCATTGCTGTTATTTTTAACAAAATCTGAGCCATTGTTCCGAACAGCATTCACAGCCCATGCTTGAAGAGATGCTTTATTTTGTCCAATCTCATTTTACACACCACATGTGAATTTCAAAAGCAAATAACCCTTAAAATGAGTGGTTTTCAATAAATAATCTAATTCACGGAGGACTGCTCTGTTAACTTTGGTAATGTCTGATGTTTGCTCAGCTTAGTGTAGCATTGAGCTCATGTTTGTCACTGTAGATCTATCTCATGAATTGTTAAGCTCCTCTATTATTCAATGTCTTAATGCTGGAACAGAGGAATGTCTTTTAAGGATACCCAATGGTTCATTGACACAAAATAAACTCAGCTCTTTACAGGAATCCAACTTTAACAGACAGACTCAATGGCTAAAGCATTATTTGGGCTTTTAATTGCTAGCAGGTTAACTACTGTTTAGCTCTTTTGATATATTAGAATGCTGAACACACATTACCTGGAAAAAAATCAATTGTACACGACTAAAATTTCCAAATGCCTCAAGGTTTCTTGGGTAATTTATTTTTTATTCATTCCTAGGATGTGAGCATTGCAGGCAAGGCCAAAATTTGTTACCCATCCCTAACTGCCCTACAAATATGGTGTTGAGCTGCAGCCAATCTGGAGTGGGTGCATCCACAGTGCTGTTGGAAAGAAGTTCCAGATTTTTGACCGTGGAGTTAAACATCTTACCCTGACATTAATGCCAAAATAGAAAAATTGTCAGGGTCAGGTCTGGTTCATAATGTACCTTGGGGTTTCTGGTCTGGTACCCTAACAGAACACAGCTTGGATTGAAACCAAAACCTGACAAAGGTGGCATTTACTATCAAATAAACCTGTTGGACTTTAACCTGGTGTTGTGAGACTTCTTACTGTGTTTACCCCGGTTCAACGCCGGCATCTCCACATCATGACTTCTATGAGATAGTCAGTTACTAATCCAATTGGCCAAATTTCCCTCTATACCACAGCTCCTTAGTTTCTTCATGAGCCGACCATGGGGAAACCTTATCAAACGCCTGACTAAAATCCATGTATAAGACATCAACTGCTCTATCTTCATCCACACACTTAGTTACCTCCTCAAAAAATTCAATCAGATTTGTGAGGCAAGACTTACCCTTCACGAATCCGTGCTGACTATCCCAGATTAAGCTGCATTTTTCCAAATGGTCATAAATCCTATCCCTCAGGACCTTTTCCGTTGTGCCTGAAAATAAAGGACAGAGCAGATGGATAAACTTACAGCCTCTCAGGCAACCTGATTAAAAAGCGCTGGACACAGAGGGTGAGACTCTCCAGTCTCCCCGCTGCGTATTTCCCGGTGGTGGAAGACAACGGGCTCTTTGATAGTGGCAGGATTCTCTGGTCCTGCTGCTGTCAATGGGATTTCCCATTGATGCCACCCCATGCTGCCACAAAACCCACAGGCAGGCATATGTTGCTCACTGGGCTGGAGAATCCCACTAGAAAATTTACTAATCCCACAAAGTCCGGAGGATTCATAGAATCATACAGAATCAATGCAGAAGAGGCCCTTTGGCCCATCAAATTTACATAGACGCATTAGAAACACCTAAACTCCCACTTAATCCACACCTCTAACACCACCTTCCTTCAGGAATCTAACTACAGGCTTACCCTTCCATACAGTGAAACACTAAATTTAACCAACTCACGTTTTTTACACAGAGAGTGGACGGTGCCTGGAATTCGCTGCTGGGGGAGCTATTGGAAGCAGATACAATAGTGACTTTTAAGGGGCGTCTTGACAAATACATGAATAGGATGAGAATAGAGGATTATGGTCCACAGAAGGGTAGGGGGTTTTAGTTCAAGATGTATTCCCAACTAAGTTTATGCTTGTTTACACCAAACATGCTCTTGCCTCATCCACCCCCTCATCCCCCACCACTCCTCCCCACCCCCCAACCTCACGGCACAGCTCAACATCTCTCCTCTCTTTTCACCTTCGATTCCATTGTCTTGACACTTGTTTGATCTTAACCTTCCCAAAATATAAAAATCTTTCATGCTCACCCACATTCAGGTCAAATGCAATTTAATAGGCTTTTCTTATATATTTATAGCCTTTTCCCAACCTTTTACTCCCCTTTGAAATGTAATTTAGCTGAAAATCCAAACTCTGCCATAAAATTGCTATAATGCAATTTTTTACCCACTGCTTGTTTAATTAGTTATAGAAAATTCACTTGGCCATAACTACTTAAAATGCATGCCTTTAACATCTAGACTCTGTTCATATCTAAAACCCGACCAGCTTAATTAAATTATTTTCACACACAAACCTTCTTCACTGAATCACACAATAGTCCTCAAACGTATTAAAAACAATAGTATTTCTCGTCACGCTCAGGCTCCTTTGATATCACACTCTGTCAAATGCTGCCTTGTTGTCAGGAGCAGTCATTGTCATCTCACCTCTGGGATTTAAACTCTTTAATCCATGTTTGAATCAAGAACGTAATGAGGCCTGGACTTCGAAGCCCTGGCAGAAAGACTGTGGTTGGAATTCTACCATCCCTCCTGCTACGGGAATTAGAGTGGGCGAGGAGTGAACAATGGAAAGTCCATTGACCTCGGGTGGGATTTTCCAGTCTCTGGCTGAGCAAGGCAGTAAAGTCCCACTCTGTGTATTTATAGGATTAAAGGCAAGGTCAAGTTGAAAGCTGAAGTTTGCTAAATAGTTTGCATTTCATAAGAACATAAGAACTAGGAGCAGGAGTAGGCCATCTGGCCCTTCCAGCCTGATTCACCATTCAGTAAGATCATGGCTAATCTTGTTGTCGACTCAGCTCCACTTACCCACTTGCTCACCATACCTCTTAATTCCTTTACTTTTCAAAAATGTCTTAAATGTCCTTGCCTTAAAAACATTCAACGAGGTAACCTCAACTGCTTCACTAGGCAGGGAATTCCACAGATTCAGAACCCTTTGTGTGAAGAAGTTCCTCTTCAACTCAATCCTAAATCCGCTTCCCCTCATTTTGGGGCCATGCCCCCTAATTCTAGTTTCACCCAGTGTAAACAACCTCCCTGCTTCTATCTTAGCTATTCCCTTCATAATTTTATATGTTTCTATAAGATCCCTTCTCATTTTTCTGAATTCCAGTGAGCATTGTCCCAGTCTACTCAGTCTCTCCTCATAAGCCAACCCTCTCAACTCCAGATTCAATCTAATGAATTTCCTCTGCACCCCCTCCAGTGCCAGTATATCCTTTCTCAAGTAAGGAGACCAAAACTGTACACAGCACTCCAGTCATGGCCTCACCAACAACTTATCCAGGTGCAACATAACCTCCCTGTTTTTAAACTCCATCCCTCAGCTAAAATAAGTATTTCTGGGTTTGGGTAGTTTTCGTTTTGCTTTAAGAGAAGCTCAAAATTTCTCAATTTCTCACTGAGCAGTGGAAAATTGAACACTTTGAACTTGAAGCTGAACTGAGCTGGATTGGACTTGCATCAAACTAACTAGCAGGGTTGAATCGAAATTAGATTGGAGTGGCATTAGATTGGGTCAGAGGGTTGGACTTATAGTAGACAGAGGAGGAGAGCTGGACTCATATCAGCCTGAATTATACAATTAGACTAGCATGAGATTGAATAAGACTCGAATTGAAAGGGAGTTGCCCCTTCGCGGTAAAGTAAAGCAATACTCATTTTCAAAGTGTCATTCTCAAACAAGGAGTTGCAAAGGAATTTGAGGTTGCACAGACTTTCTCTGCTTCGCCTGCAAGCTCTTGGAACAAGAACATTGTCACTTCTTGTCTCATCACCATCAAAGGAAGGAAACTAGCATTTTTATAAAATCAGCTTCATAATTCCGGCAAATGAGGTGTCATGGTTGGTAATTGGTTCCTTTAACAACTGGCACTAAGGATTACAAACGTCATATTTTGTTCCGATTATCACACGTGGATTGCAGCTGCACATGTGTCCTGTGCAACAGGCTGCACACATGAGAATAATTCTGGGGGTTGAAACACCAATTCTCCCAGCTCACTGCACTGCCAAAACAGCACAACAGGCCATTTTAGCGGGATCCCCGCTGACAACCACGGCCTCCGCGCATCTCCCGGCCTCATAAGGTCAGCACCGGAAATCAGTGTGGAACTGATTTAAATATTTAAATTCAAATTTCAATCCCATTAAAATGCATGTGCAGTGGTCCGCTCAGTGTTATGCTGCTGGCCTCTCCAGTGGGAATAGGCTTCGTCCCCGAGGTACTCTGCAGCGCTCAGTGTATTGAAGATTCATTTTGAAAATCCCATGAAAAAAACCAGCGGGTGTATTTTTGGGAGAATCCCAGTCCAAATATTCCAGAGATATTGGCCTGATTTTGATGCTCCCCCCAGTGGGCTTTGGGGCATGGGGGGGTGCACGAAAGTGCATGGACGGGACACTCTCTGCAATTCCACATGCCCTAACGTGGATGCGATTTTGTGGTAGGGTGGGCTGGAAGGTCACCTTATGTTCCAATAAAGATTCTTAAATTGCTATTCAATGGTCATTTTAGGGACCTTTCCCACCCAGCCTCAATGTCTAGACGGTGTGTGCTGGATCGTTCAAGTGGCACAGTGACACAGTGGTTAGCACTGCTGCCTCACAGCGCCAGGGACCCAGGTTCAATTCCGACCTCAGTCTGTGTCTGTGTGAAGTTTGCACTTTCTCTCCGTGTCTGCAGTGGTTTCCTCCTGGTGCTCCAGTTCCCTCCCACAGTCCAAAAATGTGCAGGTTAGGTGGATTGACCATGTTAAATTGACTCTAGTGTCAGGGGGATTAACAAGGTAAATGGGTTACCTTAATTAGCAAGGAATAGGGCCTGGGTAGGATTGTGGTCAGTACAGGCTTGATGGGCTGAATGATCTCCAACAGTACTGTAGGGTTTCCATGATTTCAGGTACAAAACAGAAAAATGTTCAAATCTCCGGCAGTAAAGTTGGAGTCGGGATGGTGAGGGGAGGAGCCTTCACCAGATGCCCTCTTCGAACTGGGGGTGCCCTCCCCTCAAGGACCAAACACCTCTAAACCTCCCTCCCCTCACCCCAATCGGGCTTCTCTGGCCACTGCAGTATTGTTCCTACCTGGGCTGGAAAGCTGTTAATCAGTCTAATTGAGCACAGCTCTACAAGCTGAGACACCCTTCCACGTAAGTCCAGCGTGCTGCAAATCAATGCCGATTAGAATGTCAAATGGCAGTGGGCCTGTCAGAGTCAGTGGGGGTGCAGACCCTGCCCGCTCTCAGATGGTGGGGACTGAGACCCCGGCATTAAAAAATTCAGGCCATTGTTAAAAACATCCCCTCAGTTCCTTTTTGTAACCAACAAGGTTAAGACTTCAAATAATTCTGCTGCTAAACTGCAACACTATTCTCTTTACCTTTGGTTCTGGGTAGCGCTGACACTAGTGTATCAGCAACTGTAGATGCGAATCCAAGATGATATATTGCCTCCCTGGTGCCAGGGTCAATGATGTCACTGAACAGCCGAAGGGCATTCTTATGGGAGTGGGTGAAGAGCCAGAAGTCATTGTTATAATTCAGGTCAGAAACTCCAAAGTGTTTTATGAAGTCTGCCTGGATCATACGTTTTGCAACGTGAATTTGGCTAGGGTAATCATGAGATGTTTCACTTCAGTTATAATTCAAATGACCCACTAGGGAGCTTTAATCAACCAAAGTTTATTTAAGAATACAGTTAACATATAGCAATAACTTTTACCACTTATAAACAAGGAAAAAAATCCATGATATTATACAACCCTTGACAAATATATGAAATGTTCCAATCAAATAAACATCCCTATAAACATCCATCTGCCACAGGTTTAACGCAGAAAATAAGAACACTCACGTGATGCTGGAACTTAGCCCTTTGGTTGAAAGCTGCAGTTCTCTTGATGTACGCACAGCATGAAGCCACAGCAGTTTCCCAAAATACCAGGGAGAGAAAGAGAGACTCTAGTTATTAGCTAGCAATCCACCAACAGAAGAATTTTCACTCCAGGTAAGCCAGGAGACCTGTTTCCAATTAGTCAGCAGAATTTACAATACCAGGAAGAGAAAGGGAAACATTGCTTTTCAATCTGATATCCAAAAACCTTCTAAACTAAAAAAGCAGCCAAACTGAAAATGAAAGAAATCCTGTCACCCGACCTGTCAATCATTTTTCGCCCTGACAATTCAGGGTCATTAAAAATATGTCAGGGAGTATCTGAGGCCCAGAATAAAAATGAACAAAACCCCATTCAAATCATTGAAGCAGCAGTAAAAGGACTTTTAGCAGACAGCATGGCAATAATGGAAAAACCAAAAGCTTCAATGTCAATTATGAATCCATCTAACTCCGTCTTAAAAATATTTAATCCCCTGTCTCTGGAAAAGAGAGTTCTACAAATCTCCTGAGGGAAAACATTTCTTAAATCTGCCTTTAACAGAAAATCCCTTCTTTTTAAACATTGTCCCCCTAGTTCTAGTCTCTCCTACAAGGGGAAAAATCCTTTCAGTTGTCAAGTCTCCTCTGGATCTCATGTTTTAATACAATCACCTCTCCCTGGGTGGGGTAGTGACCACAATTTGATAGAATTCCAGGCACAGTTTGAGGGTGTATGCCATAGGTCCATAACCAGTATTTTTAGCTTAAATAAGGGCAAATATAATGGCATGAGGGAACAGTTGTCTGAGCTGAACTGGGTAAACAAGTGAAGGAGGTCAAATGGAAAGCAGAGTTGAGGCCACAATCAGATCAGCCATGATCTTAATGAATGATGGAGCAGGCTTGAGGGACCGAATGGCCATGCTCCTAATCTGTATGCTCATATGTTTGTTCGTATGGTTGGTGAAAATCATCAGAAGAGTTTAATGCCCCTCTTTGTCCTGCAGCCATGAGACTTCATGAAGTCTGCAGTCAATGTTGGAGACTCCCAAGGCCCTTTCAACTTTATATCACTGCTCTGCATCTCTGGATAGTAATGGAAAAGGCTGTGACATTAGCTGAAGCTTATGATTCTTTGAGTGTGACCATCTAGCTGATGCTGGATTAACCTGCAGGATAGCTCCTCCAATTCCCCTGATATTAGCAAGGAGGATGTTGACGGGGCTGAGTGTGCCCCTGTCAGGCCGATATCTAGGTTGACGCTGGATAATCCATCTGGTTTTATTCTTATTCCTTTTTTGTCACGATTTTATTCAACCGAGTGGTTCTTTGGGCCACTTCAAAGGGCAATTAAGAGTCAACACCATTGCTGTGGGTCTGGAGTCACATGTAGGCCATCAGATTTCACTTCCTCATGAGCCTAACTGAATGAGATGTGTTTTTAAAACAATCCAATCGCTTCATGGTCACCATTATTGATACTAGATATATTTAATTAACTGAACTTAAATTCCCTAGTTTCTTTGATTGGACTTGAATTCGTGCCTCAGGGTCATTAATCTAGGTCTCTAGACTCCTGGTCCTGTCACATTACCACTCAGCTGCCATATCTAACTAATATATAAGAATTCCCTAGCCTGTATTAAATAATTTAATGCTATATTCAGTATGTAATAATTTAATTTCATATATTTTACAACAGTGCCCATTCTGACCCTCATTGTGTTTAATATTTCTACATCATAATCTAAGCTTTCATGTATGATTATTTGATCATTTCCAAGTGTTCTGTGTGCTGTATGACTCATTTTATAATCTGCATCCCGTAGTGTTTATGCTCGGAAAATATTTAAACAATCCCTGTAACATACTCATTGAAATCCTGTCCTTTTAATGATTACTTTGTACAGGTCCTTCATTTCATTATTGATTTTCTGTCTCCTTTGTATGACATTGTATTACTTCCTGTCAATGAAATGTTAATAAAATAAAATTGTATCCTGCACATGTCACACAAAGTTAGTTAATGAAATTCTACCATTTTTTTCAAGGATTTTCTTCATCGGGCACTTATGTCTTCATTTTAAGTTTCAAAATGAGAATACCATTTCTATTTCTTGGGTATATTCATTTTTTTTCCACTATCCTCATTCTATTTTAATTTAATAGCTTAGATTTCATATTAATGATCTCCCTAATATAACACTGATTATATTTCCACTGTGCAAAATAATTAGTGCTGTCATTATGATAGTCATTATGTGTAAAATATGATTACTATGTCTGATCAATGGTTAACCTCACTGCCAGGTTTTATGTCCTGCAGGTCATTTCATTTTCCTTCATTTATGGAATGAACATCACTGGCTCGCCAGCATTTGTTGCCCATCCCTAATTGCCCTTGAACTGAATGGTTTGTTAGCCCATTTCAAAGGGCAGTTGAGAGACAACCACACTGCTGTGGCTCTGGAGTCAAATGTAGGCCAGACGAGGTAAGGATGGCAGATTTCCCTCCCCCAAGGACATTAGTGAATCAGATGGTTTTTTCCAACCATCGACAATCATGGTCATCAGCAGATTGTTGATTCCAGATCATTTTTATTGAATTCAAATTTTACCACCTGCCGTGGTGGGATTCAAATCTGGGTCATCAGAACATTAGCTGAGTTTCTGGAGACACAAGGACAGAAATGCAGAGGGAGTGAGAATGAATCATAGGAGGTGAGTAGAGAGAGGAAAAAAAAAGAAATGTAGGACTGCTGCAAAGAAAAAGAAATATAAAAGGTACAAAAATAGACACTGAAGCAAAGGAAGAGAGTGAAAGGGACAGAGAGAGAAGGAAGGCACTATTTCAAACATCAGTGACAGTGAATAAGTAAATGACTCGTGGGCCATTATGCACTCAGCTAGATGCTCCTCTTTATTGACTTCAACCTGTGGAGAACTCGGTATGAGGCTAAGGCCATGTTAACTCATTTAAATAATCAATCAGTGTCTGCCTCTTGAAACCAGTAGGAGTGGTGTTAGGGCAGGAGGAGGATGAAACTGTGTTCAAGCTCGAGAGGACAGTAGGCTGAAGGAATGATCCCAGATTTGAAGGCCCGAATCTCTCTAGCTTTTAACACACTGGCAGATCAGCCCACTCTGTGACTCTTCAGCCAATAGTAAGGCAGCAATTCTTTTCAAGCCATCGTTTTCTGATTATCAATTAAGTGCAGCCAATTAAAACTTAATTGAAGCTAAAGTCAGCATGAAAGCACGACCTGTATCCCAATGCTAATTAACTTCAACAGATCAAGTTAATGACCGGCTGCTCTGCTTATTATTATTTTCAAGCTGAAAATTGCAGGTTTGAAATGCAAATATTGAACTAGAAATGGCAGCGATGGATCAACTTTGCTGATCATTTTGCCTTCCTGTCATAACAGATCAAACAAAGATTCTACACTCTTTTCAGACTAGAAGTAGCCAGAGCTTGCCAACACCCACGCCCTGCCTCTGATCCCAGATAACATTATGGACGGGATTTTACGGCGTCACTCAGACAAGATTGTGAAATCCAACCCTGAGGCCCACAGAGATTTCCTTTCTGGGAATCTCGTCCTGAATCAGGGCAGGCGAGATGGTAGAGTTTCGGCCTATGAATCCCAAACAGAAATTCCATTTGCAAACTCTGTCCTCTGTCTGCAGATCAATGCCCCAGTCAAAGTCCCAAGTGCCTATTAGCAGTCCTCCCCATTGAGTTTCCAAAAACAAGCCCCCATCCATTAATAATAGCATGAAACATTCCTTTCGGCCTTTGTTCCATGTCCCTTCGCCTCTCAAAGGAGGAAAGTGCATTCCTTTATTGCATCCTTATCCATCATGATTTCAGACCTCATCTCGCACTTTCCCAGCACTTGTCCCTCACCCATCACCCCAGTAGAGTAGAAGTAAATGGTGGGACTCTGAAGAGTGCAGTTGAACAGAGGGATCTGGGAATACAGGTACAGAATTCCCTAAAAGTGACGTCACAAGTGGATAGGGTCGTAAAGAGTGCTTTTGGTACATTGGCCTTTATAAATCGGAGTATCGAGTATAAAAGTTGGAATGTTATGGTAAGGTTATATAAGGCATTGGTGAGGCCAAATTTAGAGTATTGTGTACAGTTTTGGTCACCTAGTTACAGGAAGGATGTAAATAAGGTTGAAAGAGTGCAGAGAAGGTTCACAAGGATGTTGCCGGGACTTGAGAAGCTGAGTTACAGAGAGAGATTGAATAGGTTAGGACTTTATTCCCTGGAGCATAGAAGAATGAGGGGAGATTTGATAGAGGTGTATAAGATTTTGATGGGTATAGATAGAGTGAGTGCAAAGCAGGCTTTTTCTACTGAGGCTAGGGGAGAAAAAAACCAGAGGGCATGGGTTAAGGGTGAAAGGGGAAAAGTTTAAAGGGAATATTAGGGGGGGCTTCTTCACACAGAGTGATGGGAGTGTGGAATGAGCTGCCAGATAAAGTGGTAAATGCGGGGTCATTTTTAACATTTAAGAAAAACTTAGACGGGTTCATGGACAAGAAGGGTTTGGAGGGATATGGTCCAAGTGTAGGTCAGTGGGATTTGGCAAAAAATGGTTCAGCACAGACAAGGGGGGCCAAAAGGCCTGTTTCTGAGCTGTAATTCTCTATGGTTCTACGATGCTAAGTACTCATATTCCTCCTGGCCCACAAGCTGTACTACAGACACTTACCTAAAGGATTTGGCTGTTCACACTTCCCCTAAGTTGCCAGGTTTCCTAAATCCTGGGAAGTCTAGTCTGCAGATTCTAACACATAGCTGAAAGCTGAGACACAAAGCCTGAAAATCATATATCAATTAGGGACCTACCTCTGAAGACAAGGTTAGTCTCTCCCACCACTCCAACTCATCTCTTTTAAGACCAGAAATTGGCACATTGGAGGTGGGTTGGGTTTAACATTTTTTTTAATTACCCTGTGCAGCACACCTCTCCTGCATTCTGCCCATTTTTTTCAGGGGTGGGGATTAAAACTGTCCCCTATGTCTGTATCTTCCATACATTTGAAGTACCTGACCATTTTTAAAGGTCAGAACATTAGCAGCTCACAGGGTATCGTGTACGAAACCAGGGACTGGGTTTGTGAACAACACCAGGGCTGTAGTTTATTGGTTGACCTCCCTCCAGTGATGCCTGCTACATTAATCAATTTTCTACATAACTCACAGTGAGCTGTGGCAGCAGTAAACTCAAATGTACGACTGGCAGTGACATTTTTATAAACAAGGCAGTGCTGAACTACACAGCACCTTTAATTCCCACCTATACCAGAAGAAAGCTCCAGCATTTTTCACAATCAGTGCTCTTCGGAATAAAACCATCCAGTCTGTAAGCAAAGTGTCAGCGCGAACAAAGGTGCAATGCTGAGAAAACAATAACCGCCGCAGTTCCCTCCTTCTCCCATTGCCAGAATCAAATATTAATGACTCAAATAGATTCCTAACTCAAGAGCAGCAGATTTGCAGTTCCCTAACTTAATAATACCAGGTGCATCGCTCCTTTTCTATATTGCCTGAGTTGCTGTTGGAATACCTGGCTTTGGCTGAAGAGGGATAATGGAATAGGAATGGAAACTACGTTTGTTACAGCTCTATATTCTGGAGCAAAAAAGTGTGGGTTTTTCTGTTCTTCTCTACCTGTTTTCACATGGTTGTTAATTGTATCAGGTGTAACAGATCTCATTTATATAAGATCATAATGTTGGATGAATATGGTGCCACAAGTCAGATTGCCATGGATGATGACAATATGTGGAGATGCCAGCATTGGACTGTGGTAAACACAGTAAGAAGTCTGACAACACCAGGTTTAAGTCCAACCAATCTGATAGTAAACTCACAAGCTTTCGCGGTTTTCCTCTTCGTCAGGTGAATGGAGAGTACTGGCCTCAGACAGAGCATATAACAGCACAGACTGTCTGAGGCCAGTATTCTCCATTCACCTGGCGAAGAGGGAAACCTTGAAAGCTTGTGAGTTTACTATCAGATCGGTTGGAATTAAATCTGGTGTTGTCAGACATCTTACTGATGACAATATCACAGAAGTGGAGATAGCTCAAGGCAGACAAAATCTGGGTGCACTATCTTTTCCAAACCTTTTCAATCATAGTTTTGTGTTACCAAGGGGTCCCCATGGATTTTATTTTCATGACTTGAGGTAGCAGCTGCAGATTGTACCATGTGCAATGATTGGAAAGCTTCTGTATACCACACCTGAGTCTTCTGATTTCTCTGCTAACGTTGACTCACATCCCTTCTGATTACCAGCAATCAATTGATCCTGACCCCTATATTTTGTTTTCTTGTCATGTACAATGATTCCTATCCACAGTCTCCTTTCCACACATAGTCTCTTCCATCTACTAAGACTGAGATCCCCCGTACCTTTCACCATATACAACATATTCCTCATAATTTCTGTCACATTCACAACTGGGAGCACTAGCCCCCATAGACTTCTCCTCCACACACTGACTAGGACAACAACACTGCAGCTTCTAATTTATCTTACACCGTGATTGCAACAGGTATCCTGCAATTGTTGACCACAAAGTTATCAAAACAATTGCTCACAATGAGGCAAACTAATTTTCACTTGTACTGAAATTCCTAAGTCACATTACACATGTGAGCAGAATGTCTTTTTAGCTTGATTGTGGCATCCTGTTATCTAAACACTGGTTCTGTAGAAAGTGAATTGCCCAAATGGTTGAGTAAGTTGCCAGCTCTGAGTGAATTTTCCACAAATATGGTGAAGGATTCCTTCACTTTCACAAGGACTGTACAAGACCTGCATATTGATAGCCATGGCATGTCCATGTGCTCATTCAATATCGCAAGCCTATCCATTTATGTTCTAATTCCAGTTTGCTTCCTGTACATAGTGGCAGACTTTTGTGTGTTTCCATAGTTAGTAATTCCCAGAACAGGTCACTGGTCTGTTGCCAAAGGCTTATAGCTTGAGAAGAGCCACTCAACATCAAGCATGGCTGTGATGGAATCAATCCTATTCTTACTGCCAGCCATTGCCATGTTTGGAAGGACTTACAGGTTGACACACTCAATCTGTTTGACCAATGTATGAAGACATCTTCTTTGTCCATCAAGGCCTGGGGTAGGATTAGGGACTTGAACCCAGAGCTTCTGGCTCAGAGACAGGGATATTGTGCCACAAGATCTCATATTCACTGATGTGTCACTCAAGGAACTTAGAATATTCCTGCTGCTCCGCTATATTAAGAAAATCCAGACATACTGTCATTTTCTGAATCTGTATGCATTGAACTTTTGATTTTAGCAACTTGTGCAGTTGAGTTTAGTTTTAATGACACTTCAATGCCCAAATAGGTAGTGTTGCCATAGATCCCTTCTGGACTCAGCTCTAGTAAACATTTTGATTGGTTCAAGGGCAATGAAGGCAAGCTGAATAGTGTCAGTGGGAGGGTTGTCTCACATATCCCACATCACCATGCTCAAAGAACGATGATTCCATGTAGAGTCATGTATGAACAAGAGGAACACTCATCACTCATACTTCACGATATCCATCACCTGGAAGGAATGGGGCCTTGTTTAGACAGAAGCCAAGCTCAGATTTAGCACTGATTTGGCGGCTCTAAGATACAGGCAAACCTGAAGGAATATGCTCCCTAGATTAATGACTACAATTCATCTATTGAGGCCGAGGTGATGCAGGGTCCAGACAACCCTCCTTTTCTGCTGGCTCTCTTCCGGATGAGGAAGAAGAGGGATTGGCACAGGTTGGCACAGGCCCAGGAGACAGCAACAGCCTCCACAGCAAGAAGCAGCAGGGCCTGAAGAAGGGGCCACCAGCAGCCAGTGCAATGGGGAGCTTTGACCTGAGCACAGGTTTAGCACAAGGGTTGCACCTTTCTGCAGATGAGTGAAAGGTCATGCCAAAGGCACCTCAGAATGTACTGGAATATTGTTGCTCACATCTGCTAGCTCTCCACAAAAAATTACAACAATAAGGACTTAAGGAAATCTCACGCCTGGGAATTAAAGGTTACCATTGCCTTAAACGTGAGTTCAGATATTTGGACTGTTCAGTTGAGCCTCTCCAGTATACATGGCAGAGTATGTCATGGATGCTGTTTGCCTGCTGCACCCTGCACAACCTCAGGCAGCAAAGTGGGGTGTCTTGGCAGAGGGAAACATGGAAGACTGAGTTGTCTCCTCCGGTGATGAAGACAGTGAAGGGGAGAGTGAGGGCCAGGATATCATCACGGAGGAACATGCGGATGCAATTGTCAGGATACAAGACAACAGGCAGGCCAATGACAATCTGATAGATAACAGATTCCAGGCACAGTAAGCTGTTGAGACATTTCCTTTACTATTTGATTTTCTATCTGTCCCAGCTCCTTTTCGGTTACAGACATTAAACTTTGCTCCAATGTACCTAGATATATGATAGCTGAATTAAATTGCACTGCTTAATCTCTGCACTGTTGGTGGTTTGATCCTTTACATGCGCCAAATTGTGCTGATATACAGAGTCCTGTGTTAAATGGATGCATTAAAATTCACAAAGCACTCAGTCTCTCGCAACGTTGGGCACCTCTAAGTAGAAATGAGATTTCTCCCATTCCCTCACAAAATGTGTGTGCATGGTAACTTGGAAACAGTGTGAAACCTGATCTCAGCAGGATACACTCATGTCACCCTCACCTGTACTGCCAGTAAGCGACAGGTCTTGCAGACAGCTTTCAGGTGGAATCAGATATATGGAGACGTAGGGACAAGCAGTTTGAGAACACGATCTTGCCCCTCAAGATCATGCCTCCATGCAGATTGATCAGGGAAGGTCGTGTCTTGGCCTCCTGATCACCACTTGCCCATAGTAAACCCATATCCCTTGATGTCTGTATCATACCAAAAGGTTTCGAGGTTACTTACCCATGGTTGGAGCAACAGAGTGCAGGTCCAAGCCCATTTTCAGTAACGAGTTTGTGTTCTGCTGGACCTAGCTCGCCATTGTAGCTGCCACCCTGTCCATGGGGATGGCTTAACGCTCGTAGGCTTTTTATTTATTAGTGTCACAAATAGGCTCACCTTAACACTGCAATGAAGTTACTGGGAAAATCCCCTAGTTGCCACACTCCGACGCCTGTTTGGCTACACTGAGGGAGTATTTAGCGTGGCCAACGCACCTAATCAGCACGTCTTTCAGACTGTGGGAGGAAACTGGAGCACCCAGAGGAAACACACACAAACATGGGTAGACGGTGCAGAGTCAACACAGGCAGTGACCCAAGCTGGGAATTGAACCCGAGTCCCTGTGAGGCAGCAGTGGTAACCAATGTGCCATGATAGCAGACACAATGTAGAAAGATTCCTCCAGCCTTCAGTTCAGTCTGCACATGGTGTCTGGCATCTTTGCATGATATTCCCCCGTCTGTCTCTACATCTCCATCAAGGCTCTGATGGGCAAGTCTGCATCGGGCAGAGCAGGGTCTTGGTCACTGGCATTCCTCTGAGTGTCAGCTGTCACTGCTTCCACCAGCTGTGTACACGTGTCAGTAGTGTACTCACCAGATTATGACTGAGCCTACTCTGGAATACACATCTTTCATGCTGATGGTGGGTGCAAGTGATGGTTCATCCTCTGAGGTTCCTGTGGCATCCTTGTCAGAGGAGGGATTGGTGCTGGTGCTATGGGTGATCTCTGTTGGGGTCATCCCCCTTCTCTTACTGGTACCTGGAATGGAGAAAGGAAAGATTTAGTGGGTGCCTAAGCAGGCTCCTTAATTAAAGAAATGGGTACATCTGCCAGCTGCAGGCATCCTCACTGGATTCCTGGGAAAACCCTATCTCCTGTTCAGCACAGATAGGATCCTGCTCCTTCCAGCTAGCTCAGCAACCTCCTCCTCAAAAGGCATGAAAACTCAAATATTTGGATTGCCCTCCAATCTTGGCTCCGTGTGGGTGATTTTGTCCTGCAGATGGCCAGAAGGATTGAGTGTCATCCTAGTGGATGCACGAGTAGGTTAGGAACACGCAAACCTACCAGCTACTCCTCAGTAAGCGATTAACAAGCAGAATGTCCTGCAACTGATGGAAGATTGACAGCACAGAATGGCTGGTACACTGCTGCTGAGCCCTGCAACCCAAACTCCTGTCTGACATCCTGTACAAGGACACCCCTGTGCCAGTATGAGTGTCACTTTGCAGTGAGGAGACAGTACCACATAACCTGGCAGAGCGCAGCAAATCATTTATCCTCTTCCTGGACCACAGGGCAGCTCGTCTCTGGGCCTGACTGGCACTGACTCTGCTGTGACCTCCATCCAGGCAGCTGTTGTCACACGGAAGGCTCTCCTGCTCCCATCCCTGAGGAATAGCACTCGCTGCCTTTCCTATACAGCCTGAAGGAAAATCTGCAGGGAAGGTTCGCTGAACTGTGTGACGTGACGACATGCTGTCTGCTGTGTGACATCCCAGCCGCAGCAGAATCCAGGTCCTGGAACTTGCATTGATTCATAAAATCATAGAATTCTTACAGTGCAGAAGGAGGCCATTCAGCCCATCGGGTCTGCACCGATTACAATCCCACTCAGACCCTAACCCCACGCATTTACCCCTAACTAATCCCCCTGACACTAATGGGGATCTTAGCATGGCCAATCCACCTCATCCACACATCTTTGGACTGTGGGAGGAAACCAGAGCACCCAGAGGAAACCTACACAGGTACGGGGAGAATATGCAAACTCTACACTGACAGTGACCCAAGCCGGGAATTGAACCCGGATCCCTGGCCCTGTAAGGCAGCAATTCTAACCACTGTGCCACCGTGCAGCCCTGCGTGACTGAGTAACTGTCTAAGTGCCCTTTAAATATGGTGGCTGGACCTTCGACCCATGAGATAATGACAGGGATGGCAACTTCCTGCTTACCCCCGCCCCAGAATTTGGCAAACTCCTTGCAGATACATATGTAATGAGCTGAACAGGATGGTGATACATGATCAGCCGACACACGCTACCCCCTCTCACACCCACACAGCCCCTTCCAACTGTCACCAAATGTGGACTCCAGAATGGAAGATTCTGACCCACGAATCTATCATACTCTGCAGAGTAAACTTCCTCTCAGTGAATCACTGTCAGTTCCGGTTGCCATGGAAAAACAGAAAGAATTGCAAAACGGTTCTAACAAACGGTACAGCAGAGACCGAGTCACGAACCACTGCCTTGTACCGGGACAGCACAGGGTTCCTGCAGGCTGGCGAGTTTTGTTTCTGCTCACGATCAGTATTTTGATGACACGGGTCTTCTGCAACAGGCATTGAAAAACCAAAGGCTTGATGTTAGCTGTAATCCTGCACTCAAATGCAAAAAGGCGAAAACACATTCTGAGAACGCAGTCTTAATCTCAGAGCCCAGTGGGTGGTGTTCTACAGAATCAAAACTTGACCATCGGAGCTTCCGACTTCTTACAAATGTGGATTCTGCTTCAGCAAGTGGAAGAAGCTGATTAAAGGGAGGAAGCTTTATTTCTCCAACCACTTCGTGCTCCGATCATATTACATTAACCATTCCAGGCATGAATTGTCTTGCTGTTGCCAATACTTTGACATCTGCCTTTGTATCGTTTCTTGAAGGCCTGCCATTTTCTCCCCACCATTTTAGGTTGGGAACAATGATTTTCCCTTCGGGGTTTACCCTGCATCTGTTTTCTTTTTGGAAGAGGCGGAAAACTAACAAATGGACGTGGCAATAAAAAGAATAAACAGAGAGTGCTGGAAATGTTCCGCTTGCTCAGGCATCATGTGTGAAAAAGGAAACAGAATTGTGTGCTGCAGTTCCGATGAAAAGTTGACCTTATCTCTCTCTCCAGAGATGCAGAATGTTCTGTTGCTAATTTTTGACATTTTCTGTTATTATTTCCGAATTCCAGTGCCCGCAGTGCATTATTTTAGCACAGTAAGAAGTCTCAAAACACCAGGTTAAAGTCCAACAAGTTTAATAGATGAAATAAACCTGTTGGACTCTAACCTGGCGTTGTGAGACTTCTTACTGTGTTTACCCCAGTCCAACATCGGCATCTCCACATCACTATTTTAGCAACAGAGGTGCACTTGACCCACCCAATCCTACAATCGAATATGCTCGTATTTGTTAGGAAACTGAGACTTCAGAGGTTCAACTTTGACAAGGAAGCTGCTATTGAGTTACACGCCATGCTGCAAGTTACCTTCCCCCACAGGAGCCAAAATATCAGTACCTATTATGGTTAGGCCAGCCTTTTAATATCTACGTCACATTCCAGGTTGCCACTGAGTCGTCTGTAACATTTGCCAGTCAGCTGCCAACAGGTTCATCTGCTTTTCTGAGGACAGTTGGTTGCAGCACTGCAATTTCACAGCAATACACTATTCTTGAAGGTCATCGATTCCACCTTTGCGCTCTCACACTCATTACTACTCAGCATGTCAGTGGGAAAAGATCCTTTAATGCGTAGCTCGCTAATGATCAGCAGCAACACGTTATTACAAGTGAATGTACGTTTCTCTTAGAATTGCCATGCTGCCTTTACTTTATGTCAGTTCAACAAGCCCAGTCAACCTTGCAGGATGTTCCTGGTAAATCAAAATTATCCTTGGCAGACGCAGCTCATGACACATCTGTAGCTTTCCAGGGCACTAACTGAGCACTAATGAGACCCATTCAAGCAATAAGAATTCGGCACCTTTGGCATGTTTTGCTTCAGATTCCTGGACCAAAATGAGGGAGCCCGACATTACTATCCAAGTAGGCCTGCGAGGAGTATGGTTACGTGCTGCACGCTGTATAACCTGGCTTCACAAACAGGCCTCATCATGGAGGCCACTGGGGATAAAGGCAGCCTGAAGAAGACACAAAGGATCTTTGCAATTCCAACTGGGCAAGACATTCATGTCACTCACCCAGGAGGCCTTCATGGTTTCAAATTACATTTGCAGTACTGTATATGTTGCTATGAAATCCATTCATTCTGGGTGCAATGTAAATTAACGCTGTGGAGATTGAAACATTTAAAGTACAGGATGTCCTAATGCTTGTTACATTTGTTTCTGGCTACTGACAAGGCTGGGCCCGTCTGGAGTGTTTTGATCAGTTCAAGGGTCAGTAAACAGCACTTCTTGAACAATCAGAGTTAGTTTTTTTTAGTCAGCCAGAAAATGTCCCAGAGGTAAAACAAAAAGACAGAAGCATGAATAGGTCCCAACTAATTTAAAAAGCATGAAAAGGGAAGCAGTTAGCAGACTTTAAGTGAAGTGAGCTCAAGAGAAGCCCAAAATTGTCCACTAAGGTTGGTGACTCCATGTGATGGGTTTTGGTGTTGAGGTTTGTCTCTATAGAGCAGTAATGTTCTGCTCGGTCCAGCCAAAGAGCTGAAATGGTGCTTGTGAGCTTGTGCTGTAATGTATTCAGGAATCAAGGGGAACATGATCTCAGAAGATAAGATTGAAACTCTGAGTTTGTCCATCATTGAAACCATCTGAGTTGGAGCGACTTTTTGGAGAAAATTCCAAGGTGAGATCTTCAAAGGTGGGCACCTTGAAATCTTCTCCCACACAAACGTCATCAAGGTTCCACATCCGGGATTTCAACCTTTCCTTTCAGCATTCCTCTGCTCTGGATTGTACTTGCATTCAAGCTTCCATACAATCGCTTAGGCACCCAACATGCCAATGGAATATCCTTGTGTCACAGGGTGTATTAAGGTGTCACCAACCTTCTGAAGCAAAAAGAGCAGAGAGAGCAGTGTTCTTACGTAATTGAAGAAAGCCGCCATAGGGAGCTGTAGTGTGGTTTTCAGAAGTGTGGGAAAATGAAGAGGTCGAGACTCTAGACTCCCAATTGAGCAGAGCCTGTGAAAAAGGTTCTGGGTAGTGGGCCCTGCATCGAAGGATTAGAGGCTGTGAGGTTCCAAAGCTTTAGCAAGAAGTTTCAAAAAAAAGTTTAAAAGTTTTGTAATAATGGCTCTGAACAGCACATGCTGGATCTCCCATTAAAATTGACAAGGTAAAAGAGAGGAGGTAGAATGGACTCTCCATGCGGCCAAAGGGGGAAAAGAATGGCTGTAGAGATCACTAAAAGGACTTCCTATTAGTTGAAGAGTTTCAAAAGTGTTTACAAGTTTCAAAAAGGAGCAGCCAGGTTCCTGTTAACACTTCTAAAAGCACAGGAAAAGCACACAGAAAGAACTAACAGCTGCTCTCAGCCAAAAAAGATAGAAGATTTAAAGCAGTAATGCATTTAAAGTGGTAATATGGTTAATGTGGCAATGCCCTTAAAGCGACAATGACAAGAATAAATAAAGGGCAATCAACAAGAAAATTGAAGAAAACACCAGATAGAGGGCAACTCTTAAAAAAGGTCCATAAACATCGAAGCCCTCAAGGAAGAGGTGATAGAAGACCGCAGAGGAGAGTATGAAGACCTTAGGAAGAAGTGAACAGAACATGTCAAAGGAGACACTGAAAGACCTCAGGAAGCAAGCATAGAAAGATGCTGGAAGGAGGGCAGTGAAACCTCTTGGAAGTAGGACACTAAATGACTAAATGAAGGACAAAGAGAGAATTGCAGAATAGAAACAAGAGAACACTTCAACGGAGACAGACCTGCCAACAATGAAGACAAAAAAGGGTCTAGCTGAAATTAAGACAATTAGAAATGTGTATGCCCAGTATAAACATGATGGATTCAACTCGAAAGAAACACAGAAATTAAAGACTTCAAAAGGGAACTAGGAACTGTTGAAAATAAAGAGGAATCAGCAAAAATAATTAAAACGCTAAAGAAGACATTGAAACAAGATGTGAGATGACTGGTAGCAAACTTGGGGGGAAAAAAATTGCAAAAACTTGACAAAATAAAGTTAAGAAGAGGGAGAACTCAATGAGACAATGTAGAACAAACTGAACTCCATGAAAAAGCAACCAGAAAATAAGAACACATCCAGTAAAGAACTGAATAAGGAGAATAAGAGCTTAAGAAGCAATTTTGGCGATGAGAAATTAACTGAAGAAGTAAAAACATTGACAGGGACAGCAGAATCAACAATTCAGACAGAGCAAGAAACTGAGGTTATGTGCCCGAACAAGATTGCTGAAATGGTCACGCAATTGGAAAAGCAGCAAGCTATGGAAGAGCTCCATGAAAGATCATATTTGGAACAGTGCAGACTGAAAGACGTGCTAGTTTGCACATTCTCCCCGTGTCTGCGTGGGTTTCCTCCGGGTGCTCTGGTTTCCTCCCACAAGTCGGTTAGGTGCATTGGCTATGCTAAATTCTCCCTCAGTATACCCGAACAGGCACTGGGGTGTGGCGACTGGGGGATTTTCACTGTAACCATTGCAGTGTTAATGTAAGCCTATTTGTGACACAAATAAATAAACTTAAACTTTAATCCAACACAGAAGGAAACTAATTTGCACATGGAATCTGTACTGGCTCTTTTGAAGATTAGCCCAGTTAGTCCATTGCTTTTCCCCATATCCCTGCAACTTTTTTCTCCTACAATTGATCCAATTTCCTTTAGAAAGGCACTATTTAATCTCTACCCAATCCTTCTTTGGCAGTGCCTTCTTTATGCATTGTATACATTGTCTGGCTTGCCATATTTTACAAGTCAGTGCGTTTTGGGACTGCAGGATTCAAGTTTTTCTTATTAGTTTGATTGCTACAGCAGTAAAGGACCATTGCAACATTAATCACCTCTTGTGACTACTTTTGTACTGATTGATTTTGAAAGGTATTTGAGAACAAAGACGTAACAAACTGGTGACATGGATGGGATGAAATACATAGCATTGCAACAAGAGAAGCTGCTCTGAACTGTGCCTTATGCCTAAAAGTCAAACTGACCAGGAGCGTCAGGTCAAGATAAGAGTCTTGGTATCTGTCCCCCATAGTGAATGGGAACACCATCATTCCATGCTCAAGAGAAACAGCTCCATACACATCCATATTGTTTCTAGGTTACTGTTAGCCCTGCATTATGTATTGAATAATAGGCACTTCCTCAGATTGAGGACCTTTTTTTGCTGACCTGGCTGATGGACAGAAATCCAGCAAAATGGACTTGTACCAGGCCTGTTTACAAATGTACATTAGCAAAAAGTTATGATAATATAACAACACGCAAGGGACTGTACAGATATTGCCATTTGCCTTTTGGAATAATGTCAGCTCTAGTCTTTCAAGCGGCCATGGACCAGATCCTGAGTGGCTTGCCTGGAATTCAGTGCTATCTTAATCACATCTTAGTAATGAGCAAGATTGACCAGGGTCATTCAAGAACTTAGATGTCACCCTACAAAGGGCGGCATGGTGGCGCAGTGGTTAGCGCTGCTGCCTCACAGCGGCAGAGACATGGGTTCGATTCCCAGCATTGGTCACTGTGCAGAGTCTGCATGTTCTCCCTGTGTCTATGTGGGTTTGCTCCGGTTTCTTCCCACAGTCTGAAAGACATGCTGGTTAGGTGGACCAGCCATGCTAAATTCTCCCTCAGTGTACTCGAACTTGTGCCAGAATGTGGCGACCAGGGGATTTTCACAGTAACTTCATTGCAGTGTTAATGTAAGTCTACTTGTGACATTAATAAATAAACTTAAACTTAAAAAAACTGGTAGAGTGTGGCTTACGGATACACAAAGACAAATTTGCAGGACAATTTTCCAAAAATAAATCCAGGTGTCCCACTTTTTGGGTGAGCTGTGTTTCATGAATTTACAGCACTCAAGTGGATCCAACATTGTCCAAATTATGATGCATGGCAACTCTTCCCCTGACATCCAAGTCTCATCTGAGCTTTGTCCTGAAATTTCTAGGATGATAAAGTTATTAGTCACTTCAGGATATTTGTTTTGTTATTCCACCAACATTGAGGAAACTAGCATTGAACCAAATGCATTCAGGACACCGTGGAATAGTTTGCATGAAAGAGATTGCCAGGAGCTACTTTTGGTGCCCTGCCCTAGACCAAGACATTGAAGCCAAGGCAAGGTCTCGTTCTTCATGTCAAAGTGTAAGAAAGATTCTTCAGTTGGCACCCTCCATCCATGGAATTGGCCAGCAAACACTTGGCAATGCATCCATGTCAATTTTGTTGGCCAATTTGAAGGACCAACATTCGTGGTAGTTGTGGATGCTCATTCCAAATGGCCGAGGAGTGATGTCCTCTATTACTGCTGAGAATACAACTCAAAGGCTAAGTGAAATATTCAGTCATTATGGGTTACCAGAATAAATAGCGAGAGACAACTGACATCAGTTTGTCTCGCAGGAGTTTGAGAATTTTTTTGAGACATAACGGAATTCATCACATTGCCTCCACACCCTACCATCCATCCACCAATGGGGAGATTTGTTCAAACCGTGAAACAAGGCTGCTGCAAGGACATTCCTCAATTCAAAAACACCTAAACACATTTCTGCTGATGTACCAAAACACATCACATACTCCAATTAAAGCATCTCCAGCATTCCTTCTAACAGGATGGCACTTGCTTTTATCTTTTGAAACCAAGGAAAACATGACAAGTTCTGTAACATCAACAGAACGACCAAGTGGAGAGAAAAGCACAAAGATAAAGATCAAGAATTTTCTGCTCAGGATAAGAGGTTCTCATAGAATCCTTACAGTGCAGAAGGAGGCCATTTGGCCCATTGAGCCTGCGCCGACCACAATCCCACCCAGGTCCTATTCCTGTAACCCCACATATTTACCCAGCTAATCCCCCTGACACTAGGGTCAATTTAGCATAGCCAATCAACCTAATCCACACATCTTTGGACTTTCTCACTCATATTTATGCTGCTGGAGCTAAATGGATTCCTGCTACTATGATTGCTCAGTCAGGACCAGTTTCGTACACAGTCCAAATGCTGAATGATCTAACCTGGCAGAGACATGTTGACCAACTGTACCAAGTCAAGCTCCACCTGAGAATACACCGCTTATGGAAGAATCTGATTTCACTGCTTCTGGTGACCCATTTCTAAATCAAGAAATGCCGACTCCAGTCTCACCTACTCAGTCTAGCTCAACTGAAATTGAAGTCACCGGCATTGGATAAAACGTCAGGCTGCAAATCCTAAATTGTCATCAGTCTCCAATGAATATTATTCTGTAAACACACCAGATATCCACTGTGACCCACATCAGCAGAGGAGACCTCCTGAGCATCTGATTTATTGTTACGATGAGCGCATGTATATATTTCTGGGGCAGTCCATCCTCTTTCCCAAAATCAGGAAATAAGATCATAAAACATAGGAGCAGAATTAGGCCACTCAGCCCATCAAATCTGCTCCACCATTGAATCATGGCTGATATTTTCCTCATCCCCATTTGCTGCCTTTTCCCCACAGCCCCCAATCCCCTTATTAATCAAGAACATATCTATCTCTGTCTTAAAGATACTCAAAGACCTGGCCTCCATAGGCTTCTGCGGCAAAGAGTTCCACAGATTCACCACTGTCTAGCTGAAGAAATTCCTCCTCATCTCTGTTTTAAAGGATCATCCCTTTAGCCTGAGGCTCTGCCCTCTGTTCTGTTAAACCAACATTTCAAATAAGCAGGAGAGGGTGGGGGGAGGATTGTGTAATGTATTGTATATTTTATCGGGTTTGCTGCACTTTGCAAGCCACTGCATTGTGGGTTCACAGGAACCATGTTTTCCTCATTAGTTCAACTGTTATAGCATTGGAGGACATTTGCAATATTAATCACTTCCTTTGCCTACTTGCGTTTTGGTCGATCTGGAAAGATACCAGATCCAAAAAACACAACACCTCCCAAATCCTAACCATTTGTTGTGTAAAAAAGTTTCTCCTCCTGTTACTTCTGGTTCTTTTCCCATCCTCATAAATTTGTGCACACACTTTGTGTTTCATTTATCATTCTGCAAACTTAGACTTTCTCGCTCAAGATGCAGCACTGATGAAAATTATCCCCTTAAGCTGTTGCAGACCTTTAAATCTTGCAGCTGCATACTATATAACAGCAAAGACAAGCAAGCCCCAAGCATCAGGAACATATAATGAGCAGTCATCATGTGAGGAAACCAATTGTGCTTTGTCCTATTTCTGTTTGTACCGATTCAAACAGAAAAAAATAGAGTTCTAGGTGGTATGTTCCCTCTCTGTATACAGTTCAAGAAGAACCCCGAATTTGGGTTGGTGACATGACAGAAACTGTTAGCGTTCACTGCCATTACGTTGATGAAACTGACAGCAACTTTGGAAGTCCACACACATGAAGAATAACACAGAAATCCGGAAGTTACCGTTGGCGATTCAATGCTCCTCTGGAAAGAGTAGTATTGAGGCCCCCCGCCAGACTTCCCTCACCCTCACAGGCTCTTATTAGGATAGACAAAATTATTTGTGGAATGTCAAATTTCTCCATTATGATAATAAAATTCCACATACTTTTAAAATAACTTTTTAAAAGTTGTTCAGTGTATATACCTTAAAATATAATCCTAATCATTTATTTTGCTATCAGAAAATTAAAATTAAAAGCAAAGGCATTTGATGCTTTTAGCTTCCTGATTTGCTGCCTGGAGAATACTTCAATCTGATTTGTCATAATCCTAATCTTTTATTTTGCCATCTGAAAATTTAAATTAAAAGTAAAGGCATCCAATGCTTTCAGCCTCCTGATTTGCTGCATGTGATCTGATCTATAATCTATAATCAGAAAATTAAAATTAAAAGTAAAAGCACTTCCTGATTTTCTGTCTGTGAGAATACTTTAATCTGATTGGTCATTATCCTAATCATTTATTTTGCTATCTGAAAATTTAAATTAAAAGTAAGGGCATCCTATGCTTTCGGCTGTCTGTGAGAATTCTTCAATCCGACTGGTCACTGCTGCTGGAGATTTCCTTGACTTGGCACCAGATTTAAACTGTCTTTGAGAAAGAGGCAGTTGACATCACGGAGATTGCTAAAACTTTGTTGGGAGTTTTCTTCAAGGTCAGCGGCAAGTACTGATGTTGTTTCATTGCTGACTGTAAAATCTACTTCCCTGTTTGAAACTATCATTATAAATAGCAACGACAGCTTAATTGAAGTTTTCTATCTCTGTACACACATCAGGACATATATCCTCAGTCTTGTAGTTCAGACTATCTGAAACAGGCTTTCCTAAAGGTGATTGCCTTATAGTCACTTCCTACCTGACTTACATGCTCACACAGCTTCTCAGTAATGTCCTCTTGCTCAATACCCTGCTGACTTTACAGAGTTGCTGTTCATTATAGTCGAGGAGATACTATAATGTTTTATAAACTCTCAGTAGTAAAGTACATGGGATAGTTATGCTGGAAGCGTGCACACATTGTAAACCACTTGTCAGCCGCATTAATCATTATTTCTTTCTTTTCTAATATATTGCATGAAAGCACTGACTCTCAAAATCATGCACTTTAACAAGTAATACCATCATTGATCAAATGTCAATTGTAAATGTGCCACACATGTGTGCACCTTTGCCAAGCCTTTAACTTAAGAGAGGCAGGGACTAAAGAACATAAGAACTCAGAGCTGGGATAGGCTATGGGGCTCTTGAGCCCGCTCCACCATTCAATAAGATGATGGCTAAGAAGATGCTGAGTATTTCTGTTTTGAAGTAGGCAATTATTTTGATTGCTTTGGCTGGCCATCAATGTATTGTTGCACGGCAGAGGTGTTCTGTCTTTCATGCTTGAGTTTCAGAGGATTGTTTGTTATCCTCGGTATGTGTCTAACCACTTGTGCACTGGAACGTTCTGTCCTGCCTTGCAACTGTTCTTCCTCCTGCGCCAGGGCATTGACAAATGCCGATTTTTAGCTTGTGAGTTGGCATGAGTTGCACGTAATGGCAACTTTAACTTAACTCAACTGCATAATGTACCAAATATGGCTTTACTGCCCAAGTGAAAAGCAAAAGAGCCAAACCTATAAATCAAGGACCCACATCCCTCCATCCCTGATTGTGTAAGTCAGATAGGAAATGACCCTAGGGCAATCACCTTTCGGAAAGCGACGCAGTGGCAAAGTGGTTAGCACTGCTGCCTCACAGCGCCAGGAACCTGGGTTCGATTCCTGTCTTGGGTCACTGTCTGTGTGGACTTTGCACGTTCTCCCTGTATTTGAGTGGGTTTCCTCCGGGTGCAAAGATGTGCGGGTTAGGTTGATTGGTTATGCTAAACTGCCCCTTAGTGTCCCAGAATGTGCGTGTTAGAGGGATTATCGGGGTAAATGTGTGGGGATAGGGCCTGGAGTGGGATTGTTGTTGGTGCAGAATTGGTGGGTCGAATGGCTTCCTTCTGTACTGTAAGGATTCTATGATTCTATGCTCCGGTTTCCTCCCACAGTCCAAAAGATGTGCGGGTTAAGTGGATTGGCCATGATAAATTGCCTCTTTGTGTCAGGGGGACTCGGTAGGATAAATGCATGGGTTTATGGGGATAGGGACTGGGTGGGATTGTGGTCGGCGCAGACTCAATGGGCCAAATGGCCTCCTTCTGCACTGTAGGGTTTCTATGTGAAAATTCAATATGTGTTTGTTTAATGCAATAGATCTTTGGAAATTGCCATCATCCTTTTAATTTACGTAATATAGCCATATTTGGCACAATAGTGAGTCCTCTAATTGTAAGGAACAAGTTAACTTCAGCTTTTTGTTAGGTATGACTTTGCTGTAGGCTGGAAGATAAAGCATCTTCCAACCCTCTTGACTTTAAATTTTGCCATATAATTTTCATATCATACATCGACTTGCCTTTGGTCCCTTTAAGTTGAAATAAAACAGAAAATAGGTGTGACACATCATTGTTAGGATGGACAGAATTATTTTCTGGCATTGTATTGGTTGGCAATCTCACACCAACTTTCGTTTCCTTGGAGGGGATATGACGAGATATTGCAAAAGAGCAAATAAGTTTAAAGTTTGTTTATGAGTCATAAGTAGGCTGACATTTACACTGCAATGAAGTTACTGTGAAAATCCCCTAGTCGCCACACTCTGGCGCCCTGTTCGGGTACACTGAGGGAGAATTTAGCATGGCCAGTACACCTAATCAGCATATCTTTCAGGCTGTGGAAGGAAACCGGAGCACCCAAAGAAACCCACGCAGACACAGGGAGAATGTGCAAACTCCACACAGGCAGTCACCCAAACTGGGGATCGATCACGGGTCCCTGGCACTGTGAGGAAGCAACGCTAACCACGGTGCCACCGTGCCGGCCCTAGAAATGGTGGAGATTGCAGAAATGGAGAGGCAGGGATTAAAGAACATAAGAACTCAGAGCTGGGATAGGCTATGGGGTTCTTCAGCCCGCTCCACCATTCAATAAGATGATGGCTAAGAAGATGCTGAGTATTTCTGTTTTGAAGTAGGCAATTATTTTGATTGCTTTGGCTGGCCATCAATGTATTGTTGCACGGCAGAGGTGTTCTGTCTTTCATGCTTGAGTTTCAGAGGATTGTTTGTTATCATCGGTATGTCTCTAACCACTTGTGCACTGGAACGTTCTGTCCCACCTTGCAACTGTTCTTCCTCCTGCTCCAGGGCATTGACAAATGTTGATTTTTAGCTTGTGAGTTGGCATGAGTTGCACGTGTAAGTGAAGGTACTGGATGGCCAACTTTAAGGGCGTTCAAATGGTCAGTGGATAGGCATATGGATAACATTGGAATAGTTTAGGTTAGAGGGTCATTAGATTGGTTCCACTGGTCGGCGCAACATCTAGGGCCGAAGGGCCTGTACTGTGCTGTAATGTTCTATGTTCTATGGATGTACCATGTTCCTGCTGTGGCCCATTGTTTACTACATCAGCTTTTGTGAAGAACAGAAAGTGAATTGTTACATCGTAAATATAAAACTGCTTTTGAAGGTAAGATGTGGGGGTTTGCCATACCATATGGGAGTGGACTGCAGGGCTCACATTGACCAAATTCAAAGCTGGCGTGAGTGTTGCAAGCGAGGGTCTGCTATACATAGCTTTTCAGATTTAATGCCATCGGTTGTTCCTGCAAATGGATTTTGCACCCCTTATGTGCCACTCAGCGCATTATGGCTGGGCCAGCACATTGAAAGAGTTATCCAATTAGTCCATCACCCTGTTCTTCCCATAACCCTGTAAATTTCACCTTTACAAGGACATATCCCATTACCTTTCAAAAGTTTACTATGGAATCCATTTTCAACATCATGGTAGTATACTTAAGTTTGTAATGCCTCAATATTTTCAGTACCAGTACTGGATTAGCAGAGATTTCCTCTAAAGTTTATTTATTAGTATCACAAGTAGGCTTACATTAACACTGCAATGAAGTTACTATGAAAATCCTCTAGTCGCCACACTCCAGCGCCTGTTTGGATACATTGAGGGAGAATTTAACATGGTCAATTGCACCTTATCAGCACGTCTTTTCAACCGTGGGAAGAAACCAGAGCACCGGGGGAACCCATGCAGACAAGGGGAGAATGTGCAAACTCCGCACAGACAGTGACTCAAGCCGGGAATCAAACCAGGATCCCTGACTCCATGAGGCAACCCAAGCCATTGTCTACAGACCCTGGTGCAAACTGTCACTGATTCTATCCGTCTTCCCAGTAAATGTCTGAAGCTGAACCAGTCTGTTCACAACCAAGGTGTCACATTTGATCCTGAGATCACTCTCTGGCCACATTAACATATAATCACTTAAGACCACCTATTTCCACCTCCATAACATCCACTTCCGTCCGACCTCAGTTCATCTGCTGCTGAAACCCTCACCTGTGATTCTGTTCCTGTTTAAAAATAAGGGGTTGCTCATTTAAGGCAGAGATGAGGAGAAATGAATTTTCTCAATGGGTAGTGAGTCTCTGAAACTAAATTCTTCAAAAGGCGATGAAATCAGAGTCTTTGATTATTTTTAAGGCTGAGTTAGGTGGATTCTTGAGTAACAAGGGGCGATAGGTTACCGGGGCAGGTAAGAATGTGGAGTCGAATCAGAGCAACCCTGCTCTTATTAAGTGGTGGAGCAGGTTTGAGGGACTGAGTTGCCCACTCCTGCTCCTAATTCGAATGCTTATTTTGGAACTTGACTATTTCAATGCATTTTTGGTTGACCACCCAGACTGTGTCCCATCAACTTGACAGCATCCAAAACTCTGCTGCCCATGACTTTATTCACAACAACTCCCCCACACCATGAATCCACCACCCCATCGTCACTGACCAACATTGGCTCCTGGTAAGCAAGACCTTGATTTTTACATTCTTGTCCTGTTTTCTTCAAATTTCTCCATATCCTTGCCTTTCCCTATCTCTATAATCCTTCTAGCTCCACAACACACTGAGCTACATCCACTCCCCAGATTCTGGCCACTTGAGCATCACTGACTTTCATTGCTGCATTGTTGGTGTTTAAGGCTTCAGCTGTTTCGGGATGAGCTCTGGAAATCCCTGCCCAGCCCTCTCTGCCTCACAATCTTTCTTTCCTGTTTTAATTTTAAGTTTATTTACCAGTGTCAGAAGTGGACTTACATTAACACTGCAATGAAGTTACTTGAAAATCCCCTAGTCGCACCTGGTGCAACCTAACTACAGCGTATTACAACCTACAACTGGGGCAACACAGTGGTGATGCGGCGATGCCGGCGTTGGACTGGGGTAAACACAGTAAGAAGCCTCACAACACCAGGTTAAAATCCAACAGGTTTATTTGATAGTAAACCCACAAACTTTTGGGGTTTTCCCCTTCGTCAGGTGAGTCTGCAAGTTTATCAAATAAATGTGTTGGACTTTAACCTGGTGTTGTGAGACTTCTTACTGTGCAGCACAGTGGCACAGTGGTTAGCACTGCTGCCTCACAGCATCAGGGACCCGGGTTCAATTCCCAGCTTCTGTCATAGTCTGTGCAGAGTTTGTACGTTCTTCCCATGTCTTCATGGTTCTCCAGTTTCTCCCACAGTCCAAAGACTGTGAAAATCCCCTAGTCACGCCTGGTACAATCTATCGACAACCTATTACAATGTACAACTGGGGCAGCACGGTGGCACAGTGGTTAGCACTGTTGCCTCATAGCACCAGGGACCTGAGTTCAATTCCCAGCTTGAGTCACATCCTGTGCGGAGTTTGCACATTCTTCCCATGTCTGCATGGTGCTCCGGTTTCCTCCCACAGTCCATGCTGGTTAGGTATGTTGGAGTGAAATCAAAATTCAAGGACACAAACTGGTTACCTGGCACAAAATGACTCTGGGGAAAGACATTAAGGTGCACTGACTTGGGCACAGACAGTACACAATGAGTTAAAACCTGTTAGTGTTTAAATTACTGAAGGAAATAGATCAGACCTTGAGGCGCCTTACCTTGAGATAAAAGCAGAACCAAAACAATGAGTTTTGATAATGAGATCAGCCATTGATGGGGGACATAAATGCATAAATGTATCTACTCTATGTATAACGATGTGATAACAGTCCGTACTTGTCTATGTATAACGATGTGCCAACTGTTGATATCTGTACTTGTCTACTCAACATATAATGATGTGCTAATGGCTAACATCCTTAATATCCATTATCTGAAATGTAGAAAAGATGCTCAACTACCATTGTAAAATTGAGAAGGTGACTACACAAACTGCGGAGAGCCCAGTGCTTCTCCCAAAGCTTTGTCCGATAAAACTGTGTTGAATCTCTAAGTCTGACTCCGAATGGTGATTTTCTCACAACAGGTACATTGGCCGTGCAAAATTCTCCCTCAGTGTACCCGAACAGGTGCTGGATTATGACAATTAGGGGATTTTCACTGTAACTTCATTGAAGTGTTAATGTAAGCCTACTTGTGACTAATAAATAAACTTTAGCTAACTTTCATCTTTTTAACCAAGCTTTGACCATTTGCCTTGTTGTATGACTCAATGTTAATTTTAACACTCCTCTGAATTACTTCGTGGAGTATTACTCTACTAAGGACATGATAAATGCAAGTTGTTGTGTTTGCTGAAATTCAGTAATCCATATCTCTGCATGGACCTAAACCTGGTTATACAGGCAATCCTCCGCTCCCAGCAAATCTCATTTCTTATACATCCCAACAAGAAAGACAAGTGGTCAGAGTCCAGGATCCACACGTGTGAGCTGCTCTGCCAGTGTATTCAAAAATTGAATTTGACCAGAAGAATTGTAGAACAATTTCCAGTTTGTCTAGCAGCTGATGTTCACAAATAGAAAGGAGCAAACCCTAATTATTTGTAAATTAAGAAACTTGTACCTAATTGAAGAAAATCCCTTTACCAACATCCATTCAAATGAGGCAGTAGCAATTACTCAGGCTCAATTGCATTGGCTGTGTTTGATCTAATTAAGAGAGAACAGGACAATCGATGAAAGGTCCGTTTATCTCACTCAGCTCACAGTCTGTTGTTTGGCGAGTGAAGCTGGAATTCAGGCTCCTGACATTAAACTCGATTAAGTGAATATTCACAACAGTAATTGTCCTGGAACACAAACATAAGCTCCTCTAAGCAGTGACTTGGTGCTTAAACAACCACAGTCTCTGTGATATAGCAGAAGTCCAAATCTTCTGCTCGTCGGATCATTGGAAACCGGACGTACGACTGAAGATGCACGTCAAGATCCTGACTTACATGGGAATTTCCTGGGAAGTTTAAACTTCTAATGAGCAATTCCCCTGCTCCCCTACCACCACAAATGTCGCTGACTCTGAGCCAGAGTCAGAGACATCAGATAGTTTCATGATATCCATCTGGATAGTAACCCAGGAAATGTTCAACAGATTAAAAACTAATCCAACACCTGGGTAGCTCCAGAACAAACCATTTCTTTCCCTAACATCCAAACTAGACCTTTAATCTTACCACAAAGTTTATTAATAGGGGGTTTGAGTTTAAAAGCAGTGGGATTATGCTGCAACTGTACAGGACCTTGGTGAGACCACATTTGGAATATTTTGTGCAGTTCTGGTCACCTCACTATAAGAAGGATGTGGAAGCATTGAGAGAGTGCAGAGGAGATTTACCAGGATGTTGCCTGGTTTGGAGCGTAAGTTTTATGAGGAAAGGTTGAGGGGATTGGAGCTTTTTTCTTATTGAATGGTGAGGCAGGCTCGAAGGGCTAGATGGCCTACTCCTGCTCCTATTTCTTATGTTCATAACTATAAGGTTCATGGTGGGAGATATAGGAGGGATGTCCGAGGTAGGTTCTTTACTCAGAGTGGTTGGTGTATGGAATGCATTGCCTGCTGTGATAGTGGAGTCGGACACTTTATGAACTTTCAAGTAGTTATTGGATAAGGACATAGAGCACACCAGAATGATAGGGAGTGGGATAGCTTGATCTTGGGTTCGGACATAGCTCGGCACAACATTGAGGGCCAAAGGGCCTGTACTGTGCTGTACTGTTCTAAGTTCTATGTTCTACATAGTGGATAGTGCTCTTAAGAGAGGTGTGTCCTGCCTTCTCCTCAACTCTTCTCCGCTTAAACTGAGTTTAAGTAGAGGACGTTGCATTGCACTCTTCTGGGAAAGTCAGGCTCAGCTGGTCCCAGTAGAAATGTCGAGCCTGGAGAATTCTTCATCACAGTGACAATCCAGTGGTCGTGGTGCTTTACCATATTGAAGGCACAATAAATGCCAGTTGTTGTGTTTGTTGTTGGAATTTGGATCTAAATCTGGTCAGTCAGGCAAAACGGGCCATAGATAGAAAGTCACCCCTGTCAACCACTACTACCAATTTGAGGCTGGACCGTAAACCTTACCTCCTAATGATCACGAACCAGCTTACTACAATTGAATTCTGCCATCTCCCAATTGATCTCGCTGGTCATACTCTACTCCTTAGGTATCACTCTCACTTTTATTTATCCACTTGTTCTTCCTGTCTGCCTTGGGCTTAACTGAGACTTCCTCTGCCCTCTCTTGAGCTTCTTTCCTGCCTGAGACGCCCTCTCTCCCCTTTCAATGGCTTCCACGGACATAGTGGGGAAGTAGTTAGTTCTGCTGCTTCACAGCGCCAGGGACCTGGGTTCGATTCCAATCTTGGGTGACTGTCTGTGTGCACGTTCTCCCCATGTCTGCGTGAGCTTCCTTCAGGTGCTCCTGTTTCCTTCTACAGTCCAAAGATGTGTAGGTGGACTGGCCATGCTAAATTGCCCCTTAATGTCCCAGATATGTTGGTTAGGGGAATTAGCGGGGTAAATGCATGGGTTTACAAGGATAGGATGGGGATGAGCCTGAGGAAAATGCTCTGTCAGAGAGTCAGTGCAGACTCATGGGCCTCCCAACTGCATGTCAGTTAACCCATTTTTATTTTAGTTTCCTTTTATTCATTTATTGGACATGTGCCTTGCTGGCTGGCCAGCATTTATTGCCCATCCCCAGTTGCCTTGATATGGCTCTGGAGTCACATGTTGGCCCAGACCAGGTAAGGATGGCAGATTTAACCAATGAATCAGATGTTTTTTTTCTGACAATTGAAAATAGTTTCATGGTCATCAGTGGATTCTTAATTCCAGATATTACTGAAGTCAAATTCCACCATCTGCTGTGGTGGGATTCAAACCCAGGTCCCCAGAATATTAGCTGAGTTTCTGGATGAATAGCCTAGCGATAATACTTCTAGGCCATCGCCTTCCCAGTTAGTTGATGCTGCCAATTGTGTGGCTGTGGATTCGGACTGCATTATTTAAAGTCAGTAAGACTATATTCATGTTTAGAAGTCTTCTTGTGGATGTGCTCCCTTAGCTCATACTGCATGTCCGGCAACAGATGAACAGTAAACAGAGCAACTGGATGATTCACATGCTTGCAAAGCAGTGGGCATGATTCTTGTGAGGAAGAAAAGTGGTGTGAAGATATTAATTATCAGCTTGCTGTTGGTGGGATCTGCCAGCTAACAACAGATACTTTTCTTGCAAAAGTTAATGTAAAAGTAAAATAAAATTCCACAAACAGAAAATATTGTAAACACTCAGCAGGTCCATGAGCATCTGTGAAGAGAAAACCAAAGACTATTTCAAACGGCACCCTTTGCTAGAAACTACATAACTTTATGGGAGCTCAAGCTGCAAACTCACTTTTAGCAGAAGAGGTTTGTCTGATGGCTGGTTTTTATTCCAGATCAAAGCATTTCTAGAGTACTGTAGACTTGTGCAATCGCTCACTGTAATTATTGCAAGAATCACATACACAGCATGACTGTCCCAGACACACAGAACAAATCCTCTCCAAAATCCCCTGCCTGTTATTTTCCTTCTTTCGATCTTCCTCCACTTTACCTCATTCAAAAGGTGGACAGCGTGGTCCCCGGGCATAACTACTAGCAATTAGGCAATAGCAGATCGTGATAAATCTCAAAGACTATCTCTTCCTCTCTGAGTCAAAGCTTCATCTCAACCTCCGTTTGGGTTTTGTTCAGTGGCTGAGTATCTGAGAGATTAAGATGATAGTTATCAAGAGGAATCAAATCAAAGGTCTGGTCTACAAATGTATGATATTCTGGTTACATAGAGTGACCCAAGCAAAATATGATCGTTGACTGACCATTGACTTAAGTTGGCTCCTGCTCTGGCAAGACTTCCTTTTAATATTTCCAGCCAGGTCCTTTAAGTCCTTCCATGCTCTTGCCCTTCCTGATTTCTGTAACCTTCTACAACCCTCCAAGATATTTGTGCTCCTCCAAATCTGGCCTCTTGCATCTCTCTGACTATACGCTGCCAAGACCCTCTGTTCTGCAAATCTCTCCTTGAAACTCTCCGTCTATCTGCCTTATCCCTTCAAACCTATGTCTATGACCAAGCTCTAAGTCAACTGTCCTACTATACCTTTATGTCATTTAATGTCAATTTTTGCTTCATAGTGCTCCTATGAAGTTCTTTGGGATGATATACTGCATTTAATGCACAAATATAAATGCACAGTGGTATCATTGTTGTTGAAGCTTTAAGCAAAGCAGCTCATAGAATCATAGAATCCCTACAGTACTGAAGGAGTCTGTTCGGCCCAACAAGTCTGCATCAATCACAATCCCACCCAGGACCTATTCCTGTAACCCCACATATTTACCCTGTTCACCCCCTGACACTGGGGTCAACTTATCATAGCCAATCAACTTAACCCGCACATCTTTGTAGGAGAAAACTGGAGCACCCAGAGGAAACACACACAGACACGGGACGAATGTGCAAACTCCACACAGACAGTGACCCAAAGCCGGAATTGAACCTAAGTCCCTGGCACTGTGAGGCAGCTGCGCTAACTGCAGAGCCACTGTGCCACCCACTGCAGTCAATTTGAAGACAAAAGTGAAACTAACAGGATATGTAATGGATTCAACTGGAGCTAAGGTAACCATTAATGTGGCTCTGCTAATGGACATCCCTACTGCCTCTTACCAAGCAAAGAAAACAAAATCTGCCAGTATTGCTCAACGTAAACCTTTCAGGTAATTAAAAATGAACAGAGCAGTTCACCAACTTTCTAACTCTGAGCGAGAGCTGTATGTGAAAGGCTGCTCCCCTTTGTGACATTGGTGGCTTATTGTTGCAAGGAGAGTGTTGGCGACACTTCACAAACAATAAGCATAATGAAGCAATTGTACATTTGCGAGGAGGGGGAGAAAGTGTTTTTAGACACAACATGGGCATATGAAAGAATCAACAGCTATCCAATTGTTTGGTATTAGCTTGTCTCTGTTCACACTACTCTTATTTCTGAGGCAGACGTTCAGGGACTCTGGTGCACAGTCTAGACTAACACTTCGTGCGGCACTGAAGGAGCTACATTATCAGAAATGCCATTCTTTGACCAAGACTTTAAGCTTAGGCTCTATCAACAAAGGCAACTTGCATTTAAATAGTGCTTTTAAACCAAGGAAAATCATTCCAAGGTAATTCTTGTCTGGGGTTTTCCAGTCCTGCTGCTGCAGGACCGATTGGCGCACTGCATCCCCTGTGGTGGATCCTGCCACGACAAGGCTGGAAAATCCCAGCCAGAGGTCATAGAAATTAAAGTATGAAGTGGTAAGGGGCAAAAGTGGAGATGTAGAATTAGCTCCAAGATCAGCCACAATCTCATTAAATTTCAGAACAAGCTTGAGGGGCTGAACTGCCTCACCTGTTCCTCGGAGGGGGTGATCAAAAGCCTGGTGAAAGAAGTGGGAAGGAGAAGAGGAAAGTGTGGAAGAGAGTGATTGATGGGAGTCAGTCTCGAGTATAGAGTCTGGATGCGCTGAGGCATGACTGCCAATGCCGGGTGTAAGAGGGCTGTGCAAAAGACAAGATTCTGAGGGACAGATATATTTTGAGGGAGGGAGTGGGTATATGGTTGAATAGGAGACTGGAGGATGAACAGAAGCCAATATAGTTTAGGGAAGACAGAACAATAGGTGAATTGGAAGTCGGGTTTTTGATTAGTTGAGTTTTACAGAGGATAGAGGATGGGCCACCAGCCAAGATAGCATTGGAAAGAAGAGGAAAAGTGTGGATGAGGTTTTCCTTTCATACAAAGGCAGGCAATGCAGTAGAGGTGAAAATAGGTGATCTTTGTGATGGACTGGATATAGAGTTGGAAACTCAAGTCATAATTGAAGAAAGGTTCTGAGATTGTGAATCATCTGGTTAAGTGTGAGACAATGGCCAGAGGTGGGAAAGACTCAAATAATGTAAGTGCTAAGTGGTATAAAAGGAAATACTGCCAGGCCCATTTGCCCTCACTAGTGACACGTTTGAAGATGGGGAGGAATTTACTCAGGGGAGAGGGTTACAGATGAGCATCCCACCACCTTCCTGTCTTCCCCCTGATTAAGTCTAATGCAGGAAGCCCCATGATCATTCTTCCTGCCCTGCTGCCAACTCAGGCCCTGAAGTAGACAACTGAATTACTACTTAAGGGCTACATCTCACTACTGCTGGTATTAATCCAGCTGCAAGTGATTTGATTTGATCTGATTTGATTTATTATTGTCACATGTGTTGGGATACAGTGAAACATATTGTTTCTTGTGTGCTATACAGACAAAACATACTGTTCATATAGTAAATAGGGGAGAAGGAAAGGAGAGGGTGCAAAATGTAGTGGTGCAGTCATAGTTAGGGTGTAGAGAAACAGCAATTTAATACAAGATTGGTAAATTCAGAAGTCTGATGGCAGCAGGGAAGAAGCTGTTCTTGAGTCGGTAGGTACGTGATCTCAGACTTTTATATCTTTTTTGCAACAGAAGAAGATGGAAGAGAGTACATCTAGGGTGCATGGGATACTTGATTATGCTGACTGCTTTACTGAGGCAGCGGGAAGTGCAGATGGAGTTAATGGATGGGAGGCTGGTTTGTGTAATGGACTGGGCTACACTCACAACCATTTGTAGTTTTTCGCAGTCTTGGTGGGCTTGCCACCATGTCCATGGACAGCAAGTAAACCAGTGTGGATGTTCTCATTGAAACCACCCGCTGCCTGATTGAGGGACTTGGCATCAAGCATAGGGCCCTGCTCAGAGCCACACCCCATGCTTGCTACCGACATCCCTGTACCTCCCCTACTCCACAACCCCTGCAGCACAAAACCCTATCACTTATCTATAACCTGAGTCGCTCTGTGATCCAGGGACTCCAGTGGATGTTATTCCGGCAGCAACCAGCACTTCCCTTGCGGCACTACCATTCAAAAGTGCTGTTGGCCTCTTATTGGGTGGAAGGTGGAATTTTCGTTCCCAGGATCTTGACTTTGAGGAAAGGCCTACTGCTGACCTCACAACTGCTTGATTGGCTTGTAATTCAGCAGGCCTTCCCCACAAGAAGAAATGTGGGTCTCTCATCAGTTCTCCAGCCGAAAGCCTAGACCTCATCACCAGCACAGTGGTTAGCACTGCTTGCTCACAACACCAGGGATCAGGGTTCCATTCCCAGCTTGGGTCACTGCCTGTGTGTCTTCTGCATGTTCACCCTGTGTCTGCATTGGTTTCTTCTGGGTGCTCCGATTTCTCCCACCATCCAAAAGACATGCTAGTTAGGTGCATTGGCCATGCTAAATTCTCTCTCAGTGTACCCAAACAGAGTGTGGTGCTAGAGGATTTTCACAGTAACTTCATTGCAGTGTTAAAGTAAGCCTACCTGTGACACTAATAAATAAATATATAAACACCCAATCACATAAATAATTTGGTACAATGTGCTGCCTCAGAAATAAGTTTTTTTAAAAAATGATATAAAATAATATGCAATATCAGAAAGAAGTTTCTGTGACTCACTTCAACTTCAATTAAAAGGATCGGAATAAGAAAAGTGGATATGAGTCCTAATTTTAACTCAGCCGTCCGGTAGGCAGCAAACCCTTTGAGGCCCAGGCCTAGCTTTAGCAGTAGATATGTTAGTGGAACAGGAGCAGTTCCAGGAAGGTTGCCATGACTGAGACACAAATTATCCCAGGAAAGGAGGCTATGAAACAGTAACAAGGCCAAGAGGGAAAACTAAAGAGGTCCCATCCAGGAAAATGCCCCTCAAAGTTACTCAGTGCTGGATAAAAGCAAGCCAGAAACAAGGATGGTGGAGAGAGAAAAAATGAGGGAACATGTGAAACATGACCAAAAATCACAAGAAGAGGAAGAGATTTTGAGATTGAAATAGCTCCACCGAAGACAGTGTCCCTTCACCAACTTAGATTCATTTACAATAGTTAGTAATACTCAGACAGGTACTTCCCAGTACAGAGTTCACATCCTGAGTGCCTGTAACATGAACACTCCACATTATCTACCTCTGCAGGGCTTCTGCATTGGACAGCATTAATTCTCTCAATCAGGGAGCTCATATTCTAACAAGTCCACCTCATGGACATTGTTAAAGTCAATACAAGAATGAGAAGAAGAATAGGAAGAGAAAGACTGAGAGAGTGGGACAAAGAAAAGAGAGGCAAGAGCAGCAGCAAGAAAAGCAGACTAAGAAGCCTGACCACTGTCATTCATGGTGAAGGATATCTCTGATAGCCTGAGCTGATTACTAAAGACCATGTTCTTCAGACATTTTGGTACAAATGGATGGAACTAAAGGTTCAAGAGGACAGTAAACTACTTGTAATATTAGAAAGCACAAGAATGTACAATATTCCATATAGTGAATTCGAATTCAGTTTGCTTTGATTTCATGTGGTGATTTTAAAAGTAAATAAGGTCTTGACCTGACTGAGACCACCTGTTAATAAAATTATTTTCTTTAGCATTTCCCGTGACATTTCAGCATATTAATATATTAACATAGATTTACAATAGTCAACTCAAGTAATTGTGTATAATCCCCTGTTGAGAAGCTCACACTGTGACAATGGGTCTTCTTGAAATTAAAAATCTTTGTTTAATAGAAGACAGTTTGCAGAAACTGCCATTCCATTCCATTTTCAAAATGTGTCCAATACCCAAGCAGTCAGTGTGACTGTCTGTTTGTGCCATCACTGTGAATATGTCAGCACTAATTACATTGGCTGAACTCTGCCATTAGTGTGCAGCCTAACATTATTAACTATTGATCAGTATAGACAGCCTGATAAGCAGGAAAGATCCAGATCATTCTTATCCACAATCTAATTCTTGAGAAAATGATAGCTGCAAAGAGTCCTGGCTCCATTTTAAAAGTCTGCATCTCTGAAGAAACTGTACATTGAACACTGTAAACCAGACCAGTGCAAATCAGAAGCAAAGAAAATTAAGGAATTTCACCATCCTTGTCACTCACTCTCGGTCATGACATGTAATGACGGCACAGTGGTGCACTGATTAGCACTACGGCCTCATAGTGCCAGGGAGCCGGGTTCAATTCTGGCCTCGGGTCACTGCCTGTTGGAGTTTGCACGTTCTCCCCATGTCTGCGTGGGTTTCCTCCACGTGCTCTGGTTTCTTCCCAACCTCCAAAGATGCCTGGGTTAGGTTGATTGAACATAAGAGCATAAGAAATAGGAGCAGGAGTAGGCCATCTAGCCCTTCGAGCCTGCCCCGCCATTCAATAAGATCATGGCTGATCTGAAGTGGCTCAGTTCCACTTTCCCGCTTTCTCCCCATAACTCTTAATTCCCTTGCCTACCAAAAACCTATCTACCCGTGTCTTAAATATATTTAGCGAGGTAGCCTCCACCACTTCAATGGGCAGAGAATTCCAGAGATTCACCACCCTTTGAGTGAAGAAGTTCCTCCTCAACTCCGTTCTAAACAGGCCCCCCCCCCCTCCCTTATCTTGAGGCTGTGCCCTCTAGTCCTGCTGTCCTTTCTGAGCGGGAAGAATCTCTCTACCTCTACCCTATCCATCCCCTTCATTATCTTATACATCACTATAAGATCCCCCCTCATTCTTCTAAACTCCAACGAGTACAAACCCAGTCTATTCAGCCTCTCTTCATAGTTCAACACCCTCAACTCCGGTATCAGCCTAGTGAACCTCCTCTGCACTCCTTCCAAGGCCAAAATATCCTTACACAAGTGCAGCGACCAAAACTGCACACAGTACTCCAGCTGCGGCCTCACCAGTGCCCTGTACAGTTGCAACAAGACCTCCCTGCTTTTATATTTTATCCCCCTCGCTATAAAGGCCAGCATCCCGTTTGCCTTCCTGATCACCTGCTGCACCTGCAGACTGGGTTTTTGTGACTCACGCACAAGGACCCCCACATCCTTCCTATGGTGTGACACCCAGAACTGTACACAATATTCCAGCTAACGTCTAAATTACAATGGTTCCATATTACAATGGGGACGAGTGTTCCAATGTACTTCAGTGGCTGTAGAGTACATTGGGACAGCTCTAGGTCATGAAAGGAACTATATAAACCTAATTGTTTTTCATTTTATTATAAATTGGAAGGCATGTAGTTTAATCCCATATTCAGTTATCAAACTCAATTGCCTTACTGCAAGGAACTCTGCTGCTTCCTTTGTATAGTGGGATACAGACATGTGGTGAAGTAACATTCATTACCAACAGGGATCATGTCACAGAGCAATATCATTATTGTACTATGTGACCAAGCACTGCTACACTGTATGGCTGGCCTGCACACATGAATGGATGTTCCTACTCACCTTTCTTCAGAAGTTTCCCCACCTCAGTGGCTCATCTACAGTTAGCTAGGTTCACTGGGAAGGAGATGGCACAGTGGTCACATCCTCACATCTGACCCAGGAAGCTGGGGGCCAAAGTCCCACTCCAGGACTTGATGGAATAAAATGTGCTTTCATAAAGTGGCCACGCAGATTAATTATCAACCTGTAAATCTCTCTGAAATGTCTATGACAGGCCGTGCAAGTGAGGGACACTTCACACGCAAGTTCTTGCCATAAACTATACTCTGTGGCAACCATTCCCTTTGCTTTGAAGGACTGGTTCATTCCAAATGACATTAAAAAGTGACAGAGTTCACTGGACACAGAAAAGGCTACATACGCTGACAAATCCCAACAGTAGTGAGTGCTGCTGACTCGTGTACCAAAGCTAGCCATTTCCTTAGCCAGCTCCCTAATGCTGCTAGGATATGACCAGCTACCTGACAGTGAGGAATAATTCCCACGTGTGTCCTATCCTCAATAACAGTTTCAATACAATCTGACAAATTACCACAATTTCAGCTCCTCTAAATTATCAGTAAAATAAAGGAAGAATTCAACAGTGCCATTAATTGATTCCTATACATTCATAAATTGTTCACCAATAACTCTAGCCTTATCCCTGCCTGGATGTGGACATAGACACAAGAGCTGCATCACAGCCAGGAAGTGAAAGGAACTTGCTGCAATATTCAACTGAATTTTGCATCAAGGAGCTCCAGCAACATGAGGCTTTCCAGGGATCACAAGGAAACCTTCCAGTATCTGCTGTTGTATCTAAGAAAGAGGAAGATCATTTTGCTTGTGAGAGTCCTGTCATCAGTGTTCCAGGACATCACTGCATGTCTTCAGCTCAACCAACCTGAGCTGTTAGACTAACCGCCTTGTCTCCATCATGAAATAAAGAATTTAGTTCCATCTCCCCTGATAAACAAGCAGCCTACAGCTCACATGCACATGTGGGCTAACAAGTAGAAAGAAACACTTGCACCACATTAGTGCCAAATATTGATCACCAAGAGAGGGTCCAGCCATCTTCATTCACTTCAGTGAGGTGACCATTGCTGACTCCTCACAAACTGGACCAGATGCACCAATATAATAACGGGGACTCTGCAAAGAGTGGCTCTTGTTCTAAGCTTCCAAAGCTCTGCACCATCAACAAGGTTCTGGTTAGATTCTGATGGCGTACTCACCAGTAAAGTTGTTGAGTACACACAAGGAGTTCAACACCATGCAGGATAGAGCTATTCAATGTGTTGACACTCCCGTCCCCAGGTTCAACATCCAGCACCTCACCATCCACACTGTGGTCACACTATGCACAAACCAGGATGCAGCGCAGTAAAGCCATTCAGCAATTACTTCAACAGCACCTCCCACTCCTGCAACACCTTCCAACAAGAAGGCTAAGAGCAGCAATTTGTTACAGAACTGTATTCCTCTCCAAAGTCTTTGTCAAGTTACACACTACAGGTCCTATTTTACCATTTTGATTCTAAGGGCTGGATGGACTTGAAACTAGGAGTGTTTCAGATTCAACTTTTAGACGTTCTCAGGCACCTCCATACGCATTCTGCCTGAAAAAATATCAGCGAGTCTGAATCGTGCTGCATAAGCCTATGGGTGGGGCTTAATGTGCCTGAAATCCTGCAGCTCTGGTCACAGCCACCAACCGCACCTGCGCAGAAAAAAAGATAGAATGCAGCTCCCCTGCCACATCGCTCCCAGGCTGGATTATGCTTCCCCCGGCTCCCACAGACATTGCCCCAACACCCCCCAACATTACTGACCCCCTTATCCCCCCACCCCTCTGCCACCCAGACTGATCGCTGGCCCCTCCCCACTTTCCCCTCGCTGATCTCAGACAGAGTGGCAGCGGACTCCCCCAATATCATCCCTCCCCCCAATCCCCTGCACTGATGTCAAGCGGAGAGCATTTACCTTCTCATTAACTGAAGCACCCGAATCAGACTTTTGTGGAGCATGTCTGTTTCATGCTGATTCTAGATGGGCGAATTGCTGAGTGGTAAAGGGGGAAGGGCCAGTAAGGTTGGGCATGCAGCGCACTTTGTCAATTTAAACGCATGAAAATGTATTTAAATGGCTGCCGCGCCTGTTTCAGGCATGGTCCCAATCACCTTAGTAAAAGGGAAACCGGCGTGGAAGCAGGTGCCAATCATGCTACTTGCCTCATGCCCAACTATACCAAGTTTTCACACCTGAAAAGGGGCGCAACTTAGTGGTAAAATCGGGCCCAATCAGTCAGTATTAAATGGGGTATGTGATTTAAATTTCAATTCTATTTAATTTGAATGTATGCACCTAATTGCACTTTTACAAATTGACCCTCTGAAATGGTTTAATTCAAAGTAGACTAGAACATAAGGACTCTGAAATAGCAATTATCATTTTTTATTTAAGAATAAAGAAAAAGGTATACATCATTGCACCACAGACTCTGACATTCTTGGTTTGGGATATAAGCCAGGTTTAAGTTGTTCCTTAGGTTTATTTGCCGACAGTAATTTCCCAATAATCCTGTCCATGGAGCACTCAGGACTACTAACACTAAGTAGTCTGACCTGCAAGCAAAGAATCATTCACAAAATCCACTTTTAACCCTTGCATTAGCATGACCTCATCTCAGATCAGTTCCGTTGTTATTATCCAATTTACCACTGGCATTACTGGGTTACATATTATTGGATTTAGACATTTACGCAATTGTCCAGGGACAGTTGGACAGCTCATGATTTTTCTTTTATCTGTGTTTGGGCAAGTCTCCATCCATTTTCCTGCACCTTCCTAAGATGGTCAAGGACAGTAGCTGAGTGTTCTCGGTTCCCGCAGACAATACCACATTTACAAATATCGGCTTGGAGCAAATTGATGCTTTAAATTGCAAAGATTATTTTATTATCCATCCCTAATAATTGCTTGATTAATTACTTATCCTTTAATTATACATTGAGACTCAATGTACAATTGACAGATAAGTAATTAATCATCTGTTTCTGGCTAAGTTACTAACTATACAGTTATAGTTATAAGTTATAACTATACTAACTATAGTTAGTAACTTAGCCAGAAACAGATGATTAATTCTTGATTAATACATGCGAATCATCTTGTACATCGTTTTACAGATTACAAAATGATTTGTTTGGCCTGATGTTAGTACAAAATGGTGGCATATTGATCTTGTTAACTTACTACAGTGAATATAATATGAAAACCTCCCTCTAAATCAGTGATGGGCAGTCTAGTAAGCAGGCTGCATTAGTGGCCCTCCTTTATCTCAGCGGGCTGCAAGTTTGAAACTAAGCTTGTTCACTAACGGGTGGCACGGTGGCACAGTGGTTGGCACTGCTGCCTCAATGTGCCAGGGACCCGAGTTCAGTTCCAACCTCAAGTCCGTGTGGAGTTTGTTTGCTCTCCCCGTGTCTGTATGGGTTTCCTCCAGTTTCCTCCCACACTCCAAACATGTATTAGGATAGGTTTATTGGCCCTTAATGTCAGGGAGATTAGCAGGGTAAATATGTGGGTTTACGGAGATAGGGCAAGAGTGGGATTGTTGTCAGTGCAGGCTCAATAGGCCAAATGGCCTCCTTTTACACTGTATGGATTCTGTGATTCTATAACCATGCCCCCATGAAAAGATTAAATACATTTAATACACGCCGAACGTTTCATAACAAGATATAGAAAATGCTAAACCACTGATCTATTAATAGAACTATTGACTTCAAATAGTAAACCAAAAGAAATATTTATGATTCGGATGCCGAGGGAGGACATGGCTCTCATAGACAATGTTGTGGGTAATCAGCTTTGCCCCTCATTTCACTTGCCCTTACTTTATTTATGTATCACTTCAGTCATGCCAGGAGGAAAAAAATGATGTGGGTGGAATTTAGCGGAATATATCAACCTTGCGCATGGGCAAAGGACATCAAAATGTCTCGTGGGCCGTATCCAAACCCAAATGGGCTGCACGTGGCCCTGGGGCCACAGGTTGCCCATCTCTGCTCTAAATGGTCAAGTTAAATTAAAATCCATTGCCCAGGCTTACTTACACACTTCAACCTGTATGTACGTCACTGTGCACCCACTGTTTTCCGAATTAAAATCCTGTAATTTCCAACTGGACATCGTTGTGGGAGCGTGACGAAGAGAGCAGCTGCTCAAGGAAATGGTATCAACTTATGTCACTGCAACTAGGAATGGGCAGTGAATGTAACCTTATCACTGTCACCCACACTTCAAGAGCAAAGCTTGATTAACTTATTGGTATGTCTGGTCATTATTACATGGAATGGCTAGTTAATATTGCTACTGAGACAGATTAACAACTTTTCTATTTTAGATCTCAAGGAGCTTTGAAGTAAATATGTTTGAATCAATTTTCTGTAAAATCCCAATGCCTTATTGATTTTTGCAGAGTAATTTTCAACAGCAGCAACCTGTCTCCTTAGAGCTGGGGGGGTGGGGAGTTGTGGATGTAGAGTGGGGGAGATAAATCCTTATATTTGGCTAATTTGTGGATTCCACTTCAAATAAATTATTTGATTTCTACTTATTTATTGATTGCTTATGAAGTGTTTTGTGTTGGATGATGAATAGCCCACTGAGATGAGAGAAATTATAAATATTGATCACCAAACTATCAATTGTTCATACTCGCAATTATCCCATTTGGGGATTACGTGACCGCGTTCTTATCGTTTGATTGTGTCCTGAATCTCTTGTCCAGTGTCTGGGAGACCAACTTGATATCTGTCATGCATAATTTGGTGCAGATGATTGCAAGAAATGTTACTTGAGTGGCTCAATTTAGTTTAACGGTAAACAAAGTATGTCCATTTTGCTTTGTATCATTGGAACTTAGGAATAGAGTAGCCCATTCAGTACTTTGAGTGTTGTATTATATCATGGCTCATCATAATTCAGTTCCATTTACCCATCCATTCTCCATATCCATTACCTGACAAAAACCTGTCTGCTGCAAAATTCAGCTTCTGTATTTCCAGTGCTCCGAATGCCATTTTGCATTCAAAATGATGTGACATTTCTAGCAGAGGCCATGTCTTCGGTCATTTAGTGAGGTCAACACCACTGGGGTTAAGAACATGCACCAGAAGTATGCAGAGCAAGGGTTTGTGACATCAGTCAGCATGTAGCATTTATTTGAATGTAGCTGTTGCAATTTCTGACCTCAACACTCTAGCTAAAGCCTTTGTTTAATCCCACACAGCTGAAGATGTATCCAGTAACAGGAAGGATCCCCCAGCAATGCTATTTAGAGAGATTATCAACCACTCTCATGGTAGATGCTAAATTTTTATATTATTTTCATGGGAGGTGAGCATTCCTGGCTAGGTCACCAAGCTTTACCCATCCCTAATTGCCCTTGAGAAGATGGTGATGAGCTGCCTTTTTGAACACTGCAGCTCATGTGCTATAGATACATCCACAGTGCTGTGGGGGAGGGAGTTCCAGGTTTTTAACCAATAGTTAAGGAATGACAGTATAGTCCTAACTGAAAATGTTGTGAGACTTGGAAAGGAAATTGCAGGCGGCAGTGACCCCATGCTTCCCTTACCTGTCCAGCTGGCAGAGTTTAAGGAAGATGTAGCAGCAAACCATCAGGCAGTAGCACAACTGTGGTAGTGTGGACTCTTTAAAGGGGCATTTTCTAGGGGTCATACGATCAGGCCAGACACTATGGATGTTGAGGCAGGAAGCTGAGCCAATCGAGTGTGAGGATGCATATTCCAGGTCGGGGAAGGATCTGTTTTTGAAGCCAGGAAGGAGTAATATTGTAAATTTATTGTTAATAAAACTTTTGTTCTTTAACCTCAGTGAGTAGTCCTCGACTTATTACATTGACAACAAGGAAAAATTTTCCAAATCCTTGAGGATCACAGTGCATATCTAAAGAGGGAAGAGTCTAAAGCATCAAAGAAAAAAGTTGCAAAGTACGGGCGCGTGTTAAAAACCTTTGATCAGGAAATTAGAACAATTCAACCCCTACATAGAAAACTGGGGACACATTACTTCTTTATAGCAAATGAGATAGCTGCAGAAAAGTAAAAAATTATTCTGCTCATAGTTTATGGTCCACAGACTTACAGCTTAATCAGAAATTTAACATCACCTATCCTCCAGAAACTGATTTTTAATCAGATAGTGGAGCTGGTTAAAAATCATTTCAAATCCTGACCCTCAATCATTACGGTGAGGTACAAATTTAACTCAGCAGTCCGTGAACTGGGGGAACAGTCTCAAGCTTTGTGGCCCAACTTTAGGAGAAATGTTAAGGGACTGTTTGCTCTGTGGCATAAATAGTCTAATGTAATAGTTAAATCATAAGGGGGCTTGAGTTGGACTGGTTAAGGTTTAGGCAGAAACGTGAGTTTTTGCCAGTAGTTTTTTGTGGAGGCTTTTATTGAAAGTTGTTTTGAATGTTGTGCAGCACCATTACACCAGCTTAACGCTGTTTAATTAGGAATTGGCTGCTTTTTTCTGTTAATAAAGACTTTGGAGTGGAGCCTAAAAGCCTGTGTCTATGTAACTTTGTCCTTTACAATTACTAGTCAAGAACTGACAATAAGAATATGCAGGAACATGCACCTTTTACACACCTCACAGAAATCTAGGAATGAACCCCAAAAAATCACCTTTGAGAGTTGAGAGCAGTCCGTTCAATGTGTGAAAAATGAGAAACTGGCATTGTGCATCTTAAATACTCTCATAGATTCATAGAATGAAACAGTGCAGAAGAACACCATTCAGCCCCTTAAGCCTATCCTCACAACAATCCCACCCAGGCCTTATCCACATAACCCCATGTATTTACCTTTCTAATCCCCCATCACCAAGGGGCAATTTAGCATGGCCAATCCACCTAACTCACATATCTTTGACTATTTCACAGAATCATAGAATCCCTACAGTGCAGAAGGGGGCCATTCGGCCCGCTGAGTTTGCACCCACCACAATCCCACTCAGGCCCTATTTCCAATACCCAATATATTCACTCTGCTAATCCCTTGACAGTAGGGTCAATTTAGCATGGCCAATCAATCTAACACTCTTCTTGAAAGTTGCAAAAGGTTGGTGTCCCGAGATTGCAGATTCAAACAGCATCTTGTCTCATGCCTGAGAATTGCTTCAAACCAGCAAAAGGCAGCACAGGGTCCCCAGAGAATTTCCATCTGCAGATCACCCTCTACTTTAGGTAAGAGATAGGTAGCTGGTAATTCCAGGTTTCTCTCCTGATCCCTCTGGCAGATAGGAAACATTACACTGGCAGAGGCCAAATCTTTTAGATTAAACGCAATCAATCAGCTTTATCAAATAGTAAGATTTATGCAAATAACAAATTTCCGGTGAACTATAATACTTCACTGTGTATCTTTCAAACAATAAATGTCAGGATTCTTTAGCAGCTTTTTGCAGGTTTTTAAACAATCTGGACAGCACGATGATGGATAGGTGAAATTATTTTATGTGAGAAACAAGGCCAAGATCTTTATAGGCCCTGCAAAGAGAAAGAAGCTGAGAAGCAGGAATTATAACCCTGCATAATGTATTTCTCGTTCTCTGTGAAAAGTTGAAGGAAGCTTGTGTAATATTGCTTGTGTTACTTTCAGTTTAGATGGATATGGGTTGGGGGGGTGGCGGGGGGGATGTTGGTGGTAGGGTGATCTTATCAAAGTGTTTAAAATAATAAAGGGATTCAATGGGGTTGATACAGAGAAACATTAGGATGAAATTCTCCAGGCCTTCCTGCCAGTGGGATTTTCCAGTCTTGCTGAGGTTGACCTCAGCGGTGGTTAGCACTGCTGCCTCACAGCGCCAGGGACCCGGGTTCAATTCCAGCCTCGATTCACTGTCTGTGTGGAGTTTGCACATTCTCCCCATGTCTACATGGGTTTCCACCACATGCTCCAGTCTCCTCCCGCCCTCCAAAGATGTACGGATTAGGTTGACTGGCCATGCTAAATTTTCCCTTAGTGTCGGGGGGATTAGCAGGATAAATATGTGGGGTTAGAGAAATAGGGATGGGATTGTTGTCAGTGCAGACTAGCTGGGCCAAATGCTCTCCTTCTTAATTATAGGGATTCTATGGTTCCCCAACAGCGGCATGGGCGAGGATTGTAAATCACCAACATGGGTTAAACGGAATGGTTCAAACATGGATGAAAGAACTGAATTCCAGGGATGAGGTGACAGTGACAGCCCTTGGCATTAAGTCTGCATTTGACCAAGAGTGGCATAAAAGAGCTCTAGCGAAACTGGAGTCAAAGGCATCGGGAGCAAACACTCCACTGGTTGAAGTCATACCTGGTACCATCGGAAGGTTGTGGTTGTGGAGGGTCAGTCATCTCAGCTCCAGGATATCTGTGCAGGAGTTCCTCAGGGTGGTGTCCCAGGCCCAACAATCTTCAGCTGCTTCATCAATGACTTTCCTCCTGCATAAGGTCGGAAGTGGAGATGTTTGCCAATGATTGCAAAATGTTCGTGACTCCTCAGATACTGAAGCAGTCCATATCCAAATGCAACAAGATCTGGACAATACCCAGGTTTGGGCTGACAAGTGGCAAGTAACATTTGTGCCACACAAATGCTAGGCAATGACCATCAACAAAAAAGACACTCTAACCACCGGCCCTTGACGTTCAATGGCGTTACCATCACTGAACCCCTGACTATCAATATCCTTAGGGTTACCATTGACCAGAAACTCAACTGGACTCACCACATGAAATTTGTGGCTACAAGAGCAGATCAGAGACTAGGAATACTTCAATGAGTAACTCGTCTCCTGACTCCGCAAAGCCTATCCACCATTTACAAGGCACAAGTCAGGAGTGTGATGGAATACTCCCCATTTGCCTGGATGGGTGCAACTCCAACAACACTCAAGAAGCTTGATGCCGTCCAGGACAAAACAGCCCGCTTGATGGGCACATCCACAAGCCTCCACTTGCTCCACCACCAACGCTCTGTACCAGCAGTGTGTACTATCTACAAGATGCACTGCAGCAATTCACCAAAGATCCTTAGGTTCAAACTCACGACCACTTCCATCTCGAAGGACAAAGGTAGCAAATACATGAGAACATCATCACCTGCAAGTTCCCCTCCAAGCCACTCACCATCCTGACTTGGAAATATATCGTCATTCCTTCACAGTCGCTAGGTCAAAATCCTGGAATTCCCTCCCTAACAGCATTGTGGGTCAACCCACAGAACATGGACTGCCACGATTCAAGAAGGCAGCTCACCACCATCTTCTCAAGGCCAACTAGGGATAGGCAATAAATGCTGGCCTGCCAGTAACACCCATGTCTCACTAATGAATAAAGATCCTGCCGGCAGCCACCTATGCCATTGTATAACCCACCACAGGGGGGGAATTCCACCAACTTTTATCATGGGTACTTATGCAATATCAGGTGAGGTGGGGGTGCAGGAAAGAGGGAGAATGGTGGGCAGGTGGAATGGCAAAACCTTGAGGTTAGAAGTGAAATTGGGAAGTATTATTTCTCACCAAAGGGTGGTGGAGATTGGAATCTCTCTTGCCCAAAAGAGCCAGGGATATCAGGTCAGCTGGAATGTTCAAAAGTGGGAGAAATTTGATAGCCCATGAAAAAGAGCATGGCATCTTGCTATTGGTTTATTTGGTAGTAAACGCCACTAGCTTTCAGAACGCTGTTCCTTCGTCAAGTGAGTGGAGTGTTCTGATCACAGTGGCATCCACAGTCCAGTGCCAGCGTACAATCACGTGCATCCTGCTATTAATTGAGCGTAGCATGTAGCCCAATACCAAACAGACTATTGACTGCATATGTCACTAAAAGGCAATTGTCTCTGTGGTGGTAACACCACTTATAGCTAACCTGCATGATTTAAAGCCAGCTGAACGATGGGGGACATTCTAACTTCAACAGATGCTGGAACAAATTTCTATTCAGACCCAAATCAAAGACAACAAATCCTTCAATGGCCTCTTTAAACTGTCAGTCAAACTGTGAACTCAGAAACCCCTGCTGACATAATTATAGCTTTTGAAACTCAGCAAATGGTCATTGCCTGACTTGTGTGGAGGAAATGTTACTTGGTGAAGTGAGAGCGGTTGCCCTTGAAATAAAAGCAGGATTTGACCACTTATTGCATCAAGGAACACTAGCCAAACTGGAGCCATTGGGAATCAGAGGGCAAACTTTCCACTAGATGGAGTGATACCTGGCACAGAGGAGGATGGTTGTGGTGGTTTGAAGTCAGTGATCTCATTTCCAGGACATCACAGGAGTTCCACACGATGGTGCACTAGGACCAGCCATCTTCAGCTGCTTCATCATGATCTTCCTTCCATCATTCGGTCATAAGTGGGAATGTTTACTGATGATTGCACAATGTTCAGTGCAATTCACGGCTCCTCTGATACTGAGAAGGTCCTTGTCCAAATGCAGCAAGACCTGGGCTTGGGACTTCCCTGTCAGGGCGTCATGCTACAGCATCAGCCATAAAATTCAGCCCCTTCACTCGCATCTTTGCCCTTATAGCTTTCCCCTTTCAGTACTCAGGGACTCCAACTAAGGGAGCCAATGGTGTAGGAGCAAGAAGAGGCAGAAAAAGAAGAGATTTTTGATGAAGAAATGGACTGGCACTCCTGAGGTTGCCAACCCTCCTGGACTGACCAGGAGTTTACCAGAATCAGCATCTATCTCCCAGTAACCATAGTAAGCAATCCAGGAGAATTGGGATATGCAAAATGTTCATGAGTGTAGAAGGAGTGAGTGGATGGATTTAACAAACAGCCAAGACTTTTGCCCCAGGGTGACGATGGCCACTGGATATTTTCAGAGTGCCAATTCTACTTCGGGTAAAGATGGCAGACACCAGAGTTGGACTGAAGCTGCCAAGCTCCCTGTAGAGCCGGGGCATTGCTTTGGATTCACTCCTCAGCCACAGCACTACAAGAACGGAAAACGTGCAGGCGGGGAGCACTGCATTGTGGGATTAGTTCTCACTGAAAGGCCATTCTTTCCTGGGCAGACTGCGAGGCAGATGTGGGCCTCAACCTGAAATCTACTGAGTGCCTGAGCCTGGGGGAGTGGAACAGCACTGGGCTCCACTGCTCTCAACCTGGCTGGGAGACCAATGGCATCAGTCAAGGAAGGGATAGATGAAGTCAGGAGTCAGGGGATATCTTCGGAATCCGTCCAGCCAGAGTTAGCGATCTCAACACATTCTGACACTGTGTATACTTTAGAGTGTGGCTTAGAAGTGGATCCACATATGTCCAGACACTGTATACAAAGTGGCCTGCAGCCAAGGCAATGCAGATTCCAGCACGTCACACACAAGTTCGCTGCAGATCATTCAGCTCAGGCCTTTGATGGACATCCTTTCATCCCTGTAAGTTTGGTTTGATTTGATTTATTATTGTCACAGTTTCTGGTATAGAATGAAAAGTATTGATTCTTGCGCACTATACAGACAAAGCATACCATTTATAGAACACAGAGGGAAGAAGGAAAGGAGAGGGTGCAGGATGTAGCGTTACAGTCATAGCCAGGATGAAGAGAAAGATCAGCTTAATATAATGTACATCCATTCAAAAGTCTGATGGCAGCAGCAAAGAAGCTGTTCTTGAGTCAGTTGGTACATGACCTCAGACCTTTTCGTCTTTTTCCCAACGGAAGAAGGTGGAACAGAGAATGTCCGGGGTGCATGGAGTGCTTAATTATGCTGGCTGCTTTTCTGGGGTAGTGGGAAGTGTAGATGGAGTCAATGGATGGGTGCTGGTTTGCGTGATGGATTGGGCTACTGTTCATAACCCTTTGTAGTTTCTTGCAATCTTGGTCGAAACAGGAGCCATACCAAGCTGTGATACGACCAGAAAGAATGGTCTCTATGGTGCACCTGTACAAATGATGGACATACAGAAAATCCTTTGGGAATGAGACACTTCCATGCGGGTCACATTTTCTGATGGCTGAAGTGACCAATCTGTGAGAGGCAGACTCTGCCATAGGTACTACATATGAAGTGGTTGCCAGTTGTCGTGAGTTGTTGCCAGTGTTGGTGCCCACCACCTCGCCACTGTAGCCACTGATCATTATGGTAGAGACACAGGCCACAGGTGAAGTTGTTATTTTATTCTACAATTGACTAGTGTCTCCCTGGTGTGAAACTCAATGATTTGAGCCGCCATGTAATGTGGAATTGGCTAACTGGGTGTTATTTAGTGCAATTAAGGGTGGAGATGCTACAGCCTTAATCAAAGTTTTCTTATAGTCAGAGAGAACAAATTACGGGCATCGGAGGGATAAATCACGAGTCTTTGTGGCTCAGGTCCCATGTGATCAACTCACAAGGTATCATAGTGCAGAGGACCAATCTGACCCAGACGTGCTGCAGTTTCATAAAATCATCGAATCCTGACAGTTAAAAAGTGCAGAAGAGGCCATTCAACCCATCAAGCCTGCACCAACTCTCTGACATTGCATTTTACCCAGACCGCATCTCCATAACCATAGGTATTTACCCCACTAACCTACACATCATGGGATGCTGAGGGGCAATTGAGCATGGCCAATCCACATAAGCTGCACACCTTTGGACTGTGGGAGGAAAATGGAGCACCTAGAGGAAAGCCACGGGACAATGTGCAAACTCCACACTGACAATCACCCAAGGTCAGAATTGAACCCAGGTCCTAAGCGCTGTGAGGTAGCAGTACTGGCTACAGTGCCACTGTGCCACTCTTCTATCTTCACTTTCATTCTGGCCAGATGGGGCAGTGTACAGAAAATGACTAATAGGCACACACACACACACACACACACACACACACAATGCTAGGTGCGTTGGTAGAAAGTGGGTCTGAGGAAGTGCATAGTTGTAGAATCAGCCTTTTTATCCTTGCAGAAAGTAATTTCTGAATTGTAGAGAGTGTGTGCTAAATAGTGTGCATGATTTACAATGTATAGGCGAGAAAGCGTTATGCAGTATTTAAGGGTTAGCTAAGCAATGCTTAAACTAGTTCCGCAGTATTAAGTATACTCATCAATCCACAGTTTTACTGATTTATTTGTCTGCAATACAGCCGGTGCACAATGAAACTCCAGTGAAGCAGAGGCAGCACTAATCTGGATAGAACCTTTTAACAGTGCTAAACAGCTAGTTAAACTCCTGAAATAGTGTGTGTCAGCCCAGTTCAGCTGTTCAATGAGTGATTTAGGCGTAGCAAGAGAGAAAGAAAGTGTCATTTTGACAGCCAGGTGCTGGAAGATTTCCTGTAAGGAAGGGAAGTATATCCAAGACAGATGGTAATCCTCCATCTATTGTCCCCCAAAACATCTGGAACAGCAGGCACTGAGGGAAATACAGAGCAAGTCATGATGTCCCCAGAACCTGCATGACTTGTCAAGATGCAAAAAGAGACTGGCAGGACTGAAAAACATCCTGCTGAAGCAAGTCAAGACTAATAATAATTTGCAGACCAACATCTGCCGCAAGTAGACACGTGGCAATCTTCTTGCTCTGACCTCCTCTTTTATGCAAATCAGGATGTTAACTAAGTCAGTGCTGGCTAAGGCAATGAACGACTGGAATAAATTTGAATACTTAAGTATAGCAAAAAGGTACAACATCAACATTTTTTTTAATGTTTTAGCCAATCTCGGTGTACTGATAATTGCTAAATTATGTTCATGCCGTAAATGCATTCAGCTTAACTTAAAAAAAAATACATTTTGAACTGAGGCTTGCATACATCACTGAGGATATGCAGCTCCATTACACTGTTGGTACTGTATGTGCTTTCAGTATGTAAATATGCCTCTGTTGCTTGCAGGACAGGATGATCTTTAAGTGCCTGATTTTACCCCAACCTTGTGGATAAAGGGCCCAACAGTACAAGTCACAATGGAATAATTGGCTGAGAAAGCAGTGAGGGAGTGGAAGATATTGTCATCTCCTTCAAAATACCACCAGGAAGCTGCATGCATGTCAGATGATGGAGGTGGTGGTAAAGTTGAGACTTTTCCAGCTCTTTGGGGACAAGCTGAGAGACTGGGAGGCTGATTTGGGACTTTGGGGGGGGGGGGGGGGGGGGGGGGGGTTGGGGGGGGGGATGGGCTGTAAAATGGGACTAAGAGGAAAGAGGGTGGCGAAGTTTATGGATGGCTTACCCTTTCTGAGACCATTTAATTGGACAATTAACAGCACTTTCTACCTTCATTGGCAATTGACCAGGTAGGGGAGGGTCTCCTCCACTTTGGGAAACAACCAGGCAAACCCTGACAGCCTCAACAAGGACCCCCATATTTGGGCACTCTTTTGTAGCAATGAACATACCCATAGCAACAGTGGCCTCACCACCTAGAATCCCACCTTGCCAGGGCTAGTCAGGAAGGCCTCCATGCCCCCAGACATCACTTACCTGGTTCTGAGGATGCTGTCCATCCATTACGTCCTCATTTTCCTGGTTTGGTTCCAGCAGCGACCACCAACATGATGTGGCCCTGTGTCCCTCTGAAACCAAAACAAAGCTGTATTCCACAAGTGGGAGTGAGAACTTCTATTGCAATAGTTCATTTTATGTCTGCATTCATCATTTTCCTGATTTGCTGAACTATGAATACTTCCAGTAATGTGGAATTCACAGGGATTTTACAAACACAGGCGGCACGGTGACACAGTGTTTAGCTGTCTCACAGCGCCAGGGACCTGGGGTGACTGTGTGGAGTTTGCACATTGTCTCTGTCTCTGTATGGGTTTCCTCCAAGTGCTCCGGCTTCCTTCCACACTCCAAAGATGTGTGGGTTAGGTTAATTGGCCATGGTAAATTGCACCTTAGTGTCAGGGTGACTGGCAGGGTAAATACGTGGGGTTACAGTGATAGGATCTAGGTGGGATTGTTGTCAATGCAGGCTTAATGGGCTGAATGGCCTCCTTCCCCATAGAATATAGGGATTCTATGATTCAATGGATTCATCGAGGAGAGGGCTTGTCAATCTAATTTATTTGGCGTTTTTTGTCAGCGTGACAAAGACGCTCACTAAAGGTAAGGCTGTGGTGGATGGAATGAACTTGGACTTCTCTAAGGCCTTTGATGCACTTTCCAGATGTAAGGCTGGCATTAAAGTTAAAGCAGAATCCCAGTCCTCACTAGGTAAAATTTTCCAACCGTGGTGAGGATTTCTGATGAGGAAACCTGGAAGTTTCAGTTTCCCAAGTCTCTGTGGAGTTTTACGGTCAAAGGTGGCATTGAAGGTTGAAGCGCAATAGGGGGGATGGAGGCACTTACTTTTGCGACTGATGCACGAGGACTCCAAGGTCTTATTGAATATTCACCTCTCTCAATTTACACCCATTCAAGTAATAATCTATCTTCCTATAATTGTTACCAAAGTGGATAAGCTCAATTTATCTACAGTAGAATTGACAGTATTACAGTTGATAAGGAGGATGTGCTGGATATTCTGGAGGGTCTGAAAATAGATAAGTCCCCTGGTCCGGATGGGATTTACCCCAGGATTCTCTGGGAGGCAAGAGAAGTGATTGCAGAGCCTCTGGCTCTGATCTTCAGGTCATCGTTGGCCTCTGGTATAGTACCGGAAGATTGGAGGTTAGCGAATGTTGTCCCATTGTTTAAGAAGGGGAACAGAGACTTCCCTGGAAATTATAAACCGGTGAGTCTCACTTCTGTTGTGGGCAAGGTTTTAGAAAAAATTATTAGGGATAGGATTTATAGTTATTTGGAGAGTAATAAATTGATTGGAGATAGTCAGCATGGTTTTGTGGCGGGTAGGTCGTGCCTTACTAACCTTATTGAGTTTTTTGAGAAAGTGACCAAAGAGGTGGATGGGGGTAAGGCAGTGGACGTGGTGTATATGGATTTTAGTAAGGCGTTTGATAAGGTTCACCATGGTAGGCTTCTGCAGAAAATGCAGATGTATGGGATTGGGGGTGATCTAGGGAATTGGATCAGGAATTGGCTAGCGGATAGGAGACAGAGGGTGGTGGTTGATGGTAATTATTCATCATGGAGTTCGGTTACGAGTGGTGTGCCTCAGGGATCTGTTTTGGGGCCACTGCTGTTGGTAATTTTTATTAATGATCTGGATGAGGGTATAGTTGGGTGGATTAGTAAATTTGCTGATGACACCAAAGTCAGAGGTGTGGTAGATAGTGAGGAAGGGTGTCATAGTTTGCAGGAAGACTTAGACAGGTTGCAGAGCTGGGCCGAGAGGTGGCGGATGGAGTTTAATGCGGAGAAGTGTGAGGTAATTCACTTTGGTAGGAATAACAGATGTGTCGAGTATAGGGCTAACGGGAGGACTTTGAATAGTGTGGATGAGCAGAGGGATCTAGGTGTATGTGTACATAGATCCCTGAAAGTTGGGAATCAAGTAGATAAGGTTGTTAAGAAGGCATACGGTGTCTTGGCGTTTATTGGTAGGGGGATTGAATTTAGGAGTCGCAGCGTCATGTTGCAACTGTACACAACTCTGGTGCGGCCGCACTTGGAGTACTGTGTGCAGTTCTGGTCCCCACATTACAGGAAGGATGTGGAGGCTTTGGAGAGGGTGCAGAGGAGGTTTACCAGGATGTTGCCTGGTATGGAGGGGAGGTCCTATGAGGAGAGGCTGAGGGATTTGGGGTTGTTTTCGCTGGAAAGAAGGCGGCTAAGAGGGGATCTTATTGAAACATATAAGATGATTAGAGGTTTAGATAGGGTGGATAGTGATAGCCTTTTTCCTCTGATGGAGAAATCTAGCACGAGGGGGCGTGGCTTTAAATTAAGGGGGGGTAGTTATAGGACAGATGTCAGGGGTAGGTTCTTTACCCAGAGGGTGGTGAGGGATTGGAATGCCCTGCCTGCTGCAGCTGTAAATGCACCTAGTTTGGGGGCGTTTAAGAGATCCGTGGATAGGTTTATGGACGAAAAGGGATTGGTTTAGGTTAGTGGGTCATTGTTTTTTAACTGGTCGGCGCAACATCGTGGGCCGAAGGGCCTGTTCTGCGCTGTAGTGTTCTATGTTCTATGTTCTATGTTCTATTATATTGCATCTGTCATGCAGATGCCCACACACTCAACCTGTCCAAATCATGCTGAAGCATCTCTGCATCCTCTTCACCCAATTTTGTATCATCTGGAAATTCATTCAGTTCCTTCTTCCAAATCATTAATATATAATGTGAACAGTTGGGGTCCTAGCATAGATCCCTGCCAATCTCCTCCTCTCTTAATACATACATGAGCTAAGTTCTTATAAACATAAACTTGTTTATGACTCATAGAATCCCCACAGTGCAGAAGGAGGCCATTCAGCCCATTGAGCCTGCATCAACAACAATCCCATGCAGGCCCTATCTCCGTAGCCTCAATATTTACCCTGCTAGCCTCCCTGAACTAAGGCGGGGGGTGGGGTGGGGGGGGGAGGGGCAGCATGGCCAATCGATATAACCTGGAACAAAGTGAATGAAGGTGGTAAACTGCAAAGCTGAATGGGATAAACTATGGGAGGATTTAAATTACTTGGATCTGGCAGGTTAAATTCAATGTAGAGAAATGTTTCCACTGAAAGATAAAACAAAATTCAGGAGGTAACCATTACTTTAAATAGAACAAAAAATCTGCACAGACAATGAAAGAGATCTGGGGAGTAAAGGAAATAAGATGTCAGGAGCTATTAAAAGGGAAATATTCAGCCAAAGTAGCGATTGACTGGGTTAGACAGTTTGATTGTAAAGAGCAATTATATAAATTGGATATATTGTCACTAATAAACAGAAGGTTGGGAGGTGAAATAATTATAACTTTTTAGAATCAAAAACAAACTAGATAGTGTAGACCAAAGTAAGTGCTTTTGTTTTGTTCGAAACAGAAGAAGCAAAGGAGCTGGCCTACGCCTGAAGGGGAGGTAGTGTTGGCCTCGAAACTTAATGACACATGGCTGTTTTTCAGGCACTAAATCTCTTCCATAATTCCATATATCAGACATGTACCCATTATGAGCCAGAATAATGTTGCTTACCAGGCCAAGGAAATAGGCAAAGGGGGCCCATGCCTGAAAGGGCCCATGTCCTTTTATATATACAAATAAGGGTCTTAACCCTTGTTTGAAGACTAATGTGCAAAATTGGGTTTCCTAAACAGACCTGGCACCAGGCCAGCTGTAATCAGGAAATCATGCCTACTTGTGGCCTCTCTACACCATCAAGAGCAAAAATACTTATCTCACTGGCAAGTTGCCTAAGTTATTCTCAAAGGCCATTATTTCACTCCAGAGGTGTTACATCAATGGAACATATTGGGATATAATATATGAGAATTTGAGGCACAACATATGGCTAGTGTAGCTTGATCGGAAGGAACAAATGATTTTGGATCTGTGGTTCCCACAGCTTTCCACCATTAGTGGGTTTCCCTTACCTGCTGGCCAGTTCTGTTATAGATTAACTGATAGAGATTGATTGCTATGATCAGTCAACAACACCATTGGATCATGCCACTGAACTGCCAGGGTGGCATGAGGTAAAATAACTGAACACCAAGGCCTTATATTGATAAAAAAAATTCTGATATCAATTGTAGAACTTAGACAGGATTTCCTGTTGTTAAATGCCCTGTTGCCTCTTTGCTTGACTCATGCTGCTAAGAACACACTTGTTGTATAGAAAATATAATAATTGTACATTTTATCCACTGTGTCATTTTTTTGTTACATAAAAGGCAGGAATTATCATTTGTAATATTAACAGAGGAACACTTAATGCATTAGGGGGCATTGAAAGCCTCAAACCTTTAGCACGTACTGAGTTAGTGTCTCCATTAAAAGAATACACAGAGGAATATCACGTCAACACTAGCCTGTGTCTGTTACTACAGCTATCAAAACTTCCAGGCCCAGAGTATGTGTTATCCCAGAGACTGCACAAATGCTGAAACTGTACTGAAATTTATGCTATTTTTCCGATGATCTTGTTGAGAGATACTCATTCTGATTTTCTGACAACATTATTACCTCATGCCAGAACATAAAAACTGGCATAAATCAAGTACATGAGCAGGTCAAGTTTCACTACAGGGGCTCAGTGGAATATCAACAGAGCAGCGGACATCCACAGCCACCCACAGAATTAGTAATGCCTAAGATGCGGCCCAGTGGCATAGTGGTTAGCGCCGCTGCCTCACAGAGCCAGGGACCAATGTTCAATTCCAGCTTCGGGTAATCATCTGTGTGGAGTTTGCACATTCTCCCAGTGTCTGTGTGGGTTTCATCTGGGTGCTCCGGTTTCCTTCATAGTCCAGAGATGTGTGGATTAGATGGATTGTTCATGCTAAGTTGCCCCTTAGTGTCAGTGGGACTAGCTAGGGTAAATGCATGGGGTTGTGGGGATAGGGCCTTGGTGGGATTGTGGGCAGTGTAGACCCAGTGGGCCGAATGGCCTCCTTCAGAGCTGTCAGACTCTATGCTCGTTTGGAGATTCTCTTCCCCCTGTCTGTGGGTGGTGGGGAGTTGACCAGAGGAATGGGGTTAGGTGGGAGGAGTGGTGCTTGTTGAGTCTGTGAATGACCATTTTCATAACAAGCCATGAGAGAAATGTCAGGCCCGATTCTCCGACCCCTGCAGACGGCTGTCGGAAATCTCAATGCCCGGGTGAATGGAAAACCGGAATTCCCAACGGGCATGAAATCTCTCAGGATTCACCCAACCTGCCCCGCCGGCCCTGATGGGGTTCCTACCCAAAGCGAGTGGCAATCCGATAATTATACAAACCCGCCAGTTTGAATGTCGTTAGTGGACTTGACAGGCCACTCACCAGCCTCTCACCAATCAACCGGCCTGCTGGCAGGAACAGCAGATTTTACATCTGCTACCTACAAGTGGGGACATGGCATGCTGGACCTCGAGGATCCAGGGAAGCACCATCAACCTCTCTGAGAAAAGGGCATCCTCACTCCCTCACACACCCAAATCATGGGTCAATCCGTACCACACACACACACACACACACACACACACACACACACACACACACACACACACACACACACACACACACACACACACACACACACACCACTGTTTCAATGATTTAAAAGCCTGCTAGGTGACCAGGGGACATGGAGATTGAAGTGACTTGGCCGCTTCAGAATTTTCACAGCTATTAGGCAGGAATGCAAATACTGATCACAGGGCTGCTGGAAATCACCATGCCAGGGATAATCTTCAGGTCTGCCAGGGAGAGACATGAGGTCAACCTCTTGCCCACAGGCCAACCCACCCAACTGCCAGGATCCCTGGAGGACTATTTCTCATGATGTGGAGATGCCGGCGTTGGACTGGGGTAAACACAGTAAGAAGTCTGATAAGACCAGGTGGACTTAAACCTGGTGTTGTCAGACTTCTTACTGGACTATTTCTCTGCAGCCTGACATCAGGAGAGGGGTAAATGGCCACTAGACCTATCTCCTCAAGCTCCCGCTTGGGATCCAGGGCACCAAGACAAGGTATCAATGCCAGGGTGCCAGAGGGTAGTGCATTATGGGTACTGCTAAAGTACATGGCCTGAAAATGGGCTGAGTAGATCATCAGAGGGGGAAGGAGCCTGAGTGGGTTGTCTGAGGGGAAAGGGGGCCTGGGTGGGTTGTCCTAGGGAGAAGAGGGCCTGAATGGTGGGTCTGAGAGGGGAATCAGCTCGTCACTCTCATACCTGTATAATTTTGGGGAAGTGGGTGGCCCATTGTTTGTGGGTGGGGGGAGGATGCCCCTCTTTGGCAAGAGGTTGGTTAATGCTTCCCTGCTCAGTGGAGGAGGACACTATTTCATTTTTCTGTTGAAATAGAAACATAGAAGATAGGAGCAGGAGGATTCCATATGATCCTTTGATCCTGCTCCGCCATGCATCACGATCATGGCTGGTGTCCAACTCAATAGCCTGTTCCTGCTTTCTCCCCATAATCTTTGATCCAATTTGCCCCAAATGCTATATCTAGCAGCCTCTTGAACACATTCAATATTTTGGCATCAACTACTTCCTGTGGTAATGAATTCCACAAGCTCACCACTCTTGGGTGACGAAATGTCTCCTTACCTCCATCCTAAATGGTCTACCCTGAATCCTTAGACTGAGAGCCCTGGTTCTGGACTCCCCCACCACTAGGGACATCTACCTTGTCTAGTCCTGTTAGAATTTTATAAGTGTCTATGAGATCCCCCCCTCATTCGTATGAACTCCAGCAAAATTATACTCATCTCCAATTCTCTCCCATTGTCTCCACTAGAGTTGGTAATTTATTTATGTATGCTTCAGAAGTAACTTTGTCTGGAATGGGGTACAGTTCTATTGTCCCTCTTACAGTATTATCCACCAGCAACTTAACTGGTGACTGACTTTAGCCACCTTGGATTGGTATGTCTATGTTAAAAAAACACAACAATCTTATTCAAAGTTCAATGTTTCCAGTTGTAATTCAATAGTTTTCCTTCATTATTTTGACACTATTCCCTATTTTGTACGATTGCACAAAGTCAAAGTCAATGGCCCCCTTGGCATAATAAAAGGTTACAGTATGGAAGGAGGCCATTTAGCAGTTAAGCCTGCATCTTCACTCACCTAGTGCTACTCCCATCCCTTTTGCCCACAGCCCTGCAAATACATCCTTTCAGATAATGGGTACAATTCCTATCTGAAAGCTACAATTTAATCTGCATTCGCTGTACTCTCAGACAGCGTATTTCCGATCGTAATCACTCACTGCGTTAAAACAGTTTTCTTCTTGTCATCATTGCATCTTTTGCTACATTACATTAAACTTTTCCGATTCTTAAACCTTCCATCAATGGGAACATTTTTGTTCTATCTATTCTGTTAGACGCCCATGATTTGGGCACCTCTATAAAATCTCAACCTTCTCTTCTCCAAGGAGAACAACTCCAGCTTCTCCAAGCTGTCTACATAACGGAAGATGCTTAACCCTGACACCATTCCTGTGAATCATTTCTGCACTCTCCCTGATGTCTTCATATCATTCTTAAGTGCAGTGCCCAGGACTGGATGCAATACTCCAGATGACGCTGAAACAGTATTTTGTGTAGGTTTAACATAACTTCTTTGCATTTGTACTCTTTACACTTATTATTAAAGCCCAGGATGCCATATACGCATCCTGGCACCTTCAATGAATTGTGTACGTATACCCTCAGATCCCACTGTTCCTACACCCCTTTTAGGATTGTAACCTTTACTCCATATTACCTCTTCAGTTCCCTCCTAACAAAATGAATCACTTCACACTTTACTGCATTAAATTTCATTTGCCACTTGTTTGCCCATTTCCGACAACGTACGTCCTTTTTAAATTTAATAATATCCTCCTTACGGTTCACAATGCTTTTGTATGGTCCGTTAATTGTGAATTTATCCGTTGTTCCAAGCAGTTTAATTACATCGAAGAGAATGTGCATTAATCTGTTTGTTTTTAAAGTAGCCTCATTCTGATCATTTATACACTAGCCGTGCACAACCACTGGCACAGTGAGAACAACGGTTCATTGCCGACTGCCTCACACAACTGCTCACTGCCCCTCAAACCAGGATGTCCTTCATTCTCCAATCCATTATGTTGATTTTCCCATTTCATTTGCTGTTAGATTCTATCCAGAATTATTTTCTAATAACTCTTTCTTTTATTGAACTTAGTCTCTCTGGAATAGCTCAGCTACTTAATATTGAATTACGTTCTTCAGGTGATAAATCATTTCAGACAATCCAAGGTGAGTGTCGAGGGGTGTGGGGGAGGGGGGGTGCAAGGTGGCTGGGGAGAAATGGTCATTTTGCCATTGCCATAGTAACTGTTCTTTCCCGCAGTTCCACACCAGGTGACCTGTTATCCCTCAGATTTGTTGTCTTTTTTTTCGTATTGTATGAAATAAACTATCCATTCAGGACTGTGGTTTTGAAAGCAAGTCTCCAGGGTCCGTACATCAGTTCCTGTAAGCTAGAGCAAGCGGCATCATCTAATTATCTGGAAATAAATGCAGACAGTGCTGCATTGCTCTCCTTTTATTAGCCTCTAAACGAAAATAAACTGAAATAAAGCTGCACTGTGAGATTCCGCCCAGTGTGATTCAACCTTTTAAATAATATTTATCTTACCATTTTAATACTAGAATCTCAATTTCCCATCATAGGTGCATTTAATCCCTTACCTGGTCTCAGGCCATCCCCTCAACTGCAGCCTAGTGACTCTATCATTTCCCTCAACAGACAAGTTCTAAATAATGCAGACAGAGAGAGTTTAGCTACAGTCTAAAATCTAAGATTATGGCACACCAGTTCAGCCTAGAATTCAACAAAGAACAAAGAAAATTACAGCACAGGCACAGGCACTTTGGCCCTCCAAGCTTGTACCAACTATACTACCCGTCTGAACCAAAACCCTTGACTCTTCCAGGGACCATATCCCTCTATTCCTATCCTATTCATGTATTTTTCAAGATGCCCCTTAAAATTCACTTTCATATCTGCTTCCATTACTTCCCCCAGCACCAGGCACTCACCACCTCTGTGTAAAAAGCTTGCTTTGTACATCTCCTTTAAACCTTACCCCTCACTCCTTAAACCTATGCCCTTTAGTAATTGATTCTTCACACCACATTGATACACGATCAATACACACCATCAGGAAGCAGATGGACCAATATCAGATTTTTATTCAGCACAAGGCTAAGGGCAGATATGTATCCTGGATAGGTTAACGTTACATTAGAATCCAGCTCAAAATGAGACCGGGACGAAAACCTACACTGGATGAGGTCAATGCCATAGGTGGCATAAGATGAGGTCAGGCTTATAGGTGGCAGGAGTTGATTCCAGATCCATATCCTACACAGAATAAGGTCTTTTTCATTTTGTTCTTTTCATGGGATGTGAACATTGCTGCCCAGGTCAATATTTATTGCCCATCTTTAATAGTCTTTGTGAAGGCTGTGCTGAATTGTAGTCTTGAACCGCTGAAGTTCATGTGATAACAGTGCTGTTAAGGAAAAGAGTTCTAGGATTTTGACCCAATGACAGTGAAGGAACGATGATAGAGTTTCAAGTCAGGATGATGTGTGGCTTGGAAGGGAACTTGCCAGTGATTGTATTTCCAGGTTTGTATTATCCTTGTCTTTCATGGGTTTGGAAGATGCTGTTGAAAGAGCTTTGGTGATCTGCTGCAGTGCATCTTGTAGATGGTACACACTGTTGCCATTGTACATCAATGATGGAGGGAGAGAATGACTAAGGTGGTGGAAGATGTGCTAATCGAGCAGGTGCTAGATCCTGCATTATGTGAAACTTCTTGAGCATTGTTGGAACTGTACTCATCCATCAAACTCCTGACTTGTGCCTTACAGATGGCGGACAGGCTTTGGGGAGTCAGGAGGTGGGCTGATCACTGCAGAATTCCAAGTTCCTGACCTGCTTTCGTAGCTGCAGTATTCCTATGGCTCATCCAGTTCAGTTTCCGGTCAATGGAATATGTTGATATTGGGAATTCAATAATGATTAATGTCACTGATTGTCAAGGGGAGAGGGTTGGATTCTCTCCTGTTGAAGATGGTCATTGCCTGGCATTTGTGTGGTGCTAATGTTGCTTGTCACTTATCAGCCTATTGTTGGAGTCACCTCTGGCACAGGACTAGTTTGAGCTTAGATTCAGCAGAGTGGAATGGTTCCATCACTTCCATCAGATATTGAGCTCAATGTTTTATCCTTCCTGGCATGAGGGTTGACCTCTGCTCAGTGATCTCCCACCACCACTGTCGGACCATTATTGAATAGAAGTGTTTATTCAATGATGCCAGGGTTTGCATTTCCACCATTCTGTCCAGATTTCCATGTTGTGGGTTAATCAATCATTCTGCGATGAACCTCCAGACCTCATTCCTAATTTCCACTAGTTTAAATCTACTTATCCTTCTTCAAAGTTTCATTAAAAGTAATTTTTCTAGATGAATATTTCCTATATCATTCACTATCTCACCTAACTCTATAAAATCTCACCTCTGTTTTCAGGTTGAAAAGCCTAAGGGCCTGATTTTACCATCTAGTTGCGCCTGTTTTTGGGCATGAAAACTTGGTAAAGTCAAGCGTGAGGCGAGCATCATGATCTGCACCCACCTCTGCATTGGTTCCCCATTTACCAAGGCCTGAAAATGGCCGTGATTGGGACCCCACCTGAAACAGGCATGACGGCCGTTTAAATGCGTTTCCATGCGTTTAAATTGACTTAATGAGCTGCACGCCCAACTTCACCGGCACTTCCCCCTTTACCATTCTGGGGGGGGCTGGGGGGGCGTCTGCTGGCACTCTGCCTGAGATCGGTGGGGTGGGGAAGGGGAGTAGGGGCCTGCAATCAGTCTGGGTGGCAGAGGGGGTGGGGGGATAAGGGGGTCAGTAATGTTGTGGGGGCGTGGCAACGTCTATGGGGGCCAGGGGAAGGTATTATCCAGCCCGGGAGCAATGTGGCAGCAGAGCCGCATTCTAACTCAGTTGGAGGTGCGATCGGAGTTGCAGGATTTGGAACTGCTGATATTTTTTCAGGCAGAGTGTGTGTGAGGGCGCCTGAGAACGGGTCTAAAAGTCAGATCTGAAATACCCCCAATTTCAAGTCTGCCCCGCGCTTATAATCAAAATAGTAAAATAGGGCCCTAACAGTCTCGTTCCTCATAATCAAAGCTTTAGCATTAAACAGCAGCTTTGTGGTTCAAAGATGTATGGGTTAGGTTGATTGGCCATGCTAAAATGCCCCTTCGTGTCCAGGAGGATTAGGAGAGTAAATATATGGGGTTACAGGGATAGGATCTGGGTGGAACTGTTGTCAGTGGAGGCATGATGGGCCAATGGCCTCCTTCTGCACTCTAGATTCTATGATTCTATGAACGATATATTGGCATTTGAGGCAGTCCAGAGAAGGTTCACTAGGTTGATCCTGGGTATGGAGGGACTTTCTCATGAGGAGAGGTTGAGTAGATTGGGTCTGACTTCATTGGCATTTAGAAGAATGAGAGTTGACCTTATTGACCTAACTCACATGGTATTGTTTTAGTCATGAAACTCAACATTTTATTGACTTTGTTTGTTGCAACTCTGCATTGGTTGGACATTTGAAGCTTTAATTCTACCTGAACTTGGATCTCTTTCAATCTCATCCTTACTCATTTCAACACCAAACACAGACTACTTATGTTGTTCATTCTCCCTTCCTATGTGCAGCATTTTGCATCCATTTATATTAAAGGTCATCTGCCACTGTTTAACCCACTAATATAAGAACATAAGAATATATTTGGTTTCATGTATTCTGTAGTTTCTGGGTTGCATCCTTCAATTTCTTTGTTTCCTAATTTGGTCTCATCTGCCAGTTACTCACAAGTACCAATTCATTAGGAATAAGAAAATGAATGCCTGGTTTACGTGTACGATGAATCATTAGCCAAGTGTTTAAAAGATTTCTTGTTGATGATTTTATGCAAGAATAACCAACTGATGAACCCTTAACACATGCATTAGTTTTATACAAGCTTTTTCAATGTCAGTGCGATTACCTGGCTTTAGATGGTATCGCAGCATTTAATTGCAGTCTCTTTTTATATCTTGGGCTTTTATCAATGTGTACGTTCATTATTTGTTTAATGCTATGTTGATCAGAATTTCAATGAGATAAAATCAGTTATTTTTCATTAGAATATACCTTATTAATGGCCACCCCTCTATTTGTATTCAATGCATTAATCACAAAAAGCTAACATGCCAGCTCAGCAGGTAATAGGGAAGACAAATGGAATGCTCGCCTTTATTTAAACTGGAATTAGGTATAAAAATAGGGAAGTCTATACTATACAAGGCACTAGTTAGACCACACGTGGAATACTGGTCTTCTTATGTAAGGAGACTGCATGGATTTCCTCCGGGTGCTCCAGTTTCCTCCAACACTCCAAAGATGTATGGGTCAGGTTGATTGGCTGTGCTGAAATGCCCCTTCATGTCAGGGGGATTAGGAGAGTAAATATATGGGGTTACAGGGGTAGGATCTGGGTGGAACTGTTGTCAGTGGAGGCACGATGGGCCAGTGGCCTCCTTCTGCACTCTAGATTCTATGATTCTATGAATGATATATTGGCATTGGAGGCAGTCCAGAGAAGGTTCACGAGGTTGATCCTGGGTATGGAGGGACTTTCACATGAGGAGATGTTGAGTAGATTGGGTTTGACTTCATTGGCATTTAGAAGAATGAGATATAACCTTATTGAGATGTATAGGATTCTCAGGAGGCTTGACAGAGTAGATGCTGAGAGGTTGTTTCCCCTTGTGGGAGAGGCTAGAACCAGAAGGCATATTCTTAGAATAAGGGATCACCCATTTAAGACAGAATGAGGAGAAATTTCTTGTCTCAGATGGTAGTGAATCTATGGAGTTCTTTCCCACAGGGGACTGAGGAGGCTGGGTCATTAAGTGTGTTCAAGGCTGAGATTGACAGGTTTTTAATTAATAAGGGAATTAAAGGTTATGGGGATAAGGCAGGAAAGTAGGATTGTCACATCAGATCAGTCATGATTTCATTGAATGGTGGAGCAGATTCAGTGGGCAGTGGTCTGCTTTGGTCCTACGTTTTACGGTCTAAGTTCTCTGTAAAAAATGTGAATATCATTGAACTCCCCTTTCATGACAAATTGAAATGCTTTGCAATGTTTCTCTCACATACTTCATGAATAAAGTATATTTCTGCAAAAATACTCCAAATATGGCCTAACCAAGGTTTTTAATAGTTGCAACATGATTTCCCAAGTCTTGTACTCAAGGGGAGGTAATGGCCTTTTGGTATTATCGCTAGACTATCAATCCAGGAAACTCAGCTGACATTCTGGGGACCCAGGTTCAAATGCCACCATGGTAGATGGTGGAATTTGAATTTGATTTAAAGAATCAAGAATCTACTGATGACCATGAAACTATTGTCAACAGTTGGAAAAACCTATCTGGTTCACTAATCGCCTTTAGGGAACGAAATCTGCCATCCTTACCTCGTTTGGCCTGCATGTGACTCTAAAGCCAAGGCAATCTGGTTAACCTTCCACTGCCCTCGGGCAGCTAGTGTTGGGCAATAAATGCCAGCGATAGCCGTGTCCCATGAATGAATTTTTTAAAATGTCTCAGCCAATGAAGGCAAGTATGCCAAAAATTGCAATTAAAGGTGTCACTTGCAGACATAACATTGCAAGATATGCTTGATTTACCTACATTGGAGAATTAGGGATTTCACTGTGTGAATTATTTATTCAACTCGGCCGTGAGATCTAGAGTAATGAGGAGAAGAAGTAGCGTGATTGATATTCCACTTCTCACACATATCCTGAAATAGGTTACCAAAAATTGTGGACTGTTATCCATAATGATTTCTCTAGGCACATGGAATAAACTGAAAATAGCACCTAAAGTGTGTGCAACAGTTGCGCTTGAAGTATTGTGCAATTGTGGAATAATGGGGTACTTGGTGCAGTAATTGGATGATAACAATGAAGTCAGTGTCCTGGACATGAAAGAGATTAGGTACAATTTTGGAGCAAGGATGGGTAGGAACATCATATGGAATCAGTGGTGCTTTGTGAACTTGGTATATACGCTTGACATGCCTTGCACATCTTGATGTCATTGTTCATATCCAGCTAATAGACTGTTTCTCTTGTGAGTCTTCTCATCCAATCTACAGCCATGTGTGACTGGTGAAATTGTTGAAAAATATCAGATCGCAAAGATTCAGGTATGAAGCTCCGACTGCCTTTAAAAATGATTCCTCCCTAACTCAACCTAATAAAGTCAAAATGGTTTCATGTGTTTGTAGACATCCCGAATTGAATCAGGCCATCCTTCATTGATAGCTTTTCACAGTTTCTGTAGTGTAGAATCTTTTGCCATCTCTTCTTGCAGCTGCTGGCAATTTTTTTTGCACATCATGTTCCAGCCCCATTTGGAGAATGTCTTCAAGTTCAATGTCAATGAAGTTAACTTGTAGGTCTAAGTATATATCTTCTGTTTTCGCAATCCATCATGCACATCATCATCATCTTCCAGTCTATCAAACACCTCATATATTTGTTTCCGACGGGACAATGTGCATGTTTGTTTGGATCTGCACACAGCTCTCAGTAGCTACATCAGCCTTTACTCTAGTGCAGTCCACTGCCAATGATCCTTTCTGCTACAGGCCTCAAAGGTTTGGTGAAAAACTGGGCACTTCCTTGGTGCATGCAGAATTCCACACCTACCACAATCACCTCATGCATCTGTTTCTGACTGAATGAATTGAAATTAATGTAACATGAAATACTAGCAAGTGACATTTAATATTGAAGAACAGTCAGAGAAATGGGGCCAGAGGAGGCTGTGATTATAATGGACAGTTTCACTAGTTGCTGAATAATAAATTGAATAAACAACAAAGATGTCATTACTCCATGATGCACTCCCATGTAGATGGAGCTTCAGAAAATCATGTGAAAGCAATTACAGTGCTATTCTGCGGTGCTATACCTGAAGGAATGTCGAAGGGATATTGTCGTGATATCCAGGAAATTCCCCAGTTTGAACTGGGATGCAATGGAACATCCAAACTTACCAAGACATGTGGTAGATATGGAATACTGCATGCACCAAGGAAGTGCTCAGCCTTTCACCAAACCAGTGAGACCTGAAGCAGGAAGGGCCTTTGGCAGCTGATTGCACTAGAGCAAAAGCGGGGCAGCACAGTGGTACAGTGGTTAGCACTGGTGCCTCACAGCACCAAAGACCAAGTTCAATTCCCAGCTTGGATCACTGCCTCTCTGGAGTTTTCACATTCTCCCCGTTGTCTGAATGGGTTTCCTCCGGGTGCTCCAGTTTCCTCCCACTGTCTAAAGATGTGTGAGTTAGGTGGATTGGCCATGCTAAATAGCCCCTTAGAGTCAGGGGGAACTGTTGTGGAAAGTCACCACTTCGGAGTCAGACTTGGAGGTTCAACAAACAGTTTTATTTGGGTAAAGCTTTGGGAGAAGCACTGGCACTCCACAGTACAGGTAGCCACCTTCTCAGCTACACAATGGCAGTTGAGCATCTTTTATACATTATTAGATAATAGACAGCACAGACATTAGCCATTAGCACATCGCTACACATTGAGTAGACAAGTATGAACATCGACAGTTAGCACATCATTATACACAGACAAGTACGGACATTGACAGTTATTACATTGTTGGACATAGAGTAGATACATTTATGCAGTAATGTCCCTATCAATGCCTGATCTTGTCATATACATTTATGCATTTAAGTCCCCCCATCAGTGGCTGATCTTGTTATCAAACTCATTGTTTTGGGTCTACTTTTATCTCAAGTTTAAGGTGCCTCAAGATCTGACCTATTTCCTGCAGTAATTTAAACACCACAGGTTTTAACTCATTGTGTACTGTCTGTGCCCAAAGTCAGTGCCTCTTAATGTCTTTTCTCAGAGTACATTTTGTGCCAGGTTACCATTTTGTGTCCTTTAACTTTGATTTCACTCCAACAGTATGTAAAGGAGGAAGATAAAGCCGACTAAAACAAGTTGATGTTCCAGGATATCAGAGGAATGGATTCTGGACCTGTGGAGAAAATTCTTGGCGAAATTAAACTGGGAGACCATCCAAAGGGGCAGCAGTGAATAGAATGTCTTTAAGGTTATTATACAGGATGAACAACAACTTGTATTTATACAGCATCTTTAATGTTATAAAACATCCCCAGGCACGTCACAGGAGCATTATAAAATAAAATTTTCTCTTTTGGTTTCAGATTCCAGCATCTTCAGTAATTTGCTTTTATCCAGATCTTTGGCTCCATTCCGGATGCCACTTGATAGATACACAGGATTGTGCCACTTGGCATTTCTACTGCTCCAGAAGAGTATCATCACAGACAATAAGAGATAGTCAGTGATCTTCCAGGAATGGAGGCAATCATGGATAATGTCATGGTAGAGACATGAAAGAATATATATATATATTCGTCAGCTGGAGTACTTTAAAAATCATTTTTTTGTGCTTTACGAAATGGACAATTGCAGAGTTGGCAAGATGCCTTCCAACAGTTTCAACCTAATCCAGTGCCTGTTCCAGCCAACTTTGAACAAAGGCAATCTTTTTCAGATCTTAATCTCCCATAATTGTGCTAATTGCCTAAGCATTAACCATTAAAACATAATGGTTTCAACAAGAGGACTTCATTCAGTTAACCCAAAACCAATATCTCCAAGAACAAAAGGACCCCTGACTCCAATTAAACACCTCAATATTCCAGCCTACATGGGGGGGGAGGGAGGGGTTATCACATGACCTCTCCCAACTGCACTGTAATATTGTCCGACGGAACAGAACTCGGGCAGTCACTCTTTTATCCTCCAAGGTGAACAGACCCCCAGACAACAACCTGTGCTGTCGACCATCAGTTGATGAGTTGTCCTCATAAAACTCGCCAGCTGCTGGAACCCTGGAACTCATGTCTCCAGACTAACTCGTTATACGTGCCTTCTCCCATCATAGAAGCATCAGTCTGGAAAGACAGATCAGCCTACAATCAGTTAACCTCCCCTCAGAAGAAACATTTCACTTGACTTCTGATTCTGAACTCTGGACACCTGTAAAACCTCAACTTCTATTTTATTACGGCCATGCCTTGAACACACTTCTTTTTGCCTTGTCCCCTACGTATTTTGTGAGTATAAGAGAAGTTGGCATTGCTCTCATGTTTATGTAAAAATAAACCGACCCTTTTCATTTCACCTTACCTCGTGTTTGCTGTGAAAGTTATTATAGAGAATTGGGATGTCCCAAATTTAAGAGTTGGGGAAAATACACCACATTTATAAAGGGGGAAATCTTTCTGTTTCTGAACAGACAGAGAATAGGGATACCAGGGCAGTATAAAGAATACCCTCTCCGCAACAATAGTCTGCTAAGCTACTGTTGCGGAGGCGTGATGGAAGAAGCTGTCACAAACCGTGATCAAAATCTAATGAGACAGCCAGGAAGGGCTCACCAGTTGAACCCGAAACTGAACAAAAAAACTGTAACTGGAGTTGACTAAAGTCAAGTACATAGGTCATGTGCTGACAGTAAAAAGGACTTCCCTGTGATCTTGATAAGGTGCAAGATGCAGCAAAGGTGCAGCAATCAATAGATGTGAAGGCAGTGCATTGATTTGTTGGATTTGTAAACTCCCTAGCAAATTCCTTGTCCAATTTGTCATCAGAGCGTGACCCTCCGGACAAATTCACTGATCCGTGGTATTGAGGCACAGAACAAGAAACAGCTTTCAGTCATATCAACCATGTAGTGATAAATAACATCAGTGCTGATACTTTGATGTAAATGAATAAGTCAACCTGCAATGTGATGCCAGAGAAACAGGACTTGGAGCAACCTCATGCAGCAAAGACAACCAGTTGCTTTCACATCCAAAGCATTAACCTAAACCCAGATGGGGAAGAGTGTTTAGCTTTATTGAACAACTTTGCTTCTGTCTCCTTTCAAGGACCAGCTGAAGATATTGCATTTCATGGACTATTGTTGTGCCCTTTATGAAAGCTGGACACCATATCAGATAATCAGCCCGACAAATAATACCTCACAGGCTCAGATGGAAGAGAGTTTTGCCTCCATTTCTGGATTGCTAGATGTAGGACATCAATGATTTCACCCATGTGGGCATCAAAGCAGTGACCAAGCACCAATGAGATTCCTCAACCAGAAGGGCTTTCACTCCATCAACATTCAACTTGTTTGTGGCCACAACAAAACCTTCCTGTCTTTAATGTACAAATTATTTTAATCAATACCTATGTGGGATAGAGAAAGCCATAGTCACTCTCACCACAAGGCAAAGCAGTTTTCTCAAGCCACTTCCATCTACCCCAAAGCATTTGCAAACGATGTTACTTTATTTGCAGAAATATCATTTGGAAGTGAAGCACAAGAAGGAGGGTTGATTGTACATTGCCGTCATGCTGTTGAGAGCTGCACTCTCTTTGAACAAAGTTGATGACGTTAGTACTGAGCATGAGATCTTCTAGATTCAATGAGAAGCAACAGCACGACTTGTTCTGAAGTTATCAATCCAAAGGAGACCTTGAACCCAACAGACAAGCATCTTGCTCAGATCAAGCAGACTATGTAACAAGATGTAACTTTTCCAGTGCTATGGAAGTAGTGATGAAAGGATGGCCAAAAATTGTCAAGGACGTACCTATTGCTGTAAGACTTCATTGGGCATACAGGGATGAAATGATTGCCCAAGATGGCATCTTATACTAAGTAACTAGAGTCATTATTACTAATGAGATGAGAAAAAAATAAGCTGACGCAATCCATGAAAGCAATTAAGGAATTGAGTCTAGTCTGCGGAAAGCATAAGATGAGCTCTACTGGCCAAATGTGTGCACAATGAGATTGAGGACCACATCAGCCAGTGCAGTGCCTGTAATGAACATCAAGCTCAGTAATCTAAACAGCCACTCATTATTAATGACATCCCAGACTAACCACTGATGAAGCTTGGGGAAGGCCTCTTCACTCTCTTTGAAACCAACTGTGTTGTCAATGTCAATTACTATTCAGACTACTGGGATTAGACAAGTTGACATTAATAACTGTCAGTGGGATCATACAATGCCTGAAAGCACATTTCACTCATCATGAAAACGATTAGGAAATTCAGCATTACACATCATCTCCACACTAACTCCAGTCACATGGAAAGACCAAAGGAGCAGTGAGAATTGTCAAAAGGATCATCAAAGAAGCAAGCAGACCTAGCACAGATATGCACAAGGTGATCATAGAGTGGAGAAACACACCTACTGAAGGCATGGTAGGTAAAAGAGTCCAGTGTCGCATCACATACAGACTATTCTTCCATTCGCTGTAAAATTACTGAAACCAAAAGCTGTCACAGGAGTGATTGATAAAATCAAAGTGAAATGACAGAAAGCTACACTTCACTTTGACAAAGTGGCCAAATTGTTGGCTCTCCAACTCTGACAGAATTGAAACATTCAACAGAAGTCAGCCCACTTGGCAACTTGGAACTTGTGTAAAGCAGTTGTCACTGCAACTGTGCATGGTGAAAGTGAACAGCCAGATATATCCAGAGACACATCTGTACAAGCAGAGGAGTTGCTCCTTCACAGCAAACAGCTGATGAGGGACAGTTGATTGACAATTGAACAAGGAATGAAGCGACCATCAGTCCCAGAGGTCAATCATTCACCAACAAAGGCAACAGATCAGCAGCAAAACCCACCAGGACAGTGGCAGTCCCTGCAGTGGCAATGACACACCAGCAACAAGAAAGCACCAGATGAACAAGCAACAACAACCTGCACACATACCATTAGAGGACTTGAATGCTTTAAGGATTCTTTGTGCAATGTATGTGTCGAGACAGATGAATATGAACCACACTGGAATGATCAACCTTCTGTTCATTCATTTCTTTACAGTTTTTAGCAATTTTTTATTGACTAATTAAGTGTTTAACTTAACTTCAAATGGTAGTGCATGCAATACTTATAGGAACCTAGGAACAGGAGTAGGTCATCTAGCCCCTTGAGTCTGTCCTGCCACCATTCAATAAGATCATGGCTGATCTGTGGACTAACTCCATATATCTGCTATTAGCACATATCCTTTAACATCTTTACTTAACAAAAAATTATCTACTACCATTTTAAAGTCAGCAACAATCCTAACATCAACTGGAAGAGAGTTTCAAATCTCTATCACCCACTTTTTATTTTATGAAAAGGGAAATGTTTGGAGAAATAGCTTTGTGCACATTGCATTTTATTAGTTTAAGGGATGTGGGCATTGCTGCCCCAGCATTTGCTGCCCATCCCTAATTGCTTTAGAAGGCATTTACAAGTCAACCACATTGCTGAAAATCTAGAGTCACGTGTAGGCCAGACCAGATAAGGACAGCAGATTCAGGAAATTAATCGAGGGCATTAGTGAACAAGATAGATTTTTACTACACTGGACAATGGTTTAATGGTCATCAGCAGACTTCTAATTCCAGATTTTTATTGAATTCAAATTTCACAATCTGCTATGGAGTATAATTTGAACCCGGGTCCCCAGAGTTTGTGTCCCCCTGGGTTTCCAAGATTACTATTCCAATGATAATACCACTATGCTACTTGTCCTGTGTACCGTGACTTGCCATTGTTATGTGACCTATGAGTCAAGTGACCCGTAATGTCAATCCTTTGTGAATACAGGATTCAGCTAGACAGAAGCCATTTTTATCCACCACACGGCTAAAGTCAATTTATATTCTCCCTTCAGCTAATCCATTCAACCTGTGGGATGTTGAAAAGCCCGACATGCTTTACAGATATTTAGCATCATTGATGTATCGTATATATTTTGCAGCTCTTCTAACCTTCCCAAACTGCTTCTCATCCACCACCTTGTGGTGCTGATCAATAATAGTAACTATTTGTCACCCTTATTATGGCTATGTTGTATCTACGCTGTTTTAATCTTCAGCTCATATATCCACCCATTCCATCGCTGCCGGCATCATTCATTATAGACAGTGCAACTCCTCACCTTTCTTTGTGGGTCTTTCTTTGGGAAATATTTTACATTTCTTGTTCCAGCCTTGGCCATCGTCTGCTGTCACTTTCATATTTATGAGACGTCAATAATATCAGTAATCTCACTAGCTGCACAAACCTCGAATACCAGCACCTTACTCCTGATGCCTCTTGCATCCTGTCACTTTCAGTGTGAAATACACAGGATGAACTGTCATTATGAACATGAACCGTACAACACTATTAGTCTGGATCACAACCAGTCATCCATCAGCATCAATATGATTTTGGCTTGATTTCTCCAACTGTGTAGTTGTCTGTCAGTCACGCATAAGGAGGGAAAAAAAAAGCAGTTTCCAGAATCCTCCACCTGTCTTTGTGTGGTGTTTTGCATTCCGCTCAGATGTCCTTATTTTCCATCCTTTAAAAAAAGGCATCGCAGAACAATACGTGGGATGATCTTCAAGCACTTTCCTTTCCTGAATGCGAATTTGGAAATTAACTCTCAGAAGGGATGGATGATGCAGAGGAAGGAGGTGTTGCTATGGTAGCATCGCAAAGATTTCCACCAGACAGGCCAGGAAATGTGAGCTGTCTCCCTCAGGGGTGACCAGGTAGTGGGTGTGAAGTTTCACACTTGCAAATTGAAGCACTGTTGCTTGTGCGCAGGTTATCTACATATCACATTGTTACTAAGGGGGCTAATTGAATAAAATGCAAACCAGCTGACAGAGCTCAGTTTGAGTTCTGTCCATATCATTACTGGTGGTGCTGTAGCAGTGTACTTTAAGACTCTGTTTTGCTGAAGCAGTCAACCTGTGAGAAGAACAAAGTCCAGCATATTTTATTGCTCCAGATCAGTGGCGAGTGCAGTAAGATAAATCAGTGTTCACATGGTATAGGAGGCGATTCTCCCATCATGCCGTGCTGCTTTTGTAGAGCAGCAGGCCGGGAGACTCGAGCAGAGGCCTTTTCACAGGCTCCTCCTCTCTGGGCGCCATGGCCACCGCGCGTTTCCAGCCGCCGGATTTCTAGCACCTCAGCTCTGTGCCAGAAATCAGGGCGGAGCTGCTTAATTTATTTAAATTACAATGTGCATTCAATTTTAGTATCTGTAATCTTCGGGCCCACTAGCCGTATTTCACTCCAGCGGGGTTTAGTACAGCTCCCCACTTGCGGGGAGCTGGCGGCCTGACCCCATTGGAGTGAAGGGGGGGGGCAATCAAGTTCTTCCAAAGGGTGGATTGCCAGGCGGGTGCTCCCTAGACATTACCACCTTGGCAGTGCAGCTCTGGGCCCCTTGGCACTGCCCAAGTGGCAAAGTGCCCAGGAGTTACCTTGGCACTGCCCATCGGGCATTGGGCAGTGTCACGGGCACAGGGCCTAGTGGGGTCAAGGTCTGGGCCTCTGGGAGGGGCAATGGATGGGGATGGCTGGGTCCTGCTGCCACTCTATATTTGGGCTGAGTGACAGAGGGAGGGAGGCCTGCGATCGGGACTGGTGAGGGGGTCAGTTGGGGGGTGCAGGGGTGGAGTGGTCAGGGCTACCAGGGGGGAGGGGGGTTCGGGGGGGTCAGGCTGCGAGGTGGGTGGTCGGGGTTGCCAGTGGGGAGAGGGGGAATCGGGGGGGGGGGGTGGTCAGCCTGGGGGTCGGGCTGCGAAGGGGGTGGTCGGTGTTGCCGGTGGGGAAGGAGGGATTGGGGGGGAGGATTGAGAGATTGAGGGGGGAACATCAAGGCTGACTGGGGACATGGAAGGGTCGAGGTTGACCCAGGCATGTTTGGAGGGCCAGCAATCAGACACGGGGGGGCGGGGCAGGGTCAGAGGGCCAGCAATACAGGGGTTATGGGGCAAGTCAACAATTGAGAGGCCAGCAGATAGGGACCATTACACATGTGCTGATCTCATTACACATGTGCTGGTGGTATTATCACTAGATTATTAATCCAGAAACTCAGCTAACGTTCTGGGGACCCAGGTTCAAATCCCGCCATGGCAGATGGTGGAACTTGGATTCAATAAAAATTATTGAATTGAGCATGCGCAGTGACTCACTCTCCAGCAGGAGTAGGCCCCACCCACAGAGTGATTCAAGCTAGGGAACTTTGCAGTTCACAGAGCGTGGGAGACTCAGTTTGAAACTCCCACTGAAAAAAAACAGCAGGATTTACTCCAGTTTTTACACAAATTCAACACTTAGAATTTTTTTGGGAGAATCGCCCCCATAATCGGATTTGGTGCTTCCCTTCCTGTTTACAAACAGTAAGAAAAATGGATTGCTGAAATCGGTTGGATTAAAACCTGGTGTTGTCAGACTTTTTACTGCATCTAAATAAACCCAGTAATGTAGGGAGTACCAACAATCTAGCCAGCATCTGAAGGAAAAATGACGGGTTGATGTTACAGGCGGGAGCATTTGATAATAATTAAACAGAAGTGTCAAGAGAAGGAAATGAGTTGAATTAATAGGAAGGTGAAGAGAACTCACTACTTTACAGAGAAGTTAAACAGAGGAGGGGAGGTCATTTTCATTTTCAGCAGCCTGTAGTCGCCAGTAAGGAATCAGAACTGTTTTGATGGTTGCGTTTTATTTGCATTCAACAGATGCAGTGCATTTCAAGTGCTGGCAGGTGCATTTTTTTATTCATTCATGAGACATGGGCATCACTGGATAGCCAGCATTTGTTGCCCATCCCTAGTTGCCCTTGAGAAAGCAGTTGAGAGTCAACCACATTGCTGTGGCTCTGGAATCACATGTAGGCCAGACCAGATAAGGACGGCAGATTTCCTTCCCTAAAAGACATTAGTGATCCAGGTAGGGTTTTCCAACAATCGCGATGGTTTCATGGTCATCAACAGATTCTTAATTCCAGATAATTTTTATTGAATCCAAATTCCACAATCTGCCATGGCGGGATTTGAACCTGGGTTCCCAGAACATTAGCTGAGTTTTTGGGTTAATAAACTAGCGATAATACCACCAGGCCATTGTCGCCCCACTTCACCACTTTGAAGGTCGGCACCTTTGCCAGAACACTCATGGAGGAGGAGGATCAGGTAATTATGGGAAGTAATGGTGAACATTATTGTAAGGAAGATTCACAGTGAAGTATAACGTGTACACGCTGCTATCCAGGATGAGTAAACAGCTCATCCCACTACCCAGGAAGTAATTGTTTTTTGAAATTGTACCTATTCTCCCTGCAACATTTCTAAAGACTCTGCCCATGTTCCACTTTGTGTAATGAGCAGTTTCAATATTGAGGATGGGCTGGATCAAAATGGGACTATGGTCCTAACAATGTCACTGGAACTGTATTTGTTCAAACAATGAGGCTCTTCTCTATTTCCAGTGGGAGATGTGGCTGGCTCAATCAAAGCTCACTTGAAAATGACAGCAGGCTGACCTTGAGCAGAAGGCATGTATCTTTTTGTCATTTTATCCACTTCATTTCCTCTTTTCCACTGACATCAACCATGATCTCATTGAATGATGGAACAGGCTTGAGAGTAAATTGGCCTCCCTCTGCTGGATGCCCCCGGATGTTTCCTGGAAGATATATAGAGAGCTGGCCCATCAGTTTATTAGGCTGTTATCAATAAACTATGAAAGAGTTTTGTAACAGCCAGACCCTACTAATATAATTGTTTTATTCCCTTTGAATGCAATGTTTGTCTTCAGCAAAATGATGCTACAGGTGCTGTGACAACTACAAAATATGTGAGAAGCTGTATTTTTGTTTGTATGAAGTTTGTTAATTGACTGAGGTCAGACACACAAGTGTTTTGATCATGGGTTCAAAATTGGTTGCCTAGTGAAAATGATTCAACGTAACCTGGTGTCAAGGGTACATGTTAATTGCTTGGAAAATACTACTAGTAATATTCATGGGAAAAAACCTTAACATTTCCTCACAGCATTACTCCACTATTTTAGCTGAGGACCCATTCACATTAATAAGTTAATACCAGGTTTCAAAAATGCAGTCACTAATCTCCCTTTTTTTAATTATTGGTATCACAAGCAGACTTATATTAACACTGCAATGAAGTTACAGTGAAAATCCCCTAGTTGATATATCTGACGCCTGTTCGGGTACTTAGAAGGCAAATTTAACACCTAACCTGCACGTCTTTCAGATTGTGGGGGGAAGCCGGAGCAGACACATGGAGAACGTGCAGAGTCCACACAGACAGTGACCCAAGCTGGGAATTGAACCCAGGTTTCTGGCGCCATGAGGCAGCAGTGCTAATGACCGTGCCACCTCTGTCACATTCCAGGTTTCAGACTTTTTAAAAAATATATTATTTCACAGGATGTGGGTATCCCGAGCGTGGCCAGTATTTGTTTGTCATCGTTAATTGCCCTTGAACTGTGAGGCTTGGTGGGTCACTTCAGGGGGCAGTTATGATTCAACCACTTTGCTGTGGATATGGAGTCACATGTAGGCCAGGTACAAATGGTTGATTCCCTTCCCTAATGAGCATTGATGAAGCAGATGAGGTTTTACAATAGTTTCAGGATCACGATTACTAATACCAGCTTTATATTCCAGATTTACTTATTTAATTTAAATTCCATCAGCTGCCATGCTCAGACTTGGACCCACATTCATAGAACGTTAGTCTGAGCCTCTGGCTTACTAGTCTAGTGTCATTATCATGACAACACCATCTCCCCATTCATTTGACTACCAATTTATTTGAGTGCCATTTACATTCAAGTGTTACAATTGAGATGGATGAAGCTCATAAGGAATCTTCATATGCCTTTTTTGTCTTTTTAGGGAGTCTGTCAGGGCCAAGGATGACTTTCTTCCATTCCAGAGTTGTGAGTCATGAGGTGACTAAAACGTTCAATGCTGGATCTGCACATTCTGCCACAGGCAGGGGAGATAGTGTTTGTTGGACCAGGAAGGTGGCATATTCGGATTTTGCTACACACCTTCCACGTACTAAACCTGTCGAACATACTTGAAATGGTTGGCACCTTCGCTGATGCTTCTTGTCCAGTCTGGGTAGTCCCAAGTGAGAGATTCCCATATCGGTAAGGATGCTGCATTTTTTCAGGGGGATTTTGAGGATGTCCCTTGAAACATTGTCTCTGCATTCCCAGTAACCGCTTGTTGTAACAAACTCAGAGTAGGGAGTTTGTTCTGGGAGTCTTGTATCACAAATGTAGACAATGTGTTCTGCCCAAAGTAGCTGCTTAGCTATAACCAAGTGCCTCAATACTGAATATGTTGGCCTGAGAGAGGACGCTAATATTGGACTGTCTAACTTGCCATTGGATCAGCAGGATTTTGGCAGAGACAGCGCTAATGATATTTCTTCAGGGATTAAAGTGCCTGGTGTATATTATCCATATCTCTGAGACATACGGGAAAGCAGGTAGGACTGCAGACCATGAACTTGGCTACAGGTCTTTGTCATCAAACATTGTTTTCCTCAGTCGGCTGAAGGCTGCACTGGCACATTGGAGACTGCTGAGTTTCATCATCAGGGTCAAAGTATGAGTAATGGTCAGCGATTCACTGTAGATCTTGATAGTCGGGGATGGAGGTCAGTGTTGCAAGTGGGAGCAGGCTAGTAGAGAGCCTTTGTCTTGTGGACATTTAGCCTATTGCCCATTCTTTCATATACCACCATGAATTCACCGACAATAGTTTGGAGCTCAGCCTCTGAGTGTGCGCATACCCAAGTATCGTCAGCATACTATAGCTCGATGACTGAGGTTGGAATGATCTTGGTTCTGAACTGAAGGTGGCACATGTTGAATACTTTCCCACTCACCCTGTAGATTAGCTCCATTCCAGCGGGGAACTTGGTGGAGATGGGGTGGGATGTTGCGGCGAGGAAAATGGAAAAGAGCATTAGTGCAGTGACAGAGCCTTGCTTAACCCCAGTTTGCACTCGTATTGGTAGATCTGTTTGCAAAGATCACAGCTTGCACGTCATCATGCAAGGTGGAGGACGTATTTCCATAGACAGCCAAACTTGGAAGACACTTCTCCCCAATCCTTCCTGATTGGTAGAGTCAAAAGTCTTCAAAGAAGGCCAGGAATAGAGGTGAAATTTTTAAGTTATGAGCACTGTACGGGTTAGTAAAGTGTTACAGAAGAATAGAAATGTACAGCCACAGAGGGAGACATTTGGCCCATAAGACCATAAGGTATTATGGCAGAATTAGGCTATTCGGCCCATTGAGCTCATTGTGCCTGTGCTGTTTCTTTGGAAGGGCCATGTTTAGTCATGCTTAGAGCCACATCCCCGCTATTGTCCAGAATGCCCTGAGTTCCTCCTCACGTAACTGTCCAAACTGTTTTAAAGTTCTTTATGGAATCAGCTTCCACCATCTTTTTAGGTCAAGCAAACCAGATCACAATTCTCTGAATGAAAACATTTCCTCTCATCTTTCCCCTAAAGCGATTGCCAATAATGTTGAATCAGTGATGCTCTTGTCGTTCACTCACTCACCAGAGGAAACATTGTCCGCTATAAAAACCTCTCATCATCTTGGAAACCTCGATTATGTTACCTCTCAATTGTCTCTATCCCAAGGAGAGCGGTCAATTGTTCTCTTTTGTACATGTAGAATTACATAAAATCTGCTTTATATTGGCTGCACGACACTGTCTGAACTTGATTTTTAATAAACCTGATTTGTCACATCGTCTGCACTAGTCGACTGCTTATTTACTCACTATCCTGAGACGAGGAAAATACCAGAGGATTCGTGACAATTCAGTGAGATATTACAGTAATAAAAGCTTATGTTCAGCTACATTATCAGATATTGTGCATATAAAGATACTCCAGTTTTTGAGGAGTGACATTTGGCATCATTGATGCTAAGCTCAAGAGAAAAAGCTGTGTAAAGCATATACTATATGGATTCCCTTTCAACTACATGAATTAGCTTATTGTCCAGCAATCTATAAGTAAACTCCTTTAGGCATGAGCTTTTCATTTAAAAAAATTCTTTTTTGGCCTCTGCGCATTATATAATCTTCAGTCTTTTCAGTAACTTACAGGCATCTTTGATGGAGCAGAACTAGATTCACTATGTTGCTTTCCTGATACAGGATCCTTAGGCCTGGATAGAATCATCGAATCATAGAAATCCTACCGTGCAGAAGTGGCCATTCAGCCCATCAATTCTGCAATGACTCTCTGACAGAGCATCTTACCTTGGCCCTATCCCCAAAACCCCACATATTTCCCATGGCTAATCCACCTAACCTACATATCTTGGGACACTAAGGAGCAACTTAGCACAGCCAATCCATCCAACCCGCACATCTTTGAAGCATGGAAGGAAACTGGAGCACCCGGAGGAAACCCACACAGATACAGTGAGGAACCCACGCAGGCACTGGGAGAATGTGCAAACTCCACCCAGTCATCCAAGGCCAAAATTGAACCCGGGTCCCTGGAGCTGTGAGGCAGCAGTGCTATCGACAGTGCCACTGTGCCATCCACAATCTTCACTTGACAAGATGAAGATTAATTTGGGTTTGCAGTTCTCAGATATTTTTTACCCAACGCTGACAGTATTCCTGGGTTTGGAATATGGCTGTCATGTTTTACTGCTTGACTTGGCCAATATCTTGATAGCCATTGGGCAAATTCAGGTTAATTGATGCTATTTACAAACTGCTGAGTGTGGCGATAACTCCATGTACAGGTCAATGACTGTTCTGTTTTTCTATTTTGAAGATTGTTTAGTGACACATTAGTAGATTACCTGTAGTTTTGTAGGTATCAGAGACACTAGGGCAGAGCTTTCCCTGAATTCAGCAAAGTGTTGTAACCAGCAGGAAAATCAACCATTCTCCTGATATCTTGCGTCATCTTTATTGCATCTCATTAAGTGTGCACGCATGGGAAACATGCCAAATCGCCAGAGGGCAGTCTTAGATTCAGCGATCGCGCCACGACCTCATCAATCCCTAAACCCAGACACCATACTTAAACATCACCAGCACACTCCCCTCTCAGCCTGTACAGCCCACGTTTAGGGACACCTCATTTGAGTGTGTGCTGGACACAGTGAAAGTCCATCGCAATGTCCTCATCCCCTGCCCAGGCCACAGGAGGTCCACCAACATCATCAATCCAGCTTGGGAGCTGGTGGCAGTGGTAGTCAGTGCAAATGCAGCCCAGAAGTGATCAGCCATCCAGTGCAGAAGAAGATTAAAGATCTCACCCATTTCTCCAGAGTAAGTCAACCATCTTATTGCCCTGAACTCACACACTCACAAGCACATCATGTGGCATTTTTACGATCTTAACCTCACACTTGAAGTCGACAGAATCTGGCAGATCCCTCAAATAATTCTGTATAACTTCGGATAGAGGGAGCTAGACTCCAGGACATGTAATTTGAGTCCACAGAGACCAACTAAACATCTACCCAAAAGAAGAAAGTTGGTCAATGATATTACCTTCTTCCCAATAATCTAAAATCCAATTGTTTCTTTAGCTAGATTGCAATTTTCCTGGATATAGAATCATAGGATCTCTACAATACAGAAGGAGGCCAATTCGCCCATCCAGTTTGCACTGGCAACAATCCCACCCAGGCCCTATCCCTGTAATCCCATGTATTCACCCTGCTAATCCCCCTGACACTAAGGAGCAATTTAGTATGGCCAATCCACCGAACCCACACATCTTTGGACTGTGGGAGGAAACAGGAGCACCTGGAGGAAACCTGCACAGACATAGGGAGAACGTGCAAACTCCACACAGACAGTGGCCTGAGACCAAAATTGAACCTGAGACCCTGGCGCTGTGAGCCAGCAGTGCTAAGCACAGTGCCACCATGCTGTCCAAATTTTGTATATTTTGGCAGCATGGTGACATTGTAAATGGTGATATTGTAAAGGTCCACGTGAAACTTCTCAGAAAATACTCACCCACCAAAGAAAATGGGAGTTGGGTGCATGGATTGTTTGATGCAGAAGATTAGAGAGTCAATTTAAGTTTTAAGTAAACATATAAATTTAATATTGTGAAAAAACATGCAACTTGATGGTTACAAAAACAGTATAAATCACAACGCTATATGACGTCCCAAAAAGAAAAGATAACTCATTCTTATTTCAAGAGAGAATCCAAACTTTAACATTTGTTTAATAAAAATACTTGGCTTTAATAAAGATCTTGGCTATCCATCAAAGATCAAAGCAATATTACCTTTAATCGCTGAGAAATTGAGACTTGTTATGTTCAAAATGGATCTCAGATGGAGGTGACAACTACCAGCACTATTGCCTGATGAATCTAACAATCCAAATCATGTTCAGGTATTTATAATGAATTTTTGGTGTTGTATAATTGAAAGATGATGTGAAAAATGATCATAATAGATGACCCCTAATCACTATCCCATATTAGGAGAGAAGACCCTCCAATTGTAACTAGGTTGCCCATTCAATTTCTAAGAAATTATTCTTTTATAGGATAAGATTCTAATTTATTCCTGAAAAGCTAGGGTTGGATCACAGCCATCTTGGTCAATCCACTTAGTCAACGTATTGTGTTTGGCATGGTAACAAGCCTTGGGCCTACTGTTCCTTTATCAGATTGTGGTTTTGTACCTGAGTGCTAGTTGTCATTGTAAGCATCACCAGGACAGTGGCTTCCAAATACATGAATCTTTATAAACAATTCACATTGATGTGAAGAGAGTTGATCATGTTTGTGCTTAGTCAATTTTGCTATTAGAAGAATGTAGGTTTACTGAAAAGCAATTTTGAAGTTGGTTTCTTAAATCTATCCCACATATTTTGGCCCTTATTCCTTCACAATCACACATCCACAAGTATCTTATTCACTGTCAGTTGAATACATCACCATTCATTCTCACACTCACATTTATACTTGGCCTCATCTGTTTCAGAGTTCAGCTCTTCATCCCTTTCATGACTATATACACACACAGTGAACCGAACAAAAAGTGGCAGAACAAGAAGAAAAGGAAACGTGTCCTCTCCCTCTGTCTGACCTCAAAATCCATCTGCAAAGTATCCAGCTAAAGCTAAATTCAGAAAAGCCTTTCTACGTGTAAAGGACTTTCAGTTGCTAAGCAATACCTTCATGCTTCTGCTGGCTTATTTACTTTTCATGCCATAAACCTCTCTAAGCACAATAGAAACAGTGCTGGAACTGAACCGACCCCCAAATGTACAACCACCTCTGTCCAATATGAATGTAACTCGAGGTTTTAATGTTAGTGTTTCTCATTCATCTGGTATTTCCATTAAAGAGTGCAATGACTCAGGAAACCCAACTGGTAAGGAACAGTTAATTACAGAATGCAAAATAAAACCACTGCTTATGATATATATACACACACTAGTCCCATCCTAGGACTAGAGTTCAGCAGGCCCAGTTCTGGCTCTGACTTACAAAAGGCTCAGGTAATGTTGCCAGGGGAACTCAACGGGCCACACAGGGAGATCAATTTGTGATTCCACCATGGCCCTTATGAGGACTATCACAAAGAGTTATTATCAGACACTTTTTCAATGTATTACTCATTTCTCAGGTGAGATTAATGAACAGTGCAACCGCAATTTCTGTTCTCAAATTGAAGGTTGCTATGACAAAACAAAATATAAGATCAGCCATTCATTACCATCAATCTGCCAGTTTCACTGAAGTAAATTTAAAGAGAAAATTAATTCATATCTGACTTTGATTTAATCAACAGGTAGCTCTCCCACTCTGGGCTGATGTTGTCAAATTCAAATAATCTATTTAACCTGAATTATTTTCGGAAATGTCTCGTCAATCAAAATGTTTAGAGAGCTTTGGTGAAATTTGTTTTTCAATTGTAAAACTAATAGCTTGGCCTAATACCAAAGAAGAATATTTGTAGGTGCTTAAAATCTGAAATAAAAATAGAAAGGACTGTTTTCTCAGTTCTGATGAAAGGCCACAACCTGATAATGTTGGGCAGTATGTGGGATTCAGGATCACATGTGGGTTCCAACCTTGGACTGTGTGGGGAATAGTCAATTAGCAGTGATTTTCCATGAATTAGCCAATTAGTGGCCAGAGTGCACACTCAACATCCAATTAAGGTTTCTTAAGGCACAGGAAGGACTAGGAGGCCATCCAGCTCAGTAGGGGGTGCTAATCTGTCTTTTCAGGCAAAAGAGAGGGAGAGAGATGCCATCATTTCAGCAACTTTTCAAATGTTCCAATTGTAAAATGGCCAGAGATGCCAGGCCACTGTGGTGAACTCTTCCATAGGGTGGCCTGTAGCTGTTGCCTGTAGAGGCAAGGAGACACTCGAAGTCTGTTAGGAGAGCTGGGAGAGTTAATCAGTAATGTTGCTCTCTCAGGACCCCAGCTATTGTTAAAAAATACAAGATAGACTACAGTACCTCTGGTCTGAGGTCACGGTGGCACAGTAGTCAGCAGTGCTGCCTCACAATGCCAGGGATTCAGTTCCAGCCTTGGGCGACTGTCTGTGTGGAGTTATCCCTGTGGCTTTCCTCTGGACACTACGGTTTCCTCCCACAGTCCAAAGTTGTGCAGGTTAGCTTGATTGGCTGTGCTAAAATTGCCCCAGAGTGTCAGGGGGATTAGCAAGGTAAATAAATGGGGTTACAGGGATAGGGCCATGTGAGACTGTTGTCATTTCAGAATGGCCTCCTTCTGCACTGTAGGACTTCTGTGATTCTACGTATGGTGGCACTAGGCAACTACATTAGTGGTCCATGGGTTACTTGAACATAATGTGGAGATGCCGGCGTTAGGCTGGGGTAAACACAGTAAGAAGTCTCACAAAACCAGGTTAAAGTCCAACAGGTTTATTTGGTAGCAAAAGCCTCTAGTTTGTTTTGCTACCAAATAAACCTGTTGGATTTTGACCTGGTGTTGTGAGACTTCTTAATGTGTTTACTTGAACACAAGACATTAGTACGCCACAGGTACACAAAGGCATTGGGTCAGATACATTAGATCTTCTGGAGCCATCAAGTGCAGTAAGTTACCAACCCATTGGCACATGGGTGGGACCAGATGGAGAACAGTGGGACTCTCATGAGTACACAGTAACTAGGGGTTACATTGTCAGCCTACTTTGCTGTGCAGCTCTCTCCAGTTCCAAGGATTTTTTGTTTGCCCTGCATTGTTTGTGAGCTGCTGTGCGTGATTCTTAAGTACAGTGAGTGGCGGTATTGGAAATTCTCCAGAATCTGCCAAGCAGCTGGTGTTCTGCTGCTGGAACAATGGGTACCACTCGAGATGGATCATTTCTACACGATTCCTCATGTTGATGTTTGTAAATTGGGCAAAGTGCCATGCTAGTACTGCCATCTCCAACCCAGATCTAACTCCACCAGCAGCACCCTGAGAATATACATGCTGGATTTGCTAAGCCTGACAACCAGGAAGACCTATATTTTAACCAGACCAGCTCAGTAAAAGAGGCATACAGACTTGAAACAATTAACTTCGTTTCTCTCTTCACAGATGCTGGGAGACCAGCTGAGTTTTTCCAACATTTTCTGTGCTTATTTTATATTTTAAAGTTTATTTTATTAGCGTCACAAGTTGGCTTACATTCACACTGCAATGAAGTTAATATGTAAATCCCTTTGTCACCACAGCCCGGTGCCTGTTCGGGTATACAGAAGGAGAATTTGGAGTGGCCAATGCACCTAACCAGCATCTTTCGGACTGTAGGAAGAAACTGGAGCACCCGGAGGAAACAGACGCAGACACGGTGGGAACGTGCAGACTCCGCACAGACAGTGACCCAAGCCGGGTATCAAACCTGGGTCCCTGGTGCTGTGAGGCAGCACTGCTAACTACTGTGCCACTGTGTCACCATCTGCAGTACTTTGCTTCAATTATAGACCTGTAGTTTGTTTTGGCTGGATCTTCCCAGCCACTGCTTCTAATGAAACCAGCTGCATGAGACACCCATGTCAGTAACCAGTGACAGCAGCACTAAAGGGTTCATTAGAATTGACCTCGCTGCCCTCAGGAAATCAAATTCTTGTGACTCCTTTTTAAAACGCACAAACTCGTGAACATCACAGGAAGACAGGGTTTACTCAACTGTGGTGCATCCTAAAATTAAACAGCAGAACTCTCAGAGTATAAAAGCAGCAGAGAGAGAGAGAGAGCCTTCCATCTCAGGCTGCCATAGAAAACCTTATTGCGTGTGAGCGTGCGCTGGACACTGAGTGCTGCAGTCTAATGCAGTTTCCTAGACTCCAGAGTCCCACCAGCTAAAGGAACTGATGCCTAAATCTGTCAAATCAGGTTATTGGGGTGGGTGTTTGGGGGGGTGGGCATTGTGAAGAAAGCATTCATTTAGTCTACAGCTCAACAGCCCCACCAAGTGCTCTGTGGATAATTCTTCTTCCCCGGGAACATTTTCCATTATTCATTAGGAGCTGAAAGGTTGTCCCTGGAAGGCTGGTAGCGAGGGGAAAACAGCAGGATAGCTGCAAATTTGACCGGAAGCTGACAATGTCATGTTTAACTTTCGGGAACTTGGAAATGAATATCTATTTCATTTGAAACCCACACAGTGCACATTCCCCAGCGCAGTCAAATACAAGCCCTAAAGGGGCTGGGATAGTTTGGTCTGTAGGGGGTTCCAGACCCAGTAGCTGGGAAGATTGTGTGCTGGATTTGGGGATTTTATGATTTTGGCTCCTTGGTCTTGCATGTGCTTACAAAATAAAGGTTGAAAAATGAAGAAGGAAAGAGTTTATTCAAACTGGTATCTGTTGCTCCAGCTTCAAATATAGCTGGTTTTTCCAGGTCCTTCCAGAATTTGGGACACCAGAAAAGGGGTCCTGTATCTGTATCTATATTCCCTGAACTGGATTTTTTAAATGCAAGCTACTTCTATATTGTTAAATTCAGCCTCATGTCTCAATAATAAATTAAGTTAAAATCCAAGTCAATTACTAGATGCTAATTGGCAAGCAGAATCACAGAACTCTTACGGGGTAAATGGAAGTTATTTTGTCCACTGTGTCTGCTCCCACTCTCCAAATGAATACTTCACTTGGTTCCATTCTCCTGCCTTTTCCATGTATCCCTTCACATTGTCCTTTTTCAAACAGTAGCATAATTCCCTACTGAGTGCCTTGCTTGAACTTGCTTCCATCACACTCTCAGGTAGTGCATCCCCAGACCTTAAACAGAACTTGGGTGAAAAAATTTTTCCTCCTATCGCTTTTGCTTCTTTTTCCATTAATTCAAATCTGTGCCCTCTCATTCTCGCTCCTTGCATCAGCGGAGTAGTTTCTCCCTATCTAATGTGTCCAGACACCTCATGATTTTGATTAGGGGAATTGGTCTTGCAGAGAGACAACACGGACACAATGGGCAGGGTTTCCCGAACGTTCCTGCTGACGGGATCTTCTGGTCCTGCCAACGGCGAGACCAGTCTTCAGGTTGCCCAGCAACAGAGGGTGCAAACAGCGGGAAACACTGACAGCGGCAGGACCAGAAGGTCCCACCGCCGGCCAATAGCGGACCATCTCCGCCATTGTAAAACATGCCACCTGGTGGGGGGGGGGGGGGGGGGGGGGGGGGGAAATGTGGTGGGTGGCAAGGGGGTTAGAAAATCCTGCCCAACGGGTCAAGTGGCTTCCTTTTGAACAATAACCATTCTAATGATTGTCTTCAAAGAATCACATGTAATCTTGAGTATTCGATGTTAGTGTGGTGAAATGGGAACATTTTGTTACCTTAGGGGTGCAATGCCACCACAGTGGGCTGCTTAGATACAAAATACATATGCAAACCTTGCACTGGACACATAAAAACAGAAGGATTTCAATCAGGATGCTGGTTTTAACTGGCAGCTTAGTCACTAATCTATCTCGCACCAACACCCATCTCAGAAAGTGAAGACTGACAATCTCTCTTTCTCTCAGCACAGTGGGTGAGCTGGGTCATTAAGAAAAAAATGATGAGTTCCTATTTGGCAAATGAAGATTCGTTTGAATGCAGTTTGATCTCTGGAACAAGCAGATTGGATCTTGGTTTTAACACATCCCCCAGAGGGTAAAACTTCTGAAAACAATCTGTCTTCTTGCACACTGAAGTTCAGCCTCGACACAGGTCAAAGAAACTTTTGCCGACGTCGCTGAAGAGGCCCAGCATTTACTGCCCACCCCCAACTGCTCTTGAGAAAGTGGTGGTGAGCTGCATTCTTGAACCGTTGCAGTCTATGTGATGTAGGTTAACCCATTGTGCTGTCAGAGAGAGAGTCTCAGGGTTTTGATCCAGCGAAGGGGTGGAGATATAGGGCGGAATTTTAGAGCGCCCGTTACGGCAGGGCTGGACCAGAAAATGTGGCGAGCCGTTCAAAAGCCCATGGAAGAGTGATGAGATCCCACAGGAAGAATTTAGGGAGCTAGGAGGCAGATTGAAAAGCAGGAATTCAAAGATTGTAATTTCTGGATTACAAAGATGCGCAGGTTAGGTGGATCAGTCATATTAAATTGCTCCTTAGTGACCCAAGATATGTAGGTTAGGCATATTAGCAGGGAAGTATTAGGATAGGGCCTGGTTAAGATGCTCTGTCAGAAAATTGGTGCAGGCTTGATGGGCCAAATGGCCTCCTCCTCCTGTAGGGATTCTATGATTCTACAACTTTGATGAGACTGGAAGATTCTATTAGTAGAGGGGCTATAAAATTCTACTCATTGTTCCAAGTCAAGATGATGTGTCACTTGGAGGGGAACATGCAGGTGGTGATGCTCCCATGTATCTACTGCCTTATCCTTCTAGGTGGCAGAGGTTATGGGTTTAGAAGGTGCTATCGCAGAAGACTTGGCAAGTTACTGTGGTGGACCTTGTAGGTGGTGTACATTGCTGCCACTGTGCATTAGTGGTGGAGGGAGTGGATGTTGAAGGTAATCAATAAGTTACCAATCAAGTGGGTTGTTTTGTCCTGAATGGTGTTGAGCTTCTTGAGTGTGTGTTAAAGGTCCGCTTATCCAGGAGTATTCTATCACAGTCCTGAATTGTGCCTTGTAGATGGTGGAGAGGTTTGGCTCTCCCTTGTTGGAGATGGTCATTGCCTGGCACCTGTGTGACATGAATGTTATTTGCCACTTATCAGCCCAAGCCTGAACAATGTCCAGCTCTTGCCACATAAGGGAGTTGATTACTTCAGTATCTGAAGAGTGGCGAATGGTGCTGAAAATTACAGAATCATCAAACCCCCTCACTTCTAACTTTATGATGGAAGGAAGGTCATTGATGAAACAACTGAAGATGGCTGGGCCAAGGACACTATCCTGAGGAACTCCTCCAATGATGTTCTGAGACTGAGATCACCTCTAACAACGACACCCATTTCCTTTATACTAAGTATGACTCCAACCAATGGAGAGTGTAATGGAACAGTGACCTGTATGAATGCAGCCAGAACAGCACTCAAGAAACAAAAAAGAAAATGCTAGAAAATCTCAACAAGTCTGTCAAGAGAAAGTAGAGCCAATGTTTCGAGACTGGATGACCCTTCATCAAAGCATTCAAGCAGCTCAACACCATCCAATACAGAAAAAAAAACCACTTGATCACTGTCTCTTTCACTGGACATAATTCCATCTGCTTCCCCACAAACGTGTTACAGAGGATAGACTGCCAAAACTGAAGCTTCAGTGGAACAGAATGTCCTTCCTTACACTTTTTGTGAGAATAAGAAGGACAGCCAACATCAGAAATCAGAACTAAAATGCAAAGTTCTGAAATAGCCAAGAATTTAATCGGAATCCATAGCTAATTCTTCTCCTGGCATGGACTGGAGGAATGTAGATCCACAAAAGCGAGCATGATGCTCAAGGAAAGGCTGAGGCCTTTCTTTTTGTTCTTCTAAGGTTCAGTCACGTTGAGAACAAAAGGCTTTGAAATCTACCCTGTACAGTTTATTCCAAATCCCAGATAATGAACCAGATTTATTTGCATTAGCAGTCTACGAGGAGTTTTAAAGCTTACACCAGGAAAATATGTATTCCAGGGAGGATTCCATCCTGGTTCTAAGTGAATGCATGAAATAATTCATAGCTATGATACTGAACAGGCAAAAAAGCACTGAACAATGTTAGGGTGTTTACCTTCACTATTCCTGCTCCCAATGTTTAAACCTGTACTCTGTCCACAGGAGAAGATCCACAAAGGGAGTTTGAGGAAGAGGAGGGGAGAATGAGCCTGAAAGAATCACTTCTTGTCTGACATTATTGACCAAGCATAATCTAAGAAGCATAAACAGGTCATACTTTTACAAGATTTTGCTTTTATCTGCTGGTCATGTTAGTGCTGTTTAATTAACGTTGCATGTATGACTATCGCTGGCTGCATTCTCATCATTTATCAGACTCCATTGTTCCGATGACTGGCTCCTTTCAAATTGTGATTCTTTGGCCTCATTTTGCATTAGCTGAATGAAGTATTTTTTTAAATTGGTGGGTGCATTCAATCAGCTTTGTAGTTCTCACCCCCAGTTTCTTTCTTTTTCTCTCGCTCCTTTATTTCTGACACTTAACAGATCCTTTGAATAAAGTGGAAGTTGTAATCGGCACATCTTGAATGAGTGAAAGAACTGGATAAGGTTGCAGTGCAATGCACAGAGACCACAGCTGCCTTCCTGAGTCCTACAGCAGACGATTTAAAAAAAACTACGGCGATTGAATGAAAGCAGAACAAATAGATGAATTAAAACTAATGACCAAAATTGAATAATCTATGGAATCTGCAGAAGGCCAACTGCGACAAGGAGAGCTATCAGAAACAAGACAGGTACCTGCAGACAACACTTTGAGTTTCTCGACTCTTAATTGCTTTTACAAATCAAACACCCTCGTGCCCATTGTATGTCAATATTTAATTTTCCATATGTTTGTGGATGGATCAGATTATTTTGTTCCAATATTTATTGGCCGTCGCAGCTAGATTAATGAATTATTTTATTGCAAATTGCCATTTAAATTTTATTTCCATAGATATTGATTTCCATTTACCTATTTAATTATTAAAACTTGCAATTTGCTCTTGCTCCGTCACCTTGTTTGACAACTCATGAATTTTGATTCTAGTTAATCAACATCACAATTAAAACTCATAATAAAACGTAGCAGGTTATACAGGAAAAGCACATAAAATACCAGCGGATCTCTCAGTATGTTGCTCATAGTATGTTGGATGATACCTTGATTTATGCTCTGCAAAGTGCAATGTATATTAACAAATCCAGTGATTTATGAAGTAAAATTGTGCTTTATTGCAAAGCATTACAGCAATGTCTGCAGTATTGTCAGCTTCAAATGACAATTACGTCTACCTTTTCATGAAAATTATAAATCAGGAATTTTACTATTAAGTTTGCTTACCTGAATACGCAATTTAATGCCTAGCCTTTTTTTCAAGTGTAGGAGTGCAGAGTCCACAGCAAGATGGAAGGTGAGAGATGTGTAAAGTAATCAGGGGGTAGGGATGTTATGGGGCCTGGTAGTATTGAGAGAATGGCCCTCTGAATATGTACACAAATGGGTAGCCATGCATTGTAAACTGAAGAGGGGATTTGAAGGCCTAGGACCGTCAGGGCGAGAGGTAAAATATACTAGGCACATAAGAGTCACATGTTACATCTGGTTGTATTTTATTTCACCTGTAGGGGGTGATCTTACGAAAAGAAATTCCAAGTGCTAAACAAATGTGAAAACAGGAGAGATTCATTCTGTTTTTTGGGGCGACTTAAAAATCGAATTTTTCTTGACTTTGTCAAAAAAATTAGGCCAAACTTGGTTTCCGCTAGCAGAGGCAGTGTGCGGGGCCTAGTTTGCCCAAAAGCCAGCTGGTAGCAGCATAGGGCACCATTGCACTTGTGCAGATTTCTGCCTGTGCTCTGTGAGACGCATGGAAATTAAATGGATAGGGCAAGTCGAATAAACATTGGCATCATTTTCTCACCAGCTACAGTAAAATCTGGCCCAATTATTTGCTTTAACATAACACAGAACATAATTGTTAAAGCTTTATTCATAAATAAAGTGTGGTTCACTACACTGAATGGACTTAATGGCTCTAACTGCCAATCTTGTCTCTGGAGATTGTGGTTCAGACAGTAGGTTGATTGCATATGTTTGTTGTAGTTCATTATCCTTGGATTCTAGAATCATTTCCTCTGGTACCACAGCTGTGATTGATCAAACATAAGGCAGTCTCAACATTGTGGCGGCAGAATACTGTTATTTTGAGGACCCAGCAAACAGCCAACTGCCTCTCCTTCCCTCCGACCCTCCTCACCCCTCTGTGACCCCCATCCTACCCTCACTTGCTGTTCCTGGATGCATTGTCAGCAGCCACCACCACTCTCCCAGTGGCGCTACCTGCAATGAAGAGCTGCCAGAATCTGACTGGCTGGAACAGAAACAGAAAATGCTGGAAAATCTCAGCAGGTCTGACAGTCTCTGTGGAGAGAGAATAGAGCCAATGTTTCGAGTCTGGATGACACTATTATCTGTCCACAGAGGCTGTCAGGCCTGCTGAGATTTTCCAGCATGTTCTGCTTTTGTTTCAGATTCCAGCATCAGCAGTACGTGGTCTTTATCTGATTGTCTGCAGCCTTCAGAGGCAGGATTTCCATGGTCCTGGGATTGGGTACTGTTGGCCACCTGAAGTTTCTGGCTTCCAGGATTTCCCCAAAGGAGGCGATGTTGGGCTCTCACCAGCTTGTGGGTGTGATCCCTGTCCCTTGGCTTAAATTTCACCCTACATTGCTACCACACCAATATATCTCCATGTGCCATGTGAAATTTGGTAAGATTAAAAGTGTAAGCGTACTACCCATACAAGGTATTGATTATCAAGAGACTCAGATGGAGTAGCTGGGCTGTAATGGGTGACATACATATTTTATATACTGCACTGTAAGTACAGTGACTCCCTTTCAGATGAGACATTAAATCAAGATTCTGTCTACTCTCTCAGATGAGCTTAAAATATCCCATGGCACTGTTCTAAAGATGAGCAAGGGCTTTCTCCCTGGTGTACAAACCAATATTTATCCCTCAACCTACAGCATTAAAACAAATTCTCTGGCCATTGTCACATCACTGTCTGTAGGACCTTGCAATGCACAAATTGGCTGCTACATTTCCTGCACTGCAGCACTGACAACATTGAAACATTCCTCATTGGCAATGAAGCACTTTGGACATCCTGGTGTCATCAAGGTAGCCACATAGATGCAGATTCCTTCTCCTTATCTCCTCGCAGGAGAAGCCCACAAGTACCAAGTGCCAGCAGTTTTGGTTAAGAGATGGTATAAGACCATAAGACATAGGTGCAGAATTAGGTTACTCGGCCCATCGAGTCTGCTCCGCCATTCAATTATGACTGATATTTTTCTCATTCCCATTCTCCTACCTTTTCCCCATGACCCCTGATCCCTTGGTGGTACTCAGTGGGAGCCTTGTACTTCAGTTGAAAGGGAGAATGGTGCCTCAATAGGCTTGAATCACAACTCATCATTGGTGGCAGGATTTACAATGATATACCGAAGTTTTCTGAACTTCTCAGCCATGGTGCTATCTTAACCATTAATCACTTTAAGATTAAAAACATCAAACTGCCCAAATCGCAGCATGTGTTTCAATGCTTTCTCAAAGAATACCTATGAATTACTGAACTGATTCCTACTCTCCCAAATTTCTTATGAACAAGTTGTGACAGATTCAAGTGCATACTGTTGGTCTGTGTTATTTTATTTGTTTGGCAATTGGTAGCTCTCCAAGGTGATTGAGCAGAACCGGCATGAACTGTCGAGCTTCGTTCCACATTTCTTTTAATGATATACTGGAAAGCATTTCCTCACAACTCATCTTGACTGCAAACATCAGTGATTCTATTGCACCAGCTCTTGTACTTGTACAACAAGAGTCTCTTCAATAATTGATGGCAGTTCCTCTTCCAGCACCTTTAACCGCCTCTGCTTTTGCATAATGCCCCATCATCTCAGCTACTCACCTATGACCATCGTACGATTGCTACTCCTCCTCCCATGTAATTAAATCATAATCTCTCCTCCCTTCCAGTTCGAACATTGCTTTTATTCTCTTGTATTAAACCATTGCTTCTCCACACATATAATTACAGTGTCAGTCGTGGCTCAATGTTAATACTTATACTTCAGAGCCAGGAGGTTGTGGCTTCAAGTTCCGTTCCAAGTCTTTGGTGCAAAAATCAATGTTGACGCTCCAGGGCTGCACTGTTGAGAGTGCCATCTTTTGCATGAGATGTTAAACTGAGGAACTGTTTGCCCTCTCAGCCATGGTGCAATCTGGAAGGAGAGCAAGGAAGTTATCCCTGGAGCCCTAGCCAACATGTCTCTCTCAATCAACATTATCGACGAAAAAACAGACTCACCTTGCTGTTTGTAAAAACTGGCCACTCTGCCTCCAATGTGACAACAGTGATAACACTTCAAAATTGCATCATTGGCAGCAAGCCACTTTGAGACGTCCTGTGCTTACAAGAGGCGCTGCGTAAATGCAAGTATTTCTTACTGTACGCTATTGTTTCTCCTCTAATGTATAATTACACAAAAGGCTCACTGCTCCTGTAAATACACCATTGGCCTTAAATCATACCTGCCCTCCCCCTGTAATTACACAATTAGCTTGTCATTGTGCCTCCCTTGTAATTATACCATAGTCTCTCTGCCCTTGCAATTGTACCGTGGTCATGCTCTTTGATAATCACAATATTGTCTCTGTTTCCCTGTAACTACATCTTCACACTTGTCCCCTGTAAATGACAGCATTGTTTCTTCTTCTCTGTAATTGCAGCATCACCTCCTGGCATTGCCAAATTTCTGTGAAGATATTTCTTCTTTCGTTAGATAAACAAGGTGCTTTATTGGCTTGTTTTACAAAAGTTGATTACAGTTTTATTAGAAATCGCCAGGAGAAAGCTTTCTGTGTGTTCCAATGTTACTGTCACATTCATGCCCTGTTGGTAACAACAATGTAATATGAAAAATACCTAATCATAAGCAGCTCAGTGCTGTGGGCTTAGTTTTTACTGCTTTCCAATATATATGCTCAAAAGCTTTACTACATGTTGCATCCTAAAAATTCTCGTTTTTTTTCATAAATGTATTGGATTTCATTTTTCGAGAGAATGCTGTTTTGGATGAGAAAAGAGAAGCTAAAACCAATTGCATGTATGCAATTAAGAAAAACAAACTTGCCTTCATCAGAGGGATAAAATACAAATTTGAAGAAGTTGCACAATTTCAGAATATGGTACTGATTGGATCTCATCTAAATTAACGTGTGCATTACTGGTTATCTAACTGTGGTAAAGATATTATCACCTTCAAGCAACTCGTGGAATTGGGTAATTGTTAAAGCTTGTGGTTCCTCAAAGTTTCCAGAAGTTATATTTCTCAGATCACACCATGTGCTGCAGACCAATACGTTGTTGGATGACTGAACAGAATATAGTGCTTTAGTGAGTGATGAGGCATGCTGGAGATATATGTATACATATGCACAAACGTGAGTTCTGAAATCATATTCAAACAATTATACCAATATACCAATAAACAAAAACTTTGTTTATGTGGATTTCTAAATAGTATAATTTGAGGATTCTTGGGTATGCTAGATTTCAGTACACATCAGCCACATGTTGATTTACCCAAAAAAAATGCATCTGTGGTCTAACAGGGATTTTGTGCTGCCACAAAATAAAACCAGTCTTATTCAAATACTGCTGTATTTACCTGTTCCAGATGCATCTGTGTGATGATGGATTTTTTTTATATTTTGGGGATTATGGTGGTATTTTATAAATAAAATTGTCAGGATTAATTAGAAAGGAGAAGGTTACCAAAGACAGTTACTAAAGAGAAAACTGTGGAATTAAACTTAAAGATGTTAGTTCATGTCTTTATAATGAGAGTTTATGGTGTGCTTGAGTTATAAGCAAATAGGTTGGATCTAAAATTTGCATTAAATCAATGGGGGCTTGAATATTCCGCTGTTGAATTTCAAAGGGAAATTCTGAAATGACAAGAACTTTTATAGCTTACAATGGTTTCATAGCAAATAGGGGAAGGTAAATTAAATTTTATTGATTGAAAGTAGGGGCTTTAGGAAAATGTAAAAGATTTTTATATTTGGAGAGATCATACATAGAGAAGGAAAGGAGAGGGCGCAGAATGTAGTGTTATAGTCTTAGATAGGGTGTAGAAAAAGATCAACCTAATACGAAGTAAATCCATTCAAAAGTCTGATGGCAACAGGGAAGAAGTTGTTCTTGAGTTGGTTGGCATGTGACATCAGACTTTTGTATCTTTTTCCAGACAGAAGAAGGTGGAAGAGTGCATGATTATGCTGGCTGCTTTTCTGAGGCAGCAGGAAGTGTAGACGGAGTCAATGGATGAGAGGCTGGTTTGCTTCCTGAAGTCAGTCACCATCTCCTTCATTTTACTGACATCAAAGGAGAGATTATTGTTGTTGAAAATTTCACCAGATTCTCTCTTTCAAGTATTCCGTCTCATCATTGTTTGAGATCCAACTCACAATGCTTAATGATTACCCAACCATTCCTCAGTAAATCAGATATCAGAGAAAGGTTTTTTGGAAAGTTTGGCCTTTAAGGTTATTTAATGAACCCCATTAAAGTGTCTGTTTGGCCCAACCAATAGCATTCTCAACTCTTAAGTCAGATGGCCTTAAGTTCAAGCCTCACTCAGGCTGTGTTCAAATCATTCAGGTTAATGTTTTAAATGGAAACATGAGAGAGAGCTGTATGTTTGGAGCTATTAGATAAAGCATTAAATTGAGGCCCAATCTGTTCAGTTAGACATGAAAGATTCCGTGATACTTTTGTGAAGGTAGGTAGGGTGTTTTCAAAAAACATCAACAAAAGATATTGACTGGAACCTTACCACCGTCCACTCCATCAGGATTTTCCATCCCGCCGCAGTGAATGGAAATTTGGCTGGCTGCCAAATTCTCCCGCTTTGCTGCAGCGGGAACATGGCATGAATGGCAGGTAGGATTGCGTCCATTAACTGTGGTTATTTTTCCATTTTCGCGCAGTGGACAGCCATTCTGGTCTACAAAATGATAGCTGCATTTCAGAAGTAACTCATTAACGGTGAAAGCGTTTGACAACTTCCTGAGGACATGAAACGCACTTTCTATCATCAAAACATAATCACATCATTGTAAACTGCTGCATGCGCCTCCTGATTAGGGAAAATTGTTCTATAATTTTTCAGCAGTTGTGGCACATCTTGGAGGAGGCAGCGGGGAGGAGGGGCTGGCTGAGGAGTGTGGGACGGGAACAAGATGAGCAAGTTAAATGTAATTTGGCAGCATTTCAATGACAAGCAGCGAATGTGCGAAAGAAGGAGGTGGTCTGCGATAGGGAGCCATCAACAAGCTCAAGCCAACCGTTTGAAAGGCAATCGGTGCTGAGAGGAATATGTCAATTTAATTGGAAAGCGGGCTGTGATTGGGGGAGACAGCAGCTGCTGTAATTCAGTTTTTTTTTGTCATGTAACAATTTCTCATAAAAAAATCACATGGCTGCTTTCTGATTTATTAAGTTACAGAAATTGTGTTATTGTAAATAATGCAGAATCCAGCTTTGTGTTTTGCACGCGTCACTGAGTTATATGTCGCACATTTCAATTTATTGGAAGTGAACACTGCAGCCAGATGCTGTAAAACAGCTATTTGCAGGAACAATACATTCAACACAAATTCAAATTAACTCTAAATATCTTGAAAGAAGAGATTCCCCACTTGTCACATCATTCTTGAAGGTAAAACCTGCGTCAAGATCAGGTTATCTGACTAGCTGCAGTCCTGCCTGATTGATCCCACCAAGCAGTGGGCTTGGCTGCAATTGCACTTTCTGTGCATCCATTCACAACATACAAGAAGACCATCCCTTCCTTTGGTGCCAACGTCCAGGTAAATCTACGAGGAGCTCAGGTTTTACTGGGTGGCAGCACCCTGGTGGTTTTCTAGCAGATAAGTAGCATGGGAAATTTTAACTCTAAGCTTGCCTGGTTTCTGCTAGGTGGGTAGAGATATTCTTCCCAGAGGAGTCCAAAGGATCTTCTGCTGAATCACCTTTGAAGGTGTTCAGAGACATTTGACAGACTCTAATTAGTAGGTCACTCCCCCATCTGGCCAATACACAAATTATCGTCTCTACATGCGCACATTATGGTAGTCAGGGCTGGATGGCAGAGTGATGGAGGGTAAATGGCAGAATGAGGGGAGAATTAACAATGGAGTGATGGAGCATGTGGACAGCAGAAATACAAAATTCTCACTTATCTGATTATTAGAATCATAGAATCCCTACAGCGCTGAACAAGGCCATTCGCCCATCGAGCCTACCCTGACAACAATTCCACTCAGGCCTTATCCCCGTAAATCCACATATTTACCCTGCTAGTCTCCCGAACACTAAGGGGCAATTAGCTTGGCCAATCCACCTAACCCGCGCATCTTTGGACTATGGGAGGAAACTGGAGCACCCGAAGGAACCCCACACAGATTCGGTGAGAACGTGCACACTCCACAGAGTGACCCAATGCCGGAATTGAATCTGGGTCCCCGGCATTGTGAGGAGAGGTGCTAACCACTGTGCCACTGTGCCTTCCCTATTAGTTATTTATCCTTCAATTACAGAGTTACTGATGTATCTCCATCTAATAGAAACACCTGCTGCTATTCGATAACGATATGCCAATACTATATTAGGTTAACTTGTAAACAGGTTTTTGCAACAACATCAGCATGGATTATTTTCTGATCACATGATAGTACAAAATGGCCAAGTTGAACAAGCGCTCTAAATCCTGCTAAAGTAAAATCTAAAATCTAAACCAGTTACAAAAATCATTAGTGAGCCAATTGGGTTTTTAGTATAATCCAATAGCATCATGGTCACGTTCGCTAGTACAAGCTTTTTATTTGCATGGCGATAGATATCAAATGATCAAATAGGGGCATGGACAGGGAGGAACTGTTCCCCTTAGCTGAAGGGTCAGTTAAGCGGGGACACAAGTTAAAAATGAGGGGTGGGATGTTTAGGAGGGATTTGAGGAAAACCTTTTTTACTCAGAGCGTGATGACGGGCTGGAATGCACTGCCTGGGAGGGTGGTGGAGGCGGCATGCCTCACATCCTTTAAAAAGTACCTAGATGAGTATTGGGCACGCCATAACATTCAAGGCTATGGGCCAAGTACTGGCAGGTAGCATTAGGTGGGGAGGTCAAGGCATTTCATACGTCAGTGCAGGCTCGACGGGCCAAAGAGCTTCTTCTGCACTGTAGTATTCCGTGATTCTGAAACTGCTGTGGTGATGGGATTCAAGCTTTAGCTTTCTTGATCGTTCAAATAACATGACAACTAAATTAACCCAGTCACCAGGGAAGGGCAGTTGCGTCTGAGGAAAAAATAACAAAACATGACAAAAAGCATGCAAAGGCTAAACTCGCTTGTATTATTTTAATCTACTCTGAGGAAAATCTCTGAACTCGTTGTGTCAGCCCAGCTCAATATTCAAATTGTAAATATTCAAATTGTGCTTAATACAGTGGGCAGCATGTGTGAATGATAATGTAGTTAGAAGAAAACATGACCTGGTGACAACATTTAACCAATATCTGTTTAATGAGTTAATCTGATAGTATTTGTGATTGATACTTTCATTACAAAACTGAGACTGAAAGAAGAGATCTGTGGTTCAGCCATCATTTGTTAGGAGGCAACTGGCACTCCATCCAAATTGACCGATTACATGCAGAGACCTAAGGAAGTCCACCTGCTATAATAAAAGGCCGTTCAGTCCATCATGTTATTCTATCCAGATTCTATGCATGATAACCCCTGTCGGCCATTGCCCCTCCTGCACGTTAGGGATATTGGACTGTTTGTCAGCAGCCCACTGGGGATTAGTTGGAAGGCAAGAAGAGCTTAAAATTACACAGGAAGGCAGGGATGAGGTGCCTGTCGTCATATCATAGAATCGTAGATCATAGAATCTGATAGTGCAGTAGGAGGCCATTCAGCCCATCAAATCTGCACCAACTACAATGCCACACAGGCCCTATTCCCACAACCCCAAGCACTCATCCTAGCTAGTCCACCTGATACTAAGGGGCAACTTAGCAATCCCAATCAACCTAACCCACACACTTTTGGACTGTAGGAAGAAACCAGAGCACCTGGAGGAAACCCACGCAGACATGGGGAGAATGTGCAAACGCCACGTAGACAGTGACCCAAGCCGGGAATCAAACTCGGGTCCATGGTGGTGTGAAGCAGCAAAGCTAACTACTGTGCCACCATGCCGCCCAAGCGCCACTGTGCCACCATGCTGCCCAAGTCATCCGACCTCTTGTCAGTGACAGGAAACAGAGGCTAATCAAGCTGCCCAAATGACCAATAAAAGACCACTTCCCACCTCTGCTGGCATTTTACCAACCAGGTGGCGGGTGCTTTGCGCTACACTGGGAGAGGCCACAACATATGCTGGCGGGATGTAGCCAGGGCCCTCTTCATGGACACTGTTGGCTGACAGAAGGTTACCTGGTGGCAATAATCTTCACCATAGCAATGGTACCATCTGCCTTTACCAACCCACCACCCCGTTTTGCAGGATGCTTCTTGCATCCCTAGACCACACTTAGTTGGTTGTAGTAGGGGTTGGGGAAGGGGGGTGAACATCCAATCCTGCCTCCTCCTCCTCCAGATGCAGGCCCAGTAGTGGTTGCCCCTTGCAGTGGCACTGCTGAGGCTATAGAGCAGCTGGTTTTCTGATAGGTGGGTAGCTTGTGGGGTTGACAAGGCTCACCACAGAAGCTGGAATGCCCGCAGTGCCCACTCTCAGACTCCTTGGAGGACCCCTCCACCATCATTAAGATGAGCCAAAAACCTTTTTCCACTTCACCCAAATATCTACCATCATTTCTCATTCGCAACAAGAAGTAATTCAGATTGATTAGTGACATCAGGCTCCACGATAAGGTTTAATTGTTGAAATTTCCCCCAGAGGTACAGTGCTGCTGGTTTCGCACACAACATCTCTATGTAACCTCTGGATAGAGTAACAGGCAACCTCTGGGGATCTCAAGTACACATTCACGGCATCAATCATACGTGAACACTCTGTCCGTCACTCTTAACACCAGCCTCTAAGACCTTGTTAGAGTTCTGTAGCACAACACAGTAAATAGAAAATGTTCCTCAGCAGCACAGTAACATGTCATTAGTTAGCAAAATACTGTGGGTTGGAGGAATCTGGAATATAAACAGAAAATGTTGGAAGTACTCAATGGTTCAGGCTGCATACATAGAGCCAAAATTACCTTTTCAGGTCAAGGATCTTTCATCATAACTATTTAACAATGCACGGTAACAACATGGTTAAGCAGCACTGTATAATAGCTCATTCAACATTACGTGTAAAATAGTAGGGTCTTTAGCACAGCTATAACAGAGCATTTTGTATAGCAGCATAACATGTCACAACCCAGTAAATAAGAACACAATAGTAATGCACTTATTATTTGGCAGCACAGTAACAAAGCCCATTGTCTACGGGCACAACAGCACAAGCCATTATCTAGCAATATCATAACTCAGTCCATTATTTGGCAATAGAGTAATATTGCCCATTAGGTATCAGTTGTGGTTCAGCTGGTAACATGCTTCCTTCTGAATCACAAAGTTCCAGGTAAGTCCCACTCCTGGGTTGGAGCACAAAAATCTAGTCTGACATTTCCATGCAATACCGTGGGAGTACTGCACTGTCAGAGGTGACATAGATAAGACATTAAATGGAGGCCCCATCTGCTTCTTTGGTTGGATGTAAAAGATCTCATTGCACCGTTTTGAAGGAATGCGGGAGAGGCATCCTGCCAATATTTACCCCTCATTCACATCACTCAAGACTGATGAAGAGTGAGATTTTACGTCCACACTCACCCCAAAAATGCAAAGTCGTGCCCAAGGTCAATAAACCTTTGCATGGTCCGCACCCCCGACCACTATGATTCCCATGGCCGGATGGGAAAATTCCCCCAACAAGGTCACAACCTGAAACGTTAACACTGTCTCTCTCTTTCTCTTTCTCTCTCTCTCTCTCTCTCTGTCTCCCCACAGATGCTGCCAGACCTCCAGAGTATTTCCAACATTTTCTGCTGTTACTTTGCACCAAAGCAACCTAGCAGCAGAGTGTGATCCAGCACATTGGCCCAAACCTTCTGCAGTAGCGATTACAGCTGGGCAGAGATTGGTTCTTCTGAAGTTGTTGTTTCACCTTCTACGTCCTACAACACTTTCCACTGTTGACGAGTCATAAATCAGGAATATGATGGAACACCTGGATTGGTGAATTGACAACAGCACTCAGGAAACACAACATCATCTGGGCCGAATTAAATGGTGGCCATTTCACCACCTTTCATTTCCATTTTCTTTCTAACCTTTTGACATGACTGGGGCACCAGTTATCTACAACAAACATTTCAGCTACTCATTAAAGCTTCTTCATCAGCATCTCCTAAAGCCCAACCTCCACCACCTTAAAGGACAAGGACACCCAGTTCATGAGAACACCATTTGCTTCAGGCTCCCCTCCAAGTCACACATCATTCCAACTTGCATGGTTATAGATTGCCATTCTGTCATTGTCTAGGCTCAAAATCCTGGGATTTCCTCCCTGACGGTACCATGGGAGGACCTTCAGCTTGTCTAACTTGTTTGCTACTTTCTCAGGAGATTAAGGAAATCTGGCATGTCCGCTACAACTCTCACCAACTTTTACAGATGCACCATAGAAAGCATCCTTTCTGGATGTGTCACAGCTTGGTATGGCTGCTGCTCTGTCCAAGATTGCAAGAGGCTACAAAGGGTCATGATCGAAACCCAGTCCATCATACAAACCAGCCTCCCATCCATTGATTCTGTCTACACTTCCCGCTGCCTTGGCAAAGCAGCCAACATAATCAAGGACTGCACGCACCTGGACAATCTCTCTTCCACCAATTTCCATCGGGAAAAACATACAAAAGTCTGAGGAGACATTCCAACCAACTCAAGAACAGCTTCTTCCCTGCTGCCGTCAGACTTTTGAATGGATTTACCTTGCATTAAGTTAATCTTTCTTTACATCCTAGCTATAACTGTAACACTACATTCTGCGCCCTCTCCTTTCCTTCTTGACGAACGGTATGCTTTGTCTGCAGAGTACGCAAGAAACAATATTTTTCACTGTATACAATTACGTGTGATAAAAGCAAATCAAATCTAATCAAATCACTAGAGGGACTGCAGCGATTCAAGACATCTCCACCTCATCGTCCTAAGGACAATTAGCAATGAGCAATAAATGCCAGCCTTGCTGGTGATGTGCACTGTGATGTGCAAGAATGAACAAAACAAAATACTGTAACATTGCACATTGTTTATCAGTATATTAGATACACATGGTCAATAATGCATAAAGCAATGGATTATAAAGCAACAACTAGTGCACTGAACATTGGAAGAATTCTGCCTTCAGGCTTTTCAAAATATAGTGAACTCATGTACAAATAAGTCTGATTCCTGGTACTTAACCTACAAAAGTACAGACATATGTACTGGAATTCTACTGCCTCGCCTGCCTGAGATTCATAAGGTCCCATCAGCGGCCAACGAGAATGTTGTTCTGTGTGTTTTGTGCTGGTAAAATTCCGGCCATGATTTAGGAACAGTCCCCCTAGCCTGATTCACCATTTGAAAAGGTGTTAGGTATTGGAGATCAGGAACTCCAAGGTATATTATGAAGTTAGCTTAGACCCTATTTTTTTTAAGTTTGGCATTAGGGTGAGCGTAAGGTGTTCACTCCAGGTATGATTCAATTGACCCATTAGGACGCTTTTATTAAAATAAACCTTATTTTTAACAACACAGTTAAAATATAACAAAACAAATTTGAATAACTTTTACCAATTGGAAATAGTTAAACATGACAAGGTAAAATTTTTAACAGCCAGCTATCACTATAGTTCCAATGTAAGCAGTATCCTAAAAGACAGAATTCCCTCCACAGAATCAGCACAAAACAGATATGCTCACATGGGTGCTGTTTCCAGTTTTTTAACCTCTATGGATATAGAAGGACACCTGGCTTCTGACTGTCATACAGCAGCCTCCAGAGAAAGATCCACCACCAAACAGCAGAATCTCAGAGAAAGAGACTCATTTCCCGGCAGATCTCAATCTCAAAGTTCAGGGGAAAAAAAGAGACACAGTGAAAGAGACCTTTCTCTAAAATCCCAAGCAGCAAATTGAACTGTTTTTTCTCGACGTAAGCTTAGCTCTGCCCAATCACATGATCTTACTTTTCAATCAACCTAATCAACCCCCAATCTAAAATAATCCCAGGAGAAAACACTAAAATAACAAGCCTGCATTAGTCCAGGTTAAAACTAATATTCCAGCCATTATGATCAATAATGCCGCTGTAGTAACAACAAAGGTTGCCGAGTACAGACAAAATGGCACCGATACTCAGCACTGATCCCTGTGGTATTACACTAATTACAGCTTGCCAATGTGAAAATGACCAATTTGTCCATAAGCTCAGCTTGCTGTTATTTTAGCAATCCTTTATCCAGCTCTTATTTTACTTAATAACTTTTGATATAGAACTTTATCAAATGCCTTTTGGAAATCCAAGTATATCACGTCTACCAGTTCTCTTTTATCCATGTTGCTGGATACTTCCTTAAATAACTCCAATAAATTAACCAAACACAATTTTCCTTTCATAAACCATGACCTGCATTCTCTGACCTCACTGCAGTGAATGGAGATTTGATTTGATTTGATTTGTTACTGTCAAATGTATTAGGAACGGTGAAAAGTATTGTTTCTCATGCGTATACAGTCAAAGCATGCCGTTCATTGAGTACATAGGGAGAAGGAAAGAAGAAGGTGCAGAATATAATGTTGGGTGTAGAGAAAGATCAGCTTAATGTATGGTAGGTCCATTCAAAAGTCTGATGGCAGCAGGGAAGAAGCTGTTCTTGAGTCAACTGGTACATGATCTCAGAGATTTGTATCTTTTTCCCAACAGAAGAAGGTGGATCAGAGTATATCCGGCCTGCATGAGGTCCTTGATTATGTTGGCTGCTTTTCCAAGGCAGCAGGAAGTGTAGACAGAGTCAGTGGATGGGAGGTTGGTTTGAGTAATGGACCTTGTTTTGTTCACAAGTTTCTTGTGGCCTTGGTCAGAGAAGGAACCATATCAAGCTGCGATATATCTGGAAAGGATGTCTTCTATGGTATATCTGTAAAAATTGGTGAGAGTCGTAGCAAACATGCCAAATTTCCTTAGCCTTCTGAGAAAGTAGATAACTATAGCATCACTTGGAGGAATCAGGACAGGTTATTCATGATCTGGACACCTAGAAATTTGAAACTCTCAACCATTTCCACTTCAGCACTGTTGATGTAGACAGGGGCATGTCTTCCACTTTGCTTCCTGAAGTCAATGACTATCTCCTCCATTTTACTGACATTGAGGAAGAGATTATTGTCACCACACCATTTCACTCAGATCCTCCATTCTCACTGGCCCATGTTAATGTTGCCTGATTGCATTTAAGATTTTCTCAGTGCTCTGCTAAAAGTTCTTAATAATAGATTCTAGCATTTTCCCTCTGACAAATGTTAGGCTAATTGGCCTACTTTCTGTCTCCCTTCTTTCTTGAATGGAGAAGTCATATTCATTATTTTCTCATCTGATGGGATATTTCCAGAATTTAGGGAATTGTGGAAAATTACAACTAATGAATCTACTTTCTCAGCAGCCACTTATTTTAAGACTCCTGGATGAGGTCCATCAGGATCTGGGAACCTGTCAGCTTTTAGCTCTAATAAGTTTCTCAGTACCCTTTTCCCTGATGATTACAATTGTTTGAAGTTCTTTCTCTCTCCCTTTCAACTATTGATTTACTAGGATTACTGGTGCTGTAATGACCATGAGGTTATGGGGTATCATTAAATATGAGTGTTCTTAATCCTGTAACTGTATCCAGACTGGTGTCATAGGTCCCAAGGTGGAGATGACCTGACTGTGAGTTGTAGTTGGAGTCTTTCCCTTTGGTTCACAATAAAGGGTATTAGTGACAGGGATATTTGGCTGAATTACTACGCTGGGATGTTATTGTGTCTTCTACAATGATGATAGACACAAAATATCTGTACAACATTTCCTTATTTTCCATTATTAATTCCCCAGACTGAAGATCACTTTATCTAACAAGTGGCCACCAGATCGGAGATTGTGGCCTCCAAAACCATGCCCTCCCCCAACCATTCTCACCCCCAGAGCCATTATTCAAAATACTGGAAAGATAGATAAGTGAAGTTGAAGGTTCTCCAAAGAGTTGCTTCTCTAATCAGAGGCCATTCGTCTCCCACGTCTGCTACTGATAAGCTCAAGCCTCTCAGCAACATTTTGGAAAGAAGCAGTCTGTGGTTTGAGGAATAACAGACACAGCAGTGGTGAGTATGCTGGGAAAAAGCAGACATTTTTGGAGGAGGGGAAGAGAGAGAGAAACTACAGGGGCCCTGAGGGGAGGAGAGGCTATGGAACCATGGGGTAAGGAGACACTGCGGGGTCTCCAGGGAGGAGAGACTGTGGAGCCCTAGTGCTGAGGTGCAGGTTACAAGACACAGCAGAGAGATGTTTCAGAGCCTGCAATCAGGGTGGGGGAAATGGCTAGCTGGTGTTTGAGAGACAGAGAGAGAGTGTGCGTGAGAGAGTATGAGAGACTGTGTGAGAGGGTGAGTGGATGTGAGAGAGAGTGTGAAGGAGTGTGCGTATGTGTGTAAGAGCGCCTGTGAGTGAGTGTGCATGAGAGAGTATTTGGGTGTGAAAGAAAGACTTATTTGAATTTGTGTGAGTGAACACACACTCTGACCCTTTCACGTTCTTTACTCGTTACTCTTTTGTTGAATGATCAATTTATTATTTTGACTTTGTTTTATTTTTGCCCAGAGAGTTGTTTTGTTTCTTCACTCCTAACCTTTGATTGAAATTCACGTAACAAAGTTTATTTAAAAGTTTATTTATTAATCACAAGTAAAGCCTACATTAAAATTGCAATGAAGTTACTGTGAAATTCCCCTAGTTGCCACAGTCTGGCACCTGTTCGGGTCAATGAACCTAACCAGCACGTCTTTCAGACTATGGGAGAAAACCAAAGCATCTGGAAGAAACCCACACAGACATGGGGAAAACATGCAAACTCCATAGACAGCGACCCAAGCCAGGACTTGAACCCAGATCCCTGGCGCTGTGAGGCAGCAGTGCTGTGCCACCCTATTGCCACTGTGCTGCCCAGCTTTCTGAGATTTGTTCAACGTCCCCTTGAGTGAGAAGAAATGGAAGTGTAACCTGCCACATAAAAAATTTGGACAAGCCTACTTTAGATAATCTTTTCCTTTCTAAATACTTGTAGAAACTCTTTCTATGTATTTTCATATATCCAGCTAACTTTGTACTGTAATTTCTCCCTAATTACTTTATTAGACATCATTTGCCGGTTTTTAAATTTTGTCCAATCTCTGGCCTACCACCAATCTTTGCAGAATTGTACATTTTTCTTTAAATTTGATACTACATTCAACTTTCTAAATTAGACACGGTGCGGTGCATTCTTCTCAGAGAATTTTTGCATGGAATTTCCTGCAGTCCCTCCCCTGCCCTTAGTGGTGTGTTTGGTGGCGGTGATAGCATTCCGGTCCTATCACTGTCAAAGGGATTTCCCACTGTTTGCACCCTTTGCCGTCAGGGAACTGATTATCAGTGAGGCCTGAAGATCCTGCCAACGGCGCAGTTGAAAACTCCTGCCCTTTTCTTCTCACTGGAATTTACCTTTGCCGAGTGTTATGAAATACCTCCTTAAATGTCTGCCACAGCATCTCTACTGTCCTACCCTTTAACCTGATTACCCAGATCACTTTAGCTAGTCCATGATATCTGTCCATGATCATTTTTCCATCAAGTGTAACATCTTAGCATTCAACTACTGAAAATGAGTTATATAGTGTAATCCACCACACAAAAAGTTTGGACAGGCTTGCTTCTGTACTGTAGTATTCTATGACTCTGTTGCTGGCAAGTGGGATTAGATGAGTAGCTCAGGGCATTTCATGTGCCAGGGCAGACTTGATGGGCCGAAGGGCCTCTTCCGCACTCTAGTATTTTGTGATTCTGCTTTAGATAATCGTTTTCTGTTAAAATACTTGTAGAAACTCTTTCTATCTATTTTTATTGGTCCAGCTAACTTCATACTCTAATCTTTCCCTCATTATTTTGTTAGACATTATTTTCTGGTTTTTAAATGTTGTCCAATCTCTGGTATTGCCTTTATTTGAGTTTAAAATACTAGCCACGTGTTATAATCACCGCTACCAAGAGGCTCCTTTACTATGAGATAATTAATTACTCCTGTCACATTTCACATTTCCAGGCCCAGAATAACCTGCTCTCTCTTTGGCTTGAGAATGTGCTGCTCTAAGAAATTGTGCTGAAAAATTCCATGAACTCATCCTCTCGGCTGCCTTTTCCAACCAGATTTGTCCAATCTATGTGTAAACACCAATGATTATTGCTTTACCTTTCTTACAAACCCCATTATTTCATCCTGTATACTTTCTCCTCCAGTATAGCCACTGTTGGGGTCCAACAAATAATTTCTTACTTTTCTTATCTCCATTCAAACTGACTTCACATATTTTGATTTTTAGAACAAAGTTCATTTCTCACGATCGCAATAATATCATCTTTTATTAACAAAGCAGCTTTCCATAGCTTCCTGTCCTTTCAAAATGCCAAGTATACTTAAATATTCATGTCCTGGCCTTAGTCACATATGAACAAGGAACAGAGTAGGCCATTCGGCCCCTCTAGCCTGCTCCCCCATTCAACAAGGTCATGGTTGATCTGTTTGCTCCGTCCACTCTGGATAACCTATGATTCCCTTGTACAACAAGAATCCATCCACCTCTGCCTTTAAATATTTAGTCATTCTGCTTCCACTGTCTGCTGAGGCAAAATGTTCCAAAGTTGCACAGCTCTCTGAGAGAAAAAAAATTCTCATCTCTGTCCAAAGCAACCCTTCATTTTAAAGTAGAGTTCCCTAGTTCCGGATTCATCCACAAGTGGGAGCATCATTTTCACGTCTGCCTTGTGGCGGCACAGTGGCAAAATAGTTAGCACCACAGCCTCCCAGGGCCAGATATTCAGGCTTAATTCTGATCTTGGGTGACTGTCTGTGTGCCCACAGGTTTGTGGGTTTCCTTCAATTGCTCTGGTTTCCTCCCACAGTCCAAAGAGGTTAGGTGGATTAGTCATGGTAAATGTGTGGGGTCATGGCATTGGGCATTGGGGTGGCAGGGGAGGGGGGTAACCTGGGTGAGATGCCCTTTTGGAGAGTCGGTGCAGACTTGATGGGCCAAATCGTCTCCTTTTGCACTGCAGGGATTCTATGGTTCTTATCAATTCCATTCAGGATCTTGTATATGTCACTCAAGTCACTTTCACTCTTCTAAACTCCAGTGGAAACAAGCCCAGCCTTTCCAACCTAACCTCATTGCTTATTCCAGCTATCAATTTAGTAAACCTTCTCTGACCTGCCTCAGATGAAGTAACATCCTTTCTTAAATAAGAGGACCAAAACTGCAAACAGTATTTGAGATGCAATCTTACCAATGCATTGTATAACTAAAGAATGATGTGGAGATGCCGGCGTTGGACTGGGGTAAACATAGTGAGAAATCTCACAACATCAGGTTAAAGTCCAACAGGTTTAGTTGGTAGTAACGCCACTAGCTTTCGGAACAGGACAGCATTCCAAAAGTTAATGGCATTTACTACCAAATAAACTTGTTGGACTTTAACCTGGTGTTGTGAGACTTCTTACTAACTAAAGAATGACATCCTTCATTTTGTGTTCAATTCATCTCATAATAAAAATTACAGTAAATATCTCACAACACCAAGTTAAAGTACAACATGTTTATTTGATAGCACGAGCTTTCGGAGTGCTGTTCCTTAATCAGGAACTCACCTGATGAACACAGTTTAACATGAGGATGGTATGGTGGCACAGTGGTTAGCACTGCCGCCTCACAGCGCCAGGGACTCAGGTTCAATCCTGGCCCTGGGTCACTGTCTGTGTGGAGTTTGCACATTTTCCCCATGTCTGCGTGGGTTTCCTTTGGGTGTTCCGGTTTCCTCCCACACCTCAAAGATGTGCAGATTGGGTTGATTGGCCACGTTACCTTAGAGTCAGAGAAGTTTGCAGGGTAAATACGGGAATAGGGCCTGGGCGAGATTGTTGTTGGTGCAGGTTCAATGGACCGAATGACCTCTTTCTACACTTAGGGAGCCTATGATTCTATGAACACAAAGAACCATGCTCTACAAAATAACAGCCAGAGTACTGAGGTACTGCAAGTAAGGCTATTGCCTGGTAAATGGCAGATGTGCAACAAAGGAAGCGAGATGATGGAGGATAAGGTAGGGAAACAAATAGTAGTGGTACAGCAACGATTTATCTGGGAAGGGATAATGAGGTGGCTTGCCAAAGGCAACATTAATAATGGAGAAAATGGATGGGTGTCAACAGCGAAAAGAGGAAAGAAGTATGAGAACGGCAGGATTGAAATAGAGGAAATTGGAAAAGAAAATTGATTCCTAGCCCTAGTCGAACACAACCAAATGATGAGGCTACTGAGCATAGTGCAGGTGGGAGAAAGTATATTCATTTTTTTTAGTAGAAGAGGACATTGGTCCATCTAGCCTACCCATTAACAGACTTTACTTTCATTATCATGATAAAATGGCTTGGCCAGAGACTAGAGACTCACACAGTAGAAACAGAGAAACAGGTATCGGACAATATGTGTCTGAAAGAGTGGAAAATCAGTCTAATCCTAATAGAGTCTTTCATAGAAACACTGAGCTTATAGACAGGGAAGAATCAATGATTGTCAAGTACATGAATTTTCAAAAAGCATTTAATAATCACCAGGGGCCCACGAGCTAATACTGAGCTGCATTAAAAAGAAGTCAACTTTGTGGGATGGACAGGAAGTTGTTTGGAGATAAGAGGCAGAGAATTGGGATGAAATGACTACGCTTGGATTGGCAATCAGTGGCCATTATTGGGTTCTCCAAAGTTCCTATTACCATGTACAAAATGAAAAGATTCCATGGTACAATTTCGAAGAGGAGCAGGGAGGTTATCCATAGTATCTTGGATAATACGTATTCCTCACCCAACATCACAATAAAAAGTACAGATTATCTGGTTGTTTTTCACACTGCTGTTTGTAGGAGCTTGCTGTGTGCAAACCAGCTGCCGTATTCCCGACATTACAGCAATGACCCTACTTACAGAGTGTTTCACTGGCTGCAACTTGCTTTGGGATGTCCTGAAGTCTTGAAACGTATTAGATATATGCAAATCCTTCTTTCTTATGTAAGCACACAAAATTATAAAAGAGCATCTGGATTTATTAGCAAATAGCCAGAACAGTGTACAGTTTAATGTAATTGATTGTGACATAGTTCACTTTGGACATAACAATTACAACAATGCAACAATCAATTTTACAATTCTCACAGAAGTATTACTTAAATCACACTATTAACCTTCATCAGCCCCAGTATCACTTATTGGAGTGTGGGGAACATGCACTGTCTCTTGTGAAGCGTTGCAGCTATTATCTGTAGGAAATTTAAAGCATTGTAGTCAATGGAAATGCAGACTGGCAGAAATGTGGGAAAACTCCTTTTCATAACAAGTTCCTTGGAAGATTCTGCTGCAGAAGATACACGAAAAAAGATGCAGACATTTACAGTGAATAGACATCCTACTATTAAGCCATTTGTACAATTACTTATGTTTTTAAAATGTTTCTGGGATATGAGCAACATATGGGTGGCATAGTGGTGCAGTGGTTAGCACAGCTGCCTCACAGCATCAGGGACCCAGGTTCCATTCCCGGCTTGGTCACTATCAGTGCAAATCTACACTTCCTTCCTGTTTCTGCGTGGGTTTCCTCTGGGTGCTCTGGTTTCCTCCCACAGTCTGAAAGACATGCTGGTTAGGTGCATTGGCCATGCTAAGTTCTCCCTCAGTGTACCCAAACAGGTGCCAAGTGTGGTGACTAGGGGATTTTCACAGTAACTTCATTGCAGTGTTAATGTAAGCCTACTTGTGACACTGATAAATAAACATAATCAGCAAAACTATATTAATAGCTCGTCCCATGTCCCCTGAAGAAGTGATGCTGGACATTCACAGATTACTGCTGCTGCTTGTGTTGATGGTTCAAAGAGAGAATTATAGCATTTTGAACCAGCTACAATGAAGGAGTGGTGAATTACGTCCAAATCAGGACTGCTCCTCTGGGACATACAAAAATAAACCAACTGCACCTTTAGCTGGTTTCTCTGAAACCATCACTCATGGAACTCATTCTGCATAAAAAGGGCTCTGACCGAGCCCAACCTTGAATGGCAGTTGGATCCTTTTTAGGTCACTTGACCCCAATTTCTCTCTTAAAAGGAGCCTATCTTAGAAATAGGCTGCGGACCTGTTGACAGACCCCTTTCAAATTGGAGGCAACTGTAATTCTGTTATTAATGGGCCTGCAAGGTTAGCACTGAAAGTGACAATGCAGGTGGAGAAGGTAGTCAAGAAGGCATACGGCAAGCTTTCCTTCAACAGCTGGGGCATTGAGTTTAAAAACTGGCAAGTCACGTTGCAGCTTTATGGAATCTTAGTTAGGCCGCACTTGGAATATAGTGTTCAATTCTGGTCGCTACATTATCAGAAGGATATGGAGGCTTTGGAGAGGGTACAGAAAAGATTTACTAGGACGTTGCCTGATATGGAGAGCATTAGCTATGAGCAGAGATTGGAGAAACTTGGTTTGCTCTCACTGGAACGACAGAGGTTGAGGGCGACCTGATAGAAAACTACAAGATTATGAGGGGCATGGACAGAGTGGATAGTCAGAGGCTTTTTCCCAGGCTGGAAGAATCAATTACTAGGAGGCATATGTTTAAGGGGTGAGGGACAAGGTTTAAAGGAAATGTAGGAAGCAAGTTATTTTTATACAGAGGATGGTGGGTACCATATTCATTGCCGGGGAGATAGTGGAAGCTGACACCATAGTATCTAAGGGGCGTCTTGACAAACACATGAATTGGATGGGAATAGAGGGATATGGTCCCTGGAAGGTTAAGGGGTTTAGTTCAGTCAGGCAGCATGGTCAGTACAGGCTTGGAGGGCCAAAGGGCCTGTTCCTGAGCTGTAATTTTCTTTGTTTTTTTTATCCTTTGTTAACAACCCAATTTTGAAGCTGTTGCTACCTGACCAATACAGCCAGCCATTATCCTCAACTATACCTGTGCCCCTTGTCCTGCTCGCTTCGGCAGTACATATACTGAAATTGGAGCGATACAGAGAAGATTAGGATGGCCCTTGCACAAGGATGACACGCAAATTTGTGAAGCGCTCCATAAACAGGCACGGTGGCACACTGGCCAGTGCTGCTCCCTCACACTCCAAGGTCCTGGGTTCAAATCCAGCCTCGGGTTTGGTTTCATTTCAAGTTGAAAGCTGAAATTCAAGGAACTCCTCTTCCTCCAACCAAGTTAAAAATACTATTGCAAAATTCAAGAAATTTCCATCCTGACCATGCCACTTGGCGCAAGGGACATAGCTGCTGGAAGCAAGTCTGCTTTGGAAAAATAAAGTTCAAATAAATAATAGTCTTGTAACATCAAAAATCCAATCTTAACAAAGCAGAACGTGCAGAAGCAAGGAAAATTCGGATAAAGCCAAAGAACAAACAAAGCAAATGAACTAAGCCATTTAACAGATAGGTTCACAAATAGCTCATCGATTCCAATTGTCCAACTTTACATTCCTAATGGGGAGCTTTGCCCACAGACAGAATATGTTAGAAACATGAGTGTATACACACACACACACACACACACACACACATACACATTTGGATCAGTATTTCAACAGGATAGCTGCTGACTCGAGATTAAAGTCAGAAAATTACATGCAAACTGCTTCTAAAGCAACAATGTATTGCAAAATAAAAGCAAATTGTTTCGTGTTTAAGTCACTGCCCTTTCTCTTCCAGGAATGCCTTCCCTGATTAAGTACTGCTCTTCTCTCCCCAGCTCTGACGAAGGGTCACCCAGGCTCGAAACGTTGGCTCTATTCTTTCTCCGCAAATGCGGTCAGACCTGCTGAGATTTTCCTGCATTTTCTGTCTTTGTTTCTAATTACTGTGGATGCTGGAATCTAAAGCAAAATCACATAATGCTGGAAAACCTCAGCAGATCTGACAGCATCTGTGGAGAGAGAATAGAGCCAACATTTCGAGTCTGGATGACTCGTTGCCCAGAGCTAAAGAAAACTGGAAGTAGAGTGAGATTTATATGGTTGCCGGGGAAGTGGGGTGGGAGGAGGGATGGGGTGAAGCAGTAAATGCTGGATGGCAGGCCAGCGGTAGGTGGGGGCTAGTAGGAGATTGACAAAGATGTCATGGACAAAAGGACAAAGGGAATGTAGATGGTGGTGGTTGTGGATAAGAAGGGTGCTGATAGCGGCACATTAAGAGATCAGAATGTGTTAATGGCAGAACAAAGTTCAGCAGTGTGTCAAAGGACAACCTGGGACAGGTAACAGGCCCGAGTAGGGTGGGATGGGGAGAGGGGAGTCAGTGGTAAGGGAAAAAAAGGACAGGAAGTAGGATAAAATAGGGATGTAAAAATTAAGCAATAGAAGAAATGGAAATAAATGGATAGAAATAAAATAGGGGCAAAGGTGAAGGAGAGAGGTCACAGTATGAAGTTGTTGAGCTCACTGAGAATCAGCATGAAAACTCTCTGCTGGTTAGAGTCATACCTAACACAAAGGAAGGTGGTTATAGTTGTTGGAAGTTCCATCTCAATTCCAGGATATCACTGCAGGAATTCCTTAAGGCAGTGTCCTAGGCCCAGTTGCTTTATCAATGACTTTCCATCCATCATAAGGTCAGAAGTAGAGATGTTCGCTGATGATTGCACAATGTTCAGCACCGTTCATGACTCTTCAGAAACTAAAGCAGTCCATATCCAAATGCAGCAATATCCAGGCTTGGGCTGACAAGTGGACATAATTGCCAGACAATGATTATCTCCAGCAAGAGAGAATCTAACCTTCATTTGACATTTAAAAGCATTACCGCCATTAACATCCAGGAGATTACCATTGACCAGAAGCTCAACTGGACTAGCCGTGTAAATACTCTGACATATGAACAGGTCAGAGGCAATAATCCTGCAGCGAGTAACTCACCTCCTGTCTCCCCAAAGCCCCTCCACCTTCTACAAGGCACAGGGGTATGATGAAATATTGCCCCCTTGCTTTATCCCTGCAACCTTACACATTTACCATGGCTAATCCACCTAATCTTGGAACACTAAGGGGCAATTTAGCATGGCCAATCCACCTAACCTGCACATCTTTGGGGTGTGGAAGGAAACTGAAGCAACCAGAGGAAACCCGCACAGACACGGGGACAATGTGAAAAAACTCCAGACAGTCACCAAAGACCAATAATTGAATCCGAGTTCCTGGCAGTGTGAGGCAGCAGTGTTAATCACAGTGCCACATCACCCACACCCCACCCCAAGAGCTTTCCAAGATGGTAGGGCATCTGCTTTCCTTCATGGTAGAGGATGCCTGTCAATAGTGAATAGAGAAGTCTCAGGTCAGCACTCTATCCTCCCCCACTGTTATGTGAAACATTTCCAATTATTTTCGTGAGATAATGAAGTGAGCATCTTAATGCACAATATACCAAACATGACGAAAGAGCACTTTGACCAACAATAACAGGCACTCCTGTGGAAACTGAGAGTCACAGTGAAGAAAGAAAAACCAACAAGATGATGGACAGAAAAAGTTGAGTGCAACACATAGCTCGGGCACGCTTCAACTAATATATTAGAATGTGAGTCATGCCTCATCCAGCAATGAACAAAGAAAATGAGTGAAGCTGATTGAACCTGGAATTGAAAGATTGAGATTACAAAGCGCAAAAGCACCTTAGCACCCAACAGATAAAATCATCTACTCTTTGTGACTCAAAGGAAGTGGGGAATGAAACACACATTTACTCATACTTCAAACATCGCTACCTCTGGAAGAAGCTTTCCCATCGTTTTCATCTCAAAAATACAGCAACTATCAAATGTCACAGCAAATGTAATTTGACAGAGCTGCGCACTCCAATTTAAGGAAATGAGTAGCCTACACAAAGCTGCCTCTTACTCAGCTTCATGCCAACTGTCTCAAATACCAAATATTCCAGCTCTTTGCTGCAGACTTTGAACTGCAGCAAATCATCCATGGTCATCCTGTAATTTCTGATACTGTCTCACAGCCAGGCCACAGACACCGTCTACTAAAGCATTGAAACACAGAAATGTTACAGCTTGGGAGGAGGTCACTTGGCCGACTGTGTCTGCACTAATTCCCCAGATGAACAATCTATTTAGTGCCACTCTCCCATCCTCTCCCCTTAACCTTGCACACACTGCCTTTTTGGTTAACTGTCTAATTCTCCTCTCAGTCTTCTATTCTCCAAGGAAAATAGTCCTATCTTCTCCAATCCCGCCTTCATAATTTAAGTTCCTCATCTGAGGAACAACTCTGGTAATTTGTTCCTGAATACTCTTCATTGTCTTCACTTCCTTCTGAAAATATGGCACCCAATATTGAATACAATACTCCAGCTGAAACCAAACTAATATCCAATCTAAATTCAACATAACCTCCTTGTCCTCGTATTCTTTGCCCTCATTAATAAAGCAAAGGATACTGTATGCTTTATTAGCTGCACTCTCAATCTATCCTGCCATCTTCAAAGACTTTTTCATATACACCCAGGTGCCCTCTGCTCCTGTGTCTCCTTTAGGATTGTGCCCTTTATTTTATATTGTCTCTCTTCAAAACAAAATGATCACTTCCACATTTAACATTGTCTGCCACCTGTCCACTGTTCCACCAATTTGTTTGTGTCCTTTTGAAGTTCTACACTATCCCCTTCACAGTTCACAATGCTTTCAAGTTTCATATCATAGGATCCCTACAGTGCAGAAGGAGCCATTCGAGACTACACCTTCTCTCAAACAGAACATCTTACCCATACCTGTCCGATCCCTGTAGTCCCATGTATTTACCCTGCTAATACCCTGGGTGGCACAGTGGCATGGTGGTTAGCATTGCTGCCTCACAGCGCCAGACACCCGGGTTTGAATCCTGGCTTGGATCACTACCTGTGTGAAGTTTGCATGGTCTTCCCGTGTCTTCGTAGGTTTCCTCCTGGTGCTCTGGTTTGCACCTGGAAAAGAAGTTAGATCTCCAGGACACCCTGAGGCTGGAAGATGGACATCCTGTGAATGAAGATGGAGCTCCAGGAACATTCTGAGGTTGGAAGATGGACCCCCCACCTCACCCTCCAGGACACCAATTATGGAATGTCCACCTGCAGATGCTCACCCTGCCCACTCCTTTTGGTGTTCCAGGGTCCAGGGTTGTTGGCAGCCTCCATTCTAATCTCCAGAGGCAACCCCAGGCATTGTTCAGTTGTGTCCTGACATCTGTCTGCCACATTGTTCCAAACATGTTTCATGCAGGAATGTTTTCCCACCTGCATTGCTAAGAATCTGGTCTGTGGGATGGGCAGGGGTCAAGCCTTGATCTGAATCCATCACTGGGATGCAAATGAGATTCAAGCTAGCTGCTGGCAGTCTTCTGACCCACCATGGCGGATACCAGCGGAAGTTCCCATTGTAAATTCCCAACCTCACCTGCATCACATTCATTCGACTGGGTGCTTTTAAAATAGCTTCCATTTTTTAGGTGCTTTATGTAGGCCTTTACTTTCAATAACATGGTCTAAATACTGGACTGATGTATGGAAAAATGTCTTACTTTTGACATGAGAACCATGTGCTTGTAAATGTTCCAATGTTGATTCTAAATTATTCAAATACTTCTGTTCACCAGACCTTTTAATTAGAATATTATCCAGGTAACAATGTACACCAGACTGGCCACTTAAAATCTGATCAACCAATCTTTGGAATGGGGCTGGTGTAGATGGTATTCCAAAAGGCCATCTTTTACAATGAATATGGAGTAATGACAGTAAGCAATAGTTGGGATTCAGTGGCTACATTCATCTACAATATGCTTGTGAAAGATCAATCTTGCTGAATTTCTAAATGCCTGATAACCCAGAAAACAAATCTTCAATTAAAGAAAGCAGATATTGATCAGCATATAACACTGGATTTATGCTGTTTTAAAATCACCACAAATACAAATTTGAACCATCTGGTTTCATGGCAGGTACAATGGGGGTAGCCCAGTCATTCATTGTAACTGGCTCTAACACAGCAGTGTTAACATGTCATTCTAATTCTTTTCAACCTTGGGATGAATTGTATATGGCACTGCTCTTGATTTGAGACTTTTTTAATTGACCATTAGGCTTTATTTTTGTTTCATTTGAACTCCTTTCATTGAACCAAGTGTCTCTTTGAATACATTCTTGCATTTATCCAGAAGATGTTGGAGGCCTGTTTTGACAACTACCAATCTGTTGACAGCACTCCAATTAAGCTTTGTCCTCTCCAACCATGATTTCCCAAATAAGGCTGGAAATTACCACAGACCACATAGAGAGACAACTCCACTGTTTGTCCACTCAACTCTACATTGACCATGATATAAACTTTTAATGGCATGATCCCTTCCGTCTATTTCTTTAAAATCACTTCAGCTGTTTTTAAAGGAAAATGCTTACGGTTTTGTTGGTATATAGTCTCAGGAATTAAAGATACAGCAGCACCAGTATCAAACTCCATCCTAATAGACTGTCCACTTAACTTCAAAATCACCCTGAATCTCTTTGATTCACCCTGTATGGTTAAGATGTTCAGCTGGAACTCTTCATCATATTTCTGGACATCTTCTTCTTCACAATCGTAATTCTTGTCTTCCATGTTGTAAATTATTTTTGTGGAATGCAACTTATTCTTCTTCTTGAAGGTACCCAGATTCTACTTCTGACTACTCTTCTCAGGGAAAACTGATTTAGCCCAACAAGCTTTTGTAGCGTGACCCATTTTGCCTCAATTCATGCATTGATTCTCCTTGCTTCAGTATTGACTCCATGAAAGGCCCATTTTGACACATCTGTGACAGTGTTTTGACTTCTTATCGGCAGTTCCCAACTTGTGGATCTCCATTTCTGCACCAAATTGTGAAGCCTCTTCAGCAGCCAGTTCCATCGACACTGTGATTTCTATTGCTGCCTTTAAAGTCAAAACATGTTCAGTGAGCAATCTTCTTTGGATAGCCTCATTCTGGAGACCACAACTAGATGATCTCAAAGAGTATCTTCTAATGACTCACCAAACTCACAAAGTTGTGCCAGCCTTTTGAAGGTTGCCACAAACTGAGCAATGCTTTCGCCCACCACTTGATTCCTTTGCTGGAACTTGAACCATTCCGCAATGATCAATGGCTTTGGAGCGTAATTGTCAGGCCATTGTAAGCTTTGGCTCTTGGATTTGCTGGTTGAACCAAGTTCTGAAGCAAATCAAAGGTTTTACTTCCTATTGTATTGAGAAAAAGTGATATGAGCAAATTGTTTGCAATTTTATTCACATGTAGTCTTCATAGAAACTCCAGAATTCATTTTCTTCATTGAAAAGGTCCAGGTGAGCAGGTGGGAAAATGGAGTTGAACTCCAAGATCAGCCATGACCGTAATGAATGCTGGAGCAAGTTCGAAAGATCATGCGGTATATTCCTGTTCCTAATTCTTGTACTCTTGTGCCATCACTGAAAGAGGCAGGTCAGGGCTACAATATTATTCACTTGCCCACAGAATGGACAAGTATTGGCATCGGGCGGCACATTGGCACTGCTGCCTCACAGCTCCAATTCTGGCCTTGGGTCACTGTCCATGTGGAGTTTGCACATTCTCCCTGTGTCTGCATGGGTTTCCTCCGGTGCTCTGATTTCCTCCCACAGTCCAAAGATGTGCAGATTAGGTTGATTCGCCATGCTAAATTGACCCTAGTGTCAGGGGATCAGCAGGGCAAATATGTGAATATGTAAATATGTTATGGGAAAAGGACGTGGTGGGATTGTGGTCGGTGCAGACTCAATGGGCTGAATGGTCTCCTACTGCACTGTGGGGATTCTATGATAGAATTACTTTTGCACTTCTATTTGCTTCAATTTCAGTGATACTCCTCCCACCTCAGTATCAGCCTTGTTCAAGACAGACACATATCTTAGCTCGGTTTAGAAACCAAGCACTGCTACTTTGTAGCGCCAGAGAGGTGGGTTCAATTCCGGTCTTGGATGGCCGTGTGGAGTTTGCACATTCTCCCCGTATTTGTGAGGGTTTCCTCTGGGTGCTCCAGTTTCATCCCACAGACCAAAGCTGCGTGGGTTAGTTGGATTGGCTATGTTAAATTGCTCCTTAGTGTCAGGCGATCTAGCATGGTAAATACGTGGGATTACGGGGATAGGGAATTGTGGTTGGTGCAGACTCATTGGGTCGAATGGCCTTCTTCTACATTGCAGGGATTTTATGATTCTATGGTTATAAAGGCTTAAATAAACATTTATCCCTATGTGAAAGTGTTTACTTTTAATTGCATACAACCCGTTAACTTTGAAGAAATTACTAAAAATTCCACTTGTCCATTGGGTTTCCTCACTGTACAAGTTGCCCTGACAACTCAAAATAATTATCCAAGTAGCCTTTTGGGACAGTTAGTACACAGACCAATTCTGTGAGCAGGGTGGGCAATTGTCCAGGGCTCAGTACACTTGTGACCTCCACTATGAACTCCAGCCAGACTACATGAGACAAGCGGGAGGGTATCTTCTCCAATTATCATGTGACTAGGGGCACACTGTGGGCACCCACAAAAAAAAATCCTCACAGGCTATTGGCAGGCCATCCTCGGAAACACTCTATTCCTGCTGCCAACAGATTTCTCTCCAACTCCACTCAAAAAATATTTCTTTCTCCAGCCTGGCTACCCCAGTTGACACAGAAAGAAACAACTTGAAAGCTGTCTGCAAGTTTGAAACCATCAGCATTCCCAACACAGGGATTCTCTGCTTCACACTCCAGGTTTAGCTCTTTCATATGACTGGTCTTTGAAGGACTGATATAGAGTCGGAAAGGCCTGGAAACTTTAGCCCATGTATAACTGGAAGGTAATAGAGCGTTGGCTCCCCCTACTGATATTCCTATCCATTGCACAACAATACATAATAAATCAGTATAAGTGCAGCTTAATTTCATTCAAACTCTTCTTCACTTGCAATTCTGTAAATTAGGATAAAGGATATTGTGTTGATTCAATATTCCTTCATGTTGAAACATTCCTTCACTTGGAACAACTACTGAGGTTAATGAGTGCACAGAATATATCTTGAATAGTGAGCTTTAATGTCTATCATAAAGAGTCATTCGAGAGCACCAATGCCCACCAACCTGGCCGAGTGTAGAAAGATTCTTCTGCCAAACTGTACCTGGCAGCAAGTGTCAGGAGAACCAATACATGGGAAAAACTTACCTCGTCTTGTCCTCACCAAACTATCTTCCACAGGTGCACTTGTCCGTGACAGTTTTGATAGCACCAGAAACAAAGTCCAGTGTTCAGACTTACACCATCCTTCCAGTGGCATGGTGGCATAGTGATTAGCACTACTGCCTCACAGCACCAGGGACCTGGGTTCAATTCCAGCCTTGGCTGACTGTGAGTGTGGAGTTTGCTGTGTGAAATTTGCACATTGTTCCGCGTGGGTTTCTTCCAGCAGCTCTGGTTTCCTTCCACAGCCCGAAGATGTGCAGGTTAGGTGGATTGGCCATGCTACATTGCCCTTTAATGTCAGGGATACTAGCAGGGTAAACACGTGGAGTTATGGGGATAGGGCCTGGATAAGATTGTTGCTTGTAAGCTTGATGGACCAAATGGCTTTCTTCTGTACTGTAAGGATTCTATGATTATACTCTATTCGTGATAGATTCATACCAGAATTTGTAGATCAAATCTGAGCCATCAGTAGCAGGAAAGTTTTTCCCATCACAATCTGGGACCTCGTAGTTTGGCATATCCCTCAATCTACCACTACTATCAAGCCAGGCTTGGTTTCACAGAGTGGAGAGGAGCTGCCAGAAGGAACATTAGTCCTCTATAAGGTAGGACCAATGCATGTTAAGCAGCAAAAGCAGCATGCCTAGGATAAGAGATAAAGATCTAGATTCTCCAATCATGATGCACAAGTATTTTGGTGCGTCAGGTTGGGAAATGCGTGTGTTGGCCATTGCGCGGGATTCGCACGTGCGTTCCCAACACTTGGGAGATTAATTTCCAAAAGATGGCCTCCAATAAATGACAGTGCTCTTTGGCTGCACAGAATTTATTGGCATACTCACTAATGAGGGAAGGCTGGGGTAGCTGTTCAGCCAAGCGTCTGCCTCTTGTGGCAGATGAGGCATAGCTGAATAGTGCGAGGCCAGCAATTAGCATATCCAGCTCATTCCTAGTGGGAATTCTCCCAGGTCACAAGAGGTGCAGAGTTGAGCAACATTCATGACCCATAGAAATCTATTGATACAGGCAAGCATTGCTGACAATTAGTTTTGGACTTCCAGGCTTCTCCCCTTTATCCTCACTCCGCTGCCTGAGTGTGGGTTCCAATCACACTGCAGTCATCCTCCACCAAATGCGAGGGCCTTCAGGCCTCATGAGGGAGGACACTACCTGCCATTCCTGGATTCCCCCACTCTGCTCTGACAGCCCAGCCTCTTATGGAACCCTACCTGGATAACTCACAGTCACCCCCCTCAATGTTAAGCCTCCTGGTTTCAACTCCTCCCACCCTCTTGCCAGCTCCTATCTATGGCCATATGAAACAAGCCTGGGAAAGAGGACATGGCAAGTGTTGCCTGCATGTCAGCCTTCACGTCCCCTTTAAAGCAAAGGGTGCCCTGACATGAAGGCAAGGTAAGGCCTGCAATTGACACCTCTCAACCCTTCTCCCCAAGACGGTGATACTGGGACCTCCAGCTCTGAGTTGAACTTATCTGTGTCCCTCGCATCCTCTCTGGTGCCCCTGAGTAGTGAACACCCCAGAGGGTGCTGGCTGCCTGAGCGCCCACCTCCAAAATACCCCTCGGAGGTGAAATTGCTCAGTTCACACTTATCTAGACCTGTTGTAAATGCTGAATAACCAGTAAGGAGGGAAGTTCCGGCGAGAATGACATGCTAATCTATTGAAATGAGCTTCCTGGGATTTGCAGTCTGTTTCGCGCTTCTCCCCCGGCAAAGGGGCTGGAAAATCAAAACCCGAGTGAGTCCAAGTCTCTCCAAATTTTGCACAGGCACTGCCAATCCTACAGACAAAAAGCGCAGGCTCAAAATTGCCCCAAGGTTCTATGGTACTGGATTCTATTTTATGGCGCAACACACTCACAACTTTCATCAGCAATGCAAACATGACAAGATGGTGAGCAGCTATATCATGTGCCCCTTCTTCCGTGAGGCTAATAGTCTTTCAATGCATTCGTTACATTTATTTTGCATTGGGCCTTATTTTGACAGCTGACAGACGGAGCAGGTTAAACCCAGCATTCTAAAACACATCTAGGTGACAACTTGAAAATCTAAGAGCATATCAAAGTATCTAAAGTTTTAGTAATACAGCTCACAAATGTGATGGAAAGCACAAGTTCTGCTTAATATTTCATCAAGGTTGAATATTTTATACAATAGCCATGTTAGTGCCATTTTTCTTCAAATGGAAAACTATTTTTGATGCGTGTACGAGTTACACATTTATAAAACATAAATCAGTCAAGGCACGCTCCCTTGAATACTGAGTTCGGTCAGATAAAATATCGACAGAACGATGGTCAGGGCGAACTTCTCATTGAAAAGGTGGAGCACTGGCTGCTTCACTTCTGATTCATCCCCAGACTCACTGCTGCTCTTTTTTGTAAGCAACAGCAGATCAGTGAACAGAATGGCAAAGTCTACTGCAAATTGCTGATTTTAATGGCGCAGGAAATCCTGGGCTTTAGGCCTGCACAACACTCGACCTTAGGAGCCACCCCAATCCAGGCCTTTCTGATTTTAACCTTCTCCACAACCATGTGCTGAAACATTCCTCCCCGTTCCAGAAGTTTCGAATTCTAAACAGCTTATCTGGAAGCTAATGATGCCATCACCCCCTGGTGATCAACTTACCCAACCTCATGCCAGTACAGAAATTGTAATTGTAGAAAATAAATGTATTTGTCCTAACTATCCGTCACTAGCAAACTCAGCACTGAGTAGGCCTGGCAAATAGCATGTTGTCCATTAGAGAGCAAAGAAACAAGGTGGCACATTGGTTAGCACTGCTGCCTCACAGTGCCAGGGAACCGGGTTCGATTCCAACCTTGGGTGTGAAGTTTATACGTTCTCCCCGTGTTTGGGCTTCCCGAAGGTGCTCCAGTTTCCTCCCACAGGCCAAAGATGTGTAGGTTAGGTGGATTGGCCATGTTAACTTGCCCCTTAGTGTTGCAAGATGTGTAGGATAGACGGATTAGCCATGGGAAATGTGTGGGGTTACAGGGTAGGGTGGATAGAGGGCCTGGGTATGCTGATAACTCAGTGCAGACTCAATGGGCTGAATGGCCTCTTCTGCACTGTAGGGATTTTATGATGAATCTATGAGGTCTGAGAGTATAAGGAAAAGGAAAAATCAGAGACTGGAGGTACTGATGGAATGATGAAAATGGGATCAGGAGAGGAAATGGAAAACTGTAAACACAAGAACTACGGGGAAAAAGTAAACAAATATCTAACAATCTGAGTTTTTAGGAATAGTGAGGCACTGGAGACGAGGTGTTCAAACTTGAAAGGTGAAAATCAAAGAGGCCAGAGGCAGAAAAGGACCAGAGCCTCAAAAAAGTGAGCTGAGGGATTAACTCTGCTCCAAGAAACTAAGAGAAAAATTAGTTAATACTCTGGGAGGCTGAGTTGAAAAATAGAAACATAGAAACTAGAAGCAGGAATAGGCCATTTGGCCCTTTCAGCCTGCTCTGCCATTCATTTTGATCATGGCTGATCATCAAATTCAATATCCTGAACCTGCCTTTACAGCCACACCGCCCCCCCTCCACAAAAGCCCTTCATCCCTTTAGCCTCAAGAGCGATATCTAATTTCTTCTTGAAATCACTTGAAAGGGTGGGATTGCTTACATATGCTTTACACGGGGAAAAACGAGATTCAAAATGTGAAATACAAAATACAGCAATCTTCTGGTTCCTGTGTAATGGTTGCATACTCAGTATACTTTTGTTGCATTTCTATGACCTGACACAATAAGTCATTGGAGGCTTACCTTCTGCAAGAGACCGTAACTGAGTTTTGTCAGCTGTTTGCACTGGACCTGAAAACTACATCAAGCTGAGTCACTGCAGCTGATTTCCAATGCCGAGCACATCATTTTGCATGACAGCACTGAACATCGAGGGAGCTGTGCTGAACCTTTCATATTAAGACAGTAAAGAATCCCAAGACTCTGCATAGATTTAAGACAGAGATCTGTTTTATGCCAGGGACAATGGGCTACGCTAACATAGAGCAACCATTCTTGAATTACTGATCCCAAAGGCCTGGACTAATGATCGATAGAAATTAGTTCCAATTGCTGCCAGCAGTTGGGGAATTAAAATACAAGGAATTAAACAAATCAGGAATTTAAAAGCGGATATTAGTAATGCTAACCATGTAACTACTGAATTGTTGTAAAAGAAGGTCCATATGGTATAGTTACAGCCACAGTGCTGCCGCGGAGAGAGTTCCACGATTCTGACCCAGTGAAGGAAAGGTGATATATTTCAGTATGTTAGAAATATAGAAACATAGAAGCAGGAGTAGGCCATTTGGCCCTTTGACCCCGCTCCACCCTTCATTTTGAACATGGCTGATCGTCAAATTCAATATCCTGATCCTCCCTCGCCCAACGACCTCCCCACCCCCAATATCCCTTAATCCCTTTAGCTCCAAGAGCTATATCTAATTTCTTCTTGAAATCAGACAATGTGTTGGCCTTAATTATATTCTATGGTAGTGAATTCCACACTTTCAAAACCCCCTGGGTGAAGAAATTTCTCCTCCCCTCAGTCCTCCCTTATCCACAAACTGTGACCCCTCATTCTGTACTTTCCCACCATTGGGAACAGTCTTTCTGAATCTACCCTGGCTAATCCTGGTAGAATTTTATAAGTTTCTATGCGATGCCTTCTCACACTTCTAACCTCCAATGAATATGGTCCTAACTGACTTATCTCTCCTCATATCTCCTCATATCTCCTCATATCTCTCCTCATTGGTGAGGCCGCAGCTGGAGTACTGTGTGCAGTTTTGGGTGCCGCACCTGCGCAAGGATATTTTGGCCCTGGAGGGAGTGCAGAGGAGGTTTACTAGGCTGATACCGGAGTTGGGGGGATTGAGCTATGAGGAGAGGCTGAATAAACTAGGCTTGTACTCGTTAGAGTTTAGAAGAATGAGGGGAGATCTCATTGAGACGTATAAGATGATGAATGGGATGGATAGGATAGAGGTGGAGAGACTCTTCCCGCTCAAAAAAGACAGTAGGACTAGGGGGCACAGCCTCAAGATAAAGGGGAGGTGGTTTAGAACGGAGTTGAGGAGGAACTTCTTCACTCAAAGGGTGGTGAATCTCTGGAATTCTCTGCCCGTTGAAGTGGTGGAGGCTGCCTCGCTAAATATTTTTAAGAAGCGGGTTGATGGGTTCTTGATAAGAGAGGGGATTAAGGGTTATGGGGAGAGGGCGGGAAAGTGGAACTGAGCCACAACAGATCAGCCATGATCTTATTGAATGGCGGGGCAGGCTCGAAGGGCTAGATGGCCTACTCCTGCTCCTATTTCTTATGTTCTTATGTTCTTATGTTCATATGACAGACTTGCCATCCCAGGAATCAGTCTGGCAATCCTTCATTGTATTCCCTCTATAGCAAGAACATCCTTCCTCAGTTAAGGACACCAAAACTGCACACAGTAGTCCAGGTGCGGCCTCACCAACACCCTGTACAATTACAGTAAAACATCCCTATTCCTGTACTTAAATCCTCCCGCTATGAAGGCCAACATACCACTTGCCTTCTTTACTGCTCGCTGTAGCCGCGCACTTACTACTTTCATCGGCTGATGCACAAGGACACCAAGGTCTCGCTGAGGGTCCACCTCTCTCAATTTACATCCACTCAAATAATAATCTGCCTTCCTATTCTTGCTACCAAAGTGGATAATCTCACATTTATCCAAATTCTACTGCATCTGTAGATGCCCACACACTCAGCCTGCCCAAAGCACCCTGAAGCTCATGCTGGTATGACGGGGAGTTGTGAGTATCAGCCAGATCCAAGTGAGATTGGGCTGAGATTTCAGGGTAATTTAAGTTTAGTAATTAAATCCTGAGGTTTTGAGTTGAATCGCTGAATGTTTGCATCGAAACATGAGGTTTTCCCTGTGGTTTTTTTAGAGGAGACTTTTATTAATAATGTCATTCCACTAGTTTATGGTTCTTGTATTGGGACATTTGGAGTGCTTTTTGTTAGTAAATAAGTTTTTGGGTGAACCTAAAACCCTGTGCCCATGTAAGTTTATAAAATCCTAAAGACAAGAACTGACAGTAAGGGTAAATGAGTGCTTGCACCTTTCACTTTGGCCTATATGTGATTCCAGATTACAACAATGTGGGTGGCTGTTAACTGCCTTCTGAAATGACCTCACAATTGTCAAGAAGGTGACTCCCAAACCACATTCTGAAAGGCAATTAGGAATGGGAGTTCTGATGAAAGGTCATCCAGACTCGAAACATTGGCTCTATTTTCTCTCCACAGATACTGTCAGACCTGCTGAGATTTTTCCAGCACTTCCTGTCCTTGTTGTGGGGATGGTAAATGTTGGTCTTGCCAGGCACACCCACAGCCTGTGAATGAATAAAAGAAATACCCTGTACAGCAGGAGCTCATGATCTCATTAGAGTGACCCAGATTGCCTAGGGAGTGCCAGTACAACGAGGCACCATAGCCTTGTTGTCTACGCTGGCCACTCACATTCTAACGTTTCAATTGAGGTGCATTGACAGAATGGAAGGTGCACATCAATTTCATCCTGCCAGAATAGAAATGAATCTAATCAGCTGGAGTGGGATGGGGATGTAACCCTGGCAGCAAGGACAGCAACCTGAGGTTCTGTGAGATAAAGAACCCAATTAGGATTGCCAGATTCTAGCCAGACATTGAACAGATTCATAAAACATACATCTTCAGCTAAATTGGACTGATGTCTACAGCATCCTTATTCATGTCCTCAGTGCCATAGATTACAACTGCCTCTACCAATAAAGTGCTGAGGCAAGAACTAAGATTAAAGATTAGGCTTCATAGGTGGATGAAGGAAAAGAGTTTGAAAGGCTGTAAGAATAGGGTGGGTAAATATAATTAGAACCACTCATAGAGAGTTTATGTGCCAACATGAACTGTCTGGGCTGAATTTCATCTTACAACGTCTACTTATTTCTTCCAAACCCTCCAAATGCCAAACTTCAAAGTGAATAACCACGGCATCCCATTTTCAACAAATCCGTCTGTGTGAGTAGCTTTGATGACAAGGAATGCTTAATGCACATCATCATGAGGAGGGAAGTATTTATTTCTAACACAGTGATGCCTACTTTAGAAGAATGGAGGGCAATTTTATCAAAAGAAATAACATTTTCAAAAAGCTTTTCAGGTCAGATGCTGAGAGGATATCTCCCCAGGTCGAGGGCATAGTTTCAGAATAAGGGGAAGAAGCTCACCCTCGATCTTACTGAACAGCGGAAAAGCTTGGGGAACTATACAGCCTACACCTGCTCCCCTTTCTTATGTTCTTATGTACATTCCTTTAAAGCACGTCTCCAACTATTCCACATGACAATCTCAGTGGCAAGTGATTCAGAGGGCAGGATTTTCCAATCACACTCGCCCCTTTGCATGATCCAGCCCCTCATCCCCACCCACTACGATTCACGTGGCAGGCAGACAGGCAAATTCCTACCCCCCCACCCCCAAAGAGTATGTGGGTGGCCCATATCATCAGAAGTATTCAAGTGCCTGAGGTAATCCTCACCTGGGAATAGCAGAGCCCGTAAGGGACCTAATGAAAGTTACATATCCTGCAGTGCTGAAGGGCACACATACCAGGGCTTCTTAAGCCTGTATGCACAAATCTCAGCAGGACCTAGGAGGAGAACACACATGCCACATGATCCTGTGAAGCAGCATCCTCATGGCCATGTTCAGTCTAGCACTGTTCAGCAGGAAATGAGCTGAAAGGCACCAATTAGATTCTAGAGGCTTTGGCTTTCTCATTAAGTGTGAGAGACTTTCCTCTATTATCTCGATCATGGGTCTCTTTAACAAGTGAGCCTTCTGGCCACATTTGATTTCAACTCTACTTTTATTCCTTTCTGCCTTTTAATTTTCATTCTTAAATAATTCACGATATCAGTGACTCTATTTAATCTATACACTCAGTCCACTCATTAACTGTGCTAAGCCTTATTATATAAGAAAAAGTTCTTTAATTGAACATAATGGCCCTGAAGTTCTCCATTGTTATTGGCGTAGGTTTAGTGTATAATCGGGAACAAAGGTAATTCTTCTGTCAGATAAATGAGATAGAAACCATTTTTGCCAGTATTACATCCCAAAATCAATCGCTCCAAATTCCCTCCGGCTGTTTCAGCCCTTTTTGCAATTAGCTTGCCAAGTTCCAAAAGAGCTTATTTGCATATCTGATAATAGGGGCCCATAATATTGGAACCTGAGTTTTCTGCCTTACGCTCACAATGTATTCATGGCAAACCGGACTGAAAATAATACGACACAGCTGCTACCAGGATCAGCTGAAGGAGGCAGAGGTGAAGGGGGTGACATGGTGGTACAGTATTTAGCACTGCTGCCTCACAGTGCCAGGGACCCAGGTTCAATTCCTGGCTTGGGCCACTGTCTGAGTGGAGTCTGCACGTTCTCACTGTGTCTTTGTGGGTTTCCTCCGGGTGCTCCGCTTTCCTCCCACAGTCTGAAAGACACGTTTGTTAGATGCATTGGCCTTGCCAAGTTCTCCTTCAGTGCACCCGAGCAGGCGCTGGTGTGTGGCGACTAGGGAATTTTCACAATAACTTCATTCCAGTGTTAATGTGTGCCGACTTGTGACACCAATAAAAAAATTTCAAGTGAGGAGTTTAGTGAGCCTGAAGATTCTGAAGAATTTCAGAAGTAATTTCTGCTGGGAATGACACAAGGATTTGATTTTTATGTTTTGCTATTATACCCAGGGGAGTTCAAAACTGAACTTGCTTCTGGCTGATCCTTGAAGTGTGACACCCCTGGGAGAACTTAGCTCTCACTCACAACCAAGTCTTCTGCAGCATTCCCAATAGGCAAACCCTTGAAAAGCATCATCATGAAGAAGAAGAAGGAGGAGGAGCACACAATTGGAACAGAGTCAGGCAGCTTTAAAGGAAGTTAAATCTCTCGAAAAAATATACAGACAACTCAGGGTATGTGAAGTTGGAGGCAACGTGTAAAGGAAACATAGGAGCAGGAGTAGGCCATTTGATCCCTCGTGCATATTCCATCATTCAACTAGATCATGGCCGATCATCTACCTCAATGCCATTTTCCTGAACCATGTCCTTATCTCTTGATGTCCTGAGATCATCTCTGTCTTGAACATAAGTCCATGACTTGAACCTCCACAGATCTTTAGGGTAGAAAATTCCAAATATTTACCACTGAACAAATTCCTCATCTCAGTCCTAAATTTACTCTGAGATTATGGATGGGATTTTACAGTTGCGCTCGCCCCAAGGCCGGAAAATCCGGCCCAAAGTTGTCAATGGTTTGCATGGTCTTCCCCCGCCCACTACAATTCCCGTGACGGGCAGGACGGAAAACTTCGACTCTGTGTTTCCTGGTTCCAGACCCCCTTCTCTCCCCAGACCGGGGAAGCATACTTCCTGCATCTACGTGCCAAAACCCTGACAGAGTTTTGTATGTTTCAATGAGATCATCTCTCATTCTTCTAAACTCTGCAGCCTCAGCCTCCCCAATCTCTCATAGGGTAATCCCGCCATCCCAGGGATCAGCCTGATGAATTTCTGTTATACACCACTATGGCAAGTATATGCTTCCCTAGATAAGGAGACCAAAATTGTACATAATCTTGTAGAGTCTCATCAAGACGCTATACAATTGCAGCAAGACGTCTTTACTCCTGTACTCAAATCCACAAGCGATGAAGACCAAAATAACATTTCCCTTCCTAATTGCTTGCTGCACTTGCATGTTAGCTTTCGATGACTCATGAACAAGGACACCCAGCACCCTTTGGTCATCAACACTCCCCAGTCTCTCACCATTTAAGAAATACTCTGACTTTCTGTTTTTCCTACCAAAGTGGATAACTTCACATTATCTGCATTATATTCCACCTATCATGTTCTTGCCCACTCATTTAAGAATTCTAAATCCCCCTGAAGCCCTTTTCATAATTTACATTGCCACCATTATTTTTCTCATCAGCAAACCTGGAAAGGTTACATTTGGTGCCCATATCCAGATCATTGGGGTACATTGCATACAGCTGGACCAGGCACTGGGTGACATGGTGACACAGTGGTTAACACTGCCGCCTCACAGAGCCAGGGACCCAGGTTCAATTCTGGCCTCGGATCATTCTCTGTGTGGAGTTTGCACATTCTCCCCGTGTCTGTATGGGTTTCCTCTGTGTGCTCCGGTTTCCTCCCACATTCCAAAGATGTGCAGGTTAAGTTGATAGACCATGCAAAATTAACCCTAGTGGTAGGGAGATTAGCAGGATAAATATGAGGGGTTACGGGAGTAGGACCTGAGTGGGATTGAGGTCGGTGCAGACTCGATGAGCCAAATGGCCTCCTTCTGCACTCTAGGGAATCTATGATCAGTGCAGTACCCCACCAGTCACAGCCTGCAAATCTAAAAATGATCTATTTACTCCTACTTCCTGTTTTCTGTCCTTTAATTAGTTTTCAATCCATGCCACTATATTACCCCCATACCATGTGCTCTAATTTTATTTAATAAACCCTTGGGTGGTACTTTATCAAAAGCTTTCTTAAAATCCAAATGCACTACATTCACCTGATCTATCATACTGTGACCATCCTTTAAAAACTCAAATGTTATTTCCCTTTCATAAATCCATGTTGACTGGCCAATCGTATCATTATTTTTTGCATGTCAACTTATCACATCCATTGTAATAGATTCTAACATTTTCTCCACTATTGATGCCAAACTAACAGCTCTGTAGATTCTTGTTTTCTCACTTCTTCTTTTCTTAAATAATGGGGTTATATTTATTACCTTCCAATCTGTGGGAATCATTCCAGAATCTATAGAATTTTGGAAGATGGCCACCGGTGCATCCACTTTCTTGACAGAAACCTCTTTCAACACTCTGGGCTGTAGATTATCAAAGGATTTTTCAACTTTCAGTCTCATTAATTTTTCCAGTAATACATTTTTACTAATATTAACTTCTTTCACTACTTCACTATTACTAACGCTCACTTCTCCAGTATTTTTGGGAGGTTTGTTTTGTACCTTCTTCTGTGAAGACTGAGACATAGGGTGGAATTCTTTGCTAAGCCTGGTGGCAGGTGACTCCGGCTGTGCCTTTCCCACTGATCAGAATGGTGGGATTCTGCACCAGATTCTGCATTTGAAACCTCATTAATTGTGTGCAGGGGAATCCCCTCCGAGGCAGATCATTTGTGTGCCCATTATCGGTCGATGGGGTCAAAGGTCCCTGTGCCATATCAAGTACCAGTCCAGCACACTAACATCACTGCCTCCTGCCCACCTGTCGTCAGCAGACCATTGGATACCCGGAATCCTGCAGCAAAAGACAAGCATGTTCAAGAGGAAGGCAGTACCAGCTTTCACCACCAGGGTGCTCCAGACCCTCACTCAGATGTCTGGCCCCAACCAGCATGTGCTCTACCCCGGGGAAGCAGCACAACAACATCATCTCTCCAGTCTGGGAGGCCATTACCCAGGAGGTCAGCATGGCTCCCACCCACCCGCAATGTACAATACAGTGCAGGAAATGGATGAATGATCTCAATGGCTCTGCCAGGGTAAGGCATCTCTCAGCTCCCTCCACCATCAAACTCTCAGCATGCCATCGTGTACTTTTTTCCCTGGAGCATAAGAGGCTTCAGGGTGATCTTATAAAAGTCTATAAAATAACGAGGGGCATAGATAAGGTAGGTGGTCAACATCTTTTCCCAAAGGTAGGGGAGTCTAAAACTAGAGGGCATAGGTTTAAGGTTGGGGTGGTGAGTGTCTGGAACAAGCTGTCAAAGGTAGTAGTAGATGCAGGTATAATTTTGTCTTTTAAAAAGCATTTAGACAGTTACATGGGTAAGATGGGTATAGAGGGATATGGACCAAGTGCGGCCAATTGGAACTAGCTTAGTGGTTAAAAACAGGGTGGCATGGGCATGTTGGGCTGAAGGGCCCATTTCCATGCTGTAGACCTCTCTGACTCTACGATTGTACTCAAACAGTTTCTTGCTTCATGGATCTCACACATTCAGTTGCAAAAGACAAACATCAACACTCATGCTCTCAACAAGTCTTTCACAACACTATCATCCCATCTGTCTTGTTTCTCACACTCATTCTCTTCCCCCACTGGGCAGGACACACCACACGCAGTGTACATTTCACCCAAACTCTGCTCCATTGGCTCCAATCATATCTCTTCATCTCTTTTCTTGTCTCCATCCAGGTCAAACTTGCACACAACAAGTGACAGCGAATCCAGACCATGCGGTGGAATGGCGGAGACACTTGCCTCAGCGAGTGAGAGGTGGCTGCTGCCGAGATCACCAGCGAGCACAGCAATCGCTCCTGTGACAATGCAGAGCTTGGCCACTTCTGATTTGATTCAATTTTTGATTTGACTTGATTTATTATTGTCACATGTATTAGTATAGAGTGAAAAATATTGTTTCTTGCGTGCTACTTAGACAAAACATACCTTTCATAGAGAAGGAAACAAGAGAGTGCAGAATGTAGTGTTACAGTCATAGCTAGGGTGTAGGCAAAGATCAACTTAATGCAAGGTAACTCCATTTAAAAGTCTGACAGCAGCAGAGAAGAAGCTGTTCTTGACTCAGTTGGTACATGACCTTAGACTTTTGTATCTTTTTCCCAACAGAAGAAAGTGGAAGAGAGAATGTCCAGAGTGCGTGGGGTCCTTAATTATGCTGGCTGCTTTGCCAAGGCAGTGGGAAGAGTAGACTGAATCAATGGATGGGAGGCTGGTTTGCGTGATGGATTGGGCTATATTCACCTTTTGTAGTTCCTTGTGGTCTTGGACAGAGCAGGAGCCATACCAAGCTGTGATACAACCAGAAAGAATGCATCTGTAAAAGTTGGTGAGAGTCGTAGCGGACATGCCAAATTTCCTTAGTCTTCTGAGAAAGTAGAGGCATTGATGAGCTTGCAACAATCTAGCACGAATCTCAGCCCAAATTACTTCACCAAATCCTGCAATTCACACTATGCCAGTTACTCAGAATTGGTTTCAGTTCATTCACTAAAACCATCCTTTCATATTTTTCAGTACCAGCAGACCCCAGCCAGTAGCCTACCTAGCGTATCCATAACTCTGAAGACGAAGGGGTCTCAGGGAGAACCATCACAGCACCCACCTAATCCTCCAACAGCATAGAGACACACACCTCGATGGGGATAGTCCAAGTCTCCATCTGCCACTTTTCAGCCCAGCTTTGCATCCTATCAATGTCTCTTTGCCACCTATAAGAGCCCACCTCATCCACTACTCCACCAACCTTTGTGTCATCAGCAAATTTACTATGTACATGTACCCGCAGCAGTCGGAGGCAGTGAGAGCCCAGGTTGGCACTGGGGGGACTGCTGGAGAACAGCCACCAGCTCAGTCCCAGTCAGACCTTTAGGGTCCGGATGCAGTAGTCAGCTCAATGGCAGAGATGCAGAGTCAGGCAACGGAACATCAGGCAGAGTTTTGAGAGTCTCTCTGCAGACTAGAGAGCGCAGATTCTCCCGTGTTCTGTCTGATGTTGTGGTTCTGACATGCGAGTGCCTTGGGGTCATCGTAAAAGGATTGGCAACCACCATGGAGATGTTGGTCCAGAAAGTCCTGCAGGATTTGTGCTCGGCCCTGCACTCCATGGCCACACACCCTGATGTGCACCAACAGGATGTAGCCCACATGGGGCTGAGACACCTTGAGCTCCCTCAAGATGCCCCATCTCCTGCAAGAGTTCATATGAAAGCTCTCTGGCACTCAATAGGGAGGATGAGAGGCATCCCGATACCCCAGGGATCTCCACTCAGGATATGGGTATGCAGCAGCTCAGAGTCCCCTCTGCCCGTGCCAGCACCAACTCCAGTGGGGAAAACCCCTAAAGCTGCTTTCTGCCTCTAAGCAGGAGATCCTTATGAGGCTGGGCCCTTCCAGGGTTTGGTCCACCAGAGGACATTCGCCAAGGTGATCACAAGCATCAGGACGTAGCAGTCAGTAGGCTGTCTCCACTCCTGCTGTAGGTGCAATGGTAGATTTTATAATAAATAATTTATAAGGTAAAGTTAAAGTATGGCAGAAAAGTTCAGTCATGTGGAATGTGAATCTTGTGGCAGATGTCACCAGAAACCTGAACTCCAGGTTTTGAAACTTGATTGATAGCTGGAGTCACTGCAGGAGGCACTGCCTGGACAACATGTTCAACATGTTTCATAAGCATGAAAAATCAGGACAGGTTGTTGACCTGGACACCTAGAACCTTGAAGTTCTTGACCATTTCCACTTCACCCCCACTGATGTAGACAGGGGCATGTCCTTCACTAATGTTTGGTGTTGAAGGGCTGAGCTTCAGTCAATAAAAAGGAGTCTGACATCAGTGTCAAGAGTCTGACTTAAGCCCCAACAAGCTGGCAAGTCTCCAGCCAAACATCTCATTGGAGGGCAGAGAGCTTGTTGCCTACAGGTAAATGGTCCCAAGCTTGGAAATCCTTCCAAAAATATTCCCAAACCAGGGGACATGACATGCAAAGATGTGCTGGTTAGGTGGATTGACTATGCTGAGTTGCTCCTTAATGTCCAAAGATGTGTAGGGTTAGGTGAATCAGCGGAATAAATGTGTGTGGTTAAAGGGATAGAGCAGAAGGTGGGCATGGGTCAGATGCTCTGTCGGAGAGTCAGTGCAGACTTGATAAGCCAAATGGCCTCCTCCTGAACTGTAGGGAATCTATGATTCTATGAAAAGTCCAGGCCAAAACATTTTGTCTGGGTTCTTAGTTCCTATTCCATTCTCAATGAGTGCAGCACATCACTCGTTGTTGCACTCCTTAAACCTCAATGAGAAAATAATTTTATCTCACTCATGATGGATCTGACTAGACACACGAATCTAGTTTATTTTAATTTTCCCATGTAAACATGAATTTAATTGAAGTAAAAATACACTTGCATACTGGAGATCCAATTTTAACTTGCTCCAGGTCTCCACTGACTCATCTGTGCCTTTATAAACTATTCAAGCCTTGTTCTTGCAATTTATGACATTCGGCTATCTCAAAGCTCATGCAAGCTAAATGGATTCATCAGTAGTTGCATAATTTTTTGTTGTCTCGACTAGTTAACATTCAGATTATCTTTCTGCTTTCAGCAAGATTTTGAAGAGGAGGGCTTTACTGTTTTGCTGCATTTGGCAGATTTCTATACCTTTTTCTTCTCCTTTCAGTATTAAAGCCAAACAGCTAAAAATATACAGCAATTCCCTTTTGAAGTTATTTTGAATGAATTCCCATGTTTTTAGAGGAACTACTACTCACTGATTGAAATGGTGCAAAAACATTGAGCCACTTCAAAATTCCTGGGATCCTGCTCTGCTAAGTGTGACCAAATGTCTACTTCAGCCCCCGGCCAAAGATTTCCTCCTTAATCCCACTGAATAGAACCATTTTGATGGGGAGGACATAGTTCCATCATTTAAGGTGGAACAGTCCATATCTGCCCCATTTAATTCCCTCGAGTTCCACTGGGTTTGCAGAAAACCATTATTATTTGGAAACTTCAGCTGAGATTCAAAGCCACACCTGTCCTCCTGGGCATCAGGCTAATCCATGATTCCAAACAGTCTGACAAAACATATCAGTATCAGGTCTCAAATTTTGACATCCGTCAGGGATTTTCCAGGAACAGTTTCATGTTATTTTTAATGCATTATGTGGTCATCAAAGCAGTGGACTTGGTACAAAATTGTATTAGCGTGGCCCTTTAAGAAGGGGTGTTTCGTGAGGGCCATGTGATCAGCGAGGACCCTATGCAACGTCACTGTGGAAAGCTGAGCCAATCAGCTGGAGGGCCCATGCCAGAGGTCGAGGAGGGACTCGCAGTTAGAGCCAGGGAGTCGAGTAGAGCAGTAATTGTAATTCAGTTTGACCTTGGCGAATGGAACAAGCGCTGAATAAAAATGAAAGGTTATTTTGCTCATAGCCTGAGGCCCACAGAATTGCAGTTTAGTGAGATCATGACATTAACATACGCTCCAGACACAAGTCTTTTGAACAGATTGTGGAGCTCCTCAGAAATCATTTTAACCCCCTATCATTCGATCATTATGCTGAGATACAATTTTCAAACAGCAATCCATGAGCCAGGAGAGACAGCTTCAGGCTTCAAGGCAAGACTTGGGGGACTGGCAAAACATTGCAAATTCAGCCCAGCATTAGCAGAAATGTTAAGGGACAGGTTGGTCTGTGATATAAACTGCTTAATAATACATTTGATTTTTGATTTGATTTTATTTATTATTGTGACATGTATTGGCATACAGTGAAAAGTCTTGTTTCTTGCACGCTATACAGACAAAGCAGACTGTTAATCAAGAAGGAAATGAGAGAGTGCAGAATGTAGTGTTACAGTCATAGCTAGGGTATAGAGAAAGATCAACTTAGTGCAAGGTAAGTCCATTCAAAATTCTGACAGCAGCAGGGAAGAAGCTGTTCTTCATGACCTCAGACTTTTGTATCTTTTTCCTGATGGAAGAAGGTGGAAGAGAGAATGTCCGGGATACGTAAGGTCCTTAATTATGCTGGCTGGAAATGGGAAGTGTAGATAGAGTCAGTGAATGGGAGATTGGTTTGGTTAGTGGATTGGGCTACATTCATGATCTTTTGTAGTTTCTTGTGGTCTTGGAAAAGCAGGAGCCATACCAAGCTGTGATATTCCCAGAAAGAATGCTTTCTGCGGTGCATCTGTAAAAGTTGGTGAGAGTCGTAGCTTACATGCCAAATTTCCAAAGTTACTGGTGGAGACCAAAATCGCCTTAGCAAAAGCTGCAGAGCTGGCCCAGGCGACTGAATGCATGGAGCCAGGCTTAACAGAGTTGCAAGATTTCTGAGGCGTTCTGAATGAGGTAGAACATTTGTGGCAGGAAGCGGCTGTGATGCAAAACAGTCCAAGTGCTGGCGCAACTGTGCCCAATAGAAAAAGTGCAACAGTGAGCACCGAAGTATGTCTTTGATGTGGAGGAGAACACTCCCAAGAAGTTTGTCAATGCAACAACTATGTGTGCTTCGAGTGTAATAAGAAAGTTCACTTGAAAGCATTTTGCAGAACAAAGCAGCCAGAGGGAGTGCAGAGGAGGTTTACTAGGCTGATACCGGAGTTGAGGGGGTTGAGCTATGAGGAGAGGCTGAATAAACTAGGCTTGTACTCGTTAGAGTTTAGAAGAATGAGGGGAGATCTCATTGAGACGTATAAGATGATGAATGGGATGGATAGGATAGAGGTGGAGAGACTCTTCCCGCTCAAAAAAGACAGTAGGACTAGGGGGCACAGCCTCAAGATAAAGGGGGGGCGGTTTAGAACGGAGTTGAGGAGGAACTTCTTCACTCAAAGGGTGGTGAATATCTGGAATTCTCTGCCCGTTGAAGTGGTGGAGGCTGCCTCGCTAAATATTTTTAAGACGCGGGTTGATGGGTTTTTGATAAGAGAGGGGATTAAGGGTTATGGGGAGAGGGCGGGAAAGTGGAACTGAGCCACGACAGATCAGCCATGATCTTATTGAATGGCGGGGCAGGCTCGAAGGGCCAGATGGCCTACTCCTGCTCCTATTTCTTATGTTCTTATGTACAGCGCAGTTAAAAACAAAAGGCAGCGACTATTAGCTTAACTCCACTAAACAAATTGGGTGAGGAGTCCAGCAAGGGATCTGCATCGTTCACCCTAACCCAGGCCCAGATAAGCAAAGTGCCCCCCCCCCACCCCAGGGAGCAGCAGGCCCAGCATGGGTAGCTGGTAAAATTGTGGCGAGAACAGGACCGGTCTCCTATATCGTGGAGATACAAAGCTGTCGGCTCAGTAAACACGTGGACCACCTGAGGAGGAGAGCAACAATGGACACAAAGGATCCACAGCCGGCCACTGCAGATAGCTTGAGGATGCCACGGCTAGTTACTGGCATTTCGGTGGAGAATGTGGGACTGGAGCAACTAATGGTTGCGAAGACTGAGGAACCAAAAACTGCTGAAGAGGCACTAGATCCTGGATTAATGAGTCTACTTTTTTCATCTGCCCCATCTGGCCCTTTAAATTTAGAAGAGTCTACAACCAAACTGAGGCGTTCTACCAGAGCCCGGAATGCTGTGGACTGATTAAACCTTTGATGAGTTTTCCAGTGGTTTTCTCCTGTTACCCTTTTTACCTAGAGCCTATTGTGTGCTTTAGTAATCCTGTTCTCTGTTCCTCCATTTTGGATTTAACAGGGGAAGGAGTGTAGTGGTGTGGCCCTTTGGGGGTGGGGGAGTGGGCATTATCCGAGAGGCACATAATCGACAAAAACACTGTGGATTCTCCCGGCAGGAAACGGAACCAATCGGCAGGTGACTACGCACCATGGGTCAAGGAGGAACTCACAGTTTGAGCCAGGGAGTTGAGTAGAGCAGTCGCATTGTAATTTATTTGATTTGCCTTGATTTATTATTGTCATTTGTGTTAGTATACAGTGAAAAGTATTGTTTCTTGCGCACTATACAGACACTATACTGTTCACAGAGAAGGAAAGGAGAGAGTGCAGAATGTAGTGTTACAGTCAGAGCTAGGGTGTAGAGAAAGATCAACTTAGCGTGAGGTAGGTCCATTCAAAAGTCTGATGGTAGCAGGGAAGAAGCTGTTCTTGAGTTGGTTGGTACATAACGTCAGACTTTTGTACCTTTTTCCCAACGGAAGAAGGTGGAAGAGAGAATATCTGGGGTGCTTGGGGTCCTTAATTATGCTGGCTGCTTTTAGTGTGAACTTGAACATTTTTCTTTACTTGGCAATTAAGTCTTTGTTGATTCAAGCTGAGTCACCCTCGAAATATTATGGAAATATTTCCCTTGCACCTTGCATCAGGTCAAACGGTTGCTGCACAAATAAATTTTGAACGCCTCTTCGATCTTCCCCAGCATCAATGTACCTTAAATTGGACTAACCTATATAGTTGTAAAGACATTTAATTTTCCCATTTCAGCAGTCCTTGCATGGCCTCTTTGAATAACATTCTCCAATTAGGACAATTTCTCACTGTGGACTTGTCACTTTTAGAAGCTCCACTGACACTACCTGAATAAATTGGGCATTTTGTCATCAAAGGTCCATTTTTATCCCTCAACCGATACACACCAGAAACAGAACAGGCCAGATTTTAATGTCAAGAAGTAACACTCAGGCTGATACTGCCCCTCTTTATTTATTAGCAAACACTGCAGCAACCTCGGCTAAGATATAGATGTGCAAATGTCCACACATTGCTGTCTGCGGTGCAACACTCTGCCATTAGCTTCGTGAAGGCTTTATGCTTCACCTGCATTAAATGTCATGGATTTGCTACTTATATGAGGTATATGTGTATATATAAAGGCCAGTTAGTTTAACATCTGCAGTACAGAACATGCTGGAATCTATTATTAAGGAGGTTTTAGCACGGGGCTTCGGAAATCTTAATGCAATCAAGCAGAGTTAACATGGTTTTATGGAAGGGAAATCATGTTTGACTAATTTATTGGAGCTCTTTGAGGAACTGACAAGTGATGTGGAGAGAGGGGAAGCTGTGGATGTGCTGCACTTAGATTCCCAGAAGGCATTTGACAAGGTGCATCATCAAAGTTTATTACACAAGGTAAAAGTTTATGGTGTAGGGGGTAGCATGTTAGCATGGACAGCAAATTGGTTTGTTAACAGGAAACAGAAAGTAGGCATAAATGGGTCTTTTTTGGGTTGGCAAGTGGCGTGCCACAAGGATCAGTGCTGGGGCTTCAACTATTTACAATCTATACCAATATCCTGGATGAAGGGACTGAATGTATAATTGTTAAATTCACTGAAGACTCAAAGTAGCAAGAAAAGTAAGTTGTGAGGAGGACATAAGAATTCTGCAAAGAGACACAGGTAAAATAAATTTATTTGTCACAAGTAAATTTTACATTAAAACTGCAATTAAGCTACTGTGAAATTCCCCTAGTCGCCATACTCTGGCATGTATTCGGGTCAATGCACCTAACCAGCATGTCTTTCAGACTGTAGGAAGAAACTGGAGCACCCAGAGGAAACCCAGACAGATTTGGGGAGAATGTGCAAACTCCACACAGACAGTGATCCAAGCTGGGAATTGAACCCAGGTCCCTGGTTCTGTGAGGCAGCAGTCCTAACCACTATGACACCCCAATGTGCGTGGGCAAAAGTTGGGCAGCTGGAGCATAATGTGGGTATAATGACCTTGTCCAATTTGGCAGGAGGGTTAGAAAAACAACACATTATTTAAATGGAGAGAAATTGCAAAATTCTGAGTATGTTGCTGAGATCACATCTAGAGTACCAAACAACAGTTTTGGTTTCCTTATTTAAGGATATATTCGCATTGGAAACAGTTCAGAGAAGGTTCACTTGACTGATTCTTGGAGTAAGGAAGTTATCTTACAAAGAAAGGTTACACAGCCTGCACCTCCATCCACTGAAGTTTAAAAGATTGAGAAGTAACACTGTTCAAACACATCAGATCTTGAGGAGACTTAAAAGCATGGGAGAGACCAGAACAGGAGGACAGTTTAAAAATAAGAAGTCTCCCATTTAAGACTTAAGAGAAGACTTTCTTTCTCTCAGAGGGTCATGGGTCTGTGGACTTCTGTTCCCCCAAGAGCAGTGGAGGCAAAGTCACTGAATATTTGTAAAGGAGATTCTTGACTAATAACAGACTCAAAGGCTATTGGGAGTGGGCAGAAAGTAGGGTTGAGAACACAATCAAATCAGCCACCATCTTATTGAATAGTGGAGCAGATTCAGGGGCCGAATGATCAAGTCTTGCTCCTAATTCAAATGTTTGTAGATACGCAGTGAACCTGTCAGAGATGTTCAGGGCCTGTAATTAAAAACATAAATAGCCATTTAATGGTACAATAAATGTTAATGCATGACAATCAATTTCTTTGACAATTAAACAGTTGAATTCCTTCAGGGATTGTAAATTGTTTTGGAATTTTTTTTAAATTCTAATTTGATTATTTTCCTTATTTTTTGCTCCTGTTTTTCTATCTCTTAATCCAATCATTCTCTACCTTTGTTTATTTCTTTCTGCACATGGTTGGACGTGGAACTCATCCCCTTTGATTCGCCCTCCTTCACCAATCTTCTGCTCTTTATTTCCCAGTCATTGACTTTCATCGATCAAAGAGATTTTCGATTAGTTATTCTGTTGTTATCCACTGGCATGTCCAACCACTTAGTGAACAAACGGTGTTTGAGCTGAGGGGGACAGAAGCAGGTTTAACCAACGGCCGACGCAGATAGAGGCCCGATCATTTTCTGACTGTTGGTTGTGGGACTTTATCACACACAGATTGACCATAACATTTGCAACATTGCAACAATGATCATACTTCAGAAGTATTTAATTGGCTGCAAAATGTTTATCGTCGTCCTGAAATCATGAAAGGTGCTATAATTCTTTCTTTAGTTTCAACTTATTCAAACCCCATTTTCAGTCGTAAGAAAAGCTTATCCACATTTCCTCATATATTTTAATACCATTTCTGGTTATTGAGATAAAACATTTATTTATAGTTGTCATTTTGTTAAAAGGTTTATAGATTAAGCATTCAGATTACATAATAGCTTGCGACTTCTGTTGAATTCCCGTCAACTTCACCCCAGTCCTAGAATTAGAATCATAGAATTCTGACAGTGCAGAAGGAGGCCATTCAACCTGTCAAACCTGCATTGACAACAATCCCACCCTATCCCCATAACCCCACATGTTAACCCTGCTAATCCCCCTGACACTAAGGGGCAATTTAGCATGATCAATCCACTTCACCCGCATGTTTTTGGACTGTGCGAAGAAATCGGAACACCCAGAATAAACCCAAACAGACACAGGAGAATATGCAAATTCCACAGTCACCCAAGACTGGAATTGAACCCAGGTCCCTGGCACTATGAGGCAGCAGTGCTAACCACTGTGCCACCCATGGCTTTGTTACATCTAGACTTGATTATTCCCACACATCCTTGGCTGGCCTTCCTCATTCTACACTCAATAAACATGAGATCATCCAAAACCCTGCTGCCCATGTGTTAAATTCAGACTAAGTCACCTTCACCCATCATCCCCTACATGCTGACCTACATTGCACCTGGTAAACCAAGAATTTTAAAATTCTCATTCTTGTTTTCAAATCTCTCCACGGCTCACCCCTTCCTATTTACGTGATTGCTTTCAGCCCCACAATCACAGGAGACATCCACGCTGATCTCATTCTGGTGTCCTGAAGGTCCCCAATTGTAACCGCTCACTGTTGATAACCATGTCTTCAGTTGCCTAGGACCTAAGCTCTGGAATTCCCACCTCCGTACACTCCTTTCCTCCATTAAGATATTCCTTAAAACCTATGTCTTTGATCAAGCTTTTGGTCACCTGACCTACAAAGGCCTTACAATGGTTAGGGGTCTTATTTTTATCTTATAATTCTCCTGTGAAGGACGTTGGGATATTTTATTCATTAAAGGTGCTCTATCAATGTAAGCTGTTTATGTAAGGAGCAAAATCAACATTGTCTGCTTCACAGTACTTCATAAATAATCACAAAACACATTTGTCATCCATGGCCTCCTTCCTTCCAAATACCCTGTACGAATAAGAGCAAAGATTTGGATAGTTAAAAAGTATGTCACTGCAGGACTTTTAACTCATTTAGCATCAGATTTTCCCCAACTAAGCTGGGTGGTGCCAATGTAGTTATCTTGTTTGTAAATAAATAATTTGTAGATTCAAGTTTGGGCTACTATTGTGAAAATGTCCCAATTCAAAAGATTAAGATATTTAATTAAAATTAGTTCCAGTAGTTATTTGCAACTCTCTCCATTCTACCAGAGTTTTTGATCTTGTAGCTAAAGAGTAATTCCTCCTCCCAGTATAATCCAAAGACTGTAAACCTACAACCCCAAATTGTCAGTGCACTACAAGAAGGACAAGCTTGCTGATACTGTCCATAACAAACCATAAAAACTTTGTATCTTTCCCAAATTAACTTATTTCTTCACCTCAAGCGCCCCCAAAAGGTTCCTTCCCAGAGTGCAATCAGACCCCGCCCCCCCAGGAGAAAACTCTGCCCTTTTATATGGAAACAGCGCCACCCGCAGGCGAGGAATTGTAAATGCAGCCTGTTTGTTGTGTTGGCAGCGCCCTCTGTCGGTCGGCAGGAGAAACTCCGCCACCGGTAAGGTGACAGTGCCACCCGCAGGCGAGGAGGAATAAACTCCGCCGGTTTGTGGTGGTGACCGCGCCCTCTGCCGGCCGGGAGGATTCCTTTGTGTGGTGACAGCGCCACCCGCAGGCCGGGAGGAATAAACTCCGCCGGTTTGTGGTGGTGTCCGCGCCCTCTGCCGGCCGGGAGGATCCCTTTGTGTGGTGACAGCGCCACCCGCAGGCTGGGAGGAATAAACTCTGCTGGTTTGTGGTGGTGACAGCGCCACCCGCAGGCGGGGAGGAACTGTTCCCCCCCTGTCTCCCCTCTAAGTCTTTCCGCCTGAGTGGGAAGAGTGTCCGGGTCACTGTTGGTGTGGAGCCGGGAGAGTGAAATGTCCGCGGACTCGGCGAAGAAAAGAAAAACCAAAGTGATCCGGAGTGATGGCGGGGCGGCGGTGGAGAAGGAGAGCCGGAAGGCCCGGGGGGACGGCGACCAGGTGGGTGGCTGGAGGCGCTGGGCTGGGTGCCGAGGCCTGGGGGCGGCCCAGCAAACACAGCCCAGGCAGCAGAGCAGGAGCTGAGCCCTCCTCACTGCCTCCTTGTGCTAAAGTCTTACCAGGATCTCAGGATATTAGAGAGAGCCAGCATTTCAATTCAGTGGAGTTTTATCTGGAAATTGCAGTTGAAACTGAGCATTTCAGCATCTTTGTTTCCCTTTAAAAAAATAAGGTGAAGTGCCAGATCCTATAGTTCTATATCCTTAGGAACTATCCTATAGTTCCATATCCTATATCCTTAAAAAAGCCCAATCAACTCTACTTTCTCAGAAGACTAAGGAAATTTGGCATATCACTACAACTCTCATCAACTTTTACAGACGCACCATAGAAAGCATTCTTTCTGGTTGTATCACAGCTTGGTATGGCTCCTGCTCTGCCTAAGACCACAAGGAACTACAAAAGGTCGTGTATGTAGCCCCATGCATCTCGAAAACCAGCTTCCCATCCGCTGACTCTGTCTACGCTTCCCATTGCCTCAGCAAAGCAGCCAGCACAATTAGGGACCCCACGCACCCCAGACATTCTCTCTTCCATCTTCTTCCTTCAGGAAAAAGATGCAGAACTTTGAGGCCACGCACCAGCTGACTCAAGAACAGCTTCTTCCCTGCTGCTGTCTGACTTTTGAATGGACTTGCCTTGCATTAAGCTGATCTTTTGCCTACAACCTAGCTATGACTGTAACACTACATTCTGCATTCCCTTCTTTCCTTGTCTATGAACAGTATATTTTGTCCGTATAGCATGCAAGAAACAATACTTTTCACCGTATGCTAATATATATGACAATAATAAATCGAATCAGATAAATCCCTGCATTTTTTTTAACTTTAGGAAATGTAGAGTGCTGATATCAGGTTTGAAGTTGGCTCAGTATCCAGGCTGATGAATTTCTGCCCCCCCACCATGTTAATCTACTCCTTCACATTTTTATTTAATCATGTCACAAGTAGGTTTACACTAACATTGCAGTGAAGAGGATTTTCACAGTAACTTCATTGGAATGTTAATGTAAGCCTACTTGTGACTAATAAATAAACTTTAAGTTACTGTGAAAACCCCCTAATCTTCGCACTCCGGCACCTGTTCGGATACCCTTAGAAAGAATTTAGCTTAGCCAGTGCACCTAACCAGCACAGTCTTTTGGACTGGGGGAGGAAACCAGAGCACCCGGAGGAAACCCAGACAGACAGTGTGTTCACAGGGAGAACGTGCTGATTCCACACAGACAGTGACTCAAGAGAATCAAACCTGCGTCCCTGGCGCTGTGAGGCAACAATAGGCACCACTGCCTATAAGGTAGATGAACGTAGCAATGGTTGTTGACCGCTTGATAATTTTTTGATGTAGCATCGAATATTAAAATACACATTTGTTTCAGGAGATCAAATCCTATAGCGAAGAACTGGAAGTGGATACACGAGACCCTGCCAAAGACTATGATCTGTACAAAAAAACCTGTGAAGATCTTCAGCGGTTGATGGCTGAGATTCACGAATTGAAGAGTAAAGGAGGAAAAGATGTGGTAGGTTGAATCCATTCAGATTTTGGGGGGAGGGAGAGAGTTCTTTCTCAGGTTCCTGGAGGATATTAACCATTGGAGTGCCACAGGGATAGGTGCTCTACCTGCAGCTCTTCACAATTATATATCAGTGGTTTGGAGGAAGGAATGGTGGCGCAGTGGTTAGCACTGCAACCCCACAGCGCCAGGGACCTGGGTTCAATTCCTGAGTTGGGTCATTGTCTGTGGAGTTTGCACGTTCTTCCTGTGTCCGTGTGAGTTTCCTCAGGGAGCTCAGGTTTCCTCCCACGGTCCAAAGATGTACAGGTTATGTGGATTGGCCATGCTAAATTGCCCTTTAATGTCAGAGAGATTAGCTATGGTAAATGCAAGGAGTTATGGGGATAGGGTCTGGACGGGATTGTGGTCGGTACATACTCGATGGGCTGAATGGCCTTATCCTGCACTGTAGGATTCTATGAACAACGTGCTACTGTGGCCAAATTTGTGGATGATACACAGGTGGGAGGGAAGGCAGGTTGTAAGGCACAAATAAACAGTTTGCAGATTGACAGTGACAGGTTAAGTGAGTGAGCATAAAATTAGAATTCGGTGTGGGGAAAGTGTGAGATTGTCCATTTTGGAAGAAAGAGAATGAGGGGGTGGATTATTATTTAAATGGAGATATGCTGCTGGAAGGTGTAACACAAAGAGCTGGGGGGGTTTGTTTAGGGGGAGTGGGGTTCCTTGTTAATGAAACCCAGAAAGTTAGCAGATTGGTGTGGGTGGTAATAGGGAAGACAAATGGAACGTGGACTTTAATTTCAAGAGGGCTGGAGTATAAAAGTAAAGAGATATTGCTGCAACTGTACAAGGGACTAGTGAGGCCACATTTAGCATACTGTGTACTATTTTGCTCCCCTTATTTAAGGAAAGCTATATTAACATCGGAGGCAGTACAGAGAACGTTTACCAGGATGATCCTGGTTATAGAGGGACTTTGCTCTGTGGAAAGACGAAACTGGTTGGGTTTGTATTCCTTGGAGTTCAGATGAATGAATGGTGATACAATTGAAGCATGTAAGATTCTTAAAAGTTTAGACAGGTAAACGTTGGGAAGATGTTTCCACTCATAAGAAAGCGTAGGACCAGAGGGCATATCGGAGAATAAGCGGGTGCTCATTAAAATAAATTTGATAAAGAATTTCTATTCTCAAAGAGTGGTGAATCTTTGAAATTCTTTACCCCAGAAAGCCAAGGAGTCTGAGTCCTTGAACATTTTCAAGGCTGAGTTTGAGAGATTTTTAATCAGATGGGGAATTAAAGGTTATTTAGCTGAGACAGAAAAATAGATTCGTTGAGAGTTAAGATCAGCCATGATCTTATTAAATGGCAGAGCAGGCTCTAAGGGGTAAATGGCCTACTTCTGTCCCTATTTTTAAGTTTATTTATTAGTCTCACAAGCAGGTTTACATTAACACCACAATGAAGCTACTGTGAAAATCCCCTAATCGTCATTGCTGTGGCAAATTGAAAGAGAATTTAGCATGGCCAAGACACCTAACCAGCACATCTTTCAGATTGTGGGAGGAAACCGGAGTACCCAGAGGAAACCCATGCTGACACGAGGAGAATATGCAGAAACCACACAGACAGCGACCCAAGCCGAGAATCGAACCCAGGTCCCTGGCACTGTGAGGCAGCAGTGCTAACCACTGTGCCATCATGCCACTGCATTTATATGGCTAGTCTAGTTCAGTTTCTAATCAATGCTAGCTCTCCAGAATGTTGGTAACCTACAAACCTTTGACTCGGAGGCAAGAGTGTACCTAAGCGTACAAAGCTCGGGCCTTGAAAGAAACTATCACCTGAGGATGTAAATGAAAATTAATCAAATATCATTTAAAGTATGTAACAAGAAGAACTTCATTTCACAACTTGAACTGGGCAAGTTAGTAGGGACCAAAAAATTGGGTTGGTTCACAATGTCGTAGGATGCCATGTTAAGAGAGGAATGAGCTGACGTGGGCCAGGTGGCTTTATTTCACTCTTATCTTTGCTTCTGTCTTAAAGCGATGATGTTTTGGGGATTTATTGCTGCCTGTTGATGATGGTTTGGGGAAATTAAAATTGACAAAGCAAATTGCCCTGATTATGTACTTATTTGTCCTGATATCAGTAGTAGGCTCTTCGAGATGAAGCTAAAGAAAACTAAGATCTTGCTGAGCAACTTGTCTCTCCTGTCAGCAGCAGATTCAGCAAAGGTGGAGAGTGTGTGTTTGCTGAATTTAGTGTTGAGTAACATTATGTTTTCAGCTCAAATCGTCATAAATTGAACATACCATTTGTGCAATGGAAAAGTTGATGGACATATTATGTTTTATAAAGGCAGTTCATTCATATCAGTGCTTTCTTTCATTAAATCACATCAAATGAAAGAAAGAAATTAAGAATACATGTAAAGAACTACAACTTGTAACTTTCGCAACTGTGGGACCTCCCAAAGTCCTTTATAGTCATTTAAGTGTTTTTGAATTGTAGTCAGCAATATGCACACAGCAAAATCCTACAAGCAGCAATGAAATATTGGACAGGTAATCTGTTTCAGTGATGTCCATTGGAAGGTAAAGATTGGCCAGAACTACAGGGAGAACTCCCTTGCTGCTCTTTGAAAGATAATTTACATGCATGTGATTGCAGATGGTGCCTCGATTTAACTTCTCTAAAAAACGGCACTTCTGACAGTGCTGTACTCCCTCTGTGCTGCACTGAAGTGTCAGCCCAGATTAGGTGCTCAATCCTCCAATGTTAGTTCTTGAATACACAACCAACTAACACAAAAGTAAAGTGTTGCCTAAGAACCAAGTGGTATATGTAGAGCAGGAGAAGCTTTGGTATAACATCTCACTATTTCCAGGTGCTAAGAACATGCTTTATGTTTGATACATTTGTGCGGTTTCTAATTTGCCTTTCCCTTCTTACAGTCAGCAGAGATTGATGAACGACGGATCCAAAGTTGTATTCACTTCATGACTCTAAAGAAATTAAACCGTTTGGCTCATATCAGGTTAAAAAAGGGTCGAGATCAAACTCATGAGGTAAATACTATCTGCATTAAAAATGGGGAGGTCTTGCACCATCCATTGTCATTTTAGGAGATAATTGTCTCAGAGAAAAATGCTTTTACATCAATCCTCATCCCTGTTATTAGTGATTCCAAAAGAGATAGAATAAAAGTTAGACCAGTTGCTTTGATTTTCTCAAATTTGTTCAACTGCATTATTGATCTGGGAGGTTTTACTCAGTCTTTTGTGGGTAACTGTGTAATTGTACAGAAACCATGATTGTTTTTATTTTCCAGCAGTAATTAATTCTGGAATATTAATCCAGTACACTGGCCTTTAACAAAGCAAAGTATTTATAATTATCATTGCTGCATTGCAGTCAGCTATGACTGGCACATTTCTAAATAGTCATAGAGTCGCACAGCGCAGAGAAGGCCCTTCATATCTACCACTAAAGTCACACTCATCCCATTTTCCAGCACTTGTCCTACATTCTTGAATGGGGACAGCACGGTGCACAGTGGTTGGCACTGCTGCCTCAGAGTACCAGGGACCAGATTGAATTCCCAGCTTGGGTTACTGTCTGTGCGGAGTTTGCACATCCTCCCTGTGTCTGCTTGGGTTTCCTCTGGGTGTAGTGGTTTCCTCTCACAGTCCGAAAGACTTGCAGGTTAGGTGCACTAATCATGGTAAATTCTCCCTCAGTATACACGAGCAGGCAGCACTGTGTGGCGGCTAGGGGATTTTCACAGTAGCTTCATGGCGCTGTTAATGTAAGCCTACTTGTGATAATAATAAATAAACTTTAAACTTCAAAACTTTAACCTTTTAATGTTATATTTCAAGTGCTCGTCCAAATATTTTTTTAAAGGTTTTAAGGCTTCTGGCCTCCACTACCTTTCCAGCTGTACATTCCAGATACCTACCACCCTGAGTGAATTCATTTTTTTCTCAAATCCCCTCTGAATCTCCTGTACCTTACCCTAAAACTATTGCCTCCCCCCCCACTTCGCGATGGACCCCTCAATAAAGGAAACAGCTGCTTCCTACTCACCCTCTCCATATCCCTCATAACCTTATACACCTCAATATGTCTCTCTCTCAGCCTTCTCTGCTCTGGAGAAAACAATCCAAGTCTATTCAGTCTCTCCTTATGGTTCAAATGTTCCATCCCAGGCAACATCTTGGTGATTCTCTTTCTAGTGCAATCACCTCCTTCCTATAATGAAATGACCAAAACTGCACATGACATCGGCATGAAGTAGTTCTGGAATGCCATAACAATGTTGGAAAACTTTACATGTTGTTCAGATTTGACATTTTTTTGAAGGAGTGGTGTAAATAAATTGCTCCGATTTGCAGTCTTTGGATAGTAAAGACTCTGCCTCTTATTTCTCAGGCCAAACAGAAGGTTGATGCTCTTCATCTTCAACTCCAGAATCTTCTGTATGAGGTGATGCATCTTCAAAAGGAAATCACCAAGTGCTTAGAATTCAAGTAAGTTTCTCTTATTAGTGGGAAACGTTTTGAAATGGTTTCGTGTTCTTATCTTTGGCTTTATCGCAGGCAGATGGTCTGTTTTATTGACACGTGTCAAATATCTTCAATATTGTGGTCATCCAGTGTTTCATATTATTCATTATTTCAAATTTCTCCACCGATATTTCACCCCACCATTGTATAGTTTAAAGTGTTTCTCGAGTTTGGAAAGGACAGGATGTATATTTGTGCAGCGTGGTATTGTGCATTAGCAGTGACTCAAAAAAGAATGTCACTATGTTTTAATTCATTCTGTTTCGCTGGCAAGATCAACATTTATCACCCAGATCTACTTGCCCTTGAAAAGGGAGTGTTGAGCATTCTTTTCATTACAGACGGGAAACATTGCAGCATCTGTGGATTGTGTTACTGCAGTGTTTTACTGTCTGTGTGGAGTTTGCACGATCCCCCCCTGTCCACGTGCGTTTCCTCCCACAGTCCAAAGATATGCAGATTAGGTTGATTGGCCATGCTAAATTGTCCCTTTGTGTCCCAAGTTGTGTAGGTTGGGGATTAGCAGGGTACATTCTGGGATTACGGGGATAGGGGATGGGTGGGATTGTTGTCAGTGCAGGCTTGATGGGCCAAATGGCCTACACTGTAGCGATTCTATAATTCTATAAGTACTCCCACAGTAGTGTTGGTGGTTGAAGTTCCAAGATTTTGACACTGCGACAGTGAAGGAAGAAAATATGTATCCAAGTAAGGTTGGGAGAGGAACCTGCAGGTGATGGTGTTCCCATGTGCCATCTGCAGTTGGCCTTTTAGGTAGGAAAAAAATCACAGGTTCAATAGATGCAGCCAACCAGGGCCTGGTAATTTGCCTCAGTGCAGACTATAGAAAATACACATGGCAGTCACAATACACTGATGATGAAGGGACTGAATGTATAGGGACCTGAAAGTGTAGATGAATTGCACAAGCCACCTTGTATTTCATGCTAAATGGGCCTAATTGAAACACTGGACTGAACTCGACTCTTCATATATCTGAATTCATTCCATCTCTCTTAAACTTCAGTAAAACTGCAGATTTACAGATCTTCTATGTTAATGTCACATCAGATGGATGGTTATAATTTATTTCCTTCTGTGCTGATTTTTAGATCTAAACATGAAGAGATTGACTTGGTGAATGTGGAAGAGTTCTATAAAGAGGCCCCAGTGGATATTAGCAAGCCTAAGTTCACCATGAACGATCCACATCAGCAAACTCTGTCTCGTTTAGACTGGGAACTTGAACAGCGCAAAAGGTATGGTGGATATGTTCATTGACTGACGCAACACAAAAGACCCTATTCACTTATGCTTTTCTTGATTCCGTTAAGAGTTATCCAGTTAGTTCCACTCCCCTGTTCACTCACTCGTAGCTGAGCAATATTTTTCCATTTCAAGGATTTAGTCCCAGTTAAAAGATATTCCATCATCCTTCCATGCAGTGCATTCTAGATCATCGTAATTCGCTAGGTAAAAATGTTTTTCCTCAGATTACTGACCCATCTGCTACTGGAAGCAATTTCTCTTTATTCTACCAAAATCTTTCATGACTTTGAACACCACTTTCAGATTCTTTCATCACCTTCTGAGCTTTAGGGAAGTAATTCCAATTTCCCTAGCCTCTCTGCTTAATTCCATGATACCATGCTAGTAAATACTTCTTCACTCTCTTCTGATTCTTCACATGCTTCCTCAAGTGTGGTGCTCAGAATTGAACGCAATACTTCAGCTGTGGCCTAACCGGTGTTTTGTAAAGTTTTAGCATAACTTATTTGCTTTTACAATCAATGCTTTTTAAGACCAAGGATCCATTTTTTTTAGCAGCCATTCCCAGATCTCTGTTTCTGCATCTCTTTAAAAATGTAATAGTTTATATTGCCCCACTTTATTCTTCCTATAAAATGAATCACTTCATATTTTTCTATGTTATATTTCTTCACATTTCATCAGCCTCTTACTAACCACTTTCATGTTTACTGCGTTTCCAGGTTTCTTGGCATCTGCAAACTTCAACGTTAATGATATGTAGAATAATTACAGCAGTGGAGGCCATTCAGAACATCACATGCGCGCCAGCTCTGTGCAAGAATGAAACTCTGCTAGTTCCATTCTCCTGCTCTTTCTCCACAGCCAAGAGATTAGCTTTTCTTCTCTTCGGTTGCTTATCCAATTCCTTTTGAAATTCACAATCGGATCTGCCTCCATCACAATCATAGGCTGTGCATTCCATACCCTGTCACCCACTGCACAAAAGTTTTTCCATTTCACTCTTGCCAATCACTTTGAATCCATGTCTTCTGGTTTTTGCCAGTGAGAATGTATTTTCTCTCTCTCTGCCCAGACCCTTCATGGTTCTTAAACACACCTATCAAATCACGAATCAATTGTCTGCAATGACAACAACCTCAGCTTCTCTCGTCCATTATCATTATTGAAGTCTCTGATTCCATGAATCATTTTCATAAAGTTTAGTCTGCATCCTCTCTAAATCCTTCGCATCCTTCCTAAAGTTCAGAGCCAGAATTGGCCACAGTACTCCAGTTGAGGCCAAAGTAGTTTTCTTTTAAAGTTCATGATAACTTCTTTGCTATTTTACTCTATATTCCCCTTTATAAAGCCTAGAAACCCGTATGCCTTTTTAACCACTTAAGCTGTCCTGCCTACTTCCATGATTTGTACACATAAACTTCTTCACTGTTCCCATTATTTCCAAGTTTTATGTCATCCAGATCATTAATATATATCAAAAAATGAACAACCTGGGGGAACACTACTGCACAGGCTGGAAAATAACTTCATTGCTACTTTCAAACCCTCTGTCAAATTTGTACCACTGGATCCTTTGCTCCTTTAATTCCATGGGTTTTATTATTGCTAGCAAGTGTATATTCTGGTACTTTGTCAAATGCCTTTTGAAAGCCCATCAACCGCACAACCCTCAAAAGTTAATTTCTCAAAGATCTCAATCCATTTATTCAAACACAGTTGGCCTTTAATAAATCTGTCATGGCTTACATTTATTAACCCACATTTTTCAAGTGTCAATTAATTATGATCTGAATTATTGTCTTTAAAAGTTTCCCCATCACCAACTTTTGACTGATTGACCTGAATTGCGTAGTTCATCCTCCTCTCCATTTTTGAACAAGGAAATAGTATTTGCAAATCCTCCGTGCTTTGGCACCATCCCTGAATCTAAGGAAAGTTGAAACATTTTGGCCTGGGTCTATTTAATTTGATTTATTAGAGTCGCGTGTACAGTGAAAAGTTTCTTGCACGCTATACAGACAAAGTGTACAGTTTGTAGAGAAGGAAACGTGAGAGTGCAGAATGTCGTGTTACAGTCATAGCTAGGGTGTAAAGAAAGATCAGCTTAGTGCAAGCTAAGTCCATTCAAACATCTGAGAGCAACAGGGAAGAAGCTGTTCTTGTGGTTGATATGTGATCTCAGACTTTTGTATCTTTTTCCTCTCGGAAAAGGTTTCACAGTCTTCACAGTTTCCATCATTTCTTCCCTCAACAACTCAGGATGCAACCCATCTAAATCAGATGACTTTTCTATTTCAAACTCCGTTAGCTTTTGAAGTACCTAGTTATCTTTTTATCTTATCCAATTTCTCCACTGCCTTCTTTACTATAACATTGAATGCATCATAGAAAACATTGTTTCTGGGTGTATCGCAGCTTGGTATGGCTCCTGCTCTGCCCAAGACCGCAAAGAACTACAAAATGTCGCGAATGTAGCCCAATCCAATCGCAAACCAGCCTGGCATCCATTGACTCCGTCTACACTTCCCACTGTCTCAGCAAAGCAGCCAACATATTTAAAGGCCCCATGCACTCTGGACATTCTCTCTTCCACCTTCTCCCTTCGGGAAAAAGATACAAAAGTCTGAGGTCATGCACCAACTGACTCAACAACAGCTTCTTCCCTGCTGCTGTCAGACTTTTGAATGGACTTACCTTGCATTAAGTTGATCTTTCTCTACGCCCTAGCTATGACTGTAACACTATATTCTGCATTCTTGCCTTTTCCTTCTGTATGAAAAGTATGTTTTGTCTGTATAGTACGCAAAAAAAAACTTTTCGCTATATGTTAATACGTGTGATAGTAGTAAATTAGATCAAAATCTTCTTTGATCAGGACTAAATATTGATTTTGTGCTTCAGCCATGCTCTCTACCTCTCATAAGACAACCTTTTTTTGTTCAAAATCAGCCTCACCCTTTTACTGGTTGTAAAATGACTTTTGGTTTCCATTTATGTTATCTGCCAAGCTCTTCTATACACTCCCTTTTGCCCCGCTTATTTCTGTTTTTAATTCTCCCTGAACTTAGGTTGTATTGTTTTCTGTCTTCTGTCTCTAGTCTCTGTACTGAACGCTTTCTGAAATCTATTCGTTTTTAATTTTAGGTTGGCCGAAAAATATAAAGAATCACTAGCAAACAAAGAGAAAATTCTAAAAGACATTGAAATCAAAAAGGAATATTTAAGCAGTCTTCAGCCAAGGCTCAACACAATTATGCAGGTATGCAGGAAAATGTGTCTCAACTTTTAAGTCTTAATATTTTTGACCGTAGGATAATGATTATAAAGTAAGTTTTTAGGATCATTATGGTGCAGATTTGCATGGTTCACTTCAGGTACTGTCTTTATCCCTAATGAAACAAAGCATTTGTGTTCAGTTTATTAAAATTCTTGAAACTAATAACAATTTGGCACAGTCACTTGGTGCTATCTCCATGCGTCACTGCAAGCACCATCCAGCCTGTAAACCAAAATGGTGTTTTTGTAAGTTTGTAATTTTTAGAGCTCAAAACATTTGAATTGGGAATTTTTGTGCTCATTGGAGTCAAGGATGAGAAGAAGAGAATGGAACATTTCTACCTTTGTGACCCAGTGTCTGCATGAAACAATTCTAGATTAAATGCCGCATTGGAAGATGCGCCTCTATTCCCAATAATGTCCCTTAATTATAACCACAGAAACACAACCCCTCCTCTCAACCACACCTTCCAAATTTGACTGAGATTGTAATTCATGTATTTTTGTGGGCAGTTTTGTTCTAGGAACATATGCCCACTAAGACCTGGTGTGACAGGGCAAGAGTTATTTCACGTTTAACCTTTATGCCTACCCAAGCAGGGAAGGTGGGATCAGGATATTGACTTTGATGATTAGCCATGATTAAATGAATGGCAGAGCAAGATCTAAGGGCCTCCTCCTATTTTCTATGTTTATCCTGTCAGCCAAGGCTGGATTTAATCCAGGTCTTGGTTTGTTAGCACACAGTGCTGTCTATCAGCCAAATCCCTCAGAAATTTCAGCACGATATGACCATGTCACAAGCTCTAGACAGACTGAACGTTAAATCCAGTGTTGGCGACTGGAGCCATCTACGTAAAGAATCTTTACCAAACTGAAATATGTTTCTCAAAAACTTGTTCATAATAAAGTAAAACCTTGCTTATTTGAGAGTTTTTTATATTTGGCGTTAACCCAAATCTGCCCAGCTAATTGTGCCTAGCTGTCTCTTCTTCCACTTTCTCCCTCGCCTCATCTAAGAAAGAAACTACTTGTCCCATCTCTTCACCCACCTCAACCTCCACCTCCCATTAGTGTTCCATCCTGTGCACTGACCTAAGTTGACAAAACTCCCCCAGTGAATGAAGCAAGCCTTGGTAAATTCTAGATGCAAATACCTCCTGAATTATTCAGCCATTATGTTACAATCTGAATATTAGTCCTGCTAGAATACTCAAAAAATGTATATCACTATATGATTGTTTATATTACTTGAATATTAATGCAAGAATGTAGATTCTGTACCTTTGTGCTGATACTTCCATCAGACATCTGTGCACTCTGATATATGCAGCCTTCCAGCAGAGGACTGTGCTCATTTTATTCATAATGTAGCAGCTGTCCCAGTTATTATGCACGCTTTTCTAACATTAGATTGTGTTTTTTAATTTTCTCGCTCTTCTGAAGACTTGTGCACGGTTACGGGTTTGCTAAGGTATGCAGCATTTGACCGATGCTCAAGTTTAGGTCTAGACAGTGAATATCCACAAACTATTTTATGAATTGCTGGATAATCTTGAAAGTAAGAATCAGAAAGGATATTTAAATAACCTACAATCAAGGTGCAATAGTATCAACCAGGCATGTGACAGAAAGGTGTGCTGACCAATTTTATACGAACAGAGAATTACTCCAAGTCTGCATCACAGAAATAGGTCATTTGGCCCAACTGGTCTGTCCTAGTATTTATACTCCACACAAACTTCATCCCACTTTAAAAACCTTTCCCACCCTGTCTTCTGTCCCGATATTCCCTTCCTCCCACATGTAAAATTAAATAGTCAGCAGCAATATTTTTCTCAAGTGGGAGTGGGAGATTGTTCTCCCTGTGTCTGCATGGGTTTCCTCTGGGTGCTCTGGTTTCCTCCCACAGTCCAAAAGATGTGCTGGTTAGGTGCATAGGCCATGCTAAATTTTCCCTCAATGTACCCAAACAGGTCTTGGAGTGTGGCGACTAGGGGATTTTCACAATAACTTAATTGCAGAGTTAATGTAAGTCTACTTGTGACAATAAAAAATAAAAGCAAACTTAGGGACAATGGAGGCTGCTGATCCTCCCCAGTCCAATTGGGTGTCCGTAGAATTTCTGAGTCTGGGCACTGAAGTTTACTGTTGTGCACATTGGCACACTTCAGTGATCACAAAGGAGCCACCTTGTTCTGTGTGGGTTAGTGCATTACCGAAGTGCATTTATGCTGCTGAATCATTGGAGGGACAGAGGGAATAATTAGAATATCTGTTCTGTCTTCAGAGCGAGTATAAAGCAAGGTCAGTCTTAAATGGCTGTGTAACTAATGCAGTGAATAAACAATGTGTTTTGGTGTTATGCTGTGCAACATTTGAATGTCCACTATTTTGCTGCTTTCTTAGGCATCTTTACCAGTCCAGGAGTATCTTTCTATGCCTTTTGACCAAACTCATAAACAGTATGAAATTGCTAGACATCTGCCTCCTCCATTATATGTGCTGTACGTGCAGGCAAATTCTTATGGGCAAGCTTGTGGTAAGTCAAATGCACAATGACTGAGTGCCTTGTCATGCACAATAGCAATGCACTTGTTTTCGTTTCCGTCATTGTTTCTATAACTTGTTAAAATTACTGCATATAACATCTTTCCAAACTTGACCTGAAAACGTTAAACTTTCTGTTTTGCTCTTAATGCAAATGTATGTATTAAAAATGCTTTCATTCTTGAAATGGTTTGCAGTATTAACCTTCAGTGTTTCTTCATGGTTTTGTTTGTCAGTATTGATTTCTTTTATCTTTTTATTTTTGTGCTGCACTTTTGTTGCCATATTTTGAAAAAAAACTATTTCGAATAAGAAATAATGTGGTAAATGTGGCCTAATTGTTGTGCTTTACTACCACATCTCTTGTGTCATTTAATAATGTTTACTGTGGGTGTCATTTGTGTGGCAGAAAAGTGATGCACAGTTGAATGCAGTAGCTTTAAATTTTTACTGTCGATTTCTTAACCTGTCAATTAACAAATAGTTACTTCTGTTTGGTTGCTAATTCGGCATGTGAGATTAATTACTGGATTAAGCTCAGCTTTGTTGCTGATCTGTTTTCTTTTACTGACATCGTGTCTCTCTCTTTCACAATCCTTTTTTTTGTAACCCTCTTCTGGCTGTGGTGGTGGGTGCCCCATTAGCTCAGATGAACAAGGCCTCCCAGCCCTATGGGCAGGGTAAGTATTGGGACTTGAATATTGTTTGTTCAGCTTTAATTTCTCTTGCCTTTAGTACTGTGCTGCTTGTATGTTACAACTTCCAACCTAAGTATTATTCATAGAATTGTGACATTTTAGACCCAGATTCAGATTCAGATTTTTGAGAATACAAATTACAGATGTGGACTTGATCTATTCTTACTAAATTGGTAATTTTAGAAAAGTTATCTATTTTCAGATTTTGAGTGTACTCTTAAAATACGAAGATTTCTTCCGTGATCAGCCTTATTTAGAAATTTTGATCAAGAAATGGTATCCTGTGGAATTAATACAGTTAGTCTTCATTCTTTATAGTTTGTGATTTGTAATACATGTTCAATTTCTCACAAAGACTTTACGTTGGTCAATCTTAGGAAAACATGTTGACCACATTGCACAAGAATTGCTAAAACTGATGTAGAAATATTCCTGTCGAAAAGAAGCTGCAATATTTCACTTAGACTGTGAGAATTTTTGTTTGCGCGTATCAATATATATTTACATATGTTGTTCTCCCGACTGTACTTTAAAAGAGACCATCTGTGTGTGTTTTAAGTTTATTCCTAATTTTAGACTGAAAGGCTTAAGTACTGCAGATTTTGATCTAACTCAACGATTGCCTTAACTTTTTTAAATGTACTGATTCCAGTTGTCAATCGCTTATTTTTCTGCTAATATTTTAAAGTATTCAATCCTTGCAATGGTGGGATGAGCAAATAGAAAGTACTTGTACTGAGATGTGAATTGGATCTAGATTTGTATAACTAAGTCAGTTTTGTAAAGTTGAATTTCTGGAACAGTAGATACAGATTTCAAGCAAAATCCAAAAATATTTGTAATGTATATATAATCTCAAAATGAAAGAGAAAAGTACACAAGATTCTACTTCCATTATCATGCTGGAAGTATGCAGCCAGCTTGACTGCCCATTTATAGAAAATAAAATGTGAAATCCATCTATAGATTTGCTTTGCATTATTTTGGCTTGGGATGCCCAGTCAGAGCTTAAAATGGGAATTGATTAGTCGTCAGGGACCCGAGTTTGATTCCCAGCTTCAGTGTCTGTGTGGAGTCTGCACATTCCCCCCATGTCTGCATGAGTTTCTTCCCAGAGTCCGAAAGACGTGCTGCTTAGGTGGATTGGCCGTGCTAAATTGTCCATCAGTGTACCCGAACAGGCAGGGGAGTGTGGCGACTAGGGGATTTTCACAGTAAGTTCATTGCCGTGTTAATGTAAGCCAACTTGTGACACTAATAAATAACTTCTAAACTCCTCATACTGCTGTACATTGCACTATCTGATTACCCGTTAGTACAAATAGGGAGCATAGCATGTGCATAATGAACCTATCCCTAGGGTTTTTACAGTGACATTCGGAGCATAAAGCTGGAAGTTTTCATCAATTAGCTGGTTGCTACAGGGTTGCAGACCAGGGTCTAACATATAGAGGTGCACTGAATCATTGGCAACTGGATATCAGTGTTACTCTACTCATGTAAGGACTGCTGAAGTTACTGTCAGTTTCAATGGAACAAAGAACACTGACAGTTTCATCATAATTGCCACAAACTTCAGTGTCATGAAAGAATTTAGCAGATAATTTTTTTCTTTAAACGCTACAGCCTTCTATAACAAATAAGTAATTTTATTAAAGCGTGCTCCTTGTAAAATACTGTCACAATTTGAACTATTGTACCATAAATGAAAGTAGCCGTCATGAGAAACTGGTTAAAAAAAAACCTGTTTAACCGTATTTATTTTCTATTGGCTTTGACGTTGTGTAATTATATAGTTAAAATTCATACTTTATTTTGCCAGATAAGAATCTTACAGTCGCTATTGAAGGGGATGTGGAAGAAGCCAAGGCACTTGCAAGACCACCAGAGGATTCCCAAGGTGATCATATAGAGGAGAAAATTCGGGCTATTTGGAATTTTACCTTCAAATTCATTTTTGCTTTAATTAGCAACAAACACTTTTTTCCAATAACTCAGCAAAAATCTGGTAATTAAAAACATAAAAATACTGGGAAAGGTTATTAACTAAGATGTACAGACCAGGAATGTTTGTGGCACAATTCCAGTCTAGTACAATTAGTGGCCATTGCGTTGATCTGTAATTGACTTCAGTGGCTCAAATTGCAGTGGTGTGGGTACAGCAGCGTCTATAGCTGGAATTTAATGAGAAAAATCCTAAGTGTCCAGCTACTGTTGGGAGTGTTGCAGGTCTGTTTCACGGGCGAATTTTTAAGCCCAATCTTGTGCACGTAATACATGAAAAAATGGTGTAGACTTTTTCTAGCTACCACAGTAAATGGATGGGGCGTAATTCACCAGCTGGCAGGAATGTGAGCTGTTGCGAATGTGCAGACCTCTGTGATTGCATTGCACAATTCCAACAGCAGAGGGGGCTATTGCACATTACTTTGCTAGACCTGACACGAAGGGCAATTTAGCATGGCCAATCAACCTAACCCGAACATCTTTGGCATTTGGAAGGAAACCAGAGCACCTGCAGGAAACCCACCAGACACGGAGACCATGCAAACTCCACATAGATAGTCACCCAAGGCCAGAATTGAACCCCAGCCTCTGGTGTTGTAAGGCAGCAGTGTAACCACTGTGCTGCCAGACTGGCACTGGTCAAGGGGCAACCTCCGTCCCCCCCACACTGCCCCTTTTGCCCTTCGCATCTCTGGGAGGCTTCAAAGGCCTATGATTCTACCACCAAGGCCAACAGGACTGTTCCCCATCTATGGAGAGTGGGTGTTTTCCTCCCCAGAGAGAACCTCTCTCGGCGAGGCCATAAAGGCAAGTCAGCCCAGACGATTGACCACCGGACTCTCTAATCACATGGAAATCAATATTTTAATAAATTTAAATAATTTATTCAGCCTCTTGCCAGAAATGGGCGAGAGGCTGATCTCACCGGAAATCCAGCTCCAGTAAGATCACGAGAACCGAGAAATCGAGCGTGATCCTGATCTCTCGGCTCCCCTGCAATTTTTCAGGCTCACTCTGCCCATCGATGGGCGGGGTGAACCAGTAAAATTCCACCCTAGAAAACATCATTTCAGCTAATCAGGACTACGCAACCATAAAGTCACTTTTCCCTTGGTTCTTAGTTTCTTCGCCTTTTTCTGCAGATGATGAAAGTGACTCAGATGCAGAGGAAGAGCAGACAACAACTGTGAGTAACTGCCATTTTAGCTGAATTTGATCTGTTCAGGAGATGTCTGGTCCCATTCTTAAAGAAAATCTAAAACCCTGCTGCACTGATCAGCAATGACTAAACCAAAATTGTTGGAAATATAAAATAAGTTGACTAGTATCGTGAAGGAAAAAGAGATCATTGTTTCAAGGGGTAACCTTACTCTTGATTAGGAATTAAAACTTCAAAGGTACAAATGTGCTATGTGATCAAAAATACTCTGCTAATATGCGGTAGATATACCCAAATGTATTTTGCCACACTTTCTTAAAAGTAAACAGAGATTCTAGCCACATAGTTGAGAGTGGGTTTTATAATTAATTCAACAAAAGTTCAGATTTACGTTTGAGATGAAAATTTACTCAACTGCCAGAGGCCCAAAGTGCTTTACAGTTAATGAAGCACTTTTTGAGGTGTTGTCGTTGTTGTAAAGTAGAAAAGGCAGCAGCCAATATGTGCACAGCACAAACAGCAATATGATCATTGTTACAATGGAACATTCACATTTAAAAAGAAGTCTGAATACCTCCTTTTAAACAATGTACACCACAAAATTTCATCCTTTAAAACAAAACTTTTATACATAAAAAAGCAAATATGGTTAGCACTGTAGCTTGCCGCTAAATATTTTATGTATTCCGGTTAAACTACTTACTTTTCCCAAGAATTCTTTTATAAGGCATATCCATCTTAGAAGATATTTATTTCTAGGAGTATCACCCACAAGTATCCCACCATCCACTGAAACTGTCCTCTTTAATTGTCCTCAGCTTCAGTTATTCTCAAAGGCAAAGCTTTCATTTACCCAGTGTTGATTCATTCTGCTTAATCAAACACTTCCAAGCTAACCTGCTTGTTGCTTTCTTTGGCATAAAATTCTGTAGATTCTCCCACTAGTTTCAAATTAGGCAATCTTCCAGTTTCTATTCCCTCAAATTCCAAACTAGAGTTCCACACAGATGCCACAAAGTTAATGATGAAGTTATTGTTTCACTATGTTTACATTGGAGGCCTATTTAATTATCATTTACTTTGGCTACCTTCTCTCAGTGAACTGTAAACTGCACCTTACTCTCAGCGATTTGGATAAAGGTTCATATGGTGTAACCAAAAATATGTACAGGAACTGTATTAAAATATGACTTTTGTTTGTCTAGTTATACATTTTGTTGTAGTTTTATGACATTGAGTTGCTCCTGCAACAAGTGAACAAATTTCATAATTGCAACTAATATTTATATTTCTTAAAAGACCTGGTTGTCAAACATTGGCTAAATTATCGATCTGTTTTCCAGAAACGTCGCCGTCCAACTCTTGGCCTACAGCAAGATGATAAACGCAGAGAAATGTTAAAACGGCATCCTCTGTCTGTTACTTTAGACCTGAAATACAAAGGTTAGAATTGGAACATTCTACCCCCACCCCCCACACACCCTCATTATCAAACACAAAATTACAAACTGCAGGATCTACATTCCCTTCATGTTATCAAAAGTTGCAGAAACCGGTTGTGCAAGCATCAAAGGGAAAATGTTGTGTAAAATAAAAACTGCTGTTTTCATTTTAATATACTATCTCCATAGCTTTCTAGTGTGCTACAATCTTCAGACCCAGAAGTGTGTGTCAGTTTCAGTGTGTAATTGTCGACTACGTTTGTTAGGACAGAACTGCATCAAAGTTGTATGTATTGGATCGATACCCATGTGCAAAATTTAAAAAGAACTCTAGCATTAGCTGTCATCTTTTCTTTATTCTTTTGGCATCCTACTGAAATTAGTACAGTATATCACAAATCAAACATTCTTTAGAAAATCTTTGTAAGTTTTGTGTTATTTGTGGAATTTGTAATGATTTGTAGTTTAGCATCTTAACATTTGCCTGTTGCAAGAATCAAAGTCTTCAATAAAACATCTAGGTAGGATTGTCCGACACTTTCCGCTGACGAGATCTTCTGTCCCCCTGAAGGCGATATCCTGCAGTGGCTTCCCCTGCGGTGGAGTGGGCAAGCCATACACAATGCCATGTCACTGTCCTGCCAGTGACATACCACCTCCTCCACAGGAAAACACACAATTATTCTGAACAATTTGTGATATTGGACACTTTCAGAGGGGACTTTCAGGTTATAACTGTGCTTGTGTTCTTAAATGTTTTTCTAAAGAATTCCTGCTTTCACCATATGTTTGATTAAGTAAGCATTAATCAGATTTATTGTTTCCTCGTAATTTAAGATTATCCTTCTCTTTTGGCAGATGGCAGTGTCCTTCACCTTTATTTCTACTATTTGATGAACCTCAATATAATGACTGTCAAGACTAAAGTGACCACAGCGACTGAAATGTCCATAGCTATCAGTGCAGGGTAAGGTCTGAAGGAAGTGAAATCTAAATATTATTCATGTGTTGAATCAAGTCCTCTGGTTACAGCATTGACTTGCATAAATATTTGAAGCTACACGGTAGAACTTCGTACACATGTATGAATTAGGAGCAGGAGTTGATCATTCTGTCCCTCATGCCTGATCCACCATTCAGTCATAGAATCCCTACAGTGCAAAAAGAAGCCATTCAGCCCATTGAGTCTGTACCAATTCTCCAACAGAGCATCCCATCCAGGCTCTATCCCTGTAACCGTACCTACTTACCCCTTTTCTCTCTCTGTTGGTACTTCGTATTGTATTCTAATTTCTCCTTCCTTACTTACAGCTTCAGCTAATCTTTGTTTTTTTAAAGAAGTATTCTACCCAATCCTCTAACCTGCCATTCAACTTTACAGAATTGTGTGTTTTTCCTTTCAAATTGCTTCAATCTTTTTACCCTCAGTTAGACACAGATGGTACGTCCTTCCCTGAGGGGCTTCCTTTCTCCCTGTTCCCAGACACTACAGTTCATCCATGAGTAACGTTTAACTGATCTATAATTAGCAATCCTGTACAATCCAGCCTGCCTTAACATCAGGCAGTGGAGTTTCCACTTGGAGAGCAATCAGGAAAGTGCACCTAAATGCGCTGGACATTCTGCTGGTTCAGTTGCAGTTCACATTTTCCTCAAGAAAAATTATTTGCATAACCATAAAATAGTCTATGATCCAGCACAACTGGGCAGCATAATAAATTATAACTACTTTCTCTTACCATTAAAAAGTATTCATTTATTTTTTCAAGGTTGTTAACCTGGCACAGTTTTATTAATGCTGTTGAAAGAATATTTATCGTGACAAATAAGCATTTTAATATGTATCCAGTCCCAAATTTGTGATCAACCTGATTTAACATCATGGGAAATTGCTTTACTTTTTAAAAATAGACTGAGTCAATTATTGTACCACGTTAATTGGAGTACGCTTGTTATTTCCGTTGTAAATTAAATATTTTTGATCTAAGGGGATAAAAACCTTCAAAGACATTAATGCTTCCGAAGAGAATTAGCGTAATTTAAAGAGCCTTCACTAATCAGCAGAATCAGTCAATTCTGTATTGTGGGTGGGGTCTGGCCTGAATCTTGAACCAGTATAAGTGCATACATCATGATCCTTTTTTTTGCTGATTCTGTCCTTATTGCGTTAATATTACAAGCATAAGCAAGGGGAAACTTTTCACCCCAATCACTGAGTCTGTCACACAAGATCAAATCGGCTCCAGTTTTGTCATGCATGTTACCTTGGAGCTAGCTCAGTCTTGAAGGGACTCCAATTACCGTCCCCTTGAGAATAGTCACTGATCTTTAGACAAGTTTGGGTTTCAGCATTTGCAAGACAGGTTGCGCAATTCATAAAATGAGAAGCAATAATGACCATTCCTCTGATTTTAAGAGGCTTTTACAATAAATGGGACTACCTAGCTTGCCTTGGATCTAAGTCCCAGTGGACATTATATAGATATATATTAGATAAATTTATTAATTACTGTTCATTTTTCTCATTTTTTGTGATAGCTCCATTGTTTTTATTTTTTAAAATCTTTTGCAAATGCAGCGATCTATTGTCTCCGGCCTCACTACTGAGTTGTCTGTATCCTGGAGACCATGGCAAAAAGACTCCAAATCCTGCAAATCACTATCAGTTTGATAAAGTTGGGTAAGTTTCTTTCAATTACATTTCACTACCATAAGCTTCAGTATATCAATTGAACAACATCTTGTCATGAACTCGGTTTTTATTCTGACCCTCTGTGCTTTGTAAAAAGCATTCAGGGCACAAGATGTTGCAATACCGTTACTTACTGAATTAAGTCCTCACAATGTGGTCTCCTCTAAGTTGACAGGGTGACCACTTTGCAGACCACTTCACTCAGTCTGCAAACATGACCCCACCCTTCGTGTTGTTTGCCATTTTAACTCAGCAACTTGCTCTCATGCCCGCATGTCCATCCTTGGCCTGCTGCAATTCTCCAGTGAAGCCCAACACAAGCTGGAAGAGCAGCATCTGATCTTGTGATTAGGCACATTACAGCCCTCAGGCATCTACATTAAGTTCAACAACTTTAGACCATGACTTTTCTCCTTCATCTTAAACCCATTGTTTAAAATATCTCATGCATTTATCGTCAACACAAAAACCCTCCCTTCCCTCTCCCTCCTCTCATTTTCCCCACCATCCCACTTGTTCTTATGGTCTTTAGGTTTCTACATCTTGTTGCAACCTCTCCCGGCTACTATTTAATATTCAACACATTTCCCCTCTTTAATTCTGATGAAGAGTCAGACGAACGTGAAATGTTAACTCTGTTTTCTCACCCTATAGATGCTGCCAAACCAGCTGAGTTTTTCCAGCATTCAGATTTGAACATCCACAGTATTTTGCTTAGTTTTATGTTCCAATGCTTGATCTATTTTATCCTGCATAGTGACAATGACAGGACCTAATGGGTCCTATTTTACCATTGTGTTGCGCCCGTTTTCAGGCGCGAAAATGTGGCAAAGTCGAGTGTGAAGCCATTAATGTGATCCGTACCTGCATCCACATAGATGGCCAGTTTACTGAGACCCGGGAATGGCCGCGATCGAACTGTGCGCAACAGCAATTTAAATGTATTTGCATGCATTTAAATTGAATTAATGAATTGCCCGTCCAACTTCATCAGCATTTCCCCTCTTGCCTTCACATTTGGAATCACGCCAAAATGAACATGCTGAATAAAAGTTTGAACCGGGCGCTCCAGCTGCTGAAGAGGCAAGCTTAGCACGTCCAACGGCTATCTGATTCAGATCGGTGGTGGTTGGAGGGCAGGGGGTGATGATGATAGTGAGGTGAGGGAGGTGGGCCAGATCATTCTCTGGTTGGGAGGGGGAGGGAGGCCAGATCATTCTCTGGGAGCAAGAGGGAGTGAGGCCAGATCATTCTCTGTGGGGTGGGGAGGCGGGTAAGATGCAAGTGTGAGGCTATCCACTTTGGCAGGAATAATAGTAGGAGGGATTACTATTTAAAGGGCGAAAAGCTGCAGCATGCTACGGTGCAGAGGAACCTGGGGGTCCTTGTGCATGAGTCGCAAAAACCCAGTCTGCAGGTGCAGCAGGTGATCAAGAAGGCGAATGGGATCCTGGCCTTTATAGCGAGGGGGATAGAATATAACATAAGAAATAGGAGCAGGAGTAGGCCATCTAGCCCTTCGAGCCTGTCCTGCCATTCAATAAGATCATGGCTGATCTGTCGCTGCTCAGTTCCACTTTCCCGCCCTCTCCCCATAACCCTTAATCCCCTCTCTTATCAAAAACCCATCAACCCGCGTCTTAAAAATATTTAGCGAGGCAGCCTCCACCACTTCAACGGGCAGAGAATTCCAGATATTCACCACCCTTTGAGTGAAGAAGTTCCTCCTCAACTCCGTTCTAAACCGCCCCCCTTTTATCTTGAGGCTGTGCCCCCTAGTCCTACTGTCTTTTTTGAGCGGGAAGAGCAGGGAGGTCTTGCTGCAACTGTACAGGGCACTGGTGAGGCCGCAGCTGGAGTACTGTGTGCAGTTTTGGTCGCCGCATTTGCGCAAGGATATTTTGGCCTTGGAGTGCAGAGGAGGTTCACTAGGCTGATACCGGAGATGAGGGGGTTAAACTATGAAGAGAGACTGAATAGACTGGGTCTGTACTCGTTGGAGTTTAGAAGGATGAGGGGGGATCTTATAGAGACGTATAAGATAATGAAAGGGATGGATAGGGTAGAGGTAGAGAAATTCTTCCCGCTCAAAGGACAGCAGGACTAGAGGGCACAGCCTCAAGATAAGGAGGGGGGGAGCAGTTTAGAACGGAGTTGAGGAGGAACTTCTTCACTCAAAGGGTGGTGAATCTCTGGAATTCTCTGCCCGTTGAAGTGGTGGGGGCTACCTCGCTAAATATATTTAAGTCATGGGTAGATAGGTTTTTGACAGACAAGGGAATTAAGGGTTATGGGGAGAAAACAGGAAAGTGGAACTGATCCACTTCAGATCAGCCATGATCCTATTGAATGGCGGGGCAGGCTCGGAGGGCTTGATGGCCTACTCCTGCTCCTATTTCTTATGTTCTTATATACCTCTGGGTGGGGCGCAGGGGGCAGATGGATCTCTGGTGGGGAGGCAGTGGGGTCTGCTGCCACTCTGCGGGTGATCGGTAGGGGGGAAGGAGGTCACTATCAGTCTGGATAGTGGGGAGAGGTGAGTGGATAAGGGGGACAGTGATTTCTGTGGGGCCATCGCTCCTGAGCCGCTTTCTGCTTGGTCATTGCATTTGTGATGCTGTAGCAGGATTCATTCACTGATTTTTCTAAGCACATGAGCAAAAAATAAGTTGAATGGCCTTTTCTTATCTGTCTGGTTTGTGAACTGTTCAGCAAGCAGAGGGAGACATCCATTCCACCAGTCTGTACTTGAGTAAAGTCAGATTCCAGAGGTGAAAAGACTGTTTGATTCTAGTTCTTAAAACTAACTTTTTTGGCAACCCAAATCTGACCTAAGAACAGAAATTAAGAGTCCAAACATGCTAATATTGAAAACTCTATGTATTAATTTAAAAATATTTTCTCCAGAATCTTAACTTTTGGTGACTACATTGGTGAGCTGGGACACCCCTATGTTTGGGTTCAGAAGCTTGGAGGACTGCATTTTCCAAAAGATCAGCCACAGGTAAGTCCTTGCAGTTTAAAGAGGTGTCCATTAAAATGGTTGCCAAAATTTTAACCAGGTTAGATTGAATCATGGTAGAGGGTTTTAAAGTGTGGAAGGAAGAGACTCCAAGCAGAAAGACCATGTCATATCTAACAATAGAACTATTGTGAAGAAATTTCCTTCTGTGGATTCATTTAAGAAGCAGTAAACAACCTGTGTTCTGTCTGCCATTGAGCAATTTTATATTGAAATAACTTTAGTCATTGCCAATAGGATGTTAAACAGCTGCGTTAGGTAACAATCAAACATTGGACCACCATCTCTGCTATCAGGTACAGTGCAACAACCAATTAATTTGGGGCACTAAGAATAGCAAATTCAACAATACAGAAATTGTTTTGTATATAGTAAAATTTCTTTTCCTTACCTAGCAAATGATTTTGTTGAATCTTATTAATCCATTTTTATTACTTTATTTTCTCATTATGTATTTTTAATTTTAAATGCTTCCATCCTTTCATTAGTCTAACTTCCAAATCTCACTTCTCATCTTGTTTCCCCCTCCTCACTCTTCTAGGGCCGTCTGCCATATTCCTCAGGTTGTCCCTTGACATTCTGCACCTTTGTTCTGCCATTTACACATTCCAATCTCTTAATGGATGCTAATAGCACCATTTTAGCCTTTAACACCACCATTTACTCGACGTCTTGGTCAATTACACATACCCCCACCCTCAACCTTACAGTAAATCTTATCCTATTTTCTTTGTCTTCAGCTTTGACAAAGGGCCATCCAGACTCAAAACTTTGGCTGTATTCTCTCTTCACGGATGCTGTCAGACCTGCTGAGATTTTCCAGCATTTGCTGTTTTTGTTTTAAATTTTGTTAAAGTAATTCATTTATGTATATTCTGGGAGGTGAGAAATATTGTCAGGATAAAAGAAATGAATCCTGACTGGAGGGATGTATCTGGTGATGTTCCCCAGGGAACTGAATTGAGACCTCAGCTTTGCACCATATATATCAATCGATTGCAAGAAGGAAGAGAGAGTTGTATTCCAGGTTTGCAGATTACACCTAGTTAGGAGCACAGCGCATTGTGCAAGTGGGAGCAGGATGTCAGAAAGGGATATGGCCAGACTAAGTAAGTGCAAAACTACAGCAGTTAAAATTAAATGTGAGGTTTGGATCTGAGAAAGGCAAATCATAATATCTTCATAACTGAGTGAGACAGGAGGAGCAAAGGGATTTTGATGTCTACATATACAAAACATTAAAAGCTAGTACCAAAAATGAAAGTACAAAAAGTAATCAAAAATGGTCCTGGAAAGGTGGCATTTATCTCCAGGGGACTTAGATATAGAGGGGAAGAAATTATGCTTCACTTGTAAATCACCTTTGTCAGAAGGTTTTGGAAATTATTCTGCAAAATTGTGTCTTTGGAAGCGGTTCCAAGATTATTCTGCATTGAGTCTTTGTGTTTTTTTTCCTTTGCCCTTCCAACAGAAATTTGTGATGGCTGACAATTCTTTGAGTGCCAGTCACATGGAAACTACAATAAAACTGCTGCGCGTGAGATTGCAATCCCGACTGGCTCTGCAGAAGCAGTTTGCTTCACTTGGTGAGCATCAATGAACTGTTTCCTTTCCAAGTTCCTAGGGATTAAGAACTAAAATGAGGTCTTCGTACTGATTGGGAGAGCGTGGTGCCTCAGAAACTGGAAACAGTTGTGATTGTGCAGTTTTCTACCTGATCTTTGTGAGGGTAGTAATTACTGTTTTTTCCTGGTTTTCTGATTGCACATATCCTGCATTCTGAGAGGGTGTCCTGCTCACTGACCTCTGGCATTGCCATTCTGGGACAACCTGCAAGAGACATGTGAACCCCAGGACATTCTTTTCTCCGTTATTTCTTGGTTAGTTGTGTTTTCGATTTGTATTAGTCCATTGCTTCTCTCCAGCACTTCACCACAGTAATGTGGTTTTCACCAATTTACAGTGCTTGTTCTTGTTATCACACATGTTTTTGTTATCACAAATGGTTTTGCTAATGGAACCCTGTGTTCAGATTTGATTTCCTACTGCTTATTTCTCTGGACTTCCTCTGATTTTCCTGGATAGTAACTATATTTTTGGTTACTGCTAAATTGAGAATGTAAAGAACCAATCTGGGTACATGTGTAGCATGTTAGATTTACACATCCCCTTTCCACTTAAGAACTTTTGCCATGAACTGGTTTGGTGGAAATACAAATTGCAAAGTAGCAAAAAGCAGCTAGAACTGATGTTCAAATCATTTACTACATTCCAAATTGACTGGCTCAGTGCTATAAAGATACTATAAAAGATTTGAAAATCTTTTGTTCCCTTATGCTTCAGTTTTGAATGTTACGATTAATGAATATGAAAAGCATTGATTGTTTTCCTACTGGAATCCAAATATCTAAAAGTCAACTAAGTTGACGCTAATTGCGGATTTAAAGAAAAGCTGAAAACTTTTAATATGGCTCAATGCTATCCTGGTTTCATTTCATTTCATTGATAAGTGTATTGTGATTCGGAGGCAAGGTTTTCCTGTTTTGGATTTTTGACTGCTGATTTATTATCGTTCTTTTGCAGAACACAGTATTGTTCCAATATCCAGTGAATGTCAGCATCTTTTCCCAGCGAAGATCATATCTAGATTGATCAAATGGTGTGCCATTTCATATGAAGACTATGTGGTATGTGTACCTTTTTTACCAACAATAATTCTGCCATCTCCTCCTCTTGATAACCTTACAGTTTTTCTGATGGCTTTCCCTTATTGATATAACTGCAAGAATGAGTGTTCTTTGGCTTGAGACTTAACTGATTAGTATTATCACCAAGTGCAGTGCTGTTCTTTCAAAGTTACTGGGTCCACAGTTACAATGTTCATACTTCAGTGTGACCTGTCACATTGCCTCCCATGTTGTTTTTGACAGCTGGCAATTGAGTACCATACCTCCAATCAGTTGACCCAAGGGTGACATATGCAGAGATCTAGGAACAAAATTCTTATTCTTCATTTTCATTAGTGATTAATATAGAGTTTGAAGGCTAAGGAAGGGACAGCCTGATATAATGGAAGAAGACTAGTAATTTTCAGAGTATTAATTTTTAACTTGCAGTCCATCTGTGTTCTCACATCCATGTTGTTCTACGTTATTAATGAAGAATGCCAGGCATTTTCATTGAGAAACAGCCGGAAAGCCCCAAATATGATCTAAGGACTGAACCAGTGTGACATGTAGGATACAGTGCATTACTCTGCAGTTCAGCAAAAACTCCGTTCATCCTGACCTACATTTTATTTTTTTAAAAAAGTGAAGTTTGGCTTGTACCAATCTAAATTAGAGGCTAATGGTAGGTAAGGACATTAGATGTTATGGAACTAAGGCAATAGATGGAGTTAAGGTACAAATCATGCAGTCGAATGGTGGATCCTACTTGTTATTGAGGGAAGATTGGATCAAAGAAATAATCAGTGAAGAATACCAAAAAATAAACAGAAGAGGACACTGGGAGAATCAGAAAGGACAAAAGAGGGAAACTCTCCATTTAAAACAGTAGTCATTATTACATCCAATGTGGAATGCAGAAGAAGTTTCTTTGCTCCAGTGTTTTTATTAATTCATTCTTGGCATACTGACAATGCTAGCATTCGTTGCCCATCCCTAATTGCCCTTGCATAAGTGATGATGAACCCCCTTCCTGAATCAGAGGTGGTGGTGTTCCCATGCGCTGATTGCCTTTGTCTTTCTGGGCAGTGAAGGCCACAGGTTTGGAAGGTGCTGCTGAAGAAGCTTTAGTGTGTTGCTGCAAGGCATCTTATAGATAGATGGTACGTATTGCAGCCAAAGTGCACCAGTGATGGAGGCAGTGAATATTTTAAGTAATGGATGAGGTGTCAATTGAACTGCTCAGCTGTTTTCCCCTGAATGGTGCCCAGCTTCTTGAATATTAATAATGCTGCATTCATCTACGCTCTTGACTTGTACCTTGCAGGTGATGAAAAATCATTCGCTACACAATAACCGTCCTTGTAGCAATTGTATTTTCTAGCTGGTCCAATTAGATTTCTGGTCAATGGTGATCCCCAGGATGTCTCAGGTGGAGGATTCAGCATTGGTAATGCTGTTGAATGTCATGGGGAGGTAGTTATACTTTTGTTGGAGGTGGTCTTTGCATGGCACTTGTGTGGCATGAAGGTTACTTGTCACCTATTGGCCCAACTTTGGGTGTTGTCCAGAGCTTGCTGCATTAGGAACATTATTATCTGAGGAATTGTGAATGGAAATGAACACTGTCCAGTCATCAGCAAACATACCCACTTTTGACCTTGGAGGGAAAGTCATTAAAGGAGCAGCTGAAGATGATTGGGCCTAGCACAAAGTCTTGGTGAACTCCTGCAGTGAAATCCTTGGGGCTGAGATGAATAGTCTCTAATAACCACAGCTATCTTCCTTTGTTTTAAATATGACTTCAGCCAGTAAAACGTTTCTCCCCTGGTTTTACTGGGGTTCCTTGCATAATTGGTTAAGTATTGCTTTGATTTCAGAATCTAGAGTGAGATGAAATAAGATGGGTGGAGGCTCAAATGGAGTATAAAAATTGGCTCAGACCAAATTGTTTGTTTCTGTGCTGTAATTTTTATATAATTTTATTACTGTTCAGTTTAAAAAATCATGTTGCATATTAAGTACCATGTATTGAATCTGATCTTGAGGTTAGAAGCTAAAGAATTAAACTCATGATTTCCATCTTAGGCTCTGCCTTTTACCAAACATGTCGTAGAAGCAGGCATGGCTCAAGAGACTGATCTCTTCTTTTCTGCTTTTATAGAACGAGGAACAGGTAGGAGTCAAGTTCTGCTAAAATACCTGCAACTGAGGATGTGAACCTGTATTGTGACAACTGCCTTTTAAATTTTTGATTAAATATACAATTAGCATTTCTGCAGTGAAGTTTTATCTATTTTGCGATCCCCAGGGAGATCAACAAACCAAAGGAACCAAATTTACCAAACTGTCCCAACAAGAAAACTAGTGGATAAGATTTCACATTTTATATCTTTAACAATCAACCAAAATCAACAAAAATTAAGCATGAATTAATGAATGAGTTACAGTCAATATAAACTATAAATCGCACATTAATACAACAAAGATCTGTTATATCTGTAATTCTGTTTTGGATTTACTAGACAATCCACTTACTATATATGGCACTAATTTCAGCCACACAGTCTTCAGGGCTTCGAACTTTCTTGGGTAGAATTCCAGCTCCTTTTGTTCAAGGTTTTGGCCACCAATGCTCACCCAGTAGCAGCTCCCAAGCGATCTGAATTCCACAGGCACATTCATCACCAAAATGGCACATTTGTCCAAAACCACCTCGACTCTACTGAAGGCAGTCTTGATGGTGTGGGTCTACCTTGTGCACTGTACAGCCAAGTTAGGTCATTCAATAACATTGTATCAGAAATAGCTGCAATTGCTTTGATCTTATCTGTTGCTAGCTACTGGGTTCAGCCTTCATTTTCTTCTGCCTGCCCTGCACCACTGAGTAACCTGAACTCAGATGGCTCTGTTCCTTTTCTCTGGTTTCAACCAGCCTTAGTTTCTTTAAGTTTGTGTTTTCCTAGAAACCTCAAGATTTGGTATCCCTTTCAGTTAGGGTCTGGCCCAAAAACTACAAGTGTTTAAACCATGGATATAGTTTGAATTATTTTGTTTAATTTGGTAATTTTCAGTAATTCTGTTTTGGAAGCTCAAAATAATCTCTTCACGGGTATATTTTGGTGATCATGTCACTTTGCAATAACCTCGCAATTGGTTAATGGTTATCAAGAAAACCAGCCGTACATTGAACTGTATCACTGCATCTAAGTTAGTTTAATACAAGCAAATGAACACTTTTTTTGGGTCAAAAATAAATCAGAGAAGTTTAACTCTACAGGTCTGAGGGAAGGCAGTGGTGTAGTAGTAATGTCAGTGGACTAATAATCCAGAGGTAATGCACTGGGGGCATGGTTCAAATCCCACCAAGGCTGACTTTAAATTCAAAAGTTAAATCTGGAATTGAAAGCGAGTCTCAGTAATAATAATCATGAAACCCTTGTTGATGGTCATAAAAACACATCTCATTCATGAATGTCCATTTAAGGATGGAAGTTTGCCATCCTCACCAGATCTGGCCTACATGTGACTACAGACCCACAAAGGAGTGTGGTTGATTTTTAAATACCATCTGAACAGGCCTAGTCAGTTGTGTCAAACCACAGCAAAGTAATTTGCTTCCAAGCAGCACTGCATCATATGGACTACAGCGCCCCACCACCACCTCAAGGGAAATTAGGGATGGGTAATAAATGCTGATCTATCAAGTGATACCCACATTCCGTAAGAAAATAAATAAGAGGTTAATCAAAGAAATAACTTTGGAGCAAATGAAATTTCAGTTGTCTTTACAAAGTGTGACCCTAATTGAAGCTAACCTGCATCCTCAGTGACTCCATAACCCCAAATAATTTATAATTTAATCTGTTTCACTCTTGCCCTGAAAGCAGGATTTCACTGAGTGCAACATCAGAAACTTATTCCTTTAATACTGTTTCTTACGAAAAGTGAGACAATGCAGATATTTTTTATTGTGACAATTTGAAATATATTGTCGCTGTTTGTACTTCCTATCATTATTTAGTGTAAATACCTATCCTGGTTTAGCCAAGGTAAATTATACCCTGCATTAAAAATCTAACAACTCTTAAAATATTTGGCAGCATTTAGCAAAAATACTTGCTGCAAAATTGCTGCAAACTGCACACATACTAGTACTTGGGTTACTCACCTTTATTAAGACTATAAAATCAGCTTCTGTTAATTAACATGAGCCAATATAAGAACTATGTTTAAAATATTGAGGGAGGTGAAGGAGCAAAATGGTTCTATTAAGAACCGTAAATTGTAACAGATGATAAATGTGACACTTGCACTGTAAAATGCAAGAGTAACAGATTGCAAGTTATAGTGGAGAGTGAAATTGCCTTTGATTAGAACATCTTCTGTGTTTACTTATTTTAAACGTTCATTGTTTACACTTAGCTAAGCTCCATGTGGCGATTGTGTTGAATCCTGGTTATTCTACCATACCCCCTATCTTCAGCATCTGTTTAAATTGGAAGGGAGAGAAATCAAGTCGTAATGATGATAATCTGAAGGTAAAGTGTTAAACTGCTAACTGTTATTTTGCGATTAGCAGGCTGTCAAAATCTTAACAGCACGCACTATATGGAGTTCCTGTGATATCTGAATACTGTACCATACAAAAATCAGAATGCACACTTTCTTTACTTTTGGTCCCCCCCAGCTTTCCTGAAATTATTTGACTTGATCCATTATTGCTACGCACTTAAATTAGAATTAACTGTTTTATATATATGGTATTTATATAATCACTTTGGTACCATTCTACAAAGTGAGGGGGGTGGGGGGGTGAGGTAAGATTCCATTTTTAACTCACCAGAAAGAATGGCACAATTCTCCTCCGTTTTTATGTTCACTTGGCACTTAAAATTTTTTGGGTAAGATCACCCCCTGAGTTTGCAAAAGGTGTGGTTTCAATATTGTTGACGAACAATACCACAGGTTTCCTATTGTGTTTTATACATATGAGTGTATCTGTTTATCCTTCTTGCAGTTCTCAAAACAAATTCCTTCTATTCAAATGCTTAAAATCTCAATAAATATTGGTGGAGGTCAAGAAGGAAGAAACATAAAACTATGCAGTTAAATTTTGATACAGAAATGTTACTGCAGCCTTGAGTGGATTCTGCAGACAGAACGTTTTCCTGATGCTAAAATTGAACATCAAAACTAAAAATTTGCAGCAGCTGCACATTCCTGAAGCTGCTCTGCTGTTGTCGAATAACTAGAGCAAAGAAAAGGTCGTCACTGTTTTCCTGTGGGATTGGAGGGGTGCGGGGAGGATTGCTCTACAGTTAAGGTGTGCCTTTTGTTAGTGAGCCATTAATACAGTGCAAGGAGCACTGCTGGCAGAAAACGTAGTAAACAGAATATCTGAGTGATGATGAGGCCAGCTAGTCCCAGTAGTAAAACAAAAAAGACTTGAAGGGGAAGACATATTCTGGGTGTAGATTTTTATCAGAACTAGCCTCTTGTAACGTAACCACATCTAAGAATTTCACAGTAACTTCATTGCAGTGTTAATGTAAGCCTTACTTGTGACTAATAATAAAACTTAATTATCTAAGAAAGTTCACCGAGTGCGATGAATTAAAGCAATTGTGGCTTGCCCAGTGTGAAATGTTCCTACATATACTCATGGCCACTCTTTAAAACTTATACTGGATGACTCTGATTGTGACTATATTTTGACTACTTGTGTGCATTGTTTCTTCCAGGCTATAGAAAGTGAAATTAATGTATGTTTCAAGGAATTGCTCGGCCCCAAACCAGGGCATCAACTGCTGACAAATCAGATCCAACGTTTATGCATGTGTCTGGATGTGTATCTGGAAACAGAGACTCATGATAACAGTGTGGAAGGACCCAAGGAATTCCCACAAGAGAAGATGTGCCTACGCCTTGTTAGGTAATTTTTGTTTTAAGTACCTTATGTTAAAAAAAAATCCTCCTCAGACATCCTACTTGCATGTCAGTATCAGACTTTTTTTAACGACATGCATGAAATTTCTCTGCTCCTGTTATAAAAGATATGACTCTCACTTAAAGAATAATAGCACTGGTGCTCATCAGTGTCTGTTTGCCACACCCAAGTGGTAATATGTGTGAGCCCAAATTGACAGTCTATTTAAAAGCTGGATGCACACGGCCAAGTTCATTCTTGTCCTCACCTGTGTCTATATGTGCATGCACCAAGCATGGTCACTGAATAATAGGAAATTTAGCTGATTTTTGTCTCATTAACCAAGAGTCGCTGTGTGCACAGTAACGTAACTGTTACCCAAGCTGCGATTAACACACACAACACAGACTGAGGATTAAATCTGGGTGCTACCTAGTCTGTATCATTTATCAAATCACTGTGTAAATCCATTAAAGATTGATTAATTGCGATGCAAAGATAAGTTAGTATTGTAGTGACTTGCAAAATAAATCACAGGTCAGAATTTTTGATTGTATTTGTTAAATTTAATGTAGAATAATGTGTAAGTGTGTTTTGCAGTAGCATATTTATTTTAGACATGTCATCGCTAATTAAAATGCTGCAGTGCATTTTTGCAAAATGGGCAGTATCAAACATGAGCTCGCAGGAAAAACTGAACTGTTTGCTTATTGGATAAACCTTTCATCTGTGATGCCAAACAATGTAGACATTGTATTCATTTCAGGATTTATTGTCCACCCCTAATTGTCCTCGAGAAGGTCATGGTGAATCATTTTCTTGAATACAGCCGAGTGGCTTGCTAGACAATTTTAGAGACAAATAGGAATCAACCACATTACTGTAGGTCTGGAGTTATGTAGAGGCTACACTGGGTAAGAAAAATAAATTTCCTTCCCTAAATGACATTAGTGAACCAAATGGGTTTTTCATGACATTACAATAGTTTTGTGGTCACCATTGCAGATGTTATTTTTTTCATTCCAGATGATTTAAGTTTAAGCTAATTGAATTTAAATTCTCTGGCTGATGTGGTGGGACTTCTGTCTTTGGATCACTAGTCCAGTGATGTAACCACTGTTACCTGCTGAAAGAGCTAGATTTTACTTCCAGTCAAGTTTTGCTAATCTCAGCTGGAGAAACATTTATGATTAAGACATTATTCTTAGCCCCCACCCAGAGCTCAGAAGGGAAATGCATAGGATGTTTCCGTTCCTCATCAGTAATCATTAACCTGTGCTGCAAAGTACATGGGAACATGATGTTCTCCACAATTGAATAATCTGCCGACACACGTTCTAAGATCACATTAGAAAGAATGTGGCCACTGGAATGAGGTAGCAGATAATTGTAAGCCATGGACCTTCAGAAAAAAAGGATTGAAGAGGTGGATTGGGGGGAATGGGGTGCGGTGCAGGTAGAAGAAAAGTCCTTAGAAGTACCAAAAACATTTCATCACTAGTGAGCCCACTTCAAGGTTTATGGGTTAGGTTGATTGACCATGCAAATTGCTCCTTAGTTTCAGGGGGATTAGCATTGTAAATACTTGGAGTTACAGGGATAGTGCCTGGGTGGGATTATTGTCAGTGTGGGCTCAATGGGCTGAATGGTTTCCTGCACTGTAAGGATTCTATGAAAGAGGGAGAAACAGTGAAAGTTGCAAGTGTTGAATTACATTTAATTTATCCATTTTACTTCAAGCACTCTGAAACCCTCATGTTTTGACTCCTTCTCCCCCTTTAGAGGTCCTAATCGAATCAAGCCTTTCAAATACAATCATCCACAGGGATTCTTCACACATCGATGAAGCAGCAGATCTTGAATGGAGCTCCTGCATGCGGCAGTCTGGTGCACCTGTTAATTGTCAGACCTTTCACAGTAATTCCACTTAGAATTTAGGTGTGGAAGAAAAAAGCTACAAGCATCAGTATTGCAGCTCTGAGATTTGTGCATTGGTCAATAAAATTCAGGGGGGAAGTCCCACATTTTGTTGCAGAATCTGTTTTTTTGTCTCCCAAGATTGAATATGTTTGCAACTTAGTTTTGGTATGAGCCATTTTTGAGAAATATGTTGGCATTTGTTGTACAATTTCTATTTCAGTTGCTGTTGAAACTGAATTCAAGTCAACATGTTTCAGTCTAAATTGCAAAGGACAGTTTTTAATATTTTTAAATGTGGACTTTTACCATTGAAGAATAAAGATCTGTACAGCATTGAATTTCAAATTTTGTCACATGGCTAGCAGAGCAATTAGCCTTTTGTCTTGTACCTTAGAGCTGAAGATTTTTAGTAAAATAATTATATTCCTGCAACCATTAAGTGCAGTGAGAAAATTATTTCAAAAGTGTGCTTCAACTTACAGCATCTGCGTTTGTTCCAAAATGATACAGTTAAACTCTGGGGTGACTTAAAGCTCAAATGCTGCAAGCATCATACAACTATAATTTTATGGACTAAAATCATACATTTCCTTCTTTGGCACCTGGGAATCACTTTATTTAAACAAAAAAGACAAAAAAAAAAGTCTTCACGAATCATTGTCAAAGCTGGCTGTCTAATGTGCTTCATTTTTATTTGTTCAGATTGATTTTTCTATCCCATTTGGCATTTTGCAGGTCAAATTTGATGAAGCCTAAGGTTTAGATGGAGGCACCTAACCTTCCCTCAACGTGGTCAACAGTACAGCTTCCCCATTGCCACAGAATTGAACAGAGTAATGAAAGTACAAATAAAGAAACTAGCAATATTGCAAGCCCGAATTAAAAACAAGAAATAGTGGAAATATGCAATAGGCCAATGAGATTTGAGCAGAAGAGGTGAGTTAATATTGTGAGTATAGACCCCTAACAGAAATGATAAAGAAACAGCTTGTCCTCATGTATTCCTTTACACATCCTCAGGATTTCCCAAAGCACTTTGCAGCCAATGAAAGGCTTTTAAAGTGGAGTCACTGTTATAGGGCGATATAGCAGTGGGATTTTGTATTTTGATTTTATGGTACTTTTAAATTTACTCTGTTGAAATTCAACTATAGCTCTGTTCACTTGTGTTTTTTGTAAGTCCTGCTTCAGTGCTTTTGTTGTTCCCCCAACTTTAGTATTATTTACAAATCTGATTAATTTTCATTGAGTTTCTAAATTGATTGTTTATTTAAATTAGAATCAGTATTAATCCCTGCACACTCCACTTACTATATCTCCACAGTCCTATGTCACTCCATTAGCTTTTACCTGCTACTTAACCTCATCTGTGGAATTCAGCTGTTTTGTCCATGTTTGGACCAAAGCTGCAATGAGATATTGAGCCAAGTGGTCCTGGTGAAATCCAAACTGTTAGTGACAGGTTATTGGTTAGAATAGCCCATCAAACCTGCACTGACACCAATCCCACATCCCCATAAACCCACCATATTTACCCTGCTAATCTCCCTGACACCAAGTGGCAATTAAGAATGGCCAATCAACTAAACCCCCACATCTTTGGACTGTGGGAGGAAACCAAAGCATCCGGAGGAAACCCATGTAGACACAGAGAGAACGTGCACACTCCATACAGTTACCTGAGGCTGGAATTGAATCTCGGTACCTAATGCTGTGAGGAGGCAGTGCTAACCACTGTACCACCGTGCCCCATTAATGCCACATGATAACTTAGTCAATTACAATTTCAAACACTTTGTTGTTGATGATTGAGAGTAGATGAATGGGATGGTAATTGGTTGGATTAGATTTGTCCTTTTTTGTGGACAGGCCATACCAAAATAATTTCCACTTTATGGCAGTGCTGTATCTCAACAGAAAAAACTTGCCTGGAGGACTAGTTATGAGCACAAGTCAATAGTTCTACAGCCGGGTTGTACCCCATTGCCTGCAGTAGCTTAAGAAGGCGGTTTATCATTGACTTCTCAAGGAAAACTAAGAATGGGCAATGAAGACCACATTTTATAAATGAATTTTAAAAATAGTCAGTCACCATTGCTTTTGCTAAATCCAGTAGTTTATTTCTTGATAACCCTTGAAGTGAATTAAATTGGTTAAAGACTGGCTTCTATGAGAGTGGGGAACTCAAGACGAGGCTGAGATGGATTTTCCACTTGGTACTCCTGGCTAAAAATGGTTGCAGATACTTCAGCATTCTTCTTACATTCATATGTCGGGCTCCCCAGCAATGAGGGTGTGTATTGTTATGAAACCTTCACCTCTTTAATTGTACACCGCCATTCACAACTGGATGTGACAAGAGTGCCGAGCTTTGAACCCGGGCCCCTGGCCCGGGATTGCTTAGCCTTATCTTCAGTGCACTGTTGCAGTCACTTTGCATAGTCCTGTGTTACAGATTCACCATGTTGGCACCTCATTTTTGGGTAATGCTTGCACACTTCCTGAAGTGTCCTCTTACATTCCTCACTGAACCACAATTGGCCCTCTTTTGTTAAATAATGAGAATTAAGGATGTGGCAGACCACGAGGTTACAGATTGTGGTGAAATAAAATTCTGTTACTGCTGGCTGCCTTGTTTTGAACTGCTAGATCTGCTCTGAATTGAAGTTATTTAGAACTGTAATGCCACAACAATGGAGGCTGTCCTCAGTGTGAAGATGGGACTTTATCTCCAGGAGAATGTGTGATGGTCACTCTTAAAGGGAAAGTTGTAGACAAACAAATCCAGAGTTCCCTGGATGAAAATGGAGACCAAAATCAAGATAAGGAAGAAAAAAATGTGCTTATGATAGGTTCCAGGTACAAATTACAATTAAAAACCAAGCAGAAAAGAGAAGGTTCAGAGGGGAAGTGAAGAAGCACATAAGAAAAGCAAAGAAGGATTATGATAAAAGACTGGTAGCCAACATAAAGGGAATCCCAGACTTCTATAGGCATATAAATAACAAAAGGGTGGTAAAAGGAGTTGGCCTAATTAGGGGATCTAAAAGAGGATTTACACATTGAGGCAGTGGGCATAGTGTCATGGACACGTTCATCTACAACGGGTAGATTGGTGAAGATGAGCTCAAGTTGTTTCTCTCACCAGCTGCTGCAAGCACAAGCTGACAGCCTATACATTTCAGTACTCAACCAACTTACTTAGTGGGTGCTGCTGAGGCCTATTAGTGAAGGACATTGAAAAGCCTTTCCATGAGTACACTCTGTACCTAATCTAGTTTTCTGCACGTGTTCAAGGTATGCAGCATTTTAAAAAGGAACAGAACAAGGGGATAGAGAGGGTAGAAATACTACAGTTATAAACACAGGAAGATTGTTACATCTTGGCAATGTCTGGTTCATTGCTGGTTTGCAAATATAAGCCAATAAACATGCAATTACTCTAAATTAGGTAATTAAAATGTGCTTTGTGAATACAGCAATATCGTTGGTTCTTAAATATATTTTACCATCGTAGAATTAAAATGCAACCATTGTAATGGAAAGGTTTCATAGATTGTTTCAAGTTAACATTTATTCTCGTTATTGTAAGATAGATGGGGCAGCACAGTGGTTCGCGCTACTGCCTCACAGTGCCAGGGGCCCGGGTTCAATTCCTGGCTAGGGTCACTGTCTATACGGAGTCTGCACTTTCTCCCCGTGTCTGTATGGGTTTCCTCGCACAGATTGAAAGACATGCTAGTTAGGTGCATTGACCCGAATGGGCAACGGAGTGTGGCGACTAGGGGAATTTCACAGTAACTTCATTGCAGTATTAATGTGAGCCTTATTTGTGACGAATAAATAAACTTTAAACTTTAATGATTAAAGAGCCCCCACCCTTGCGAGCTGCCAGTTAATTTGATTAGCCATTAGTTCTGGTAGTCCAACAGTACTGGCACTGAGATGTGGGCACTGCTGGCACTGTACATAGGCTCCAGAATGAAGACTGTCATGGCTGTCTCAGGTCCAGGTAAGTCCCTGGTTTTAACAGTGAGATTGGGGAGACTAGGGAGGGGAAGGGTGAGGTGGGGGAGGGGATTGAGGGTGAGTTCTGCAGACCATCTGGGCAGGAACAAAGCATGTAACACCTTGATCTGTGAGTTCTCAATGCACAAAGGGAACCCTCTAATTGAAGTGCCCCCTTCAGCTTTTTCCACAGTTTAAGAAAGAAGCCTTCTCATTCTGCCCATCCACCCACACCAACTATATCATGGCATCGAGAGTGTAACATTCCAGTCAGTTCACTTGGTAACAAGCTCAATTGCCCATTAGTTATTTAATTTAAAATGAGTTGGGGCCAGGCTGCCGATTTTGGTGCCTGCCTGCCTATCATTTTATGGGCATAGGGTTGGAGGTGAGGAGGTGGTGGGCTACCCAGCCATCATATTTTATGTGCCCCTTCCTACCCCAGCAAAAAAACTTCTGGTTGGTGTGTCCAGCCCTTCATGTTCAAGTTCCAACATTTATAATCACATTTTACATCACAAGAAAGCGCTTGCCTGGCCCCAGGATTATCCTGCCATATCCTAGATTTTAACATCAACTAAATCTGCAAAGTTGTTAAATGCTTAGACATGGTTGGAATTGGGTGATGTAATGGAGGTGTAAATAGGCAATCTCAGTGAAGATGTGGATATATAATCAGAAGCTGATCTTGATGGTGTGACCAAACAGGCCATCTAAAATGGTGTTTTGTAAAGCACTCTGGGACAATTGGGCAAGAAACTAAACCAACAGGCTGCAGTTTAAAGACAGAGAAAAACAGGCTGTAATCCTGACGAGTGAATAAACAGGATATCTCCACACTGGGTTGTGTACCAGACATAAGGGCACCGTGAACCCTTATTTAGGAGGGAGGTATGTGACCTACGTGCCTCCAGCACCTACAGACATGGCTGGTGAGGACACACCCAGAGATCGATGTAGTAGCACCTGATTGGACTCTTATCGACCTGGGGATCAAGTCCTGATCAATTGATTGGGTTGCATGCCCCTTTTGGCCATTGCCAATGGGGTATAAAGGGTGCTGCGCAACCAAGAATCTCTCTCTCTCTCTCTGACCCCACGAACAAGCTACAACAATGGTGAACATCACCAGTACAAGGAGAGCCACCACACCTGAGAAGGAAGGAAGGAAGACCAGAGCCAGAGTGTCAGACCAGACCAAAGGACCAGACTATGCAAACAACTACCAAGACCAGCACACAGGTAAAGGCCAATATCTGCATGGGTACTTGCCAGTCACGCAAAGTTAAGTCAAGGACTTGTATTGGACTTGAACTTTAGTATTTTCTGTAAGATAACTTATTGTCGGTCGGGTGGGTGATTATTAATTGTGTGGGTTTAAATAAGTATTAGTTGTACTAATAAGACATCTACTTGTAGTTATTTGTCCACCGTATAAGGGTTAAAACAGACTGTGCGGCAGGCAACAAAGCTCACACACAGAACCAAAATTGTGAATAGTTGAGTTCAGCCCTGGACAACTGCCAGTGAAAGGGTTGGAGTAGTTGGTTAGAAAACACAGTTTATTGTGTGTTGGAGGCAGGGGAGAGTGCTGGGGGTGGAGTGGGTGTTGGGGGTGGGGGAATGCTGCTGCTAGGTTGAAGGCAATCATTTCCATCTTCCTAATGATTAATTGGAGGAAATTTCTGCTCATTCAATACTGGATGTTGGGCAAACAGTCTAACATTTTAGTCTACGGAGGGATTGAGAAATCCCTAAATAGAAAATTTTCTAATTGGAACCAAACAGAACACTAACAAGCATAACAACAACCTTTATATCTTCCATTTGTCCAGCGCTGCAGTTTGTACTGTACACTGAAAAATTATCAGCACCAGACCTTGGATTTCAATATCCATTTGTAGCGTAGCTAGTTTCTGCTTAGTCAGTTGGCATCCCACCAAGCTATGCAAATGGGGTTTTTTTGCTGCAGTGCAGATATCACTAATGGTTATTTTTACTCAAGGGTTATGTCCCTGGAGAAAAGAAATAAAAGGAATGCAGCAAAACACATCAATGACAACAGCACTGGGAGGCATACAGGACCAAAGGAAATTGTCTTCTTTGTATTTATGACTACCCCTGGGTCAGGCGTATCATCCAAGTTCATGCTCCTTATCCAAAGTGTATTAATACTCTTATAGAACTTTCTGGAAGAGATGCAATTTTGCAATTCCAGGATTGCTGATTTTCCCTTGAGAATCTAAAAAGGTTCATTATTCTAATTGCACTAAGTTGTGAAGCTTGAATTGTTCATATAAATACGTTACAATACATGTCTCAATACTTAATAAAATTACTACAAGGACTTCTGAAGACATTTTTGTTGCCAATTTTGTGCTCTCTCTAAGTATTGTCACCTTTCAAAGGATGGGAATGTCTGTGGCTTGATATTGAGTGTCATTTGGCTATTAAACTTTGAGGCCATCACAGATAAGGCCTGATTCCTCCAAACACCCAACCCCGATGGCCAGCCCCAGTTTCCTCCCTCACTCCCTCCCCCACTGATCTTATTGCAGAGTGGCAGTGGGTCACCCCCCACCATCAATCACCCCCCAGTGGGCCCTGACCACTGTATGTCTGCCCCTTCTGGCCCTGCCCATACCCCTTTGGCACTGCCCAGTGCTGAGTATGGAGTGCCAGGATGCTCATTGAGCAGTGTCAGTGTGCCAAGCTGGTACTGCCCAAGGGGTACCCACCTGCCCCTGACTTCCCAGGGAGGGCTCTCAATGTTCCCACCATCAGGGTGAGGACACCTGTTTGCCATTAATGGTGAGTAGTTGTAAATCCTGCTGGAGGGAACCTCCCAGAGGAGGTGGAGGAGCAGGGTAGCGGGTGCAGACTCTAGGAGGCTCAGAAAATAGTGTCCCGCACCCCCTAATCATATGGTAGTTTCCAGTGCGGAGCTGATAACGCTGAAATAAGGATCTTGGAGACTCACAACCAGCCAAATGTTGGTCTCGAGTCCTGCTAAAGGGCCCCCTGCTGCTGTCTCTTGGCCCGCTGTGCTACTTGTGCATCGCAGTGGGCTGGGAGAATCTCGGCTGTTGATTACAGTGAATCCTGTCTAACCTTCCTGAGGACAATTTGCTGAGGAAATTGTAGTATTTCTACTGTACCTTCTACTGTTATCAACCAACTCAATATAAAGCAGGCAGCTCCTGAGTTAAAAAGAGCAGAAAATGTTGGAAATGCTCAGCAGGTCTGGCAACATTTTGTTTTAATTCGTTTTATGGGATGTAGACCAGCATTTATTGCTTATTCCTACTTGCCCTTAAGAAGGTGGTGGTGAGCTAGCAGCAGTAAAGGAATGACAATATATTTCTAAGTCAGAATAGGCAGTGACTTGGAGGGGAACCTCCAGGTGGTAGTATTCCCAGGAATCTGCTGCCCTTGTCTTTCTAGATGGTACTGATCATGGGTTTGGAAGGTGCTGCATAAGGAACCTTGGTCAGTTTCTGCAGAACATCTTGTAGATGGTACACACGCTTGTCTCTGCTCGTCGGTGGTGAAGGCTTGGAAGGTTTGTGAAAGGGTAGCAATCAAGCAGGCTGCTTTGTCCTGGATGGCATCGAGTTTCTTGATGCACTCATCCAGACAAGTGGAAAGCATTTAAGCATACTTCTGACTAGTGGACAGGCTTTGGGAAGTCAGGAGGTGAGTTATTTGCCATAGGATTCCTAGCCCTGTTACCTGCTCCAGTGGCAGTAGTATTTATATGGCTACTCTTGTTCAGATTCTGGTCAATGGTAACCCCCAGTATGTTGACAGTGCAGGATTCAGCGATGGTAGTACCATTGAATGTCAAGGGGCGATGGTTACATCCTCTCTTGTTGGAGATGGTCACTGCCTGTCACTTGTGAGGCATGAATGTTACTGGTCACTTGTTACCCCAAGCCTGGATATTGTCCGGGTCTTGCTGCATTTTGATATAGAACGTAAATCAGTACAACACAGGATCAGGCCCTTTGGTCCACAATATTGTGCTAAACATGACACAGATTAAACTAATCCCTTCTGCCTGCCCTTGATCTATATCCCTCTATTCCTTGCATATTCATGTGCTTTTCTAAAAGCCCCTCAAAGGCCCCTGGACTGCTCAAGTGTGTGAGGAATCTTGGATGATACTAAACACTGCGCAGTCATCAGCAAACATCCCCACTTTTGACCTTATGATGGAAAGAAGGCCATTGATGAAGCAGCTGGAGATCGGTGGGAAGGGAAACAGAGTCAACACTCCAGGTTGATGAACTTCCTCCCTAATTCAGTTTTTGAACTTTTTCTGTTTTTTAAATTTTCAGCATCTGCAGCATTTTGCTCTTGACCTTTCAGTCCAACCCAGCCCAGAAATACCAATGTGTGATTTGTATATCAGTCACATATCAATTGTTATCAAGTCACTGAGTTTGCCTGAATGAAACAGGCCCTTCAGCCCATCATGTCCATGCTGCCCATCAAGCATCTCTCCGTTCATTAATCTATCCATTAACAAGGACTTTACAGCAGAGCATTTAGAAAGTAGTGGCAGGATCAGATAGAGTCAGCATGGATTTATGAAAGAGAAATCATGTTTGACAAATCTGTTGGAATTCTTTGAAGATGTAACCAGTGGAGTTGACAAAGGGGAACCAGGTGATGTGGTATAATTGAACTTTCAGAAAACATTTTACAAAGTCCCACACAAGGGACTATGGTGCAAGATTAAAGTACATGGGATTGGGGGAAATGTATTGAGATGGATAGAAAACTGGTTGGCAGAGAGGAAACAAAGAGTAGGAATTAATGGGTGCCTTTCAAATTGGCAAGCAGTAACTAGTGGGGTGCCACAGGGATTGGAGTTGAGACCCAGCTGCTCACAATATATATTAAGGATTTGGATAAGGGAACAAAATGTAACATCTCAAAGTTTGCAAATGATACCAACAGTGGGAGAGTGAACTGTGACGAGGATGCAGAGGTGCTTCAGAATGATCTGGGCAAGTTGAGTGAGTGGGCTATTCAATGGCAGATACAGTATAATTTGGATAAATGTGAGGTTATTCACTTTGGAAGCAAAAACAAGAAGGCAGATTACTACCTGAATGGCTATAAATTGGGAGAGGAGAGTGTGCAGCGGAACCTGGATGTCCTTGTGCACCAGTCGCTGAAGGTAAGCATGCAGGTGCAGCAGGCAGTAAAGAAGGCAAATGTTGGCCTTTATTGTGAGAGGTTTTGAGTGCAGGAGCAAGGATGTGTTGTTGCAATAATACTGGATCTTGGTGAGGCCACACCTAGATATTGTGTGCAGTTTTGGTCTCCTTTTCTGAGGAAGGATGTTGTTGCTCTCGAGGGAGTGCGGCAAAGTTTTACCAGGCTGATTCAGGGGATGGCGGGACTGATGTATGAGGAGAGATTGACTGACTAGGTTAGGATTGTTTTCACTGGAGTTCAGGCGAATTGGGGAGGCAGGGTGCTGGGACCTCATAGAAAATTATAGAATTCTCACAGGACTAGACAGGGTAGATGCAGAGAGGATACTCCCAATGGTGGGGGAGTCCAGAACCAGAGGTCACAGTCTGAGAATTCAGCGTAGACCATTGGTGACAGAGATGAGGAGACATTTCTTCACCCAAAGAGTGGTGAGTCTGTGGAATTCATTACCACAGGAAGTAGTTGAGTCCAAAACATTGAATGTATTCAAGAGGCAGCTGGATTTAGCAGTTGGGGTGAATGGGATCAAAGGTTATGGGGAGAAAGCAGGAGTAGGCTATTGGATGATCAGCTATGATCATATTGAATGGTGGAGCAGGCTCAAAGGGCCAAATGGCCTTCACCTGTTCCTATCTTCTGTGTTTCTATGTTTCTATTCTAATCCCCTTGGCCCATAACCATGATTCACAATGGCATTTCAAGTGCTCATCTAAATGTTGTCAGCATTTCTGCCTCTACCATCTTTTCAGACAGAAAGTACCAGACTCCCACCATCCTCTGGGTGAAAAGGATTTTCCTCAAATCTCTTTTAAATCTCTTAACCCTTAACTTAAATCTATGCCCTTCTGCTAATTGACCCCTCTGCTAAGGGGAAATGTTCCTTCCTATCCTATATCCCTCATAATTTTATACACCTCAGTCAGGTCTCCCCTCAGAAAACAACCCCAGCCTGTCCAGTCTCTCCTGACAGCTGAAAGCTCCAGCCCAGGCACCGTGCTGGTGAACCTCCTCTGCATCTTCAGTAGTGTAATCACTTCCTTCCCATAGGGTAGTGACCAGTACTTGAACTGTAGCCTAACCAAAGTTTTATATAGCACTATCATAACCTCCCTTCTCTTATGTTCAATGCTTCAGTTGATAACGCAAGTATCCTACCTGCCTTTTTAACCACCTAATTGACCTGTTCTGCTGTCTTCAGAGATCTATGCACATGCATACCAAGGTCTCTCTGATCCTTTGTACTTCTTGAAGTCTGACCATTCATTGCATATTCTCTTAACTGATTAGTCCTCCCAAAATGCACTACCTCAAACTTTTCAGGATGAAATTCCATTTGCCACTGTTCTACCCATCTGACCAGCCCATCTATATCATCCTGTAATCCAAGGGTTTATTCTTCACTGTTTACCACACCACCATTTTCATGTCATCTGCAAGTGTTGGGTATTGCCTCTCTTTCCAACATTTCCTCTCTGCCAAACTCCACTGTGTAGAGTTTGCACATTCTCCTCGTGTCTGCGTGGGTTTCCTCCAGGTACTCCGGTTTCCTCCCACAGTCCAAAATGTGCGGGTTAGGTTGATTGGTCATGCTAAGAAGTTGCCCCTTAGTGTCCAGGGATGCGTAGGTTCGAGGGATTAGTGGGTATAATATGTAAGGATGGGGATAGGGCCTGGATGGGATTGTGTTCGGTGCAGACTCAATGGGCCAAAGGGCCTCTTTCTGCACTGTAGGGTTCTATGATTCTATGATTAATTGGGGAATAGCTTTTACTCATATGCATATCTTTTATGTATTTATTTTATTTATTAGTCACAAGTAAGGCTTACATTAACACTGCAATGAAATTACTGTGAAATTCCCCTAGACAACGGTTTGGCGTCTATTCAGGTCAATGCACCTAACTAGCACATCTTTCAGACTGTGGGAGAAAACCAAAGCAACCGGAGGAAACTCTCGCAGACACGGGGAGAATGTGCAAACTTCACATAGTGACCCAAGCCAGGAATCGAACCTGAATCCCTGGCGCTGTGACACCACTGTGCTACTGTGCCGCATATATCTATATGTAAATATATAGTAGGAGATTAAAGAGCTTTTTGCTGGATGTACATGTATCTGCAAATAAAAGTTTGAAAATGAGTAAAGTTTTGATACTAGATTGAAATTTTGAAGTTATTCATGCTCATGTCGCACAATGCAGAAAATATTGCATTTAAGATACACTGAGGAAGAACAGTCTAATCACTTAATGTTTAATAACTAGTTCAAGCACTGGCTAGCCTAGTGATATTGGTGCTTCACCTAACATGCCAGGCTACAGAAGGAAAAAAATCTATCTGAATTCCCAGTCAGTGATTTATGTCACAAGGTATACGCATGTGTGTATGTCGATGTGTGTGGACATGGAGTGATGGTCTGGTTTGACTGTGATGCCATTTATCACTGTTTTGCTTCATACATAAAGTTGTCCACTTTGTGAAGTTTTTGGGGATTAGGACGTGCCCCAGCACCAATCAAATAGCTTCAGCACATACAGGCAGAATAGTGGAGAGGAAGTTAAAAAGAAAACTACAGAGAGGCTTTGAGATTTTGTATTTTCGTAAATATACAGACCACATCTTCTTAGTTACATCATTCCATTTATCACTTCAAGTTCAAATGTTGTTCATAACAATCTAACAGAAAGGTTGCAAATGCCTCCAAAGCAAATTTAATAATTACTTACAGAATGGTGAAGTGAGTAATGTTCAGGATTATGTGTAACATGAACAAATGATACACTACATAATCTGAGTTTTATCATCTGTGTTAACCAAGTTGAGATATGGGCTATAAGCAGAGCAGATTCAGATTAATACTTCCAAGTGTAACAGTGTTGGAATTTGAAATGGCCCAGAAAATCGATGAGCATCTATTGAATCAGATAGTGTTCAGAGGCTTTTGTGACCCAGTTACTCACCACCGAATTTTTTTATTCAGTGACAGGATATGGGCATTGCTGGCAAAGCAAGCATTTAGTGTCATCACTAATTACCCATGAGAAGGTAGTGGTGAGCAAGTGGAGAATGTACCATCTCACTCCTGACTTGCATCTTTTAGATGGTGAACAAGCTTTGGGGAATAAGGAGGTGAATTACTTACCAAGCTTATGACCTGCTCTTTTAGTCACAGTATTTATATGGCTGGTGCAGCTCAGTTTCTGGTCAATACTTACCCCTGAGGATGTTGATGGGGGAGATTCAGGAATTGTTAGGCAGCTGCATGTCAAGAGGAGTTAGTTCAATTCTCTCTTATTGGAAATGGTCACTGTCTGGCAGTTGTGTGACATGATGTGGAGATGCCGGCCTTGGACTGGGGTAAACCCCTATCCAACGCCAGCATCTCCACATCATGACTACCATTGACACCACAAACTGCCGGATCCAAGTGGAGAGGATCCCCAAGAAGATTGGGCATATCGACACAGACATCAAGTTTTCACAAAGGTGCAAGAAAGCAGACAAGATACTGAATGACTTCTTACTTGTGTGGCACACAAGTTACTTGCTAATCAGAGCAAGCCTGAAGGTTGTTCATTTATTTCCTGGTGCTTGTAGGCCTGGACTACTATTATGTGAGTAGTTGTGAATGGAATTGAACACCTCAATTATCAGTGAGGGTCCCCACTTCTTTTCTTATGCTGGAGACAAGGTCATCTTGGGCACTATTATGAGGAACCCCTGATACAATATCACGAGACTGACATGCTAGTCTCTAAAACTAATAACCATCTTCCTTTGTTTTTCCTTAACTGAGGATTCTTACTCCCAATAGTGTCGATAGAGTTCTCAATCGTGTCTATTCAAATTCCTGCACTTCTTCCCTCACTCTTTCCACTCCTCCCAGAACTATGATGTCACGTTGTGGCTGCCTTTGATATCAAGGCAGCATCTGACCAATTGTAGCATTAAGGAGGCCTAGTAAAATTGGAATCATTGGATGCTTCAGTTAGGGGGTAGAGTGGGGGAAGGGTGGGGAGAGTGTTGCTCTCCAATGATCGGAGTCATGGCTAGCACAAAGGAAGATCATTGTTATTACTGGAGCCCAAGCATTGCAGTCCAAAATTTCCCTGCAGGTGTTCTGCAAGATAGTGTCCCAAGCCCAACCGATTGTAGCTCCTTGATCAATGACATTCCTACCAACATAAGATCAGAAATAAGGATCTTACTAATGATTGCACAGTGCCTGCAAGCAACAAGGCCTGCAGAGTACTCAGGCTTAGGCAAATAACTGTCAAGTAATATTCATGCCAGGCAATAACCATCTCCAAAAAGATAATGTAACTGCCTCCTCATGATATTTAATGACGTTACCATAGCTAAATCCCTCACCACCAATGTAGTGAGGGTCACTTTTAATCTGAAACTTAAATTGGAGCAGCCACATAAACATTGTGATTACAAGAACAGCTCACAGGCTGCATGGTATTTGACAATTGATTCACCTCCTGAATGCCCAAAGCTTTCCCACCATCTGCAAGACGCAAGTTATGAGTATGGTGGACTACTCCTTATTTGCCTGAATAAGTACACTTCCAACAACACTGAAGAAGCTCAACCCTTGGCAAAGTAGCCCAGAAAAATTGGAGGGAGGTTAAATAGACTTTTTTCTTTGATCAGGGTCAAAAATAAGGGTTCCAAACCTGATCAAAATATTTGGGCCGTCATCTGACATTGAAACCATACACAAAAGTATGGAACTTGATTAGGTTTGTATACTAGTGACAAATGAATAGTAATTATGTGCTGAAGTGTAATATACACATTGTTCATGGTAAATTGAATAATATGCTGTTCTGTAACAACAGGAGCATTGTACATGTGATATACAATATATCTTACTTTATAGCCAACCCATGATTAGGCCATATTGTTGAGGACTCATTGAATTGTGAGGTGAATTGTGCACTTCCTGTTCGCTAAGTAAGTTTGTAGATTGGAAATTGATGGCTCTCTTTGTCTTTGTAACGATTAAAAAAACTCAGTAAATTAGGTTTTTTTGTTACTAGGGAATCGTAGATTGGAAATGACTTTCTTGTCTTCTCCCAATTGTTAAGATTGTTTCCCACCTGTACGAAAGGCTAAAAGATTATGATTCATTCACAAGCTTGAGATCTCCAGTGCGATTCTTTCTGATGGTCAGAGGTTACACACCTGTAACAAGAAGCACTAGATTATTGTAGAATCATAGAGTTCCTACAGTGCAGATGGAGGCCATTCAGCCCATCAAGCCTGCACTGACAACAATCTCACCCAGGCCCCATCCCTGTAACCCAAAGTATTTAGCCTGCTAATCCTCCTGATCAATTTAGCATGGCCAGTCAACGTAACCTGCTGTCTTTGGACTTTGATCTTCGGTGTTTATATCATTACTGAATAAATTTAGAATGAAATCAGTTCATAAACTTCAAAGTATTTGTTGGTGAGCCCCTGGAAGATAATGGTTTCTTTATCATTGCAGGTAAACTTATATTTCCTTTGCAAACCAAGTGCATAAACAAACATATCTCTGTATGTAATATGAGCAATTAGTTCTACTTTTACAGTCAGTAAATTTTATGTGCACATTTCTATTATGAAGGCCAAGTCATATATAATACTTTAAAACACCAAATTAATGAGCATCTTTCCTTTATCAGGTATCTATGGAGCAGATATCATAAAATGAATTCTCTACACATAAACATTGTCAATGTCAGGATTTTTAATCAGAATTATGCTCCACACACTTGAATAAGAGTACAGTGTATCAGTACAATTGTTTGATTTTAGAAATTGATAATGTACTCCCATTCTTTGGATAATGGATGTAAAATCGCTACCTTATGGCTTAGGTTATTATCTATGAAGCAAGCTTATTAAGAGGAAAAAATGTAACTGTAAGCAGCAGATCAAGATCCAGATTCTGCAAGAATACAACATTTATCTTACAAATGCTTGGTTTAAAAAATAATGAAAGATGTGGGGGATTCTAATATCACTAAACTTGCATCAGTATTCATAACATGAAAGGTATTTGGAGCCAACATATGCTTATCTTGGGCTTATTCCTCGGCTGCTAAACAGCAGGAAGAACTAACAAGTGAAAGGTGTTTTTGTGGTTATTTATTCTTTGTGATTACAAAAGCCTGAAAGAGTGATTGATGGTTAGATGTCACACACAAGTTAAGTTACTCAGCTATTTACCATTTATATAGATGATCTGGAGGAGGGAACCGAGTGCAGGGTGTCGAAATTTGCTGATGACACCAAGATTGGGGGAACGGCAAATTGTGCGGAGGGTGTGGAGAGTCTGCAGAAGGATCTAGATAGGCTGGGCGAATGGGCCAGGAAATGGCAAATGGAATTTAATGTTGGCAAGTGTGAGGTGGTCCACTTTGGTAGGAAAAATGGTAGGAAGGACTATTACTTACGAGGCGAAAAACTGCAGCAGGCGACGGTGCAGAGGGACCTCGGGGTCCTTGTGCATGAGTCGCAAAAACCCAGCTTGCAGGTGCAGCAGGTGGTCAGGAAGGCGAATGGGATGCTGGCCTTCATAGCGAGGGGGATTGAATATAAAAGTAGGGAGGTCTTGCTGCAGCTGTATAGGGCATTGGTGAGGCTGCAGCTGGAGTACTGTGTGCAGTTTTGGGCGCCGCACCTGCGCAAGGATATTTTGGCCCTGGAGGGAGTGCAGAGGAGGTTTACTAGGCTGATACCGGAGTTGAGGGGATTGAGCTATGAGGAGAGGCTGAATAAACTAGGCTTGTACTCCCTAGAGTTTAGAAGAATGAGGGGAGATCTCATTGAGACGTATAAGATGATGAATGGGATGGATAGGATAGAGGTGGAGAGACTCTTCCCGCTCAAAAAAGACAGTAGGACTAGGGGGCACAGCCTCAAGATAAAGGGGAGGCGGTTTAGAACGGAGTTGAGGAGGAACTTCTTCACTCAAAGGGTGGTGAATCTCTGGAATTCTCTGCCCGTTGAAGTGGTGGAGGCTGCCTCGCTAAATATTTTTAAGAAGCGGGTTGATGGGTTTTTGATAAGAGAGGGGATTAAGGGTTATGGGGAGAGGGCGGGAAAGTGGAACTGAGCCACGACAGATCAGCCATGATCTTATTGAATGGCGGGGCAGGCTCGAAGGGCTAGATGGCCTACTCCTGCTCCTATTTCTTATGTTCTTATGTTTTTATGTTCTTACCAAATTCAAGTGATGATTGCCTGCACCAAATAATGCTAGTACAATGCCATTCACTTGCATTTTCAAGCCCCTTTGATTATTTTCATGACAAATGCAAATTACAGGAAAGCTTCTGATTAAAATCTTTAGAATGCCAATGTATTAGTATATCAATTCACCTTGTCCCTTCAAATAGTTACTATGGCTACTTTATGGCCAGAGGTAAATCTACATTCTCTTCGCAGTAAACACAAAGAATTCTCAACACAGCGAACGTCTCTTAAGGCTTTTATGTATAAGAAAAGATTCTATGACATTAATAATTTCTGATTTGTGACAGTTACCACAGGAATTCATGTTTTACCTTGCAGTTATGGTTTCTACAAAAACAAACACTTGCTATTTTCACTACTTCAAGGTGGATGTTTCTTGTGGTAATTCAGACAATATTCTGCTTGGTACAAACAAGCAACTAATGTTATTTAATGCTCAGAATATTCTCATGCTACTCAGGTGAGGTTGTGTCCCTTTAAGGCCACAAAGTGTAATTACTTTTAAGAAAATAATAGATGTATTCACTCAGAGACCAATTGCTATTCAGTTTGTTTTTATTCCAATTCAATCAAATCAAGTCCGATTCAGAGTCTCAACAAGTTCCCGATCCAAGCTGACAACACAGGGCTCTCACCTCCTGTCTTGGGCTTGATCTACATAATCCAAGCTGATTGGAGTAGGTGTAGCTCCTCCTCCAAGGCTTGATCTCATTTGCATCTTAGCCAAAAGGCCGAGATGCCGCTTTTAAAAATTGTTTCAAATGAAGCTGAAATGTAACCTAATGACTTCAACCAAGCACAGCATGTCGATACTACACTTGATCTTACATCTGAACGCTGGTGTTGCATTTTTTAAACATGATCAGTATGGACAATTAAAAGTCAACATGCACTGAGCCTCAGGAACTTTCTATCCTTGGAAATTTCCCTTGTACAGGCAGACATTCCAGATGTATGTTATGTAACTGCGCACTGTTTCCAAATCCTGACTTCTGTACTTGGAAAGAACAAGTTTTCATGGGCAGGGAAAAAAACAGCCTTTTATTTCTTTTATTCATGAATTTTGATTGAAGTATGATGCATACATAATGTATAATTTTTCACCTATGGTGTATTAGGGTACATTTTTTTAGCAATCTCTGTGAAAAGTAATTAAAGTCTGTTGAGAGTTTTATCATAGAATCATAGAAACCCTACAGTGCAGAAAGAGGCCGTTTGGCCCATCGAGTCTGCATCGACCACAATCCCACCCAGGCCCTACCCCCATATCTCTACATATTTACCCACTAATCCCTCCAACCTACACATCTCAGGACACTAAGGGGCAATTTTAGCATGGCCAACCAACCTAACCCACCCATCTTTGGACTGTGGGAGGAAACCGGAGCACCCGGAGGAAACCCACTCAATATGACAGACTACAGTTGAGACGAAACATGCTGGCTCCACAATACCTACAACAATCCTTTTTCTATATCCAATATATATGATACAAAATATCCAGCAAGAAAAGATCCAACCATCACCAGCTGACACACCATGGCATCATTGTTGAGAACTCAACTACCAACATGCTAGCTATTACCATTGACCATAAAGCTAACTGGATAGACCATGTCAATAATGTAACTACAACAACAGAGGTTGTGTGACACATTGTTAACCTCCTATTCCACTGAAGTCCCTTCACTACCTGTAAGGTTCAATTTGGGAGGATGATGATATACCAACCATTCACCTAGCTGCAGTGTGCGACAACAGTCAAGTGTGATACCATTCAGGACTCTACAAGAGTGGGCATTCCTACGTGATTGGACACTCCTGCCATTGAACTCAGTGTCTACCTGCTTCACCACTAGCACACTATGATGATTTCATGTACTAGCCACAGGATGAACTGCAGCATCTCCTGAAGGTTATTTTAACCTCACTTCCCATCCTACGATATCTGCCACCAAGGATTAGAATATCGATGTAGTGGGAATACCATCCTTTCCAAATTTCCTTCTAAATCACACGTCAACCCAACTTTCATGTGTTATATTGTGCCTGGAATATGACTATCTGATGTAACAGGATCATTGCACTTTGGTAACTTTTGGATGTATATTATTTAACTTTTACTTTTATCTAGAGCATTTCTTTGATTTTCTTGCATAACAATAGGTTCTAAATTATGATATCTGAATATTGGAACTTCATCATGACAATAGATCATTCAGAATCTTCCTATAATTCTGTCTAAATGATTTCTAAATGTTTCCTTTTGTCAGTTAAATGCAATGTTTATTCTTGTGTTTTAAGTGTTCTTTTTCAAACCAATCATACATTTTTTTACAAATGTGGAATAAATTACTATATTTGCCTGACCACCCAAGGGATTGGAAAGAACAATGACTGAGAGAAATGTCTTTACACGTCTGCCTTGAAATTATCCCTGACTAATAAGATGAAAGTTCATCTTTTTCACTGGCTATGGATGTGCAAATAAAAGTTAGTTTCACCATTTAAATACAGTTGCTTTTGAACGCACTTCCATAGTCTTCTCAGACCGTGCCTTTAAGAAAATTAGAGTCGGGAAAAAGAGTTATCTATTATTTTCTGAACACTTTGAATATGGTCAGAATTTTAAGAGCTGTACCACCTCTGAAATAAATATAGGTTAATAGTGCCAAATATTATATTCTTATCCTATTTGAGTATGAATTTCTGTTAAAGGATATTCCAGATATATATTCATTTCTTTATTTTGTGTTTCTACTTAATTCTTAAGTAAAGGGAAGCAGAATCTGAAAAACTGAAAGTTTATGGAAAATCAGTAAACTTCTCAACAGTATTGGAGCTAACTGTGTTCTTGTGGATTTTCCGATCAACATACTAACCTTGCTACTATTGTTTAAGCCATTTGAATCAGACATTGAGTTTGCAATGCTGATGAGCTTGTTTTTAGAAAATTAGCCCAGTTGGCAAACATATTTTGCTAAAATCTTGACAGTTGGGAGCTGTGACTGTTTTTCAGGTTTTTAAGTCCTTTGAGTAGAGAGAAAAGGATTCAACAACATCAGAAAATTGGGTACAAGTTAGACACTTCTCAGAAAAGCAAACAAATTTTGGGCATGGGAAAATGCTATGTTAATAGGTGGTACTCCTTTGTGATGGAACAAACTGAGTAAAACTGTACTATGTGTTTCCCTGTGCTGATGTTGAGACCTGGAAGGATTTTTGTGAAAGAAGTGAAGAGGTATTCTATATCTTGGTACTAAGTACCACTTATCATATGGTGTTCAATGTGTTGAATGAGTCATACAGACAAAATTCAATCCCTGATATTTGCTGATCTTTATAATTTTACCTAGGGCTTGTGCTGGACTATAACATTCACTGCCAAGGTCTATGCATGAATAATAGCCCTTGGTTGAATTACCAACAGTGTGCCAATGCCTGTAGATGAATAACCCAGCAAGGAATCAACCCTTTCATAAAACTAGAGGGAGAGAATTGGCAAAGTAAAGGATTATTCAGATCCTCCTGCAGATTGATTACATATGAATCACAAAATTCACACTGCCCATCAGTTAGATCAGTATTTCAGAAGCCTATTGGAGGCTGAAGCTTTATTTTTTGATGGTATTAAACTAATTTTATTTTTAGTTCCTCTCTGCACTGTAAATGATGCTTGATGCTTAGTGCCATCGATTATGTATGCTATTTTAAATCCTACTTTTGAACTTAGATTGAAAATATTAGTTTTTATATCAGTTTTTCAGATGTAAGAGCAGCAGCTCTTTCCTGATATAGCCCAGGAAGTATCAAAAGCACTTGAGATTTTGCCTTAGACGCTATTTTCCAAACATGACACTGAATAGTGACTGTTGGCAGTTATTGAACTGCGGTCCGTCACAACTCAACCCAGTCCTGGTCTCAGTAGTGGTATCTGAATAGTAACTGGGAGGGTGGAACTATAACTTGTCAGCCACTGAGGTTAATTATAGCACTCCAAAACGAACTTAATGTGGAACAGACCTGAAACCCTGAATCTTTTAGTTTGTATACTTGCCATTTTACAATGTATTTACCCACTGATCCTCTTGGAAAAAAAGCAGGACAATTTTACTTGTCATATCTGTGACTGAGATAGTGTTACTTAATAGCTTCCCTGTGACCTGATCTCCATTATATTTATTTGATTCAGACTGTTGCTACAATCAAACGTCACATCTTATTTGAAGTTTTTTTATTAGTGTCATATTTGGCTTACATTAACACTGCAATTAAGTTACTGTGAAAATGCCTTAGTCGCTACACTCTGGCATCTGTTCGGGTACACTAATGGAGAATTTAGAATGGACAATGTACCTAATCAGCACGTCTTTCAGATACATATACAAAAAGGCCAGTTAAGTCAATTTACTTCATCATTGCTCTTTAATTAGACAATAACCTGAAAAGAGTTGTTGTTTTTAAATCTGTGAAAATGACAAGACAACTGACATTTTGTTGTTATTTAATAAATTATTAACCTTACTCATGATTAATCAGAGTGAAGGCACCTCTTTCAGTTGTGTGTACTCTACAGGTTATACTGCTGCCAGTGGACTAGACTAGACTTACAGGTCTTCTCACCTTATGATTCTTGTGTCGAGTTCACAGCACTACTGTTAGTGTTACCCTCAACAGTGTGACAACATTCCAACTCAAAATTGTAATATTTTGTACACTTACCTCAACAAAGGCAATTATTTGTCCTTAAATTACTGATCACACTTTTTAAACGCGTTACTGTATTTGATATGTATTGCCAGTATCTGTCTCTTTTCTCTTCTCGCTCCTCTCAATAGCAGGAAACTATTTGTTCTATGATGAATTGATCCCCAGGTGGTTATTTGATATTTTGCCTAATATTCTTACAGAAAAAAATTGCTCCTGACAAAAGCAAGAACAACTGCGCACAAACATTGAAATAAATGACAGATCTTAAGCAAATATGATGTTCCTATAACAAAGTTGCCATTTTATTCAAAGAAAGTGCAATCATTTATTGTGTTGTCATTATACATATATTCTAATCATGTCAATTTGCATTATTATTGATACATACTTCAGAGGCACATTGTATCTGTTAAGCTCTTTATTTTATATATTGCACATTGTGATAATTGACAGTATTAGTTCAGGTGCACATTTGAAATTGAGGATGTGGCTTTTTAACCTTCAATTCGCGATTGATGTGTAATTTGATTAATATAAGTCAGCAAATACTCTTTATCTTTAGGTGATATACCTCATATGGGTAGTCATTTTAAATGCACTTATTACTGAGGCAGGTTAATGATTCGCACTCTTCAAGTGTAAGCATTCCGCATACATCACATTCTGCTATATAAGTTACCATAATGCCTCTTTTGTGAACACCTATTGCTTACCAACCCCTTGTATCAATACAAGGTATAATATTTATCGTGGCAGTTTTTTCCTTCTACATTAATCACTTTGTTCCTTGAGCCAGTATTTCTTTGGTGATTATTTTTCTTTCCACAAAATTATTCTTTCTGCCTTTTATTCCTCTGCTTTTTTAGTTTTTTCCGTGGTCTTTGCCTCCTCTTTAGTACTGGAAGACTTCTCTGATTTCCCTTCTTTGTCATCCTTCACTTGCGTTTCTTCTTTAACTTCAGATGCCGTTGTCTTTGTAGGCTCCTTTCCCTTTTGTTCTTTCGTTGATTCTGGGTCAGGTTTCGTTACTTCTGATTTTTTCACTGTCTCGGTTACCTCATCCTTTGTTGCTTTTTTACTTTCTTTGTCTGTTGCTTTGTCTTTAATATCTGTTTTTTCAGATCCCTTCACTTCCGTTGGTGTGGTTGGTTCAACTTTTGTACTTTTCTTTGATTCTTCTTTTGGTGGTTCTGTTTTTTGGGTCTTCACTTGAGGTGTAGGCTCTGGTGTAGAAGGGCTTTTCTTTTCTTTCACTTCATCTTTGGAATCTGGTTTTTCTTCTTTCTTCTCTACTGGTTTGGGCTCTGGTTTCTTCTCTTCTGCTTTGGGCTCTGGTTTAGTTTCTTTTTTCTCTTCTGCTTTGGGCTCTGGTTTAGTTTCTTTTTTCTCTTCTGCTTTGGGCTCTGGTTTAGTTTCTTTTTTCTCTTCTGCTTTGGGCTCTGGTTTAGTTTCTTTTTTCTCTTCTGCTTTGGGCTCAGGTTTTTCTTCTTTCTTCTCTTCTGCTTTGGGCTCTGGTTTAGTTTCTTTTTTCTCTTCTGCTTTGGGCTCAGGTTTTTCTTCTTTCTTCTCTTCTGCTTTGGGCTCTGGTTTAGTTTCTTTTTTCTCTTCTACTTTGGGCTCAGGTTTTTCTTCTTTCTTCTCTTCTGCTTTGGGCTCCGGTTTAGTTTCTTTTTTCTCTTCTGCTTTGGGCTCCGGTTTAGTTTCTTTCTTCTCTTCTACTTTGGGCTCAGGTTTTGTTTCTTTCTTCTCTTCTACTTTGGGCTCAGGTTTTTCTTCTTTCTTCTCTTCTACTTTGGGCTCAGGTTTTGTTTCTTTCTTCTCTTCTGCTTTGGGCTCAGGTTTTGTTTCTTTCTTCTCTTCTGCTTTGGGCTCTGGTTTCTTCTCTTCTGCTTTGGGCTCAGGTTTGGCATCTTTTTTCTCTTCAGTTTTGGGCTCAGGTTTTTCTTCTTTCTTCTCTTCTGCTTTGGGTTCTGGTTTGGCATCTTTCTTCTCTTCTGCTTTGGGTTCTGGTTTGGCATCTTTCTTCTCTTCCTCCTTGGGTTTGGCTTTTGATTCCTTTTCATCTTCATCCGGTTTAGAGGGTTCCTCTGGCTCCTCCTTCTTTTCTACTTTTTCTGTTTCTTTAGCCTCGGGCTCCTTTTCTGCTTTTTCTTTCTCCTCTGTCTCCTTATCTTTGGCTTTAAGTTCAGTTGGTTTTGCTTCTTCAACCTTGCTGACTGGTTCATCTTGGTCTTTGATGGGTTCTTTTTCTGGCTTTTCTTTTGGTTGTTCCTTTTCCCCCTTTTTCACATCCTCTTCCTCTGTTACTTTTTCTTCAACTTTCTCATCTACAGGTGACTTTGCTTCCTCTTCTTCCTCAGTCTTTTCCACTTTTGTCTCTTCCTCTTTCACGGCTTCTTCATCAGGTTTGGCCTCTTGGTCACCTTCCTCTGCTTTTTCAGCCTCTTCCTCTGCTGCTTCTTCAGTGTCTGCCTTTTCACCTTCCTTTTCAACTTCCTCCTCCTCTTCCTTTCCTTCTTCTGCCTCTTCACTTTCTTCTGCTGCAGTTGCCTTTTCATCCACTTGTTCTTCTGCACTGTCTTTTTCTTTGTCAGCTGGTTTGGCTTTTTCTTCAGTCTTGGTTTTAATATGGTTTGGTACTGAAGGAACTTTAGGGTAGCCTTCTATGTAAGCATAGGGAGATGTCCCAATAAATCTTGACTCTTCACCCTCCAGAAGTTTCCTTTCCAAAATAAAAGGAATAATAAAATATTATTAACAACAATATTAATAGTTATCTGAAAACGTACTCTTATGTCATTTCAACAAAAATATTAGCGTTAGAGGAAAGACTAGGAAGAGCTGAAATAACTATTGTAAAATGTTAGAAATATGGGGTAGATGGCAAGCATCTGGAACAGAAATAGAACTGGAATTAGGAAGTTCGCCCCATCTTCCTAACTTGACTCTTTTCCCCGCATTTCAAGCTTTTTTTTAAATTTAATTCCATACCATCTGCTGTCTAAATTCCAATTAAATGGTTTCCTTCCCTTCTTTTACGATGCGTCCTGATTAACTTTCCAAGAACTCAAAGCGACCAACCTTTTAACAACATCGATTCTTCATGTCTGTTTTCGCAACAAAGTACCATCATAATCGTTACAAGTTTTAAGAGATGACTAGTGTCAACTAATGTCTCTTCCTCTGATATTTAGACCGTAAAGCTCTCAAGCTCGCTCACTCAACGCAACGCCACTTCGCACTTGATATCCACGCCATTACCTGTAAGCCGCAATTTCGATATCCAAAGCCATTTTGACATTGAGTAAATCTTGGTATTCCCTGAGTTGCGAAGCCATTTCCCATTTGATGTTTCTCAGATCGTTTTCCAGTTGCTGAGCCGCTTCCTGTAACATTAAACACATTGCAGAAGTAAGTGGTTATGCACATCCAAAAACCGTGTCAAATCCAGGGTCAGATCTTGGGGATGTATTAAGGTGGGAATTTCAAAGAAAAAACTTGGACTCCTCCGTCAGATATGAGAGTTAATAAGACTTAACTTGCAACCCTGATATAAATCAGTGTAGACCCTTCCCAAACCAAAAGAGAAAATGCTGGAAAAATCTCAGCAAGTCTGGCAGCATCTGGAAGGAGAGGAAAGAGCTGACGTTTCGAGTCCAGATGACCCTTTGTCAAAGCTTTTCCAGCATTTTCTCGTTGGCTTTCAGATTCCAGCATCCGCAGTAATTTGCTTTATCTAGACCTTCTCAATGTTAGTTTTGAAAGTTAAACGAATTAGACTTTTGTTTTAAACTATATATATATAAACCTTAATTTCCCTGAACTTTTTATTTTCTTTATTGGGAAAGTATTTGGGGGTGTGGGGTCACCGAGATGGATTTATCCCCAGTACCTGGTAGCTGGAAAGGTCTGCGTTGTGCCTGTCCTCTATCTCATACATCTGTCTCTCCAGTGAATCTCTGGTGCCTTTCAGCGTCTCCAGCTCAGTGTTCTTGCTCTGCAGATGCCTGCGATACTCCAGGATCTCATCCTGGGCGGCGTGGATGGCGTCCGTGTTGACCTTGGCGGCTTGGTTCAGCTTCTCGAACTTGACTTTGAACACCTCTTCGGTCTGGCTGGTGGTCTTGATGGCGTGGCCCTCCATCTGAGCCCGGATCTCCCGCAGGGCGGCCGTGATGTCCGACTTGAGGGAGTCCCGCACCTCCAGGGTGATGTGCGAGCCCTGGATCTGGTTCAGCAGCTCCCGAACTTCGTCGTCGTGGCCGTTCTTCATGGAGGTCGCCTCGTCGCTGAGGAACTGCAGCTTCTTCTCCAGCTCCAGCTTCATCAAGCCGGCGTCCTCGGTGTACTTGCCCAGGGATCGGGCACTGCCCTCAATCTCCTCCCTCAGCCGGTTCTCGTCCTGGTACCTCTGCTTGATGTGCTGGATGTCCTCCTCCAGATGTTCCTGCTCCAGCTGCAGCTGAGCCTTGTCGTTGCTGATCTGCACCACCACGTTGCGGAGATCTTTGATCTCCCTCTCGTACAGCTCCCCAATTGCTGACCTGCCCGCCTGCTGCTGCCTCAGGGAGGCAGCCTCCGCCTCCAGGTTCTTGTTCTGGAGCTCCAAGCTCCTGACTTTGTCGATGTAGGTGGCGAAGCGGTCGTTCAGGGTCTGCAGCAGCTCCTTCTCGTTGCGGGACCTCAGCTCGCCGTTCAGCAGCCCCGAGTCCATGCTCTCGGAAGACAGGGTGACCTGAGAACCGAGGCCCGGGGCCAGCCGCTTGTAGGAGGTGGAGGAGGCGGTGGAAGGCACCGTGTTGCTGGGGCTGCGGGACCATGCCTGCGAGTGGAAGCCGCTGCTGGTCAGGGAGACCGCGGAGCGGGACACCGAGCGGGGCGACTCCCCCAAAACCCTGCGGTAAGTACTGCTGCCGCCCAGCATTGTTTCCAGCCCGTAACTCATGGTGCGGATGCGAAGGGGGGAAGAGTTGCACTGCAGTGGCGAGGGGAGGAGGCTGCGCCTTTTATAGCCCGCAGAATGTGCGAACTTGGCAGCAACCTTATTCCAGCGACGTCTCACTCACCAATCTGCTGAAGATGTCTCTTTCCAAGCCCCCTCCCCTCCCACCAGACCTCCTGTATGTGCAAATTATAACTATTTTAACCAGATCAGCTTGCAGATACTACCAAAATGCAGATAAAGGCACTTAAATAAGCCAGCGCATCTTGAGTTTAAAAAACCCCCTTTGCACATAATTCCTTACTGCACATAATTAAAGGGCGAGATCCAGCTGGAAATTCATGATTTTCTTCCTTTTTTATATTCCACATAAATATGCTAATATGGAAAGGGGTGGCAAGTCGAAATGGGGGAAATTTCTGCGGGTTTCAAGATTCCTTTCCTGATATTTTGCGTTTGCATCCCCCCCCCCCGCGATTGTTTGATTATGATCCGCATCGTCATCAATTATTCACGGTTTTTCAAAAAGAAACTTATTGCTGCCCAAAGTCTAATAAGTTTAAGCCATTGTAAGGCTTTTTTGTATATTGTATTTAAATGTACATACGTTCATTAGCGTGTGTAAAAAGTTTATGTTACTCAGCTGAAAGAGCGCAGATTTTTTTTGCTGATATTGTGCAAACCTGCGATGGGGAGGGCTGGGGTGATACTTTGTACTTTGGTTATTTTCCTGCTAAACATACACAAAATAAGGCTTTACACCCGGACACACACACACACTAAAGTTTTGGTATATATGCTTGCAAACGGGACGTGTTTTCAGCACCATACTTCGCAGACAGCGCCTTCCGCAGTGTCGTCTTTTTAGGTGTGGCCTTTATTACAAAATTAGAGCAATTGCAGAGCTGTGTAAAGCACTGAGATTGAATACTTCAAGCCTTGTTAAAACAAAAATTCAACGTACGTGCCAATGTCTTCCTTTTGTAAATTGCAAATAGATTAAAAGCGGGCAGGATCTCGTAACAGAGCAGGCACCATAATTGTACAGTGAGTCATCTCTATGTACTGGGAGGTCCTGCCAACCCTTAAACGGTTAATCCCATGTTTGAAGCGAGCTCTGAGTGTTAAACCTTCGTGTCTGATGTACGTCTAGTTTAGGAGTGCAGTGCGATTAATTTTAAGGCACTGTACAGTTACCAGTAAACACGATTGAATAAACTAATAGATTTATTTAACCTCATTATCTCACTGGAGGATCATAAGTCAATTTTTCAATCCACTCAGAAACAAACTAAGCTTTGACTATTATGTGCTGGTGAGGCGTTTCCTTTAATTGTGTATAAAGAATCCATATTGTTCGATTTACGTGTCAGTAATCTGCATTAATAGAACGTATTTGAGGGAGAAAGCATCTCGAGACGCTTCGAAGTCAGATAAGGACAACATGGACGCAGATCCAAAGAAGCAGAGAGTAGGCAAACAACATTAAAGTTATTTTTCATGTGTGAATTTTCAAATTGGTTAATGACAGGCTATTCGCTCTGGGGGTGGCATCATGGTACTGTCTGTGCGTTCAACAGAACAGGTCACTGAATAAGCTAAATAGTTAGTTCCCCGCCCCCTTCCTCCCCTCCATCCTCTCCACACAAGAGTGATATAACCATTAGTAGCAACCTTACTACTTCTTTACAATAGAGGTTTAAAGAGATTTGCTAAAATAAACCTACAAAAAAATCATTGTCCTCCAATTGACCTCAGGTGGCACAGTGGTTAGCACTGCTGCCTCACTGCGCCAGGGACCCCGGGTTCAATTCCCAGCTTAGGTCACTGTCTGCAGAGTCCACATGTTCTCCCCATGTCTGTGTGGGTTTCTTCCCACAGTCCACAAGACACGTTGGTTAGATGCATTGGCTATGCTAAACCCTCCCTCAGTGTATCCAAACAGGGACTGGAGTGTGGCGACTAGAGGATTTTCACAGTAACTTCATTGCAATGTTAATGATGTCCTACTTGTGACACAAATTAATAAACTTTAAAACTTAAAAAAATGATGAGGCCTTGCCACACAAACTTGAGGATATTGTATTTTATCTTACATTGAACTGTGGAACATTACAGAGAAGAATATTGCCATTTGGCTCATTGTAAACGTGTCAGTCCTTTGCTAGAACAATTTAGAAAGTAATAAAAACAGAAAATGCTGCATAAACTCAAAAGACCCGGCAGCATCACTGGAGAGAGAAACAGAGTTAACATTTCAATTTCATATGATTTTTCTTCAAAGCTCTGAAAAAGAATCATATAGACTAGAAATATTAACTGTGTTTCTCTCCACTGATGCTGCCGGGCCTTCTGAGTTTATCCAGCATTTTCTGTTTTTACTTCAGATTTCCCACATCCACAGTATTTTGCTGTTATTTGAATCTAGCAAGTAATCCCGCTGTCCTGCTTTCTCGCCACAACTTCATGTATCCCTCCACTTAAAATTATCATCAACTTTCACTATGAGATACAATGGTCTTTACCTCAATAATTCTACATGGTAAAGTCAATGTTGTAACAACTTGAGTGTAAAGAATTTTCTGCTAACCACTTTCCCTATTCTTTTAGTGACAATTTTAAATTGATGACTCCTCATCCTCGTCTCCTGATCTGAAGAAGAGTCTTTCCCTACCACCCTATGAAAAATGTTTAGAATTTTCAAAACCGCTATTAAATTGTACTTCATCTGCTTCAAAAAAATAGCTCCAGTATTTGTCTCATCATAATTTTTGTTTCCCAACCTTGTTATGACTCTGGTGAAACTATGCTGGTTTAATGTCCTTTCTATGATGGAGCACCTAAAACTGCATACAATACTCTAATCGTGCACACATTTATTATCTCTGCCTCTTTGGTTTTGTACCCTATGCCTCCATTTCTAAAATTAACATGCACCACCCATTAACTCTAAACACTTACATTCATGTCTGTGACATAATCGGTTTGAACACAAAACAGAGTGAGATACGGGTCTCAATTCTTATCCATTCCACTCCTAAAAGATTTCAAAATCATTCTCCAGTTGGTATCCATAATTCACTTTACACTAATTGCCCTTAATTTGTTTTCTGTCTGTCTTCCTGTATCTAACTTATGCCACACTATATTTACACGATTTGTTCCTTTACATTTTCTGTTAACTATCTCATCACGGTTTATGCCGCCAACTGCATAGTTAGTTGGAATATAGGAGGTTCTGAAGCTTGAAGGGACAAATCCAAGCACAACAGCACCCCCTCTGACATCAGGGTGTGTGATGAGTACATAAGCAGTTTTGTTTTTATTACAATTGTGAGTTTTATAGGATTATTGCATTTTAGAATTGTGCCTTTTGGTTTATAAGCTTACTATATTTTGGAATGGTAGCTTTAAATGTAGGAAAGTGAAAAGGAAGTTGGAAGCAAAGATAATGGATTAGAATTTCTACTTAGATAGAAAGTCAGTATGTTTCCTGTTGCTATGGAGAAGAAGGCAAAGGAAGCTATTTTGAGATCTGGTTACGGGTTTTCATATCTGTTCAGCCATATCACAGACTGGCAGATGTTGCTGTTTGGTCAGTAGAGTATAACATCAATAAAAAAAACTGCATGGCCTGCACCTTAATCCGAGAAAATGCTGACAATTCATTCACCGTGCAAAATATGGGTGGGAGCTCATGCTCAGATTGAAGACCAAATTCATGAGGAATTAAGACTTGCCTACCTTGGAGCTAGGAAAAAAAACCTACAGTGTAACCCTCATGGTGAGAGGTAGTTCTGGGAGTAGAGGTAAACTGTCTGGAAAGTAAAAAGAAAGCAACCTGGAAACTGGAAGCATCTGTGAACTATCTTTTGAAAAGAACTGCAATTCCATGGAAAATGTAATGTGTGATAAATAAAAAGGAACCATTTATTTCTATAGTTCAAAGTATAAGTTGCCTAATAAGTAAATAGTGTTACGTCAATTATGTTTTTAGTTATTTGATAAAAATGTGAAATATTAATATACTATTCATTCAGCTGTCAACTGGAATTTCTCTTTAAGAGTTACCAGACTTTAAGGAGATCATAACAAGACATAGGAATTGTTGACATAAAATATGAAATAGGATGGCGAGCATAAGGATTTGTAAACAGTAAACTAGAGATAGTGGAGGTCCAAATAGACTTGAGGTGCATTGATCATTAAAATGTCATGGACAGGTACCAAAAATGTATCAAAAACGTAATGGAATGGTGTGCTAGAACACAAAAGGAAAACTGATATTTAAATCCTAAATGTTAACTGAGGATAAATGTCACAAACTAGGGGTTGATTGCCTGGAATTTGGAAGATGAGGGGAGGTTTGATTGAAGTTCACAAAACAAAATAGCAATTGATAGAATAGATATAAACTATTTCTTGCCATTTTGTTGCTTGCCATTTTAACACATGATCCTGCTCCCATGCCCATATGTTTGTCCTTGGCCTGCTGCAATGTTCCAGTGAAGCTCAACACAAACTGGAGGAACAGCATTTCATCTTATGGATAGGCACTTTACAGCCTTCCAGTCTCAACATTAAATTCAACAACTTCAGATGATTAGCTCCATCCCACCTTGACCCCTTTGCTTTGATTTTATTTAATTTTTTTACTGTTCTCTACCTTTTATTTCTTCATTGTCTTTCTTCATTTTTCTTCCCCAACTCTTTCCTCCTACTTTATCTTCCTTTCCTTACCTTTTCACCCACTTTGCTTCCTCCTTCCTCCCTTTTTCTACATTTTACCTCTCACTCACCCATTCCTCCAGCACCCCCCCCCCCAGCCCCCCAGCCCCGCAAGCATCTTCATCTGTCACAGTTTCTCTTCTGATTTCAGCTTCTCTGTTGATTGGCTATTCACACCCTTTATTATCTCTATGGACTGCTATTAGGAGCCTTTTCCCTTGGTTTCTTTGGCTATGACCCATCTTTCATTCCCTCACCCTGCAATATAAATACCTCCCACTTTCTATCTATGCCTTTTAGCTTTGACAAAGGGTCATCTGGATTCGAAAGGTCAGCTCTTTTTTCTCCTTACAGATGCTTCCAGACTTGCTGAGATTTTCCAGCATTTTCTCTCTTTGTGTTATAATCTATTTCTGCTGGTTAAGATTATCTATGTCTAGGGACATTGCCTGAAAAGTAAAACTAGGCCTTACAGAAATGAAATTAAGAAAGATTTCTACACACAAATGGAGGTAAAAGATGGCACTCTGTCCTGCACGCGACAGTTGGTTTTAGATTTGAGATTGACGGACTTCTGTTATTGAAAGGTTCTTGTTATCGACAGGGTTTAATATGGTGCAAACGGTAGTGTATGGAATTTGCTCATTGATTAGCAATGATCTTATATTTGACGGAACTGGCTCCAGGGGCAAAATGGTCTACTTCTGCTTCTGTGTACTAGGAAGTGCGTATAGATGCAGCAGTTAAATTTTCTTTAATATTCTGTGTCTGCACGAGTTTACAGAACAATAATAATAGTGTACAGTCTCTACAGAAAGCATCTATATCATGAGGGGTAAGCAGGGTAAACACGTGGGGTAATGGGCATAGGGCCTGAGTGGGATTGTTATCGGCAGGCTCGAAGGGCCGAATGGCCTCCTTCTGTATCGTAAGGATTCCATGATTAGGAGCCTTTCCCTTGGTTTATGTGGCTATGACGTATCTTTCATTCTCTCACCCCGCAGTATAAATATCTCCCACGTTCTATCTATACCTTTTTAAATTGTTTTGCCCAGTGTCTTTTGGTAAACTTGTTTTCGATTAAAAGCCCACGTATTAATCAATAGCTTGATGTAATCCACGAGTTGCGTTAACCATGTTCCATTTTTTCTACACTTTGTAATTTGTTCTGTGCGCCTTAATGCATTTGGAAATAAACTTGGCTCTTTTACCCATCCAATGAAGTCCGCCCGGGTTTATTAAACAAAAACAGAAACTACTGGAAAAACTCAGCATTTTCTGTTTTGGTTTCAGATTTCCAGCAGCCGTAGTATTTTGCTTTAATTTTAGTGGATTGATTAAATATATGAATTAGTTGATGTCTGAGAAAATATTCGACAGAAAAGGGATTGCACCGAATAACCAAATCTTCATTGATTGTCAGTTAGGTACCCTGGGTTCTGAATTTCAGCCCACCTCAGTAAAATAAAACAATAAGTAGCTCAAAGAAACTCCGAGCTCTAAAATTTCATTTCAACCGTAAAATAGATCCAAAACTCGTTGGTTGCGGCGTTCCCTGTAATATCCAACTCATCTTGGCAGAACTTGGCAGAGCGTGAATAAATGTAGGGACTATATCAAGAAAACAAAAGGCCTTCCTCTAATTCATTTCACAGTTGCGTTATTTTAGGTGTTGTGTTCAAAGATACGTACTAACATGTGATGTTGCCCTCTCTGAAACAATGTTAATAAATCATCCTGTTTTACGCACCGGCATTATTTAATCTAACGGGAAGATGTTGTTTCACCCTATCTAAACAGGTAGGATATTGTTATGCTTAAAAAGCTCATTAAGAGATTCGACCTTCTTTTAATGTAACATTCTTGCCTATTTAAATTTCCAACCATTCAAACACACACAAAATCTTCCTGGTCTTCAGACTGAAGTATCAGATTCTCTTTTATTCATTTCAAGGTTAATGGAATTTTAAATTAAGTTAAGCGCGGATGATGTCAAGTGCTTAGATGAGACATTTAATTCTGATCCCCATTCTTCATTTCAAAATGGCAAAACCCTACAAAGCAAGCAACTTCTTGTGAAAGCCAAACATTTTAAATATCACTGTATACTTTTCACTGTATACTAACACATGACAATAATAAATCAAGTCAAATCAAATGAAACAATTAAAATTACGTACAACAAAATGGATTGGTTTTCCTTTCCGATGACAGAAATAGCTCATTTAATTATTAATGTGGCAAAATATCGATGCAATTGTTTGTACTTTGCAAAATATTTGGACATGTAATAATTCTGCATTAGTTTAACACTCTTAAAAATAGAAATATTCTCATGTATAATAAATCCTTAGTTTAGAAGTATCTAAATTGGTGTTTTAGTGTCTTCAAAGTGTGAACCTTGGCCAGTGGACAGAAAAAAATGGATACTGCTGGCAAGTTGCAGTGTCTTGGATCGGAGTGCAGTTGGTGCATTGCATTGGCTCAGCGCACCTTCCCAGAGAGCGGAGCCGAACGCAGCCTTCGGCAATTTCCGTCGCCGCGCCCGAAGCCGCTTTCTGTCCTGCCCGCCGCCCCTCGCCCCCACCCCCCGAAGGTGACGTCTTCAGCGTTCGCCGTCCGGTCGAAAGTGATGACGAGAAACACACAAAACAAAAACGTCCTCCGGGGCCGGCATTTTTAACCAATAAACCGCCAAATGGTCGAGCCGAAGAGAAGTGGGGGAGGGAAGAATTTGAAGAGGGGATATGACAGCGTTCATTGTGAGTACTGTGTACCTGCCGCTGGCTGACAGTGAAGCAGAGGCCGGCGCTTTGACTGGGGCTCTCCTAAAATGGCGGTTACCCCCTTCCACTGGCTCTGTTATACTCACAGAAACATCCATGCAAATATATATGTATTGTTGTTAAATGGTAAATGCTTTACTTTCCAAGAGCTGCGTGCAAGAGACCGTGTTTTCCAAGTCAGCCTGATCACCTGTTGTTGGGAGCTGGTACCTACCCCAGTAGGGTTAAACGATCTAAAGAGCAGTGCCATGTTTCACATGATCGTTTGATGCCAAGTAATTAACCAGACGGATAGAGAAATTAGTTTTTGATCGACCTCAATAGAAAGATAGTTTTGTTTTAAACTATTGCATATAACACAACGGGGAGGCGATAAAGAGTTCTTCCGCCCTGTTGTGCATTTTGATCACATGAATCCAAAAGGAAAAGTTTCTCTTTTATTCAGTTAACAAAAGAAACATTATTGAAGGGAATTTTACTAGTTGTGTATATTGCAAATTGTTTCTGAAGTATATTTTGAGACATAGGTGTGACTATTTAGACTCCAGTGCAAATTCCCCGATCTTTTCTGTATTTTTAACTCGCGATAATAACACCAGTGACTTTCACCTCTAATCAATCTATGTTTTTGTGCCATGTTACACCTATCAGTCATTCATAAAACGGTTAGCTAAGAATATAAACAGTTACCTTAAAGCTGAGTATAACACCCCATGGCTGTACCAATTTTAGATTAATTTGTGACCATCTTCCAATCAATCATAACTTTATACTGTTAAATATGCTTAAGAATTTTTTAAAAAGTTGAATTCGTAGGTTTAATTTACAATATCCTTGAAACTGAACATTTTAAAACTTGGACTAAAGAAATGAAAATAAAATTTCCATAAAATTAAGCAATTTGAATTTAGAAATCTAGCAGGAGTAGAATATATATATGTCAATAAATAGTCCCTTACCCATTTTGCTAAATTAATGCAAAGATCTTCAAAGGACAGTGTAGGACTCATTTTACTATGATTACTTCAGTTTCCAAGTTTGTATTTCAATATGCTGCATATTGATTAATGTAAGAAGAAATACATTAAAATAAATTTGTTTGTAATCATTTAAATATATCTCAGTTACAGTTAGTAATTGTTCTGTCACAATGATTTCCATTATCCACAGTAACAAAAATAACTGACAGAGCTCTGAAATCCAATGTCTGTATCAATCCAAATGCATAAGATACAAGTTGGGAATCTTATTTTGATACCAACACTTGAGCTAGTTTTAAATGTTTGGAGAATGTATTGAAATTGATCGCTTTTTGGTTTAGATTTAGTGTTAATGTTTTAGGATTAGTGGATTTAGGGTTGGTGATTGTTAGAATTCATGGTTGGGAATAGAAATTAGTGATTAGGACTAAGGTTAGAAATTGTTGTTGACATGACATAAGTATTATAAGGCATCCCTTCCATTTAGGTACATGAACTGTGAAAGTTCCATTTTGGTTACACAGTTTTTGTGCGGTAGAATAAGGAATTTGTGTTTTTTAGTGTTCAAGATTTCATTGAAATCAAAGTGCAGCAGAAATCACTGAGTCATGCCACTGTAGTCGGGAGAGAATAAAATTCTTCCTGCTTTGTTAAGCATGTGCACTGAACTCTGACCTTGGATTCTGGAGCTGGGCAGTTCTGAAATGGTTCTGGGGCTGGCAGTTTTAATTTGAACCTTCCATAATCTCTGCAGAAATACAAACTGTCTACTTCAAGATGTGACTATCTTTCTTATGACTTCTCATTCACCTTGCACGGTAGCATAGTGGTTAGCACTGCTGCCTCACAGCACCAGGAACCCGGGTTCGATTCCTAACTTGGGTCACTGTCTGCACATTCTCCCCATATCTGTGTGGGTTTCCTCCCACAGTCCGAAAGGCATGCTGATTAAGTGCATTAGCCATGCTAACTTCTCCCTCAGTGTACCCAAAAAGGTGCTGGCGTGTGGCGACAAGGAGATTTTCACACTAACTTGATGGCAGTGTTAATGTAAGCCTACTTGGGACAATAAATAATAAATAAAATAAAAACCCATCTTTTCTTAAATGTGCCCTTTTTCTTTCCTTCCCCCACTCTTTCCAGACTGTTCGCATCTTGGCTGTTATCCATAGCCTGATCTGTTGCAGATGCTGTTGCAGTTGTTTTTAAAAAAAACTGGGAAATCCAATTGAATGCTGTCCAAATCTCCTCCAAGTTGTGACTGGCAGATTTTATCTGAAGCACTGGGCTGTGCTGTGCAGTGCAGCATTAATTGTATTATTGGACTCTGTCATATGATTTTGTATTTGTTGGTAACTGAGAATGTTAAAAGGCATAGAAAGTTAGAAGAAACGTATGATAGGTGAAAAATTATATAAGACAAATATTTGCTTTATGAAAAATATAGAATCAAGAAAAGCGAGAAAACTACGAATGATACTTGGATAACTGTGGTTCTCCAGAACTGGTGTTTAAATAAACCAACTTGTAGCATTCTTATTTTTGGCATCTGACATCTACTGATAATTTCAGGCGTATGTAGAAAATAGGAGCAGGAGGACGCCATTCATCCCTTCAAGCCTTCTCCATTGTTCATGGCTGATTTATTAAACTCAATATTCTGATCCCCACCATACCTCCCCCCCAGTGTATTATTTGACCCCCTTTGCTTCAAGTACTATTTCTAAGTCCTTCCTGAAAACAGCCAATGTTTTGGCCTCAACTGCTTTTTGTGGTAATGAATTCCACAGGCTGACCACTCTTTGGGTGAAGAAATTTCTCCTTGTCTCTGTCCTAAACAGTCTGCCCTGTATCCTCAGACTACGACCCCTGGTTCTGGACACATCAACTTCAGGAACATCCTTCTTGCATTTACCCTGTCTAGTCTTGTACGTTTGTGTTGTAGCCATATGTTCCTTTTAAACTACTATGCAAGTGTTCAAGATTGAGAACTTTTTAGTTCCTAAATGAATAAACTGTAACTACCCAACAGATCCAATATGTACATTACAATGCCCAGCTCAACCTCACTTTAGTCTCCTTCTCTTTGGACCCCTTTACTGCTTTTGATTTCTCACGCTAATTTTCCAATATTCTGAATTAGATGAGCAGAAATTTTCTCCAATTAGACATCAGAAAAACCAAAGTCATTGCCTTTGGTCCCTGCTCAAACTCTGTTCCCTAGCCACTGTTCATGTGTGTCTGGACACTGTTTGAGACTGTTGACAACCTCTGTGTCCTGTTTGACCTTGAGTTGAGTTTCAAGTATCATGTTCTCTCTATCACCAATATCTCTTAGTTCTACCTTCCAACATTGTCCATCTGCACTCCTTTCTCAGTCTGTTCATATTTGCAATTTCTCAGATACTGAAACAGTACATACCCAAATGTAGCAAGACCTGAACAGCATTCAGGCTTGAACTGATAAATGATAAGTGACATTTGCCAGGTAATAATTTCCAGCAAGGGAAATTCTCTAAGCATCCCCCCCATGAATATTACCTTCACTGAACCCTCCACCATCACTGTCCTGTGGGTTTCCATTGACCAAAAGCTGAACTGAACCAACCACATAAAAACTGTGTTAACAAGAACACATCAGAGGCTGGGAATTCTGTAGTATGTAACTCGCTTCCTAACTCCTTCAAGATCTGTTCACAAGGTAGGTGGAATGTGATGGAATGCTCTCCACTTGCTTGGAAGAGTACATCTCCAACAATACCCAAGGTTAACAGCATTCTAGACAAACCATCTTCTTGAGATTAATTGAAGATGAACATCAAATGTTGACCTTTCACTGACTTTTGAATCTTAAGAACAAACAAGAAAAAGCCGACCTGTTATTGAAACTCTTATCCATGGTTTTTTGTTGTCCCTCAACACTTGACTGTCTGATGTTCATTTGTCTGATGGTCCACTTTGCACCCACTCCAACCTCATCCAGTACCCTATTATTCATATTTTAATTTGCACCCAGTCTTATTCATCTATTGCCCAGTGATCTATGACTCCAATTTGTCCCCAGTCTGGCAATGCCTTGATTTTAATATTCTTGTTTTCTATTCCTTCCATCTCTAGTTTTGTAACCTCTTCCAGCCCTACAATCCACCAAAATGTCTGTGCTCCTTCCAATTCTAGCCTTTTGCATATTTCATTTCCCAATTCAGCTGCCTTGGCCATAAGCTCTAGAACTACCTACCTTAACCAGTCTGTCTCATTCTTGGTTTATGGTTTTTCTGAAAACATATCTCTTAGACCAAGCCTGGATCACCAGTCGTAATATCTCCTTTTATGGTTTGTGTCAAATTGTGATTGATAGAACTCCTGTGAAGCCCCTCAGGATTTTACAGGCACTATTTAAATGCAAGGTGCTATTAAATTTAGCTGCCTAGATTTAATAGTCTTGTATAATTTATGCAGTAGGAAAGTAACAATGATTGTTAGCTATCAAGGTCAAAGCTAGCAGTGTAGATAACCATGTTCGATGATAATTCTGTTCAGTGTGCTAAAATGACCGAAGGAAATATCAAATTTCACTTGATTATTGCATTTTGTGCATTGCCTGCATCTTATGTAGTTCTGACAGCACATTGTAAGTATCATGGGGAATTGGGATATGCTATCAATCATTTGCACTCTTGCTGATGCAGTAAATGTTTGCTGCAGTAGTGGATTTTGCAACCTTAATCACAGTGCAGTGTTTCCAGTATAAGCTTTTGAAGGGTGTGCCAGACTCAGATTTTCATAGTGCATACTATGTTCTGTCATGATTTTGTTTATTTGACTATTTAACTGCCGTACTAAGCATCAACAGCGTATGGACTATGATGGATGATTTAAGTATTGATTTTTTTTCTAGAAAAGAAATACATAGCAAACTAGAAATGGTGCTGTATTGATATCTCTTGAAAGCAATTTCTTTTCAGTTTTAAGTCATGAGGGATATCAGTTATCAAACTACCAGAAATTGGACTATATTGGTTTCTTCTTAATATTGAGTATCTTCAGATAATTAACAGGGTTTAACTTTAAATTACCTGATGAGTGTAATTATCTTTTACACAACTATTTTTAAGAATGACTATCAAGAGAAACAATTAAAAACTAGGGACTTCATATCAGATATCAAGGTACTATATTGGCAAGCTTATAATGCATTAAAGGTTATAAAGATGTCAGTAGAAAATTTTGCAGTAGACACTAAAATTTAATTCTGTCTTAGGTCATGGTAGCTAGTACCTTGCATCTGAGATTCCCTGATTAGTAAATAATGCCACTATTTGAAAAAGAGCAGAGGAGTTTCTTCCAATGCCCTGCTCAGTGTTTATCTGCAACCAGTATCACCTAAAACAGATTATCTAATAATTCATTTGTTTGCAGTTTGTGGGACCTCGCTGTATATAATTTGGCTGTGGCATTTGCCTACAAGGTAACAGTTATTAAACTGTGCTTTGGTTGTAAAGTGCTGTGGAACATCATAACGAGGCCATTAAATTAAAATTCTCCCTTTCTCAATTTACAAGAGGTAAGGTCATCCATCTGAACAATTTCCCAGAGCAAAATTGAGATGCAAAAAACATGCAACCTCATGAATAACAAAACTGACTGTCCTTAGATGAACCTTGATGCAGCCAGTGTAGTCCTCTGATCCAATTACCTGTGGTTTTTGCAGCTGCCGTGGAGAGTAGTAGAGATCAATCAGTGCTAGATAATCGATGAAGGTAAGCTTTTCTGACAATTTTTATTTCAAAAGAAAAACAACATAAATTTGAAGAATTAGAAGGGGCACCTCAAAAACACACACTTTCGATGAAACATTCTTAAAAAAACACTTTGTTTCAGCTATCCTAAAATTCTATCTTAGTATTTTTGAGCTATTGCTAAGGAACATTGGAATTGACTGTGGATTCAAAGGTAGACAATTTCTCAGTAGAGAAGTAAAGATAAGCCTTTAGAATTGATAGCCACGTGGCATTTAGGTTTTCTGGTTTGTCTGTTTATTTCCATGTTTTGAAAGCTCAGGCAGAACTTAAGTGGAGAAGGACTTCTAAGGATCAACAGCACTAAGTTATTTGTCATTTATATAAATGATTTGGATGAGAATGTAGGAGGCATGGTTAGTAAGTTTGCAGATGATACCACGATTGGTGGCATAGTGGACAGTGAGGAAAGTTATCTTGGATTGCAATGGGATCTTGATCAATTGGGTCAGTGGACTGATGAATGGCAGATGGAGTTTAATTTAGATAAATGCGAGGTCTTACATTTTGGTAGATTGAACCAGGACAGGACTTACTCAATTAATGGTAGGGCATTGGGGAGAGTTACACAACCAGGAGATCTAAGGATACATGTTCTTAGTTCCTTGAAAGTGGAGTCACAGGTGGACAGAGTGATGAAGAAGGCATTCAGCATGCTTGGTTTCATTGGTCAGAACATTGAATACCAGACTTGTGACATCTTGTTGAAGTTGCACAAGACATTGGTAAGGCCATACTTGGAATACTGTGTACAGTTTGGTCACCCTATTATAGAAAGGAGATTATTAAACTAGAAAGAGTGCAGAGAAGATGTACTAGGATGCTACCGGGACTTGATGGTTTGAGTTATGAGGAGAGGCTGGTTTGACTGGGACTTTTTTCTTTGGTGCGTAGAAGGATGTGGGGTGACCTTACAGAGGTCTATAAAATAATGAGGGGCATAGATCAGCTAGGTAGTCTTTATCCTTTCCCAAAGGAATCTAAAACTAGAGGGTGTAGGTTTAAGGTGAGAGAGGAGAAATACAAAAGTGTCCAGAGGTACAGAAGGTGGTGAGTGTCTGGAACAAGCTGCCACTAGTAGTAGCAGAGGTGGGTGCAATTTTGTCTTTTAAAAAGCATTTAGACAGCTTCATGGGTAAGATGGATATTGAGGGATATGGGCCAAATGCAGGCAATTGGGACTAGCTTTGGGGTTTAAAAAATGAGCAAAAATGAACAAGTTGAGCTGAAGGGCTTGTTTCCATGCTGTAAACCTCTATGACTCTGTGAATTGAATTTATCTCGTTAAATTCATAAATACATCTGTCAGAAACTTTGTTTATTTAACCATATGCTCTCTCGATGTGAAATTCAGTAGCCAAAAACCTTTGAACTAACTAATTATCTAACTTATCATGAAAAATAAAGCTTTGCAGATTGCATTCCATAGTTTACTTTTCATGTTTAGTGTGTAGCCTCTTCACTTTCTCTCGCTTTCGTCTCCTCCTCTCTAGGTATTTTTCTCTTGAGGAAATTCAAGCGAGTAATTCAGGATACGTGGACAGAATAGACATTTGATGGCAGATATCAGGAGCTCACTGTCTGAAAATTTAACAATTTTGAACTGTAGCCTTTTGCTTTGTGCCACTTCAAGTTGACGACATTTCTTAATTCTGTATCAAGCTAGGTTTGCTATACTTGTTCCTCCATTTCAGTTTCTTGCTCATAGTGCTGGCACTGTTTCAGCTGGCAAGAAATTCCTAATTCAGCAGTTTTACTGTCCTTCTGAGACATTAGCAAGCCTCACAGAGAATGATGGCCAACCTGCTCCACATCCATTTTATTGTTGCCTGCTGCCCTTGCAGCCACTGCAGTGGCAGGGTTGAGTGAAGGTTACAAGTACTTCCACCCTGGTATTCCTTTTCTCTTAGGACTCTATCTGTCCCCTATGATTTACTGTACACTGGTTAAGTCAATGCTTTTTGGGCGCATAATATTGCAGAGTTATATGCTAAGGGTCCAGAACACTAATATTGTCATGTCATTGAGACCAAAGACACGCTAACTGACAAAAATGATGAACCAAATGCTGAACTTTATAGTTAAGTGAGCAAGGCAGAATTGGAAAGTGTTGTGCTGACAATGTACGTTATTTTGGTACTTTATTATAACACATTCTAGAAAAAGTAAATTTTGAATCTATACTTCAAGTGAGAAGATCAAAGTTAGGGCCCATGTTCTTTTTCAGAGTTTGGTTACGATAATGAAAACAAAATTCTTTTAAGAAGCAGTTAGTGTGGGTTTTCTCTTGCTAGATCACTGAAGATGGTTCAAATAATTTACTTTTAATCTATTCACAAGATTAGTTTCCTCATTCAAATCAATGTACTGCAGCAAGTTAGTTTGCTACACCGCATATCTAATTGTTTAATTTTATTTATCTGATACCAATGGCATGCAGACTGAACTTTTTATCTTGTCAAAAACAATTTTTTGTTTTCTTAATTTATTTTGCTTGAAGGTTATTTTTGGTTGGTGAAGAACTTTTATTCATCATTATCGTGAAAACAAATTTCCCGACAGCAATCCTGGAAGGAAGTGGTTAACATAAACTGTTTGGTATTAAATATTAAATAGAGTAATGAAATGTTGTGAATATTACAGAAAAGGAAAATTTGAAGCAATGCTTTGAAAGAGTTGGAATTAAGTTGCCATCTGCATGAATGCTACTAAGCAGATGCTCCCAAAAATAGAAAATGCAGTTGAACAGGATATAAGAAATGGCAAAAATAGATTTAAACTTTTCCTAAACTTCTGATACATTATTCTGAATATATGTCCGAAAGCAATTTGAGGGAGAAAAAAGAAATTTGTTCTGGTGTGCATCCATTTGAATTCACAAAATATGTGAGCATCACCAATTTGCTTTATTTAGTATAAAATTATTAGCCCTTAATAGTTGAATGTTTGAATCCTGACAGCAATATTTTCCTTTACCATTTGTCATGTAAATTTGTATCATTCTCCTGTATCTCCTTCACATTCCCAGTAATTGGTTTTTTTGTTTTAACTATCCACAAAACAAGGAAGTTTATCAAGAAATATCAGCCTTTTAATTTTTATCTCTGTATAGTTGACTGAAAAATTCACTGTGCAGAGTACATATCCATATATGGCTGGGATGCCATTTTAATTTTAATGAGATCTGACAGCAGCCAAGCCTGAGAGGCTTTCATGTTTGAAAACTGACAAATTTGCAAAGACTAAATAAAAGTTAAAATAAATTTTGACAGCTTTTTTTTTGTCGTCTTTGGATATTAATGTAAATGAAGGTTTTGGAAGTCAGTTCCATGTGCTGGAACTGACTTCCACCATGTACAAGATGTACATGGTGTACATCTTGTAATGCAAGGCGATGATGGTTAAAAACATAGCACGTTCTCATTTTATTTAATAATTAAGAAATAAATGAAGCTTAGTCCTCATTCATTACTGTTTTCAATAATAAGCTTATTACACAGGTAGAATTTAAATAGGTATGTGCGACTTGCAATGTGCCAAAGTAGCAAATTTGGTACTCTGCTTTACAGAAGCTGTCAAAAATGGCAGATTTGTACATTTTTAAAAAAATTTATATCAAGGAAATCTGTATGATTTTGTGTCCGTTCATGGAATGTTTGAAGGAATAGCCAGACATAACTCGCATTTGTTCAATCAAGTGATTATCTTACTGTAGTTTTTAGCCTGGGAGAATTGACCAGACAAGCTAAAAATAGCAACTGCTGCTGTCACTACAAATGGGAGTTTTTTGATTATTAGAAAGGGGCTTGTGCACTTGTGCATTCTGTTTGTCTGAATTCTGAGATGCTTCACAACCAATGGATTACTTCAGAAGGACAGTCGCTGTTGAAACGTGGATAGGGGATTGGCTGTCAAATAGGAGGCAGAGAGTGGGTGTCAATGGGTGCTATTCGGAATGGCAGTAGGTGACTAGTGGAGTGCCCCAGGGGTCGGTGCTGGGGCCTCAGCTATTTGCCATTTATGTAGATGATCTGGAGGAGGGAACCGAGTGTAAGGTGTCCAACTTTGCTGATGACACAAAGATTGGTGGAAAGGCAAATTGTGCGGAGGGTGTGGAAAGTCTGCAGAGGGATCTAGATAGGCTGGGCGAATGGGCGAGGAACTGGCAAATGGAATTTAATGTTGGCAAGTGTGAGGTTGTCCACTTTGGTAGGAATAATGGTGGGAAGGACTACTACTTACATGGCGAAAGGCTGCAGCATGCTACGGTGCAGAGGGACCTCGGGGTCCTTGTGCATGAGTCGCAAAAACCCAGCCTGCAGGTGGTCAGGAAGGCGAATGGGATGCTGGCCTTCATAGTGAGGGGGATTGAATATAAAAGTAGGGAGGTCTTGCTGCAACTGTACAGGGCACTGGTGAGGCCGCAGCTGGAGTACTGTGTGCAGTTTTGGTCGCCGCACTTACGTAAGGATATTTTGGCCTTGGAGGGAGTGCAGAGGAGGTTCACTAGGCTGATACCGGAGTTGAGGGGGTTGAGCTACAAGGAGAGGCTGAATAAACTAGGCTTATACTCGTTGGAGTTTAGAGGATGAGGGGAGATCTCATTGAGACATACAAGATGATGAATGGGATGGATAGGATAGAGGTGGAGAGGCTCTTCCCGCTCAGAAAGGACAGTAGGACTGGAGGGCACAGCCTCAAGATAAGGGGGGGCACAGTTTAGAACAGAGTTGAGGAGGAACTTCTTCACTCAAAAGGTGGTGAATCTCTGGAATTCTCTGCCCGTTGAAGTGGTGGGGGCTGCCTCGCTAAATATATTTAAGACGTGGGTAGATAGGTTTTTGATAGGCAAGGGGATTAAGGGTTATGGGGAGAAGGCGGGAAAGTGGAACTGAGCCACTTCAGATCAGCCATGATCTTATTGAATGGCGGGGCAGGCTCGAAGGGCTAGATGGCCTACTCCTGCTCCTATTTCTTATGTTCTTATGAAACGGAGGAAAGCATTAGTTGCTGAAGAACCCTTAAAAACAGAAAATGAGGCAAATGACCAGTTAATCTGTTAATAGTTTTGGTTAATAGAGGAATGTCAGCTTCAACCAACAAACTTCTCTCTTTATCGTAACCGTGCCATTGATTAAGTGGAGCTAATAAGTAGCCAGGCAATAGTTACACTCCTGAACGTTGCATGAATTTCTTTTTATAGCTGGTTCCAAATTAGTGTCTTCAAAATAAGCAGTGTTTTCTAAATTTTTACATTTTAAGCCATCAAAATTAAATGCAATTCCTTTTAGAATTACACTTTTAGATTGTATTTGTATATAATTGAAAGTGATATTTGTTCACACTTCCATGTTTTACTTTCTTATTTTTTTTTCAGATTTTTACCCGTTGATAAATCATTAACACTCACCAAAATCTTGCTGGCATTGATGCTGATGGGACTTTAGTCCCGCAGATGACGCACCCCTGCCGTGGGTCTCCTGGCGGTAAGAGGTGTGTTCAGTGGAAAACCCCGTTGACAATGGCGGGACCGTAAGATCCCGCTGCCAGTGAACAGTTCACTGCCGCCTGCCACCAGACACACTGCGGAGAGGGAGCGAATCCCGCCCATTTGTTCCTTGATTTTAGAATTGCCAATCAAAATGGTGCAATCCTGCAACCATTTTTAGGATGGTTTAAAAATGGACGGTCACTATGAACTTGCCATAATACTGTTACGGCATTTCTCGGTTTGCTAATGAAACAATTATTTACACCAGTTAACCAATTTAGTTAATCCACCAGTGGGGAGTTAAATTGCAACATTTAAAATAGATGATGCATTTGAAAAGACCAGTTTAATAAATAGATGTGTACTTTGGGCAGCACAGTGGTAGCACTGCTGCCTCACAGTGCCAGGGACATAAGAACATAAGAAATAGGAGCAGGAGTAGGCCATCTAGCCCTTCGAGCCTGCCCCGCCATTCAATAAGATCATGGCTGATCTGTCGTGGCTCAGTTCCACTTTCCCGCCCTCTCCCCATAACCCTTAATCCCCTCTCTTATCAAGAACCCATCAATCCGCTTCTTAAAAATATTTAGCGAGGCAGCCTCCACCACTTCAACGGGCAGAGAATTCCAGAGATTCACCACCCTTTGAGTGAAGAAGGTCCTCCTCAACTCCGTTCTAAACCGCCTCCCCTTTATCTTGAGGCTGTGCCCCCTAGTCCTACTGTTTTTTTTGAGCGGGAAGAGTCTCTCCACCTCTATCCTATCCATCCCATTCATCATCTTATACGTCGCAATGAGATCTCTCTGTTACTCTCTCTGTCTGTTACTCTCTCTCTCTCTCTATCCTGTCTCTCTCTCCCTGTCACTCTCTCTGTCTGTTACTCTCTCTCTCTCTATCCTGTCTCTCTCTCTCTGTTACTCTCTCTGTCAGTTACTCTCTCTCTCTCTCTCTCTCTCTATCCTGTCTCTCTCTCTCTCTCTGTTACTCTCTCTCTATCCTGTGTCTCTCTCTCTCTCTGTGTTACTCTCTCTGTGAACTGCCTCACATTCAGGGTCTCGGCGTTGATGGCTGTGCCTTTGGCTGTCTAGGATTTTAGCTCTGAAGTTCTTTTCCTAAATGTCCCTCCACTTCTAAAGGCAGTATGGTGGCACAGTGGTTATCACTGCTCCCTCACAGTGCCGAGGACCCAGGTTCAATTCCTGGCTCAGATCGCTGCATGCAGAGTCTGCACATCTCCCCACGTCTCGTGGGTTTCCTCCAAGTGCTGCCACAGAGCTTTCTCCCACAGTCCAGAGATGTGTGGGATAGGTGGATTGGCAATGCTAAATTGCCCCTTAATGTCAGGGGGGCTTGCTAGGGTAAATACATGGGGTAATGAGGATAGGGCCAGGGTGGGATTGTGTTCAGTGCAGATTCGATGGGCCGAATGACCACCTTCTACACTGTAGTACTTTATGATTTTTCCTGAAAACCCACGTCCTTGAACAAGCTTTTAATTACCATTCCTCATAACTCTGGGTCATTGTCAGTTTCTGCTGGTGTTTCTGCTTCTGTGAAGCATTATTCTGTGTGCTAGGAATTAGAGATAATTTAAATAATTTATAGTTGTATTCATGGTATTAAGAATGAGGTGTAAGTTTAAGCTTAACTTGTGTTTCTGTATATGTGTGCCAAGAAGGGGGCTAAACCTTTGGTCTAGCTTCATGTTAAGCAAAGGTGTCTACAAGTCTAAATAAAAGCAAATTACTGCAGATGCTGGAAAATCTCAACAGGTCTGGCAGCATCTGTAAGGAGAGAAAAGAGCTGATGTTCCAAGTCCTGGTGACCCTTTGTTAAAGCTGTAGTTTTAGTTTCATTTTGAACTTTGCATTGCAATTGAGGTTTTATGGTGTAAAAGCAATTACATACTTTTTTTAAAAACGAAGCTGTTGCTTAGAAAACCAAGGTGCACACTGAAAAGCAGAAATATTGGAGTTCAGTTGGAATTAGATAAACAAGGAGAAAGTGGCTCTCACAGAAACTGCAGAGGAACATAAAGCAAGTTCCAGCTAAAGAGTAATCAGATATCAGAACGAGATTCCAGGGATTTAAAGGAACAAAAAACAGACAGGGCTGCAAGTTTTGTAGCTGGAAACACTGGCTAGTCAGAGCCAGACATCCAAGGTGTTCCTAAACTTAGTGAAATCTTAATCCACCCTGTAAAGCAGCGTTCTGTTCCAGTGGCTGGGTCCCTGAAAGATGCGTTGAAGCATGAATGCATGTGGTGTTCCAGAAGGAGAAGTTGAAATCCTGGAGGGAGGCATCTGAGAGCCTTTTGTGGAGATGTGTTCTTCGAGAGTAAAGTTTGGAAACCATCATGCGGGAAGTCAGAGTTCCAGTGAGACAAGTTGGCTCACAGTGGGGAAGCGTCTTGAGGGATTTGATGAAAAATCCACAATAGTTATATTGGGTGGTATCTGTCATTTGGTTTCTGAGTGTGGTGAATCTGACCACATTTTATCTGTTGGTTTATGGATTGTGAACTTACTGAGAACATTAAGGTGGGATTTTCTGCTGCCAGCTCTCCCCTCACCCCACCGATTTGCTAGTCCTGCCGATCTATGATGTTTTGTGTGGCATATCTATCCTGCTGCCAGATAACCGGCTGTGAGGCATTGCCTCTTCCCATCTGATGTTTGCAAGTTGTGTTATCCTTATAAATCTGTATATCTGTAAAGATATAGCTGGGGTAAAGGAGTGATGTATCATAGTTAATATTTTCTTGTTTAATGTTTTAATCTTTTGTTTAAAAATTAATTGGCAATCCTGTGACTTTGTTCATCCACATCAGTAAAGAAAATTAAGGATCTGTTGAGCTGGATTCCATTCTGGGATCTGACTCACTTCAATAGTAATATCAGTTGAGATTGGAATGTATATTGAAGATGTGATATCAATTCAAGTTGCTTTATACAATGAATACTGAGATTATTATGAAGTTCATTTTCTCTTGCAATTTTCTCCACTAGCCTTTCCTTTTAAAAGACAATTATACAGGGGCACGGCATCCTGTCCCACCATGAGGAATGTATGAATTTCCATGATTACTAAATGGACCCAACTGCCCTTGAGGCAGGTCATTATTGTCGGCGTAATAAAGAGAAGCAGCTGTCTCTTCCACTAATTATTTATAAATAACCTGTGGTGAACTTGACCTTTCCTTTGTCTGATTAATTCTCATTTTGAATGAGCGTTGAAGGCATAGTTTTCATTTAAACTCCTCTGCCTGTATTTCTTTTACACCACCTCCTGTGCAAAAATGCTTGTTTTTTTTTGTTTGAATTGATTTTAATGCAATTTTAACAGTTTAGTGGTTTAGTTTTCCTTCCATCACCCTTTGCCATAGTTGTGAAGATGATGTGGAATAATAATGAAAACGTGCATTATCATTTTTATAGATCATCCTTTCCTATTCGTTTACCAGTATGTCTGTAAAATGGAGCTGTAGAAGAAAATACTAATCCTGCCCCACATATGAGAATGGCTAGCACTAAGGTTTCTGCTAAGTCTATTATTGAGCTATAAGCAATACTTCTGACTTTGTATAGTTACTCTCATCCAACTTTATCTCTTTGTAACTGAACAATGTGACTGGGAGCTTTGGTATTTAGTGGTTATGGTCATGAGCAACTGTTTTGCTGTTTAATTATGCTGCAATGTGCAGTACGATGCTTACTTTCTGTAAATGTGCAGTTTTCACCCAACCTCCACATAGCTTTCAGATTCAGATTGACAATGTATTGAACAAGCATGATACTAAACATATTACGCACAAGGAGCAAGCTATTCTGCCCTTCAAGCGTGCTGTGCTATTTAATAAGATCATGGCTGATCTGTTAGTAACTTCAAATCCACATCTCGTCTACTCTTGATAATCTATCATTTTCCTCCTCACCAAGAATCTATCCATCTCCTTCTTAAAAATATTCAAAGACTCTGCTTCCTTGGCCTTTGCCAGAAGAGAGCTCTAAAGCCACATGACCCTCAGAATTTGATTTGTCTCATCTCCATTTTAAATGGGCAGTGCCCTAACTATTAAACAGTGACCCCCTAGTTCCAGATTCTCTCACAAGAGGCAACATCCTCTACGCATCTATTCAATCAAGACCCCTTAGGACCTTGTATGTTTCCATCAAGTCAATTCAATGAAGAATGCAGGGCAGCACGCCAGGAACAGCAGCAGCTATACTAAAAATGAGGTGTCAGCTGAGAAAAGCTACAACAAAAGACTACTTGGATGCCAAACAGCAAGTGGGAGAATTAAATAATCCCACAATCAACAGATCAGATCTAAGCTCTGCAGTCCTGCCATATGAATCATGGTGGACAGTTAAACAATTTACTGGAGGAGGACAAGACTCTACAAATATCTCCATCCTCAATAACAGATGAGCTCAGTACATCAGTGCAAAAGATAAAGCATTTGCAACAATCTTTAGCCAGAATTGCTGAGTGGATACATCTTGTCTTTCTCTCGAGGTCCCCAGCATCAGAGACATCAGTCTTCAGTCAATTCAATTCACTCCACATTGTATCAAGAAATGGCTGAAGGCACTGGATCCTGCAAAGGCAAAAGCCCCTGACTATTCTGGAGATAGTACTGAAGACTTGTGCTCCAGAACTTGTCAAGCCCCTGGCCAAGCTGTTCCAGTATGTCTACAAACATTGGCATCTATCCAGCAAAGTGGAAAATTGCCCAGGTATGTTCTGCACACACAATTCAGGACAATCCAGTGAACCCATTACTGTCTTGCCAGTCTACTCACAATCATTAATAAAATGATGGAAGGGGCCATCGACAATGTAATCAAGCGGCGCTTTCTGAGCAATAACCTGCTCACTGGCATTCCACTAGGGCCACAGCTCGTGACCTTGTTTATAGCCTTTGTTCAAACATGGATAAAAAAGTTGAACTCCAGAAGTGAGGTGGGAGTGACTGCCCTTGATATCAAGGCCATATTTGACTGAGTGTGGCATCAAAAAGCAAAACTGGAATCAGGGAGAAAATTCTCTGCTGGTTGGAATTCTACTTAGGTTTTGGCTGTTGAAGGTCAGTCATCAACTCCAGGAAATCATTGCAAGAGTTCCTGAGGGGAATGTTCTAGGCCCAATCATTTTCAGCTGCTTCACAAATGATCTTCCTTCTATCGTAAGGTCAGAAATGTGGATGTTCACTGATGAAATGTTCAGCACCATTCGCAACTTGTCACGTACTGAAGCAGTCCATGTCCAAATTCAAGAAGACCTGGACAATATCCAAGCTTGGGCTGATAAGTAATAAGTAACATTTGTGCCACATGAGTACTAGGCAATGGCCATCTCCAACAAGAGAGGATCTCACCATTATCCCTTAATATTCAATGGCAGAGTTACCACTGAACTCCCCACTATCCACATCGTGGGGGTTACAGTTGACCAAAAACTGATCTGGACTATCCATATAATTACTGTGGCAAAAAGAGCAGGCCAGAGGCTAGGAATCCTGCAGTGAATATTTCACCATCTGACTCTGCAAAGCCTGTCCACAATCTACAAGGCACAAGTCAGAAGTGTCATGAAATACTGTCACTTGCTTGGATGATTGCGTCTCTAACCATACTCAAGCTTGATATCATCCAGGACAAAGCAGCCAGCTTGTTTGGTATCACTTCCAAAACATTCATTCCTTCCATTACCAATGCACACCAGTAACAATATGTACCATCTATAAGACACACTGCAGGAACTCACCAAGGCTCCGTAAACGGCACCTTCTAAAATCCACAACCTCTACCACCTACAAGGTCAAGGGCAACAGACACATGGGAACACCACAACCTGGGAGTACTCCACCAAACCATTCACTATCCTGTCTTGGAAATATATCACTTCCTTCACAATTGCTGGATCAAAAATCCTGGGACTCCCTAACAGTACTGTGGGTAGACCAATACCACATGGACTGCAGCGGATCAAGAAGGTAGCTCATCAACACCTTCTCAAGGGCAACTAGGGGTGGACAATAAATGCTGGCCTAACCAGTGAAGCCCTCATTCCTTGGATGCATGAAATAAAAAAGTCACCTCTTCTAAACTCCATTGGATACAAGCTTAGCCTGTCCAATCTTTCCTCACAAGACAACATGCCCATTTCAGGTAAACCTTCTCTGAACAATGCATTTACATCCTTTCTTAAATAAGGTAACCAGTACCATACACAGCACTCCAAATGTGGTCACACTAGTGCTTGTATAACTGAAGCATAGCCTCCCTACTCCAGTATTCAATTCGCTCACACTCAAATGGTAACATTCTATTAGCTTTCCTAATTACTGTACCTGCACACTCACCTTTTGCAATTCATGCAATGAGATAGCCAGATCCCTCTGCATCTTCTCACCATTTAGATAATATACTTCTCTTTTATCTTTCTCCTGCCAAAATTGATAATTTCATTTTCAACCATATTCAGTTTACCAGATCTTTGGTCACTCACTAAACCCATTGATATGATTTTGTAGCTTCCTTATGTCCTCTTCACAACTTATTTTCTACTTACCTTTGTGTCATCAGCAAGTTTAGCAGTCATCCCATCATCCAAGTCACTAGATAAATTACAAAATGTTGAGGTCCTAGTATTGCCTGCAGCACATTATTTGTTACACCTTGTCAATCTGAAAAAGACCCTAATGAGGAGATGCTGGCATTGGGGTGGGAACAGTAAGAAGTCTCACAACATCAAGTTAAAGTCCAACAGGTTTACCAACAAGTACTACCAAATAAACCTGTTGGACTTTAACCTGTGTTGTGAGATGTCTTTCTGTGAAGAAGACCCATTTATGCCTACTCTCTGCTTCCAGTTAGCCATCAATTTTACATCCATGCCAATATGTTGCTCCCTTTCCTATGAGCTTTTATTTTCTACAACATGCTTTGATGTGCCACTTAATCAAATGTACTGATAGGTAAATAGTTCTTTAGGAGGTATTTGGGTTATATTTGTCTAATTACACTTTCTACCTTGATTTTGTGTGCAGACTCATCCATCAGTGAGGGTTAAAGGAACAGAGCACAACTACAATCCAGTTCTTTGCCAGGATGAGAAATGTTCTTCTAATTCTAAAGGTAGCCACATGCACTGTCCTTTTTGTAGTGTGACTGAAGCCTACCAGGATCCCGTCATCTTGAGAGCACATTACAGAGTTAAACATGTTGATAAAGGGCTTGATTTTGCAGGTAAGACAATGAATTCCACATTGACGTTTTAGGCTCCACAGCCTATTATTTCTCTATTATTGCTTCCTTTGAAAATTGTTGTAAGAGGCAAATTAAAACAGATTATTGCAAGTTGGTACTGGATAGTTAGGTATCACAAATAATAATGGAAAATGCCAAAAAGATACAAAATTGCAAACTACATCCATAAAGAGAAAAGGCATTTTATGAAACATGTTGAGAGCTATGGTCCATCCCACAAATCATTTCATCTTTTTTTCAACTGTGTCCTGTGGAACAATTGGTGCTTCCAATTTGCATCACGTTACAAAAAATTGAATTTCTGAAGTAGTTTTGTTGGACAAAATTATTTTAAATGAAGACAATTAGCATATTTGTGAGAATTAACACCAATGGAGAGTTGTAGCAAGTTGACCCAGTCTAATAAAAGCACTGTGACTTGCGCACATGCACTCGAGCTTCATACACACAAGTAATTTACAGTGTGGGAGGAAAGATTAAGCAGTCTTTTTGGAATAAGTGTTAAATGTATCTGGATCTTGTAGATTGATGGTTTTAATGGTTTCAGTCTAAGATTGATGGTCCATCTGGATTCGGAGTCAGGCCGATTCAAATATACTGTCAATTTCGGTCTGTTCTTCTGGAGTCAGCAGATGCTTGGGTTACTTCTTAATACACTGCCTGCTAGTCAATCAGCAGACATGGCTCAAACTGCAGACATGATGGAGAGGAAGAGAGAAAAAAACACAGTGACTCACTTGGGCCCCACCTGCATGGCACCTCTACCGTATTGTGACATGGAGAAAAGCAGTTTGTCAAGCACAAAAGATAGTTATTTGACTTGACACGTGGTCCTCTCTCCACTGACAAGTAACCCAAACATGGTCATGAATAGTGGATTCCAGGCCCAAGATTTACATGGTTAGATTGTGGCTGGATTAATCAATTAGGGTTCATTACTTGAGATTGTGTCTTGTGCTTAATCCCAACTCAGTTTGGTACCCAGGTGATTGTCCAGGTGCTTTGTGAATGGGCTGGGAAATGTTTCCATTCACTTTCCTTCGGTTTTATTTTCTCATGAGGTTTTCTAGATTGGCTGACTCCATTTCAATGGCTATGGAATGTGTATGGGACAGTCATGCAAATGTCCAGTCACTGTAAAAACTAATGTTTAAAGTCATTGGAATGCTGTTTTGGTATTTTAAAACTGTGGTTTTCAGCCAGTAAATGTATGTTCATTTTTGGTAAACAGCCATGATTTTAGAATATTACTACAAAAGTGAATTTAATGTATAGTTTAATGTTAAGAACATAAGAAATAGGAGCAGGAGTAAGCCATCTAGCCCTTCGAGACTGCCCCTCCATTCGACAAGATCATGGCTGATCTGAAGTGGATCAGTTCCACTTTCCAGCTTTCTCCCCATAACCCTTAATTCCCTTGTCTATGTGAAACCTATCTACCCGTGACTTAAATATATTCAGCGAGGTAGCCTCCACCACTTCAATGGACAGAGACTTCCAGAGAAGTTCCTCCTCAACTCCGAAATAAACAGCCCCCCCCCAATTTTGAGGCTGTGCCCTCTAGTTCTGCTATCCTTTCTAAGTGGGAAGAACCTCTCTACCTCTACCCTATCTATCCTCTTCATTATCTTCTATGTCTCTATAAGATCCCCCCCTCAGCCTTCTAAACTCCGAAGAGTACAGACCCAGTCTGTTAAATCTCTCTTCATAGGCTAACCCACTCATCTCTGGTATCAGTCTAGTGAACCTTCTCTGCACTCCCTCCAAGGCCAATATCTCCTTCTGCAAATGCGGCGACCAAAACTGCACACAGTACTCCAGTTGCAGCCTCACCAGTGCCCTGTACAGTTTCAGCAAGACCTCCCTGCTTTTATATTGTATCCCCCTCGCTATAATGGCCAACATTCCATTGCCTTCTTGATCACCTGCTGCACCTGCAGACTGGGTTTTTGCGATTCATGCACAAGGACCCCCAGGTCCCTCTGCACTGTAGCATGCTGCAGCTTTTTGCCTTTTAAATAATAATCCTTCCTACTATTATTTCTACCAAAGTGGATAACCTCACATTTGCTAACATTATACTCCATCTGCCAGGTCCTCACTCACTCGCTCAGCCTATCCAGATCTCTCTGCAGAGATGTTAGCTGTCACACTGCAGTGTTGGCATAAACAATTACTTCTAAATTGACATTTTAATTTACAATTTAAATATCCTTTAAATGTAACCAATTTCCATGACTGCGAATTTTGTATTTGATCAGCACAGGAAAATTAGGGTGTATAAGTCTTGTGCTGCTTTTGTGTGAATGATGTGGAGATGCCGGCGTTGGACTGGGGTAAACACAACAAGAAGTCTGACAACATCAGGTTTAAGTCCAACTGATTTATTTGATAGTAAACGCGCAAGCTTTCGGGGTTTGCCCCTTCCTCAGGCGAATAGAGTGTTCTGGCCTCAGACAGAGCATGTAACAGCACCAACAATTTATAGATTACTGATTAGAATGCGAATCTTTACACCTAACCTGCTATTCAAGTCTTAAAGTGGCCAACAATATGAGTGGAAGGAGCATTAAGCCCAGGTTAAAGAGATGTGTGTTGTCTCCAGACAGTACAGTAAGTGAGATTTGGCAAACCCAGGCAAGTCATGGGGGTTACAGATAGTGCGACATGAACCCAAGATCCTTGTTGAGACCGTCCTCACGTGTGCGGAACTTGGCTATCAGTCTCTGCTCAGCAACTCTGCACTGTTGTGTGTCGTGAAGGCCGCCTTGGAGAATGCTTACCCGAAGGTCAGAGGCCGAATGCCCGTGACCACTGAAGTGTTTGCCAACAGGAAGGGAACAGTCTTGCCTGGTGATTGTCGAGCAATGTTCATTCATCCGCTGTCGTAGCGTCGGCATGGTCTCCCCAGTGTACTATGCTTTGGGACATCCTTTCCTGAAGCATGGTATATTGGGGAGGCCATGCAGACGCTACGACAACGGATGAATGAACATCGCTCGACAATCACCAGGCAAGACTGTTCCCTTCCTGTTGGCATCAGTGGTCACGGGCATTCAGCTTCTGATCTTCGGGTAAGCATTCTCCAAGGCGGCCTTCACGACACACAACAGTGCAGAGTTGCTGAGCAGAGACTGATAGCCAAGTTCCGCACATGTGAGGATGGTCTCAACAGGGATCTTGGGTTCATGTCGCACTATCTGTAACCCCCATGACTTGCCTGGGTTTGCTAAACCTCAGTTACTGTACTGTGTGGAGACAATATACATCTCTTTAACCTGGGCTTAATGCTCCTTCCACTCACATTGTTGGCCACTTTAAGACCTGAATAGCAGGTTAGATGTAAAGATTCACATTCTAATCAGTAATCCGTAAACTGTCTGTGCTGTTATATGCTCTGTCTGAGGCCAGAACTCTCCATTCGCCTGAGGAAGCGGCAAACCCCAAAAGCTTGCATGTTTACTATCAAGTACATCGCTTGGACTTAAACCTGGTGTTGTCAGACTTCTTACTTTGTGTGAATGTCCAGCAAGTCTATTTTGGCATTTTGGGATCCAACTTAGGCCGCTTAGCTCCTGTTGGCTGGGACTTAAAGGGCTTGTCCAAAAGAGAACTCTGTGCATGCCAGGATTCTTGTGATAATTTTATTATTTAGAGGTCGGGGAGTTGATAATTCCATTGCATTAGATTCAAAAAGCACTCCGGAGATCAACAGCCTCAGGGCTAAATGAAATGTTAAACTAAAGCAGAGCAAGATCACTGCATCCAGACTATCCCCCCTCTCCTTTGCTTCAGAGTCAAGTCAGGTCTGGCTCCAGCCACTGCCAAGTTTATGACTGTTTGTCATAGTAATAATTCCAGTAAGCTTTGAAGTTCTTAAATATCTAAACTGTAAGGCCTGTCTTTTTTTTCCTTGGCATATTGTTCTTCTCCCTCCCGCCATCCTGTCTGCAAGGCCATCCAGATGATGCTGCTTCAAATAATTGATGAATAAATTGTTCTTTGGAAACTCTGGTAATTTTAGGCCAGTCTATAGCTAAAACAAAATGGAAGTTGTTTTTGCAGAATTATATGCTACATATTACATTTGTTTTATTTCAAATGAGAAAAGAACATCAAAACAACAGTGAAACCTCAGCGATCTTAGTCATAGATCTCATGGGAAAGTAAAAGAAAATGCAGCTGATTTGGGGGAAAATATTTAACTTTTTTTTCCTCATTCTGTAAATCAAACAAAGCTATCATATCAAGGGTCAATTTTGGACCAACTTTGTAATTTAACTACATTCAAATGAGTTCAGCTCCTTACTGCTGATCAATATCCTCCCAATGGATAGCAGTTTCAACTTACCAATCCATTTAGAAATGATCATCCCAGCAATTTTTTTTAACCTTGCCCAGAAGTGCTGAAGATAATTGTATTTTGCCCCATTGCATTTGACAATTTGTACGGAGCAGACCTGTACGTAGTACAGGAGGCGTGTTGATAAAATAATAAAGTGAATGTGACAACATAGCTAAGGAATTGGCTAAAACACAGAAGAGAGGATTTATTAAAATATACTTTTCAGACAAAAGAGCTGTAAATGGCGGTGCTCCCATTACTCTCATCATTATATTTATAACTGATCTGGTATTGGGTGTGGAGTCACTATCAAATTTTGCAGGCAGCAGAAAAATAGGGAACTATTTAGAAAACTTTCCTTGGTTGTAGGAGGACAACTGCAAGATAGTGAAATTTAATGCAGTTAAGATAAGCAATTCATTTTGGAAGGAAGAATGTGGAGAAAAATCACATCTTAAATAGTTAAACCTTGAACAACTTGGAAGAACAGAGACTTGGGAATTCACATACATATATAAAAGTGGGAGACAACTGAAGCAGTGAACTGAACATTGCTGATTTGTCTCAAATTATTGAACAAGTAGGAAGGATATCAGCCAGCAAGCGTGTACAAAGGTTACCAATGCACATCCAGCAAATGGGCAGTAATTCTAAAACTTATATTGATGATTTTCTGCTACTCATCTAAAAACAATATGGTGCTTCAAATGTATGTACTGACAATCCAGTTAGATAAGCAAAAAAAAATCTTGGATACAGCTTTCTGATTGGAAGTAAATTGCCATCCCTGGCTGAAACTGATGAGCTGTGCTTATTAAACTTTTATTGGCCTTTGGGTACCATTTAGAGTTCTGGCAAGCAATGGTCAAGTTATTAACATGGAAGGATTGAAACTCGGAAAGAGGCCATTTAGCCCATTGTATCTGTGCCAGCCAAAAATGAAAAAAATCCCACTTTCCAGCCCCTAATCTGTAGCCTTGCAAGTTACAGCACTTCAAGTGGTGAATGAGTTGAACATTTCAGCCTGATTCATCAGTTTGGACAATGAATTCCAGATGTTCATGATCCTCTAGGAAAAATGCCTACCAGCATTTTATACAGTTCCAGGATTAAATTCCTATTTTTGTATTCGATATCTCACCCAATAAAAGAAAGCATTTCATTTTCTTTCTTTACCACCTTATCCACCTGTGGACGTGGACCTAGAAGTGTCTCACTTCCTCTACCTCTCTCGATATCCTCCCATTTATTGAGTATTCCTGGCCCACATCACAAAATTGTTATGACAGAAGGAAGCCATTTGGCCCATCATGTCTGCCTCTTTTCTCCAAATGAGCATCATGACTTGGTGCCATTCCACTGTCTTTCCCTGTACGCCTGCACGTTGTTTCTGTTCAAGCAATCATTTAATGTCCTCTTGAATACTTCGAATCTGCCTCCAACATATTTCCAGACAGTGCATTCCAGACCCAAACTACTCATGTGGAATTCTTTTTCTTGCATCATATTTGCTTCTTTTGCAAATCTATAAATCTGTGCCCTCTCATTTTTGTTTTTTTTATAAGGGAGAATAGTTTCTCCCAATCGACTCTGTCCATCCTGTCATAATTTTTGAAAACTCTTATCAAATCTCCTCTTAACTTTCTTCCCTCCATGGAGAACACTCCCAACCTCTCCAATCTATCTCATAACTGAAGTTGCTCATCCCTGGAACCATTCTTATAAACCTCTTCTGCATTCTCAATGTGTTCACATCCTTCCAATAGTATGGTCCTCGGAACTGTACACAATATTCCAGCTGAGGTCTAACAAATATCTTTTATAAGTTTAGCATAACCACCTTGCTCTTGTACTCTGTGCCCCTCTTAATAAAGCCCAGAATACTATATGCTTTACTCATTAATTGCTCCTTATTTTAAGAAATTTACCCTTTATTTTATGTTGCCTCTCCAAGGTCTATCTACCAATACCTTGCACTTCTCTGGAGGTACTTTTGGAGTATTCTGCTGAATACATTGTGTGGAATTAGGTTAAACCCCCTGACCCGCAGTGGCTCCTGCCCTGGAATAAACTTGTGCTTTGCCAGAACAATAAAACTTATGAATTGTTTCTAAAGATGGTGGTTACATGAAGGGAATGCTTCAAATGTTTATTCAGTTTTCCCTTAGGAGAAACAAAGATCTCTGCCTCAACCATTCCTGTAGCAAAACTTTCCATACTTCACCAACCCTATCCATTTCACAGAATAATTGGATATAATTTAGCCTTTGTCATGCATAGTCAAGAATTCACAAACCATGTGAGTAAGACTGTCAAGTGCACCTTTTAATGAATTAAAATGTTGTAAATTCAACAGCAACCTTAACCCACACTGGTTATAAGGGAATTAAACAGAAATTGTCAAGGATTTTGACAGCTGAGATTCCTAATTGATCTTTAAATGTGCATGTCCAGAAACATTCCCTGAGTACTGGGATTGTATGTGTGTGACCAAAGATGCATCCTGATTTTCTGTTGGGAAAGCAAAAAATTATCATATTACATTCATTTGAAATATGAATAAAACACCCAGCAATAAAAATGCAAATGTTGGCTTATGTTTACAGAGTATTTTCAGGTCTAGAACACAAACAAATTATTAGTAGTTACGCTCATGCTAATAGATGGAATTTTAGGTGATGAGTTATGAGCATCTAACAAGAGATTGGGGAGAACACATTAACGATGTGTGGACATCAGATCTGGCAGCTATGTGTGTTTGAATCTGCTCCTTTGTACTTTTGGCCAAAGCAACTTAAAGTCAGTTTTCTCAATTAACAAATAAAAGTTGTGGTTTCCATTGCTTAGTTGGCCTTTCTTTGAAAAAAAAGGCCACTGATGCTATGATTTTACTGTTGCTAAAACCAATATCTAAATCAATGTCTGCTGTGATGCTGCTGCAACTTACTGTTTGTAGCTTACTGTAACTTATAAAACCAAAATACATCGGTTGATGTAATTCTCACAGTGGACTATCAATTCAAATATAATATAGTACAAATTATTTTTCAAATGTAGCACTTGGCATTGAGATTTCTCTACACTAAGTTACATAGTACTAACAACACACAAACAAGCCATATGGCCAAACATGCAGGTGTTTATATTCACAGACAAGGTCCCTCCCATCCTTCATTAGTTTCGTCAACATATCATTCTATTTCATTCTCTCTCATGTGCATTTTAAAATTTTCCCTTGTATGCATGTATGCTGATCACCTCAATTACTCCTGGTGAGTTCCACGTCTGTGGAATTTGCTGTGGTTTCTGGCCCTACTTGCTATTCTAGAGAACTCTTGTGAAAGTTTGAGGCCAGAATCAGATGCTGCTCTGATGTCTTGTCTGTTTGACCAATTTGCCATTGGCCATTTAAGCAAACAGTGGTCATTGTTTTTAGGAATATAGCCCAGTTATCACTTGCAGGAGACAAGGGATAGCTGGCTAAAGTTTAATTAATTGGAAAACATTTTTGCATGCCAGCACTTTGTGTAAAGATGCAAACTTCAGTTAGCAATTTTTGTTATCATAAATGTACAGAAGATGGTGGAATTATGAAGATTACAGTGATTCTAGAATTGTAAAGATTTATGAAGCAGTGCAAAAGACCTAAGAGTCCTAATAAACTTGATGCTCAAAATATCTATCTAAGGAAGACCATAAATCAAAAATGAAAAAAAAAGGTAATTAAACTGGTCAGGTTACTTCTTAAGTACTGTGTTTGGTTCCAGGCAATGGAACACTAGTGAGTTATGTTAATACTGGAAGCAGTGCAGGGATGAATCTGTCTTTGATGGAGGGGTCTTAGTTGTGAGAAAAGATTGGAGAAACTTAGACTGTTCAGCCTTGAATGAACAGATTTAACCTGATCTTCTAGAAATGTGAAAGATTTTAAGATGCTTAGAAAAGGTAATTTGCTGAAACTATTTAAGTTGTAAAGCAGGACAGGAGAGGTCATTAATTTAACCTCAAAAGACAAAGAACGAAAGAAATTATAGCACAGGAACAGGTCCTACAGCCCTCCAAGCCTGCATCGACCATGCTGCCCAACTTAACTAAAACCTCCTACACTTCCAGGAACTATATCCCTGTATTCCCATCTCATTCATATACTTGTCAAGATGCCCCTTAAAAGTCACTATCGTATCCGCTTCCCCTAGCTCCCCTGGCAACGAGTTCCAAGCACCCACCTCTGTGTAAAAAAAAAAATCCTCCTCGTACATCTCTTTTAAAACTTGCCGCTCACACCTTAAACCTGTGCCCCCTAGTAATTGACACTTCCACCCTGGGAAAAAGCTTCTGACTATTCACTCTGTCCATGTCTCTCATAATCATGTAGACTTCTATCAGGTCTCCCTTCAACCCCTGTCAATCAAGTGAGAACAAACCAAGTTTCTCCAATCTCTCCTTTATAGCTAATGCTCTCCATACCAGGCAACATCCTGGTAAAACTTTTCTGTACCCTCTCCAAAGCCTCCATATCCTTTTGCTAGTGTGGCAACCAGAATTGAACACAATATTCCAAGTGCGGCCTCACTAAGGTTCTATAAAGCGTCAACGTGACTTGCCAATTTTAAAACTCAATACCCCGGCTGATGAAGGCAAGCATGCCGTATGCCTTCTCTTGACTACCTCCTCCACCTGCATTGCCACTTTCAGTGACCTGTGTATCTGTACACCCAGATCCCTTTGCCTATCAATACTCCTAAGGATTCTGCCGTTTACTGTATATTTCCTATCTGTATTGGACCTTCCAAAATGCATTACCTCACATTTGTCCGGATTAAACTCCATCTGCCATCTCTCTGCCCAAGTCTCCAACTGATGTATATCATGCTGCATCCTCTGATGGTCCTTATCGCTATCTGAAAATCCACCAAGCATTGTGTCATCCGCAAACTTACTAATCAATCCAGTTACATTTTACTCCAAATCATTTATATATATCGCAAACAGCAAAGGTCCCAGCACTGATCCCTGAGGAACAGCACTTGTCATAGCCCTCCATTCAGAAACGCACCCTTCCACTGCTACCCTCTGTCTTCTATGACCGAGACAGTTTTGTATCCTCTGATCCCATGCAACTTCACCTTCTGCACCAGTCTGACATGAGGGACCTTGTCAGAGGCCTTACTGAAGTCCATGTAGACAACATCCACTACCTTATCATCATCAATCATCTTTGTCACTTCCTCGAAAAACTCAATCAAGTTTGTGAGACACAACCTCCCCTTCACAAAACCATGTTGCCTCTCACTAATACATTCACTTATTTCCGAGTGAGAATAAATCCTGACTCGAAGAATTCTGTCCAGTAATTTCCCTATCACCGGCCTGTAATTACTTGGATTATTCTTGCTACCCTTCTTAAACATTGGCTATTCTCCAATCCTCTGGCACCTCCCCTGTAGCCAGTGAGGATACAAAGATTTCTCTCAAGGCCCCAGTAATTTCCTCTCTTGTCTCTCTCAGTATTCTGGGATGTATCCCATCAGGCCCTGGGGATTTGTCTACCTTGATGTTTCTCAAGAACCCCAATACCACCTCCTTTTTGATCTCAACATGACTCAAACTATTTACACATCCTTTCCCAGACTCATCACTGCACTCATCACTAAGACGACTGCAGGACTAACATAAGAAGGCATTTCTGTACACAAGAACACATGAAATAAGAATCCTGGAACTGAAAACTCTGCAATCAATTAATAACTAATCAGAAGAATCAACTGGATGTTGCAATGTAAGAACTTAAGGATCTTTCTGGTTGGATGAGCCAAAATGTTATCTTGTTTAACCATCTTCTAAGTTGGCATGTATTTGAACACTAAAAGGCATTAGAAGACCACATTTAAAACAGATGTCCTTATGAAAGAGATGGAGGAAGATTGATGATTTCAATGTTTCTGTTGTAGAAATTTGTTTTTTGTCCATTGCTTCCCTAACCTAAAGTGAGTGTTGTGGAAAAGTCCAGCAAGTTGAGAATTGAGATATTGATAAAGCTTCAATAACACAATTTTACTTGTCCATCAGCGTCATGTAACTTTTCAATTTTCTACTGTAAAAGAAGAGTTTAGTGTCACATTCAGCTGCATTACAATTTCTTCACATGGCTGAAGTCACCTTTGAAGCTGCTGATGGGACATGAGTAAAGATGGCTGGATCAAGGACTAACCGAAAAATGCCAAAGCTCAAATCACGGTGCAGTATTTTCATTTCCAACAGCAACCAACTATTGGAGGTAAATCTAACACTGAAGAGTTTGTGCTTCACAATTGGCAGTTTGAAGATATTGTTCCAATTCATTTCTGGAACACTTAAAATGTATAATAATTATGACTTTCTGATCATTTTTGCAGTTTGAGGAAGCATGATAGCACAGCAGCAATAGAGAGAGTGATGCTTTTTTTATTTCTCCCACAGAGTTCAGTTCCTATTTGCAACTGAATAGGAAGTTGTTAGCAGAGGTCAGCAACCTTCCTGTAGACCATAGCCAGCTTAGAGAGTGATATTGGTGGCAAACTTTGTGAATGTCACCTGCCTTCTTAGTTGCAGGTAGTTTCTGCCTTTTTGTTTATAGGAAAGACAAAATGCCAGCTGAAAGAAATGGACTACAGAACTAAAGGGCCAATGGAAAATGATTGTAATGACTGTATTTTGGATAAATGAAGCAGGGTCAGGTTGTCACCAGGTTCATTTACATATTGTTGCTAATGAGCGATACATTAGTTTAACGTCTGTGGTGGTAAAATGTTAGAATCTGTCATTAAGGAGGAAATTGCGAGGCATCTTGAAGGGAATTGCTTGATAGGGCGGACGCAACACGGTTTCATTAAAGGGAAGTCGTGTCTGACAAATTTACTGGAGTTCTATGAGGATGTGTCTAGGGCGGTGGATAGAGGAGAGCCGGTGGATGTGGTCTTTCTAGATTTTCAGAAGGCGTTTGACAAAGTACCTCAAAAGAGGTTATTGCAGAAGGTCGAGGGACATGGAGTTGGGGGTAGGGTGTTAGCGTGGATAGAGGATTGGTTGTCAAATAGGAGGCAGAGAGTGGGGGTCAACGGGTGCTATTCGGATTGGCGGATGGTGACTAGTGGAGTGCCCCAGGGGTCGGTGCTGGGGCCTCAGCTTTTTACCATTTATATAGATGATCTGGAGGAGGGAACCGAGTGTAGGGTGTCGAAATTTGCTGATGACACCAAGATAGGGGGAACGGCAAATTGTGCGGAGGGTGTGGAGAGTCTGCAGAAGGATCTAGATAGGCTGGGCGAATGGGCCAGGAAATGGCAAATGGAATTTAATGTTGGCAACTGTGAGGTGGTCCACTTTGGTAGGAAGAATGGTAGGAAGGACTATTACTTACGGGGCGAAAAACTGCAGCAGGCGACGGTGCAGAGGGACCTCGGGGTCCTTGTGCATGAGTCGCAAAAACCCAGCTTGCAGGTGCAGCAGGTGGTCAGGAAGGCAAATGGGATGCTGGCCTTCATAGCGAGGGGGATTGAATATAAAAGTAGGGAGGTCTTGCTGCAGCTGTATAGGGCATTGGTGAGGCCGCAGCTGGAGTACTGTGTGCAGTTTTGGGCACCGCACCTGCGCAAAGATATTTTGGCCTTGGAGGGAGTGCAGAGGAGGTTTACTAGGCTGATACCGGAGTTGAGGGGGTTGAGCTATGAGGAGAGGCTGAATAAACTGGGCATGTACTCGTTAGAGTTTAGAAGAATGAGGGGAGATCTCATTGAGACTTATAAGATGATGAATGGGATGGATAGGATAGAGGTGGAGAGACTCTTCCCGCTCAAAAAAGACAGTAGGACTAGGGGGCACAGCCTCAAGATAAAAGGGGGGCGGTTTAGAACGGAGTTGAGGAGGAACTTCTTCACTCAAAGGGTGGTGAATCTCTGGAATTCTCTGCCCGTTGAAGTGGTGGAGGCTGCCTCGCTAAATATTTTTAAGACGCGGGTTGATGGGTTTTTGATAAGAGAGGGGATTAAGGGTTATGGGGAGAAAGCGGGAAAGTGGAACTGAGCAGCGACAGATCAGCCATGATCTTATTGAATGGCGGGGCAGGCTCGAAGGGCTGGATGGCTTACTCCTGCTCCTATTTCTTATGTTCTTATAAACCTACTTAAATTGTCACTTCAATATTGCGTAATTGTTCCCATTAATACCAAGTGCTTTGGGCTAGTGTTCAAGATCGGAAGCTCTTTTCAGGCTCAATTATAGTTTAGGAGGAGAGTATTTTGTTTCATGAGCTGAAATGGGTGCTGGTGTACAACTATAATGTGCCTTCGTTTGGTGGCGGAGACTCCGCAAATATCCCCATCCTCAGCACACAGTGCAAAAGATAAGGCTGAAGCATTTGCAGTGATCTTCAGGCAGAAGTGCTGAGTGGATGATTCAGCTTGGTTTCCTCAGGAAATCCCTAGCATCACAGATTTCAGTCTTCAGGAAACTCCACATGCTATCAAGAAATGCACTGAATATTGCAAAGGCTAGGGGCTCTGATAACATTCCAGCAATTACACTGAAGACTTGTGCTTCAGAACTTGCTGCATCCTTAGCCAAGATATTGCAGCACAGCTACGATACTAGCATCTGTTCAGCAATGTGTAAAATTGCCCTAGGATGTCCTGTACAACAGCAGGACAAATCCAATCAATTCAATTACTGCATTAGCATCAGCCTCCTCTCAATTTTCAGTAAAGTAATGAAAGGGGTCATCAACCATGCTATCAAATGGCACCAGATTAACAACAGTCTGCTCACTGACACTCAGTTTGGCTTTCACAAGGATCAGTCAGATCCTGATGTTACAACCTGGTTCAAACTTGGGACAGAAGATCTGAACTCTGGAGGTCAGTGTGACTGCCCATGATATCAAGGTGACATTTGACTGTTCAAACTTGGACAGAAGATCTGAATTCTAAAGGTGAGTGTGACTATTCCATGATACCAAGGCAGCATTTGACTGAGTATGAAATCAAGGACCCCTAGCAAAACTGCCCAGATATGTTTTGTACACAACAAGCAGGACAATTCCAACCAGGCCAGTTACCACTCTATTAGTCTACTCTCAATCATCAATAAGGTGATGGAAGGGGTCATCAATAGTGTCATTAAGTGGCATTTGCTTATCAATAACCTGCTCACTGATGCTCAGTTTGGATTCTGCTCCAGATCTTTTTACAGCCTTTGTTCAAACATTGACAGAAGAGCTGAACTTTAGAGGTTAAGTGAGGGCCTTGGCATCAAGGCAGCACTTGGTCAAGTGTGGCATCACAAAGCCCTAACAAAACTGGAGTCAGTGGGGATTAGGGAGAAACCTTCCACTAGTTGGAGTCATACCCAACAGAAAGGAAGATGAATGTGGTTGTTGGAGGTCAAACGTTTCAGATCCAGGGCATTAATGCAAGAGCTCCTTGGGTTAGTATCCTCGGCCGAACCACCTTGAGCAGCTTTATCAATGAAGTTCTTTCCATCATGTGGTCAGAAATAGAGATGTTCGCTGAAGATTGCATGGCATAATTTGCAACTCTTCAGATTCTGAAGCAATCCATGTTCAAAGTTAGGAATACTTTGACAATATCTGGGCTTGGGCTGACCTGTGGCAAGTACATTCATGCAATGCGAGTTCCAAGCTAAGACTATCGCCAACAAGAAAGAATCTAATCGTCACCGTATGACATTCAAAAGCATTACCATCACTGAATCCCCGTTATCTACATCTTGGGGATTACCGTTGACCATAAACAGAACTGGACTAGCCATATGAATATCAAAAGAGAAAATGTATGAAAATCTCAGCAGGTCTGGCAGCAAAGAGAAAAGAGCTGATGTTTCAAGTCCAAATGACCCTTTGTCGAAGCTTGATTTTCCAGCATTTTCTCTTTTTGTTTCAGATTCCAGCATCTGCAGTAATTTTGCTTTTAGCCATATAAATACTGTGGCTATGAGAGGAGATCAAATGCTCGGACTCCTGTAGTGAGTAACTTATCTCCTGACTCCCCAAAGCCTGCCCATCATCCACAGTGCATAAGTCAGGAGTGTGATGAAATGCTGTCCACTTCCTTGAATGAATGAAGCTCCAGCAACACTCAAGAAGCTTGGCACCATCCAGGGCAAAGCAGCTTGCTTGATTGGCACCCATCCACAAACATTCATTACCGTCACCACCAAAGAAGAGTGGCAGCAGTGTGTACCATTAACAGGGTGTACTGCAAGGGCTCACAAAGGCTCTTTGGAGAGCATCTTCCCATCCCATGACCAACTAGAGGGACGAGGGCATCAGATGCGTGGGAACATAATCACTTGCAAGATCCCCTCCAAGCCACACACCACCCTGACTTGGAATTATATTTTGTATAATTGTATTATACCTGTACCACATGGACTGCATGGTTCAAGAAGGCCATTCGGGTTGGGCAGTAAATGTTGACCCAGATCCTGTGAATGAAGTTTTAAACAATTCATGGGAGGATGTTTGTGGTTGGGAAACCTTTCAAACCAACAATGTAGGGTTCAGCGATTGATTTTCTTTTTAAAAGCAGGGCCTCATTCACAATATTTTTATTTGGTTCATAGCAGACAGTTAATTTACATTAGAAGGCCAAAGCTGGAGACTTTTGGAATGATTGTTAACAATTGTAGAAAATCTAGGTAAGGTGGGGAGGAGGGCACCAAAGATTGGGACATGGTAGGGAGGCTTGGAGTGAAAAGAGAAATAGGGATATATAGCAGAAAGGAGAGATTTCAGGGATTGGGGATGGGAGGAATCATAATTTTCTTGAGTCCGAGCATGGGGGGAAATGCATATTCCTCTTAGTCCACAAGCTAGAAAAAATGTTAAATCTGACAGCTACCGTCTTGCCTTAGCTATCAATTTTCTTGAGCACTGAGAAACTCAGCACACAGCCATTAAACTCAAATATCTGAGGAGCTGAGCCTTATTTATACATTTTAATCACAGATTCGCCTCTCCAAAACAGGTTACGAGGACAACTTCAAACTGTAGTGGAAATGCAAGTGGGGCATACGTTGCCATTAGAATGAGGTTTCACATTTTAGTAATTTTAAGTTGATTTTTAAGTTTAGTTTGAAATACACCTGACTGTTTGAAGTTCACATCTTTTCACAATGGTGCCATTGATCAACGGTCATTTTACCTTTTCCAAATTTTGCCCTTTATCCCTTGTCTTTTTGGTGACTGGTCTGTGATTGTGAAAACGATCCAAATGGCCAGTCTCCATACATGAGCTTTGATAGGTTTGTCAAAATAGTCAAGCATACAATACATCACAGCAGAGCTTAATTCTGACCTCAGCCAACTTTCACACAAGTTCAGGATCAGTGGAACAAAATCATAGCCTCCATAACCTAGGACGCAATGCCCAACCTTGATGCCTGACTGAAAATATTTACCTTATAATAGGCCGGAGTTTAAACTCTCGGCATGTTCTTCGTCCATATGGTCCATAATCATGCAGGGCATGACAGCAAGCCTGTTTTGTAGATGAATTGCTTTATGATAGAATTCCGATGTTTATAGCCTAATTTGCTGCTGGCTTTCTTTACCATACTCCTCATGACACTTGGTACTGTTACATCATTTGCAGTCAAAGTAATTGGCCCAAGAGAAGATGATAAATAAGGACGCTTGTGAGTATTATCCAAAAAAACTCTGAAATAATATATTCTATTTTCTTTGCTGTGTTTTGCTTCCACAAATTAATTTTGTGTTTTGTTTAAAGTTGGTTTTTGAAGATGATAATAGCACTGTTGTATTAAATCAAAACCTTTAGCCTAAAGTGCTGGTTTTTATTACATCATCCAAAAGAAGACTGGAATCATGCCTGGTCTCAAAAGAATTTTGAGAAGAAATGGAACGAGCGAATTCACAATATCTATTGTTGTGATTGATGAGCAAGTTCAAAAGCAGTTTGTCAATCACAATGCTACGAATTTACTTTTTATAATTTTAGTTACAATATCTAATTTGTTCACTTTTCCCAGGTATATTATCTTGCTGCTTATTTTCTGAAAGTAAAGTATTTAAAACATTGTATAGTCATTGAAATATTACAAAATGAATTTTAAATGATGTTGATAAATTTCTGAAAACTTTAATGCATTTTACTTTTATATCAATTGTTGGAAATCTGGAATAGAATCAAAGAAAGTGGGAAACACTGTGCAGCATCTGCACAGAGAGAAACCGAGTTAACCTTACAGATTGACCTTTCAGAAAGGATATTTGTAAAAACCTTGTCCTAGCTGTATAATACCTAGACCAATTTAGTTTCTGGTCGCTGGTAACCCCCAGGATGATGATAGTGGAGAATTCAGTGATGGGGTGCCATTGAATGTTAAGGGGCGATGGTTAGATCTTCCCTTGATGCCTGGCACTTGTGTGGCTCGAATGTAACGTGCTACTTGTCAGCCCAAGGCTCGATATTGTCCAGGTCTTTCTGCATTTGGATATGGAATGCTTCAGTATTTGAGGAGTCGTGAATGATGCTGAATATTTACAGTCATCAGTGAGCATCCCAACTTCTGATTTTATGATGGAAGGAAGGTTATTGAAGCAGCTGAAGGTGGATGGATCTGGGACATTATCCTAAGGAACTCCTGCAGTGATGTCCTGGAGCTGAGGTGATTCACCTCCTAGTTGCAACAACCATCTTCCTTTGTACCAGGTATGACTGCAACCATTGGAAAGTTCCCCTCCCCCACACTCCCCCAAAAAGGCTGTAATGAGGTCAGAAATTGAGAGATCCTGACTGAACCCAAACTGAGCGTCTGTGAGCAGGTTATTGCTGAGTAAGTGCTGCTTGATAGCACTGTTGTTGACCCCTTACATAACTTTGCTCAAGCTTTACGTCACAACTGAAGTATTTCATCCTCGGTGTCTTGAAGAGTTGACTCTGTTAAAGCTGTAATAACTTTTCTATAGTAAAGAACCATAAATTGCACACAGTCTTTAAACATTTCTTAATCATTGTCTCTACAAATATGTCACAAACTCCATGCCCTTGTACTTTATGTTACTATTTGTGAAATTCAAAATGCAATCAAACTTTCAAGGAATTATGTTTTTGCACTTGGGCGTTTCTGTTACTCCACACTCAGCATCTTTCAGTTCAATGTACACTCCCATTCTTGTTTTACCGTTTCCAAAATGCACAATACCCAACACCTTCTCAACATCAATTTGCATCTGTCACTTGCCTGATCAGTCATCAGTGTTTTTCCTAATGTTTTTAGTATTATCAATTTTAGTATGTGTTACTTTAAATCTTAGTTTTAATCTCGCTACTTTATATGGAACCCTACTCTTTCAACATTGTTTTTTTGCCTAAAGGATGTACTTATACTGTATGTCTTTATCTCATATTTGAAAATCTTCACTGCTGATATGTCGAGTACTTGCAGTCACCATCGACAATGGGATCCAACAATGGATTAGTTGTGGCAGTTCAGCCTTTGTTGACAAATACTCATTGGCCTCCATGCAATAGGAGTCCTAGTGTACAGGGCAACTGTCATTACCACATTCTTGTACTGCAGTGAAATCCGCATAGTGCATCAACAGTGGAATAAGTCATAGCTGACATGCCCGATGCCCAGATCTTCAGCATCTTGGATGCGAAGTGCAGGTTCTGGCAAAACCTGCTGGATGAAGAATCTTGAAAATTCACTACATTAATGTCTCTGGTAAGCAGATGTTGATTCCTCAGCATGCCCTGTGGATTCTCCATTAGCAGTGAGATTTTCCAACGCTAAAGGAGCAGTTCTCTGCAGGACAACTCTGCGAAATCATCTTCAACGATACCTGGGGTGGTACTGTGCAAGAACATGATGCACATCTTCATCTAAGGGGAGGTTTTGGCATAGTTGTCTTGTCACTTTAGCAATCCAGAGGCTCAGGGTAATTCTCTGGCGACCCAGGTTCAAATCCACCCTCGGCAGATGGAGAAAACTCAATAAAATATCAGGAACTAGAAGTCTAAGAATGACCATGAAACCACTGTCAATTATCTTTCACTCAAATCTTTCAGGGAAGGAAACTTGCTATCCTTATCTGATCTGGCCTACATGTGAGTATTGACCCACAGCATAACGCTGTCTGAAATGGCCACTCAGATGTTTTCAACCACTACAAATGGAACAAAAAGGAATGAAACTGGATAGACCACCTGGCATTGACCTTGGCCCCAGAAACGACAACGGCAAACCTAATCTTATTGATCCTGCTAAGTCCTCCTTACTAACATCTGGGGGCTTGTGCCAAAATTGGGAGAGCTATCTCACAGATAAGTTACGCAGCAGCGTGGCGTAAATCATACTCACGGAATCATATCGTACAGATAAAGACTTGTTACCATCAGGACAGACCCAGCAGAGGTGACGACACAAAGGTATATAGTCGGGAGGACGTTGCCCTGGGAGTCCTGAACTTTGGACTCCATAATGGTACCAGGTCAAACATGGGCAAGGAAACCTGCTGATTACCGCGTTCTGTCCCCCTCAGCTGATAAATTAATATTTTCCATGTTGAACACCACTTGGAGAAAGCACCGAGAGTGGCAAGGGCACAGAATGTACACTGCTAGGGGGACTTCAATGTTCATCACAAAAAGTAGCTTGATAGTACCAGAACAGGCCAAACTGGCCGGGTAAAGTGCTGTGATAGGTGGTCAGGGAACCAACAAGAGGGAAAAACATACTTGACTCATCCTCACCAATCTGCTGTAGGTTCACCTGCCCATGACAGTATTGTTAGGAATGACTAACACTTCCAGGAACAAAACCAGGCATACCTAAAAATCAGAAGTCACCCTAGTGAAGCTATAAAACAGGATTACTTGCATGCCAAACAGCACAAGTGTCAAGTAATCGGTAGAGCTAAGCAATTCCACAACCAATGGATCAGATCCAAGTTCTCCTGTTCTGCCACCTCTGGCTGTGAGCAGTGGTAGACAATTAAACAACTCACTGGAGGGGGCAGTTCCCCAAATACCCCATTCTCTATGATGGAGGAGCCCAGCTCAGCGGTGCAAAATGAGGCTGAAGCATTCGCAAAAATCTTTAGCACAAATTGCCAAGTGGATGATCCATATCATGGGTAGCACTATGGTTAGCGTTGCTGCTTTACAGCGCCAGGGACTTAGGTTTGATTCCTGGCTTGGGTCATTGTCAGTGTGGAATCTGCATGTTCTCCCCGTGTCTGCGTGGGTTTCCTCTGGATGTTCTGGTTTCCTTCCACAGTCCAAAACATGTGCTGGTTGGCTATGCTAAATTCTCTTTCAGTGCGCCTGAACAGGTGCCACAGTATGCAACTAAGGGATTTTCACAGTAACTTCATGGCAGTGTTAATAATAAGCCTACTTATAACACTAATAAATAAAATTTTTAAAAATATTGACCTCTTCCGGAGGTATCACAGATGTCAGTCTTCAGCCAATTTGATTCACTCTACGTGATATCAAGAAATGGGTGAAAGCACTGGATACTGTAAAGGCAGTGGGCCCTGATAACATTCCAGCAATAACACTGAAGACTTGTGATTCAGAACCTGTTGAGTCCTAGCCAAATTGTTGCAGTATAGCTACGACACTGGTATCTAACTAGCAATGTGGAAAATTGCCCAGGTATGTCATGTACAGAAGAATCAGGACAAATTCAACCCAGCAATTCCCAATCCATCAGACTACTCTTGGAGTAGAGAAGGCCAAGAACAAACTTAGTGGCAGTTAAAAAAATTAGGAATGCTGCTGATAAGATGACTTTTAAAAAAAAGCTTAGTTTCTGATTGGAGTGTCATCTACAAAGGTGGCATCAATTTAGAACAATCATTAAGAGTGAGGTTAGGAGGAATTTCTTTACATAAGAAGATAGAATCATTTACCACAGGATATAGTTAAGGCAGAGATCGTTTTATGGAGGAGGAAGTAAGCAATCTTGATGATGGAACAGATACGTAGTTGGAAACTCATCTTGGGATTATATAGGACATGAAGGTCATGAACTGTCTCATTCAGATTAAGACAATGACTGGGGAGAGGGAGTGGAGTTAGTGATGGGGGTTAAATAAATGCACCACTAAATGGTACCATATTTAGTCTTGTTATAGCTTATTCTGGTATTGAATATGCAAAATATATGTCCCAAGTCATGGCAATACTATTAAAATGCGTTGATCTTCTAAAACTCCAGATCTTAAATTGACTATTTGCCAATGGAGCACTGCAGGAACACATTACTATATATTGTGTGCACATGGAAATTAAAATGGGCAAATAAGCCAAATAGTTGGAATTTTAAGATTTTCCAAAGACTAGAGATTCTCTACTTCGGTATAAAATTTGCATGCTACTATTCTTTGCATGTTCTCCTGTTTGATTAGTATTAAATAGTCATTTTATGCCTGTCTCGAAAAGGACTTATGGAAAGAAATTGTTTAATTTGTGACATTATTCATTCATAAATGAGCGTTGGGTTAAGGATACAGTAAAAACAATGTCAGTAATTCTCTAGTAAGATTATACACAGGATAAAATGTTGGTTCAGGACAGTTGTCATAGTATTAATGACATTTATTGTGCAATAAATAACCTCGTGTTGTGTTATCCAAGCTTACAATCAAGAATTTAAAATCTGAATTAAAATCCACTTGCTTTTAAATTCAGGTCAGCCAAAATATCCTCTTCTTTAAAAATTTTATCTCATTTTAAAGCTTTTCATCACCATTTTAGTAACTTCGATACTTCATATCAATCTTTGTTGCCTGGTCGGTTTAAATCCAGAAACTAGTTCCTTTTGGATGGCTGAGTGAGCTGTTGTTGAATCGGCTGTTAGAAAGTGTTTACCCAAAACCTATGACATCCCAACTAAGATTAGGAAGTTACAGCTAGAAAAATCTCTGGGAAGAACTTGCTACAATTTGGGTTCTAATACCACTATCATAAAATATAAAAACATTCGAATAAGAGCAGAAAAGGCCATACAGCTACTAAACAGCAGCATGGTGGTGCATTGGTTAGCACTGCTGTCTCACCATGCCAGGGACCCAGGTTCAATTCCTGGCTTGGGTGACTGTCTGGGCAGAGTTTGCAAGTTCTCCCTGTGTCTGCAGGGGCTTCCTCCAGGTGCTCCGATTTCCTCCCACAGTCCAAAGATGTGCAGGTTTGGTGAATTAGCCAGGCTGAATTGCCCTTTAGTGTCAGAGGGACTAGCTAGGTTAAATGCATGGGGATAAGGCCTAGGTGGAATTGTGTTCGGTGCAGACTCGATCGACCAAGTGGCCTCTTTCTGCACTATAGGATTCTATAAAAGTCTACTTGTCATTGAATATGGTCTTGTCTGATCTGATTATGTCCCTCAACTGCACTTTTCTAATTGTTCGCCATAACCCTTGATTTCTCGAGTTTCAATATCTATCAGTCTCCACTTAGAATGTAATCAGTGACTCGACCTTTAGAGATTTCTGAGGTGAAATATTCCAAAGATTTATGACCCTCCTAAGAGGAGAAATTCCTCCTCATCTCCATCTTAAATGGATAATCTCTTGTTCTGAAACCTCTTTTTAATGATATCCCCTCGACATCTACCCTGTCAAGCCCCTCAGCATCTATATTTGAATAATATTGCCGCATTCTCCTAGATTCCAATGATTATAAACCCATCAGCATATAAAAAGTCTGCCAATATCATAAATCACTGGTCTGACTTGGTATTTAAGCATCCTTTATCTGTGTTTCATGATATGAAATGAATCTGGCAAGTGACACCAGTTTGCCAACAATGGGACTACTTTTGTCAAATTGGTGTCACTATATACTGATGTCCTTAATGGAAGAGAAATGGACATAAACAGCTATAAACAAAATACAGCTACAAAATGGTAGTAAAAGTGATGTGACCTCTGCCTGAGGAATCTAGTCTGCCTGAAGCACTCCTGAGTTGGTTACAGTGTTTGCACATTTGTGAAATTTGCAATAGCAGAATGTTTTCATTTCTCAAACTTGCCAGTATTATTAAGTGAGATTACCCTCTGGTTGAACAGCAGATAAATTTATTGCTTTTATTGCCTTCCAACCCCTCATTAAGTAGAGTAATCAAACTCACTTGAACATTAGAAGGTTGTTACAAGCAGATTTTTGGGAAGATGCTGTTTTTTATTTACAAGTTTGCACCTACCTTAATGATTCACTTTGAATTTTGCTGAAGTTTATGTAGCACTTCCTAATGGGTGCTTAACAGGTTCATTTTTCATATTTACAAGGTTTGAAGATACTTCGCTGCTGTAACCACTGTGATATCGTTGGAACTATCAAAGGAGAAAAGAAATTTAAAGGCGCGCACTGGCACTGTTATCGCTGTCGAAATGGTTTCAATAGGCGTGATGAAGCTATCAAACATTACAAGACTCATTTCCGCAATCCTCATACCACTTTCCAAATTCAAATTACACAGGTGAATATAGTATGGTCACATTGCTCAAAAAGCCAGTGACAACTTGGTGAGAATTTGTTTTTGTTACCAGCACAGGTATTTAAGTGCACTTCAAACTTGTGTCAATGTTGGATCACTGGCTCCATTCTTGCTTCTGAGTCACAAAGTCATTGGTTCAAGATCCCTCCACGGATTTGAACACAATTCAGGCTGTTATTGCAATACAATATTGAAGGCGCTGTTGGGGTGTTATCTTTAATACTAGACTTTATGACCTTTTAGCTGAACAGAGATCAGGGTGCCTTCTTCAAAAGGTGCCCCAATCAGCAAAAAGAATAACAGAATAACTTCACCCACCCCCCCCCTTCTGTGCTGGCATTGACATGCATCGCTGCCTCCCAATGAAGGAAGGTAACCGCAGTGTCCATGCCAGGGGCACGTGTAGGGGCCATGCCCAATCTTGGTCCTCAACTCCTGGGGACCTGCAGGCACCTCCGCACCACCAGCATGAACAACATGGCTGGTTTTCAATTTTGAAAACCAGTAGTGAATCACACAAATGTGATGGCACACCGCCAGGATGGGGGAAGTATTCCAGGGGGCCAGACAATGTCAAGCCATTTAATTATACCTAAATTAATTTAAATCCATGGGCATGAGCCTATCACATCGCTGGGGGGCGGGGGGATGTTGGGGAGAGAATCTCAAATCAAGATTTCACTAGCGCAAATCGTGTTGTGGCCCTCTTTCAAGATTTAACCACCATGATGGGATTTGTGCTGCAGTAAATGAGCTTACTAAATCTCGTTCCTTCTCTCTGAATGCTTATTGATTGATGGAGGTAGAGCAGAAGGTGAAGGACGGAACAAGACATTGGGAAGGAGTGAAAGCATACTTGTTAACAAATGATTTTTAGGAGGCTTTTGAAGGCAGAGAGAGAAGTGTTAAGGTGAAGAGGCTGATGGCAGAGGTTTGAGAGGGTGGAGACAGAGCCATCCGAAGGATTAACATCATAAAGAAATTTGTTAACAATGGCCATATTGCTGCACTAATTGAGATTTTGAATTGTTTTAAACTGCTGCTGCTATAATATAGTCAACACGTTGGTTAACAAGTAACTAATAAGTGGTTGCTGTAGCACGAGCTTGCTTATTTGCTAGTATAATAACTGCACATCAGCATCCTATTTGTTCCATCTATAGTTTCAAGTCATTGGCCATGAATCATTGGTGATGCACTGGAACACCAAGATCTTTTTCTTTCATCGTCAGCTTTAGTCTTTTCTCTGAAGCATGCGTGCATGTTTAACATTAGGTTGGGCCACAAGCAGAACACTGCCCTTTTGCAAGTTAGAAGTTATTTGTTTTGGCAAAAGCTAAATCTCCTCGCTTTTTTCCTCTTCAAAGGATTCTGCAAACTTCAAGACTAAAACAAAAGAGAAATCTTTGAGCTTTTTCAACTCATTGTAATGACAAGTTAGCTGTTTCATTTCTTTTATAGATGAGTGATGATAACTAATAACAATTGATAAAAAATAATTAATAAAATTGGAATATGGATAGTTTTCCTCCATGAATCTATGCAACCATCCATAATAAACGTGTAGCTCCCTTCTGAATTAAATCCTTCTGAAATTAATACATTTTGAGTACAACTACTTTATTTACCTGAAGTGATATTAAATCTTCTGCAAGTCAGTGACGTTTTGGGGTGAAGAACATTTATTGACAATGATATTGCACAGTAGTTATTAAGGCTTATTGAAGAGAGAATCACTATTTAAATATGGTATAGCATTCTACTTTTATATTGTTTTTGCCTCATTTTATGCAACTTTAGTTTTCAAGAAAATGCAAGTTACAGATGAACATTTTAAAAATAATTTCCGTGAAATAGACCTTTTTTTTGCAATCCCTATTGACGGAACTTAAACTTAGTGACAGCAAGTAAATTTGATGATTCAGATTCAGCCTCATAACTGGAGTCTAAAGCTGCACACATCTAGATTTGTGTTCTTTTGATAAGTTCATTTTTGCCAATTGTTGGATGGGGAGGAGAAAGGCGGATGTTATCACCTTTCTATTTCCCATTGGCAGGATGTAGCTCTATCATAGTGCCAAAAGTGCTACACTTAAGTATTTCCAGACTACTTTGATCATATGACTTTGAAGGGGAAAATACAAGTACCTAAGGGGGCAAAACGATGAAAATATTGTGCTGATGCCCAATGCCTTTCAAGAAATGCATTAAATTTTGTTATTTCTGTTCACTGCCATCTGCTGATTACTGGCAAGGGATAATATTTCTAATGTTTAGACAGAGTAAGATTAGTACAACTCATTGATTAGTGTATTTTTTTTGTTCTTGGGACATGAATGTTGTTGGGAAGGCTAGCATTTGTTGCCTATCCTCTATTGCCCTTCAGCAGGTCGTGGAGCTGCGTTAAGCCACTGAAGTCCATATGCTGTTTGGAAGAGAGTTTTAGAATTTGACCTAGGAAGAGTGAAGGAACAATAATACTGTTCCAAGTCAGGACAGTGTGAGACTTGGACAGGACCTTGAAGATGGTTCTCTCCACATGGCAGAGGTCACAGGTTTGGAAGGTGTTCTCAAAGGAGCATTGGCTAGTTGCTGTGGTGCATTTTGTTTATGGTACACACTGCTGTTACAGTGTACCATTGGTGGAGGGGATGAATCTTTAAGTTAGTTGATGGAGTACTAACCAAACAGTCTACTTTATCTTAGATGTTGTTGAGCTTCTTGAATATTGTTGGGCGTGCATTGATCCAGGCAAGGAGAGAGAATACCACCATATCATTGGCAGTAGTGCTTTCAGTCACTGGGGCATTGAGCTTTTGAATATTCTTCCTACATCTTTCCCCATCTATACCTCTCTTTCCATCTTTATGACACTCCCTCATCTCTCAGCTTTTGGTTACATGCGTTAATCTCTCATTATCTGACTCAAATTGTGCTCGATAATACTCCTGTGATGCCTTAGGACATTTTGTTAAGAGCACTTTTTCGGTGGAAATTGGTTTTGTCATTACAGTGAAAAACTACACCAAGGAGCCGTTCATTGTGATGTGTCACAGCTGAGAAAGGGAAGCCATGAAATTGGGAAGGAAAGAAAGGGGAAAAGCAGAAAATACATTCCTTTTTAAAAAATTGTAATGATATCAGAGACTTGACCTGGGTTTGTAGTTAATGGTGAAGAAACATTGCTTGCTGTTTATTGTATTTAAAGTAGGACTTTGTATGGCACCTTGCAGTTATTAGAGTGCTGTTTCATCATGGCGCCTTGTGTAGGTAGGATACCTGGGACCTCTGAGAAGGGCGAGCAATAGCAACAAATCAGATTGGAAAATTCTCACTGCTGCACACAATCTCAGCCAGGAAGTGTAAGTTAAGAAGATTTAATTAAATGTCAAATCATTTATAGAAAACAAAATGAAGGGAGGAAAATAAAGAATTAAGAGAAAAAGATAAATAGGAAAAGGTTAAAAAAAATTGGCATCCAACAATAATTAAAATATGAGACTCCATATTTGTAAAAGTAAATTTTCAGTATTAATTAAGACTTACCACCCTGTTATAAATTCACTTTTGCTTGCATGAGCAAACCCTAACTTGATGTGATTAGTGGGTATCTTCTGGGTAAGCATCATAACTTAATATCTCTTGTTATGTTTCAATGCAGGGTTTCTCAACCCTATGGAGCATTAGGCAAAATTGAACACCAAATTTCTAAGTTCCATGTTCAACTGCACATGTGAGAGTCTTGGAAGTTGTGGTGGCAGAGTGGTCAGAACTGCTGCCTCACCACACCAGGGGACCCAGGTTTGATCCCCAGCTTGGGCCATTGTCTGTGCAGAGTTTGCATGTTCTCTGTGTGGATTCCCTCCCACAGTCTGAAAGACGTATGGTTGGTTGCATTGACCTGGTCAGGCGCTGGAGTGTGGCAACTAGGGGAATTTCACAGTAACTTCATTGCAGTGTTAATATAAGCCATACTTGTGACTAATAAATAAATTTTACCTTTACTTCATAATGTTGGGTGATGATAACCACATCACCCCCCCCTCCCAAATTCCTCCAAGAAAATTCTGAGCCAATACATAGCTAATTTGCACATGTAACTCTAACTAGACTAAGTAGGTCAAAGTACAAGCCTCTTTGTGTGCACATTCTCTATATCTAATGTTCAGTGATGTGATAGTTCAGAATGTTCTGCCATGCCTAACTGAGTTGGAGAAAATATGGTTGGGGTTACAGAGCGGGCTAGTGAGTAGTCATATTGTCCTGTAACATCTGGACTGCAGTCAAAGCTATTTTGTTTTCATTCATGGGACATAGGTGTTGCTGGCTGATCAGCATTTATTGCCCATCCCTAATTGTTCTTGTTCAGAGGGCAGTTGAGAGTCAACCATATTGTTGTGGCTCTGGACTCGCATGAAGGCCAGACCAGGTAAGGATGGCAGATTTCCTTCCCTAAAGGATATTAGTGAACCAGATGGGTTTTTCCAACATTCAACAATGGTTTCATAGTCATCAGTAGATTCTTAATTCCAGATATTTTTGATTGAATTCAAATTCCACCATCTGCCTGGTAGGATTTGAACCCAGTTCCCCAGAACCTTAGCTGAGTTTCTGGATTAACAGTCTAGCAATAATCCCACTAGACCATCGCCTGCTCTTATCGATCAGTTGTGAAGAATTTGTGCAGTTTCTAATGATTTATGGAAGAGAACAGCCATTAGGTTGGAAATCCCACAAAATGAGAAATGGATTATCACAAAGACGGTAGGAGGTGATCTCCTGTGGCTGAGGTTGTGCAATTTGCTGGACATTTAGAGCACTGACAGTTTATTTTAGAAGTAAATGAAAGCTATGTGAACATGCTTGCCAAAAAGTGGAACTGTGTGCAAGGAAGAAGGAGGCATTTAATGTAAACAACAGGATATTCGGTACGAATACAATGCAATATAACATACTGAAGTAAAATGAACAGAATTATGTAGAACAATAGAATACTTATTCTGTAATGTTGGATAGTTATCAGATCCAATGTTGTCCCAAGATGAAGCCCCATTCAAAGATAGGTGCTTCTAAATATTTATGGGTATTACTTAAATAAACTGTTTTTAACACCCATTTATTCAACTTGCAAAATGGTTTGGAATTAAAAATTGCGTTTAAAAATAATGACCAATTTCAGTGTGATGTGTTGTGTGCAATAACACTTTTAAAAACTTCATTCTTTTTAGGAGGTAAATAGTCGACAGTATTATGAACAGAGTGCAGAAGCTCACCATAAAGCTTATGGAGGCAGCCAGGTTGCCTCTGGTGGGGCAGTGGATATCACATCAATTAGTCCTGTTGCGACAGAAGTAGCCGTTAACACGTCAACCGCAGAGAGGAGTGATAATATAACTGGCCAGGCTGGAAAGGTATGTCAGGAAAGCACATCTGAAATCAGATAATCTCTTTTGCAATCCCAGCATCACCCAGCTGTTGTTCTTCATTGCTATGAACTTTCCACTCTCACGGAAAGCTGATCCCCAGGGGCTGTGGCTCAATTTATGACAAAGTGAAAGAGAAGAAATGTCTTGTATAAACTAGGAAATTGGTTCAAATAATTAGGTATACACTTACAGACTTTGAACAAAATCCTTTTACGTGCACAAATAATTTTGCTTGGGTTTGCATACACATCTTGATTTTTAAAATTAGTTGTTACTTAATTTCTTGAACGAGGGTCACACAATCCCTAAGTGCAGAAAATATTAATGAGCTGTTCAATATTTTAATGAGCCAAAACAGACTGTGGTTATGCAATGATTTCAATGCTGCCTTTATCATCTGTTTCCTAAAATGTCAAATAGGTACAATAAAATAAACTAGAAGCATCAAAGCATTCAGATAAGTCTCTAAATTTCACCAAGTTATTGGAATAGAGTTGAAAATAAATTTTTGTATGTTTAACAGTAATTTGAAGAAAGAAAGTTGAGGCTGGATAACATGTATGGGTGTGAAAAAATGCGAATTGGCATTCATAAAAGATTCCCATATATACCTGGTTGTACATGTTTATTTAAGTCTTTTTATGATAAATAATCTAAACTGTTTTGCAATTTTTAAAAATAGTAGACTGATGAACAAATACTTATTAAATGGTTTGTACTAGTTTTCGTTCTTTTTTTGCTGGGGTTATATTTGCTTTCATTCCCCTGAATTGTCCTATAATTGTTTTCTTTAATTACATCTTTTAAGGATGTTTACTCTGTCAAAACATTTAAACTTCCAAACCTAAGTCCCTGTTAACTTTTTATATTTATAATGAGATGACTTTTTCATGTGGAGTTCATTTCTTTAAAAGCTGCTTTACTAATGGCTATGCATAAGACAGAATAAAATGAAAGTGAAAGCAATCATTAAAATAGGGTGGTCATTAACAAACAGTATTAAAATTGTTCAAATTACAAAACTTAATTTGGTTGTGAACATTGTAATGTCACATTTTACTGTTAAATATTTTAATTTTGCGGCTACTAAATTGACCTACTAGAAATATAAGATGCTGTGATGGGAGTTTTATTTCACTCCCAGCAGATTTTAGCCAAACATTAAAAATTACATCAAATCTCCAAAGTGAGTACATAAATAAAAAAACAATATCTTAGCCTTATTTAAAATAGCATCATTCAAAATGTGCATTGTTTATTATATTTTTTAAAAGGATAGCAGTCTGACTAATGGGATCACAGTTGGTGCAGAGGAGACTATGGGTTCTACATCAGCTGTGGAGCATCAGACTCTGGTACTTATGGACCCAGATGGGGAAAATGGAGAGCTGGTGTACAATGACACTGCAAATTTAATTACAGATCAGGTAAACATCAAATGCATTTTCAGTTGGATTCTTAAAATGGTGTTCACGTTTATTTTGATTTTCTCTTCAAGTCTCAATGAGTAGAAGAGCCTTGTAAACCAGGAAGAATCCATGTTTGATCTTCAGCTGATCCACAGCATTAGATATGCCTAAACTTCTAATTGGCTGGCGAGTTTTCTAGAATGGGGCGTAGATCTTCCAGGCACTGCTTCATCCGTCCCTCACACTTTAAAGATTTCCACTGCAATTGTGTCACCCTGCACTTCCATGGCATCACCTTCCCATCCCACAACCTCTGCCAAGTAGTTTCTGGCTTGGTGACTTCACTGTACCCTGACACTGCCACAGAGAAACAGGGATGCCTGCTGCATTAGGCACAATCAGGAGTCAGTGGAAGGGGGTTGAGGGAAACTGGAAGGGGATGAAACTTCCAATTCAAAAATGGTCATATTTGTACAGAAGACTACATGGGAAATTAAGTCATATGGAGCAAACTGTATAACATGAGAGCCAGAAAAGCCAATTCAATAAAAAGGCTCATCACCTACAGTGAGTAGGTGGCTAGCAAATACATATGAACAATATTATATTCAACATATTGCAGTATTTGTCTTTTTCCTTGAATTTGATTAAAACTTGAGGTGTAAGTCGTGTTCCTCTTTGCTACCTTCAGAATTACCCTGTTTTTGGTTTAGGCAGCTAAGTTGTGATGAATGTTCTACATTAATGCTTAGAGTTTTCAAAATTGTAGAACGGTGGACCTTAATTATTTCTTATCCAAAGTAGTAACTGGACCCCTTGAGATTATGAAAATTTCTGTAAATTCAGGTGGGGGAGAAAATTGAAGAAAAATTTAAAAAGCTTCTTTCCTGCCACCATTAACTTGAAGAAGTGCATTTGGATCGTTCTATAAAGTAATGGTTCTGAACGCTTTTCTGGAACAATTCCACCAGCAGAAGAGATAACCATTCACCTTCTGATGCAAGGCTTTGACATTTGCTCTCTGCCTGCTTTAAAACAACAATGAGTCAGCAGAGACATTATTTAAGGCAGATAGATTTTCATTGTTCTATAAGAGCAGACTTGGATTAAATGGAATACGAGTGCAGCAGTCTAGACTGCTGCAGCATTTCCCTGTAGGTTATGGCTATTTTAATATATAGACTGAGATGATACATTGCTATTGTGTTTTGCTTCACTGCATGAATCCAACACAATAGTCCAAACGCCCTCTGTCTTTAAAGCAACAGTATCACTGTAATCAACTTTCAAGTAAATGCACTCAGTTTTATGTAACCATGAGAAATGTAATGGACGTTTTTCAGCAGAAAACTGAACAGCTGTGCAAGTTTGTAATCCTAGATTTTTAATTTTAGTTCTTGCCCTTTCTTTTCATGCTTCATTTTGGTCATAGAGTAGAATTCCTGCAGTGCAGAAGGAGGCCATTCAGTCCATCGAATCTGCACCGACTGCAATCTTGCTCAAGCCCTATCCCCACAACCCCATGCGTTTACCCTAGGTAATGTCCTGTTCCCCCCGATACTCGGGCAATTTAGCATGGCCAATCCACCTAATCTGCACATTTTCGGACTATGGGAGGAAGCCCACACAGACAAGGGGAGAATGTGTAAACTCCACACAGTGACCCAAGTCGGGAATCGAACCCAGGTCCCAGGCGCTGTGAAGCAGCAATGCTAACCACTGTGCCACCATGCGGCCCTATGTTATGTACAATGTATAAAGAAGATAGGTATGCTTAACCCACTCCAATCGCTCTTACGTGGGAAAGTGATTAGCCTCTAATTTGTACCTCACCCTACAGCATGGTTGAAATTGAAATGGAACTCACAATGATTACTCACAGATGCATATCTGCACCTTATTTCTAGCAGATCACAGAACCTGTGGCATCAATATTAATTCTCCCGTGTGCCTCCCAACCCCACAATTGATGTAACAAGTTAAGTCTACATTCTGCACTCTCTCCATCTCTATGTACGGTATAATTTGTCTGCATCGTGTGCAAGAAACAATAGTTTACACTGTGTACTAACACGTGACAATAATAAATCAAATCAAACCTTTTTCAGCACAAGTTGGGTGGGCAGAATCTAATGCTGTCCTATGGATTAAGCCTGTGAAGGAAAGCTGGGAGTGCTGGTGGGCATCCCGTATTGCCAGGTGTTCTGTGCCTGATCAAGTGACCCAGCATCGGGAAGTTGAGAGTCCCCTGTGCCCTTGCTGCCGATCCTACAAGCCTCCCACTTTTCTCCCATGTGGCCAATCCATCCGCTCTCCCCCCCCCCCCCCCCGTTCCCAGAAGCAAACACTTGCTAATGTAGTTATGTTTGATTCACGATGGAAAAATGAAGTTCCCATCATTGTTTTCACTTAAGAAAAGACTTGGTTATTGTTACCAATGCCACTTTTTCAGGCAATTTCAAATTAGCCCAGTATTTGATTAGAGTGGAACATGTAACAGTTTTTTTATTTCTCATGGTTTTCAGCTCCAATTAATTTAAGCTGTACATTGAAGCAAGTGTAAATTGATGTGTGGTGGGGTCAACAAGGACCTTGGTGAATGACAAGACCAATAGTCTACTCTTAATCAATGAAATTTAAAGATTTGAATGTTTAGCAAAGCCTCAAAGTTGTGACTAGGACACCTGATTATTGAAACAAAATGAATTAATTGATCACTGAACTATATGCAGGAAATTGTGACGTTCTTTTTTTTGCCTCCGTAACATGAAACAAAGAGGGAACCAAACACATTTGTTTTGGAGTTGCAGCCTCCTGCATAAGGTTCGGATGAATTTTAGTTAATGAAATTCAAAAACCAAAGGCAGCTGTTGCCAACATACGAGAGCTCTAATTTGCGTAATGTGAGCATTACTGGCAAAGTCAGCATTTATTGCCCATCCCAAACAGCCCTTGAGGAGTTGATGGTGAGCTGTCTCCTTGGGCCCTGCAGTCCATTGTTGTGTAGGTACACCCACAATGCTTAATCACATGTAGCAGTTTGAAGGCAGCAATGGTTTAGTGGTATGATCACTAAACTATTAATCCAGAAACTCAAGTAATGTTCTGGGGACCCAGGTTTGAATCCCACCATAGCAGATGATGGAATTTGAATTCAATAAAAAAAAATCTGGCATTAAGAATCTAATGTTGACTATGAAACCATTGTCAATTGTCAGAAAAACCCATCTGGTTCACTAATATCCTTTAGGGAAGGAAATCTGTCGTCCTTACCCAGTCTGGCCTACATGTGACTCCAGAGCTGCCGCAATGTAGTTGACTCTCAACTGCCCTCTAAGTGCAACCAGACATGGGCAATAAGTGCTGGCCAGCCAGTGACACTCATGTTCCACGAATAAAAAAGGTCTGATCAGTTTACTAGGCTGCTTCACGGGGTAGTTAAGAATCAGCTAAATTAATGTGGGTCTGGAGTCGCATGGAGACTGGATTGGGAAAAGACAGCAAATTTGTTTCTGTGAGGGTCATTAGAAAAACAGATGGGACTTCACAGCGGTCCATTAGTTTCATGATTGTCATTAATGATTTTAGCTTTTTATACCAGATTTATTAATTAACTAAATTTAAAATTCTCCAGCTGCCATATAGGAATATGTGACAAATCAAATTTCATAATGTTCATCTCTGTTTACTAGTAACATTTTTTGACCAGTGAGTCATGAGCCCATATGTTCTCAATTAGCTCTTTATAATTTCTGCTTTTTTTTTGTATCCTTTCCATTCAATCAAATAGTTGCATTCTCAATGCATTTGGTTTATCTGTGAGGAATTTCTTCCATTTGTAATCTCCCCTTGCATTTTGGTTGCATGCTTTATGTGGCAGGGCAATTATTGTTACTTATTGGTTTCAAAGTGGTGGAAAGTTTTTGGAAACGTAAAGGGTGCTTGTACTGTGAAATACAGCCCTAATCACATCAAGTTTAACTCAATTTTGCAGCACATCAAATGTTCTTGAACCTCTCTGGAAGTTGAGGGCAGTTCTCAGACAGACAAAGATTGTAATCACTGGAAAGGCACAAATCCGTCAGCAACATATGACCCCCAACTCGAGCCGCAAGGGGGAATTCTCCAGGTTCTCAAGCTCCCGTCAAGTATCATGATGGCCTGGAGAATTGGGCGTCATCTGAAAAATGGCTCTACGCTTGTGGCCAAACCTGTTCTGAGCCTCCCATGCCACACCACCAGCCGTGATCAGGTTCTTGGTCAGAGGGGGCAGAACCCAATAAGTAGTCAAATGGCCTCCTTAGTCATTAACTTCTCATTAGGTAGCTCATTTTTGGTTGCTTATCTCACCTTCCCCAATGCAAATCTGCATGACTATCTAAGAAATTCACTGGTACACTAGGCTTTGCCCATGGTTCAGTCAATGACCTAGACCTGTTGGCATTCCGCCATGAACGTCTCCCACTCACTGAGATCGTCAGGCGCAGTTGGAATTTTGTCTTTTGTACCAGCAGGACATCTAACTTCTCTAACGTGAATATCCTAACCTGATAGTGGGGAACAGTATTCTGGTATTTGTATGCTTGCTTTTGGTGGTTGGTAGCTGGTGTTCTACCAAAATCTGATCTGCAAAGATCCTTTCAGACTTTGGTAAAGACACAAATCCAGGATCACCACTTTCTTTCAGCTCTTCGTTATTTTGTGCTTTTCGCAACTTGGATCTCAGTATATATTTCTCAATGATTATTTCAGAGTGATGAAGCTTTGGATCAAAATCTGCTAATAGAAAAACAACTGCTAGAACTACACCAGCAGAATCATCAGCTTCGAGTGGAGAAAGCAGATACTGAACGCAGGCTCCAAGTGGAAATCCAACAGTTAAAGGATCAGGTGTGTAAAGCAATATCTGACAGTGAGTACTAACCTTTTTCTGGTGTGAAGTATTGCCAATGCTCAGACATGAAGCAAATCTTAAAGATTTTGTTTAACTGGCAGGGGAGACACAGGTCTAGGGGTGTTCCTGTAAAATATCTGCACCAAGTTCCTTCCTTAATTCACAGTGCATAGAAGAAAGATGACAAATTTTGGAAATCTGAAATAGAAAATGTAGAACAAATTGGTCAGCAGTACAAGAGGCATAATCTAAACTGAAACAGAAGAAGGAGATGAATTGAGGAAGCCTGAAAGTTTTAGAAATTTTGCAAGCTTCAAATCTGCAAAAGTTGATGCCCTTATAACTTGCCATTTCTTCAAAAAATAGTCTAAAACAGCAAATTGGATGTGCTGGTTATGTTAGTGAGTCATTAATGGCAAAAGCAAACAGGCGTTCTTCTGTTTTTCACTTATGATTGCACCTATTACTTTGTTCTCATGCTGTCTATTCTAGTGTCAGTTGCGATACCAATAAGTTAATAGATCAAAAAATGACCTATGTGCCTTCAGTTAGTTTCCAATTTATCTCTTTTACTGAAAAAGATTCCTTTAACTTTCTGAAAAGCTGTTCATATGAATTGCTTTAGATTGCAGGTCTTACCGAGGCCAATTGGCAAATGGCCGAAGAACTAAAGCAATATAAATGTTCCGAAGATATTGAGAACAAAATTAATGAAATGGTGATTATGAAATATTTAATCTTTTTGTGTTTGCATTTACTATATTTGTGTTTGCATATTACAATACTATGAAGAAATCATAGAAACTCTACAGTACAGAAGGAGGCCATTCGGCCCATCGAGTCTGCACCAACCACAATCCCATCCAGATTCTACCCCTATATGCCTACATATTTTACCCACTAATCCCTCTAATCTATGCATCTCAGGACACTAAGGGACAATTTTAGTATGGCCAATCAACCTAACCCTCACATCTTTGGACTGTGGGAAGAAACTGGAGCACCCAGAGGAAACCCACGCAGACACGAGGAGAATGTGCAAACTCTACACAGACAGTGACCCAAGCCAGGAATCAAACCCAGGTCCCTGGAGCTGTGAAGCAGCAGTGCCAACCACTCTGCTACCGTGCCGCCCGTTGGCCTAAAATTTGCAATTAAAATATTAGTGAGGCTTTCAGTGCATGTTGTGATAACAAAGAAAATCTAATAGCCACTTCTGGAGTATGCACAAGTACAATTAAATGAGCAAACCCTGAAGTTGCTGTCACAGAGACCAGCTTCCCCACAGGCTGTAATGTTGTAGTCCTCACTTGTAGATCCTCCACTGAAAAAAATGTATTGATTTGAATTTGCCCATAGGTTCTATATAAAATCCCTGAAAAAGTGGGGCTGGTGCATTTAGGAGTAAATAAATGTTTAACAACCTAATAATTAGACTGAATAACCTCACTGGCACTTATATAGATAAAATGCGTCACTTTGATAAAACTCTGGTGACTTGTTCCAATATATCCTTTTGTAGCTAATTGACTTGATATCGCTTTTATGAAGCATCTTGGAGTATTTCAGTATGTTCAAGATGAAATATAATTGTTAGTTGTTATTGATTTGGACTCTGTGTGTCTCAGTGAGGATTCCTTAATAAGGTTGATGAATCTTGCTGTTGCTTGCTCTGCTAATTCACAGCACAGATCCCCTATAGCAGCCAAGCAATGGAAAATGCACCGCATCAGAGGAAGTCTCTGCTGACGAGCCTGTGTGCAGGCTGCCAGCAAGATAAATGGAATACGCTGTTCCTTCACTGCTGAGAAGAAAATCGGAACCAACAGTGAATAATATTATTGTCCCCAAGGTTTCACTCCTGCTGCTGCTGTTGTTCTTAAACCAGTATTTGTGGAATGCAGTCTGCAGTTGTCCCAACATATTACCCACGCTGTATCACATGCCAAAAGAATTTCTGTACCAGGCCACACGTGGTTAATTTTTGATATTGACCAAATTGTACCATATGAATCAGCATTCAGCATTACTTTGGTGTAAAATCAGACAGCGGTGTCCACTATCTACACACATATATACAGTTAAGTATGGAAATCAGCAAGCTGCAGTCTGTTTTGCCCTGTTCCTGCACATGCTGCACTATGCTGGTACTCGCCAAAAGCTTGGCACTCAAATGCATAAAAGGTATGATTTTGCAATACATACTTGCCCACTAAACACCAGAAAGAGCTAAGTATGAGCAATTTTTAATGGTGTGATAAATTTTAACTTTTGGGACTGAAAAGTAGCATTATTCCTGCAGATTTTAAGATCTTTTGAACTGTCTTTTAAAAATCTCTCAATTCATCTTTCCTTCCTTCTTTCTGTACATGATTTTACACTGAATTAAATATCCTAATTTGCACTTCCGGGTTTAAACTCCAATGGATAGGCATTAGATGAACATTGAAAATTGCTTTGCATCAATGCAAAAGCAGTAGTATTACAAGGTTTGAAATTCAGAAATCTATTTAGATTTACAGCATGAGTATCCTATATTTTTTATTTGTTCATTTATTGTAAAAATATATATTAATAATCTATATTAAAATTGAAGCAAACAGAGAGATGCTGCACCTTTACATCTTGACCTATCTTGATATAATTTTACAGTATGCTAACTTTACTCTGCGAGATGTCTGTGGTGTTATGTCCAAAATTGCATTGCTCTTCCCTGCCGTTACAATAAAATATTTTGATGAAAACATTTTCTAGCAATTAACTTCTGTTGCAGTGGATAATCAAGGGTCAAATGTAGTTGGCAAAGAAGTTTCTGACCTCAGGTTCAATTCAAGCTCTTGAAACAGTTAAGACAATACATGAGGGGTGGTTCAAGATGGCACTGTTATTGAACATTCTGTACAGTATGTCCAAGAGAATACCCAAATATTGTGAATCTATGGAAGTATATGTTCAAAAAACAGTTTTCTGTTAGTTAGTTCTCATTAAGTTTCATAATGTCACTTACTATGTAGAAATAGTGCCCTTCTTTATTACGTTAAATGCACCATACAAATTCCAGTTGTTGATACTGTTGAAGATCCTAGAAAATTTCCTTATGAATTGAGCAACATATAGCAGCTTTGATTATGGCCTACAGTGGTACTGTAATTTATTTCTGGACATCTCCCAAGTTCTTAACATTGCGTCACTCTGGCTCCTTAAAATATATCAAACTTTACACCCTCTGTGGTTCAGGGTTGAAGGACGATATTCTTGGATCTTGGGGATAATCAGTCCAATGATCATCTTGGCAGCAGTTGTAAAACTGTTTGAAACTCTTGCAGCTGAACTTACTCCTCAGTTCCTGAAGTACTGTGTGTGGTCTCAGGGAATTGTAATTTAGTGCATTATACTAATTGTGGCTCCAAATCGAAATTATCTGATTAATCTGCCCTTGCATGCTCTGGACTATCACTGCTGAAGCACTCATTATTTCAGATCACTCATCTGGAGAAACTGTTTCCATTGACAAAAGGCTTGGTAATGAAAGAGCACAGAGTTAAGATAATCAGCAGAAAAACCAGACGGGGGGGAAGAGAGATTTTTTTGCGCAGCAAGTTGTTCTGATTAAGAATGCACTACCAGAAAATGTGGTGAAAGCAATTTTAAGCTTTCAAATAGGAATTGATATATACTTGAAAAACTGGTCCATTCATATTCATTGCTGCAATATCATACTCATCTTTTCATTTGTTTATGAAATCGTACCGTCACTTCCAAGACCAGCATTTATTTCCCATCGCCAGTTGCTCTTGAGCAGGTGATGATGAGTCGTCATCTTGAATCGCTGCAGTTACCCGTACTGCTGTTAGATAAGGAGTTCCAGGATTTTCATCCACCAATAGTTAGATTTACCAGTTACTGGAGATCCAGTTGCAGCTATGTTCTTCAGGTCTTAAGGTCTGATTATTTAATTAATTTAAGGTAATTGGTCAAGCTTGTAACATGGCTTGCTACAAGTGACGTACATTCATACGCAGGGGCCGGTTCTGTGTAAACAAAAGGCCTTGTGCCTTTTTGAATTAACTTCTCTGAGAAAATGCAGAGCCTATAATTCAACACTCCTTTCTTCATGGCAACAACTTGGCCAGAGTCAATTTGTCAATCAATCAGCACCCTTTTCTTCTGTAATATAAATTGTTGTGCTTATTTGGAATTAAGCATTTTTGCATTTAATCCTGGTGAGTGCAAGATGAAAAGCTTTGACAACATGCCTCACTTTTCAGGAATATTTTCATTTTAGCCCTTTTGTGTCCCAAGCATGTCTCAAATTGAAGACGGAGGATGAACAAATAAGAGTGTTAAATTATCTATCTTGGATATTGTTGCCCTCATGCCTGTTTTGAAAGAAGTTTTAGTTCTGCTAACTATTTAGATAAAAATCTCAAACTTATGTTCACAGTGCTGTTTAGATATTTTCTGCTGCTACTTATGGTCTTCCCTTATTATTTTTGAATCCTGAATTTTGTGATCTCATGTATTCTATTTTAATCTTTTCTTAACTGGTTGCTCTTCTTCCTGTGCCTCCTCCATTCTTCTTGAAACAGCATCTCCAGCTTTGAATGCACCCCTAATTGGCCAATATCTCCAAAACCCACTTGTTGGTCAATCAGGTAACTAAACATTGTAATTTAACTTCATTGGATTGACCAGACAAAACAAGATTGATGCAAGAGAATAGGCAGCATTTTAGCAGTACAAATCAATCTAAGCAGCAAGTGAGTTAGCTAGTTGCTGGTCAATGACTGAATGCTAGAGGAAGTTATCTCATCGTTGACTTTCAAGATGTTGAGGCATTTTCATCCCTCCTTTTCTTCCTGTAACATAAGTCGTTTTCCAACTAGCAATCAAAAGTACTCGTTAGCCTTACCAGTGCTCATTTCAAGTAACCATTAGGTGAGGTGGTGTGTGACAGGTTTGAGTGACTCACAATGATACCATAAATTGCATCTTTCTTAAATGCGCACTTTTACCATACATTTAACTCACATGATGCCTGTCTGAGTTTGAGGAAAGATATTAAATATAAAAATATTGAAAACTGTGCATAGTTTTACTATCTTTTTAAACCCCTCCTAGATATTAATTATTGAAATGTAATTTTGCTTTTATTGTATGCTTTGCTTTCAATTTAAAATGCAAACAGTTTTTGGATAGATGTACACCGAAACACCTAATAATGGATAGAATTACCACATCGTAACGATTGCATATTCTTTATTACAAAAGCCTACGTAAGATTGAAGGCTTAAAATACCTGTGTTGTTATTGTAATATGATAAGTGAAAATGACTGGATACATTGAGCAATTTGTACGGCAAAAAAAATTGTGTCAAAGAAATTTGCCATTTTGTTTTCAGATTAAACAGATGGAGACGCAGCACAAGGAGCTCTTACAGATGCAGGTGGAGCTACTAAGGAAGGAGTACAGCAAGTTAAATCATCAAGTTAACGATAGCTCTGATTCTATTCAGGACTCTAAAGATGATTGCACTGATGGAACGGAGTGTACGACTGAGCGGGCATTAGTAGATGCAACGAATTTGTCCCCCAAGAATCACAGCATTAGACTGACCATACCCACCAGTATAGTGACATCAGCACATGAAATCATGACCTCTGAGCATGAAATTATGTCAACATCACAAGATGTGATTGCAGCATCTGAAATGGACCTCAGTTCTGGAAATGTCATATCCTTCATTGAGCCTAATGATAATTCATCAAATGGATCTGCAGGTTTGACAACACTTGAAATTGTGGAGGTCCATTTAGACAGCGAGTCAGCCATTTCAAATATTGAGTCAGCTTCTCCAACACATGTCCATCTGTATCCTGTCACAGAAATCAATGATCATGTTGAACTTTCCTCTGGTAAACGCATTTCTGAAGAAGACCCTGAAGAAGAAAGTCAACCAAAAATCCAGAGAACAGCTTAAAAGCAGGGTACCACTGTGTTATTGCATAGTATCCAAGTGTATGCCTTTATTTTTATTCCATATTGCAATGAGTAATTTATTTTATGAATATTTAATTTTTAGATCCTTTCTAATTTGAGTTTTTCTTCAAATGAACATTAGGGATAACGTATTTGAATATTATGAACATTCACCTATGACTTATGAACATTCACCTTTTCAGATTGCTTTGTGCCAAAGAGATACAGTACAGTTTTCTTGTGCAGTAGAAGATATTTAGGCAATACGATGAGTCCTTACTTTTTACAGTCAGAAAGCAAGAATGTAGAGTGATCCTTGACCTCTCTGAAAAACAAAATTACCACCATTTAAATAAACCAGAATTATTGTTATCACACTTGACTGAGAAAAGTATTGGGAACTCAGAAATAAGATGGCTACTGACCAAGCTTAACTTAAATAATGAAACATTCTGTAATTTGTTCAATTTCAAGGCCATTGAAACATTTGTTTCTATTTTAGTGAAGCCTTAGTGATTCATAGTTATGATATGGAAATGTATATTTAATGAGATTAAATCTTTTTAGAAAGGCCTCTGACACTTCAATCATGTAACACAGATTGGCCATCAATTACCAAATTACCTGCTATCCTGTGTGAACACTGGCATCTTGACACCTCTGTGTTTTCATACAATTTATCTGTTATTAAAGGAAAATATCTTTTTAAGGTAAGTACTATCCCTTTCTAGGTACTGCCATTGATGTCAACACATTTACTTTCTATTTATTTTGGAGCCATTTTGACTTTTACAGGATTGTACTTTGCCTCTTAAACCCCCTCCCTGCACCCCCTCAAAGTTGCCAAGCTAAATAACACAGCAGAGATTTAGTGAAGGTGGTGGTTAATAGTTAATAACAAAATTCTGCCTCATCTAGTCTCAGCAGGGCCTTAAAGAGAAATCTGAAGACAAAGGAGATCACTTGGCTCATTATATTCAGTCCAGACATACTGTGTGAGGTGAACACTTAACAGGGTTCCTTAGAAGCCTTTAGTGATTGTGTAATCTCTGCATACTTTAAACTGTTCTGAATTAATTGACCAAGTGACATGCGTGTTATTTATTTACTTTTTTTTACTTGAGGCTAAATTGCTAACTTGAAATCATTCCAGATGTCCAAATTGGTGATGTTTGATTCCAAAATAATTACTGTACGTGATCATTTTTGATAGAAATATCCTAAATAATACCAAGCCTCAGCTTATTACACACGTTCTATTTATTGTATTCCCTCTTCAATATAGCAGCTTGTTCTTTTCTCTCACCGAAAGGGATGCCCCATACTGGATGTTTCATTCATCAGGACATATTCATTGTGTCTGCATTTTGTTCTGGTTCAACCATGAAAAGTATCTGCCCATTGGTTCTTCTACATTGCCTTTTCCCAAATGGTTTAGTTTCATTGGGTATGAATAAAATGCTGAATTTATAATTTTAATTAAGCTGCATTTTATATTGTAAAAGAAGACATTAAAAATGTATTCTATATTGTCAGCAATCTAGTATATATTTCTTAATTGAGCCAGTGACAAGCAATGTTTGCACTTAACAAAAACAAATGAACTCCTTTATACTTCATTCCAAAAGCAAATTATCAGATGTATTGTCTAAATAAACCCAAGTTAAAACCTGTGTCTTTTCACACTGTTAACAGCAGTGAGTCTAAAATTCAGCGAATACAGCTTTATTTAAGTTTGCTCTTTATTTGAGTGGGATAGAGATTAATGTCAGGTGGCACCTAGTATTTTCATTCTTCCAGGACAAATATAACCTAATACTTGATTATTAGGTTTTCTGACTATTCTTCAGAGTTGAACAAGCTATATTTTCTGACATTAATTTATGTATGAGTATGTTATACAACAGGCACACAGTGTAAATATAAATTCATGTGAATTGGAACATTTATCAAATGGTACATTAGGACAAGGTCTGAATATTTGCAATTCCATAACTTCCACTTAATTATCAAGGTAAAAATAAATCTGCAAAAGACTGGCAGGTTGAAACTGCAGAAGATATTAAGCTGCATTGTCTAATAGCTTTCAGAAATGTGCGATCGATGGAATGGGATGGTATAGCAGCTGTACAAGTATCACACGTGTCATTGAAATGTTTGTCTCGTTTCCTGTAGTGTCAAGAAATCTGAATGCACTGGACACAGCCAAAATGCAGGTCCTGATAACATCCTGCCTACAATCCTGGAGACCAATGCCCCAGAATTACCTTTACTTTTAGCCATGCTATTCCTCTACAGCTACAACACTGGCATCTGCCTGTTGACATAAGAACTGCTAAGGTACATGCTGTTGACAAAACTAACCTGACCAATAATCACCCTATATGACTCGTAAGCAAATAAGAGACCTCAGCAATGCTATCAAGTGGCAAATACTCAGCAAAACTATAGAATCCTAATGATCTGTTTGAGCTCTGCCAGGATTGCTCAACCCCAGAGCTCACTACAGCCATGGTCTAAACAAGGACAAAGGCGCAATTCCAGAGGTAAGGTAAGAGTGACTGTCCTTGAAACAAGGTGCCATTTGACTCAGTGTGGTACCAAGAAACTTTTGTAAAATTTTGTCAATGTGGACCAGTGTATAAACATACTTGTGGCTGAAATCGCAGTAAGAAGTCTCACAACACCAGGTTAAAGTCCAACCAGTTTATTTGATAGTAAACCCATAAGCTGTTGGAAACGCTGTTCCTTTGTCAGGTGTGTGGAAAGCTGGTAGGGTTATGGGGATAGGGGCTGGATGGGATTGTGGTCAGTACAGACTTAATGGGCCGAATGGCCACCTCCTGCACTATAGGGATTCCATGATAATAGAAGTCCTTAGCTTTAGGTGGCTCCAGCTTGGGACCACCACCTTTCTCCCTCACAGTGCTTTCATTCCCTAAAATGAACTGCACACTGGTGTGACATCTAAGTTGGCTAATTTTGCGCTGGTGAGCCTTAATGGAGCTCCAGTTCGCTGACAATGGGCTGGTGCTCATGAAAAACGTCAGTATATTTATTATATAACTTTTGTATGTTTAAATCTTAAAATGCAATTACGTGTGTGATGGATCTTCAACAAGATCAGCATGATGTTAAGACGAGGAGGTTTACTAGGCTGATACCGGAGTTGAGGGGGTTGAGCTATGAGGAGAGGCTGAATAAACTAGGCTTGTACTCCCTAGAGTTTAGAAGAATGAGGGGAGATCTCATTGAGACGTATAAGATGATGAATGGGATGGATAGGATAGAGGTGGAGAGACTCTTCCCGCTCAAAAAAGACAGTAGGACTAGGGGGCACAGCCTCAAGATAAAGGGGAGGCGGTTTAGAACGGAGTTGAGGAGGAACTTCTTCACTCAAAGGGTGGTGAATCTCTGGAATTCTCTGCCCGTTGAAGTGGTGGAGGCTGCCTCGCTAAATATTTTTAAGAAGCGGGTTGATGGGTTCTTGATAAGAGAGGGGATTAAGGGTTATGGGGAGAGGGCGGGAAAGTGGAACTGAGCCACAACAGATTAGCCATGATCTTATTGAATGGCGGGGCAGGCTCGAAGGGCTAGATGGCCTACTCCTGCTCCTATTTCTTATGTTCTTATGTTCTTAATCAAGAAGTCATGTATTCAAATTGCTTTTTGGCCGAAGCTGAACAAATTTAGCTTAAATTTTCTGAATTTCAGCAAAATGCTGTAGCAGCAAAAAATGTGCAAAGCGTGGCAATGAAAATCTGCATTCTCTTGTGAAAGTGTTAAACTCCTACAGCATGCCCTCCAGCATGAAGGAAAAGAGAATATTGCATACCCATTATGGTGAGGATGAGGCACACACTTCTCAGAGATTTGTGCAGTTGCTGTTAGCCAGCTGCAACGTGGCTAAGTTAGAATCTTGGCATTATTTGCGTTGTACTCCCAAAAGAATACCTTCCAGTGCTCTGAGCAAATTAATGATCTTTGACAGATTTGCAGAATTTCTACTCTGAAGGAACGGTTTGTTCATTCTTCATTTCTAGAACGTCAAATCATCCCAACTATCAGAGCTAGTTATAAGGGAAATGTAGGAAGGCAGCCAAAATATCAGTTTTTGTACATCACCATGTCCTAAATACCTAAGTGAACGTGTCAGCCGTGGCTTAACTGCTAAAACTCTCCTTTGAGTTGCAAGATTGTGAATTCGACTCCCACGCAACGCCTGGACTTGGCACAATGATCAAGGCTCAGACCCCAGTGCAGAACTGTAAAGGAACCCCTGGCACCATTTCAAAAAAGAGAAAGGGAGTTATATTTATCTTTCAATTAACATCAAAACCAGATAATGTGGTCGTTATACTGCTGTTGGTGAAAGCTGGCCATGCACAAATTAACTGTCATAGTTTCTACACCACAAGCGTGACTCCACTTCAAAAATACCTTATAGGTTGGGAAGTGCTTTGAGATGTCCTGTGCCATTGAATAGCCTTATATAATTACGTGTCTTTTAAAATATGCTTCTCTTGCAGGCTTCTGTTCAATAACGGACCATCTACTGATTTAGATCCAGGGACACATTGCACCGTACTTGCAAGCTAATAAGTGTTTAAACGATGATTTTTTAAAACATTAATGCCCCCTTGAGAGAATACATAGAATAAAAATGTTCTGCAAAATTACTTGCTTGCCTCAACAAATTTCCACCCTGTACATATATTTCCCTTTTATTTTTACCTTTATTTCAATTAAGTAATATATTCAGCCATGTTCTCTTTCCATTGATACAGCAAATTAGCATGTATAGGTGGACCCCAGCAAAATTCCTGCAGAAGACACGTATACTGGAAGCAAAGATCTAGCTTTGCAACTTGAAGCTGTTTGGCTTCATTGATTTGCTGAAAAAATAATGGTGGAGATGTTTGCCAGCCAATTAAACTACTACTACTGATTTAACACTCAATTACAATCAAGGATTCTTGCCAATGTGCACACCACTGTTATGATCAGAAACTTTGCAGTAATGATCTCATTGCAATCTTCTACAAGGTCACTACACTGTACCTAATATCTATAAGGCTACTGAAAACGACCAAATTCATTAATTTAATTTATCATTGTAGCTGATGCAATCAGCTGGCAATAATCTGCCAAATAACAAGAATTGAGTTATAATATTGCTACTCGTGCTGGGTGGTTGCCATGCAGGAGACTGGACCAAGCTGACAGCTATATCTTGCCAAGCACTGGCAGCCCACGGGGAGAAATAAAAACAGAAAGTGCTGAAAATACTCAGTGTTGGCAGAGGTGGGGAGATAGGGGTATTGTCATTGGACTAGCGATTCAGAGACCCAGGGTAATGTTCTGGGGACCCAGGTTTTAATCTCACCGTGAATCAAAAAATCTGGAGTTAACTGTATAATGATGACCATGAAACCCTTGTCATTTGTTAAAAAACTCAGCCCATTAGGGAAGAAAATCTGCCTTCTTAATCGTATGTGACTCTAGACCTACAGCAATGTGGTTAACTCCTAAATGCCCTCTATAGTAGCCTTGTATTAAACCACTAGCGTCTGAAAAGAATTGACTACCTGGCATTAACCAAGGCACAAGAAATGACAACAGCAAACTTAGCCCTGTCGACCCTGTGAAATCCTCTTTACTAACATCTGGGGCCTGATCACAAAATTAAGAGAGCTGTCTCACAGACAAGCAGCAATCTGATAAAGTCATACTCATGGAATTACTATCACCAGCAGAGATGGCAACACAGTGGTATAGAGTCAGGAGGGAGATGCCTTGGAAATCCTCAACATTGACTCCAGTTTCATGAAGTTTCATGGCACCAGGTCAAAAATGGGCAAGGAAACCTCCTGCTGATTACTAGGGCCTACCCTCTCCCAGCTGATGAACTACTGCTCTATGTTGAAGTAACATTGAGAGTGGCAAAGGTGCAGATTTTACTTTGGGTGCAGGACTTCAATATCCATCGCCAAGCTGGCCAAGTCCTAAAAGATTTAGCTGCTAGGCTGGGTCAGCGACAGGTGGTAAGGAAACCAACAAGAGGAAAAACATACTTGACATTCTTCACCAAACATATCTCACCAACCTCCCAGCCACAGATGTATCAATGATAATACTGGTATGACCACTGCACAGTCCTTGTGGAGACAAATCCTGTCTTCACGTTGAGGAAACACTCCATTGTGTTGTGTGACACTACCACCATGCTAAATGGGATAGATTTCAATCAAATCCAACAACTCCAGACTGGGCAACCATGAAGTGCTATGGACCATCAGCAGTCGGAGAATTGTACTCAATTACAATCTGTAACCATGTGGATTCATTCTATCGTTATCACCAAGTGAATGGATCAGCCTTGGTTAAATGAAGAGTGCAGGAGTGCATGCCAGGCATACCTAAAAGTAAGAAATGAACCTGGTGAAGCTACAACACAGGACATAAAGAATTTCCAGAGTTTGTCACACCCCTAGCCAAGCTATTCCAGTACGGCTACAACACTGGCATCTACCCAGCAATGTAGAAAATTCCATAGGTTTGTCCTGTTTACAGGCAGCAGGACAAATTTAACCCATCCAATTAACAAACCATCAGTCTACTCTCAATCATTCGTAAAGTGATGCAAGAGGTCATTAATAGTGTTATCAAGTGACACATACTTAGCAATAACCTGCTCACTGACATTCAGTTTGGATTCTGTCAGGGCCACTCTGCATCCGACCTCATTACACCCTTGGTTCAAACATGGACAAGGGACTCAACTCCAGAGGTGAGAGTGACTGTCTTTGACATCAAGGCAGCATTTGACCAAGTGTCCAGTTGTGAGTCCTGTCACAACTGGAGACAAGGGCAAGCGGGGGCAGGGGGATGAAGCTCTGCTGGAGCAATACCTATCAAAAAGATTGTAGCTGTTGGACTTCAGTTATATCAGCCCCAGGAAATCATGGCAGGAGTTCCTGATGATGGGAATGCCCTGCACCCAACCATCTTCAGCTGCTTCATTAATGGCCTTTCTTCCATCATAAGGTCAGAAGTAGCATGTTTGCTAATGACTGCACAATGTTCAGCACCATTTGTGACTTCTCATATAATGAAGGAGTCCATGTTCAAGTGCAACAAGATCTGGACAATATCCAGACTCAGGCTGGCAAATGGCAAGTAATATTCAGGCCACATAAATGCCAGGCAATGACGTTCTCCAACAAGAGAGAATCTAGCCATGACTCTCTGATATTCAATAGCATTACCATCACTGAATCTTCCACTATCAACATCCCTGACGTGTTTCCATTGACCAGAAACTGAACTGGGCTAGCCATGTAAATACTTCGGCTACAAGAACAGGTCAAAGGCTAGGAATTCTGTGGAGAATAACTTGTTTCCTGACAAAGCTTGTCAACCATCTTCAAGGCACAAGTCAGAAGTGTGGTGGAATATTCTCCACTTGCTTGGATGAGTGCAGCTGTTCCAACAACAGTCAAAAAGTTCAATATCATCCAGATCTAAGCAGCCTACTTGATTTGGCACCCCATCCACATTCACTCCCAACAGTGACAACAGTGTGCGCCATCACCAAGGCTCTTTAAACAGCACCTTCCAAACCCATGACATCATTTAAAAGTACAAAAGTAGCAGACACATTAGAACTCCACCACTGAGAAATTGCTTTCCAAGCCACTAACCATCCTGACTAGGATATATATTACCATTCCTTCGCTGTTGCTGGGTCAAAACCCTGGAACTTCATCCCTAACTGTTGATATGCTTACACCATACATAATTCAAGAAGGACCCCCTTCTCAGGGCAATTAGGGATGCCCTGGCTGAACCAGTGATACCCAAATCCCATGAATGAATTGAACAAAATTAGGTAGAGAAATAGGGAACCAGGAGTTTTCTGCCAGTGGAATCTACCAATCCTGCCAATGATGACACCCTCCCCCCCTCCATCCCACCCCACACCCTGCAAGCACCCTGGCAGCAGAGGGTGAGAACAACGGGACACCCCATGGACAGTATTGGAACTAGAGGCAAGTACAACAAATGCTGGAAAATCTCAGTAGGTCTGACAGCATCTGTGGGGAGAGAAAATAGAGCCAATGTTTCGCGGCTAGATGACCGTTCATCAGAAGGTGACCTTTTGCCCTTTGCTTGGGACTAGAGGATTCGGCCACCATCCAATGGTGGGTCGCCTCCATTGCTGCAAAATACACAGCTGGGGAGGGGTGGCAATCCTACCCAGAGTTAATGTTTTGACTTTGTGTGATTCTTCTTTGAAGAGTCACATCAACTTGCATTGTTGACTCTGTTCCTCTTTACATTGACACTGTCAGACCTGCCAAGTTTATCCAGCATTTTGTTTTTCAGATTTCCAGTATACGCAGTATTTTTCTTTTATTACAGGCAGTCAGATGCTGTCTCAGACAAAGGAATTGGTAATGATGGTAATGTGAACTTCAACAATGGCAATACGTAAAAGTCAGTAGGATCACCTTTCCTTCTGTTGTTTCAGCTAATTTGGAGGGGAGTCATTGACTGCAGCCAAGAGCATGAGTCCAGATGGCTGTGTTGGTTGTCCGGTGCCAGGCTTCAGGACATCGGCTCTGGGCTAGAGAGGAATTGCGAGTGGGTGGGGTCCAGTTGCCATGGTCCACTTTGGTACCAATGACATAGAAAGGACTGGAAAAGAGGTTATGAGCTGCAAGGAACAAAATTAAATAGTAGAGTCTCAAAGATAATTTCTGGATTATTGCCTGAACCATGAACAAATTGGTGAAGGGTAAATATGATTAGAGAGATGAATGCATAGCTCAAAGACTGCTGTGGAAAAAATGTATTTTGATTCATGGGGCATTGGCACCAGTACTAGTGAGCAAGTGGGTGCTGTATCATTGGGATGCTCAATATCTGAATCATGTTGAGACCAGTGTTCTGGTGAGTCATTTAGCTAGGGTGGTAGAGAGATCTTTAAACTAAATAGTGGGTGCAAGGAATCATGTGAGAGGAAATGTAGCAAATCAATGGGAAACCACAAGGCAATAGAGTAGACCAGTAACCTGAGTAACGATAACTGGAGTGTGGCAGGAACAAACAGAGTAGAAATTTAAGAAAACAACAAATAAGGCCGGAGAATGCAGAAATGTTAAAAAGACTAGTTAAAGATTATAATCTGAGTGTATGCAGCATTGGTAACAAAATGGTTGAATTGTTAATACAGGTAGAACTAGAATTAAATATGTATGACCTGATAACCATTGGAGAGACATGGTTGCAGGTGACCAAGGTTGGGAATCTAAATATTGAAGGATATTTGACATTTCAAAAAGATAAGAAGCTAGGAAAAAGTGGTGTGGTAGCTCTGTCAATTAAGGATGTCTTTATTACAGTAGTGAGAAGTGACCTAAGCTCGAAAGAACAAAATCAATTTGGGTAGCATAGCATCCTACAGTGCAAAAGGAGGCCATTCAGCCATCGAATCTGCACTGACCACAATCCCATCCAGGCCCTATCCCCATAATCACAGGCATTTACCTTAGCTAGTCTCCGTGACACTGAGAGGCAATTTAGTATGGCCAATCCACATAACCTGCACATCTACGGACTGTGGGAGGAACACAGTAAGAAGTCTCACAATACCGGGTTTAAGCCCAACCAGTTTATTTGATAGTAATCCCACAAGCTTTCGGAAATCGTGGTCCTTCACCAGGTGTGTGGAAAGTTCTGATGAAGGAACACCGTTTCTGAAAGCTTGTGGGATTACTATCAAATAAACTGGTTGGACTTAAACCTGGTGTTGTGAGACTTCTTACTGTGTTTACCCCAGTCTAACACTGGCATCTCTACATCATGACTACTGTGGGAGGAAACCAGAGCACCGGAGGAAATCCACTCGGACACAGGGAGAATGTGCAAACTCCCCACAGACAGTAGAGATGGAGTAGGATTAGGATAGAGATAGGAAATAGTAAAGGGAAGAGGTTATTTGTGGCAATAGTTTATATGTTCCCAAGCAGTAGTTACACTGTAAGAATGAGTATACTGGAAGAAGTAAATGAGGCATGTAAAAAAAAAGTACCACAACTATCATGGGTGACTTTAATCTACAGTGAATCAGATTGGCAAAGGTAGCCAGAGATATGAACTTCTAAAGTGTATTCTGGACAGTGTATTCTTGGAGCAGTACTTTAAGAAACCGTCTTTCATGGACATGGTAATGACTAATGTTATAGCCACAGCCGGTGTTATTGTGAGCAAGCCAAATCTCAGACTAAAATCCATGTCAGCTCATCATAATTTTTTTTTGTAGAAACATAGAGGGAAATTCAAAAAACATAAAACTCCAGTGATAAAACTAGTTGAATTAAAAATGTTTAATTATAAAAAAGTTAAACACACATGATAAAAGATCGACATGTAGACATGATCTTACAAGATAACCCCCGAAAATGCTCTGCAAAAGCTACACAATGAAACTAAATTTTTGGCAACAGCCCTTTGAGATTCTTAACTGAAAAAATTCAGGAAACATTACCCAAGTCAAGAAACTGCCTTCCACGGCAAAAAGTATGTTATGCAACGGAACACCCTGATGTGCTTTTCCAAAGGCAGATTCAAACACACTGCTTCACAAGTTGTTTTTCTCAATTCACAACTTTTCAGCAAACTTCAACACAAGGAAGCTGGTCTTCAATGAGATTCTGCCACTGCAACTCCACTCTAGCTAAAAACCTGTTCTCATAAATACTTTTTTTCACTTTCTATTGTCTTCACAAATCCTTTTAAACTTAGCTTCCCCATAGTATCATACAGCGCAGATGAGTTCGCACTCACACATTAAAAACACCTTAACTCCCACCTAATTCAATCTGCCAGCACTTGGCCCGTAGCTCTGAATGTTATGATGTGCCAGGTGTTCATCTAGATACTTTTTAAAGGGTGTGAGGCAATCACCTCCACCACTCTCCTATGCAGCACATTCCAGACTGTCATTGCCCATCTGGATAAAGAAGTTTTTCCTCTTCCTAAACCTCCAGCCCCTCACCTTGAACCTATTGCCCTTCTTGACTGCCTCTTCAACTAAGGGGAATAGCTGCTCCTTATCCATTCTATCCATGTCTCTCATAATCTTGTTCACCTCGATTAGGTCGCCCTTCAGGCTTCTCTGCTCCAAGAAAAACAACCCAAGCTTACGCAACCACTCTTTAAATATAAACTCTTTTCATTACTTAAATGTTCCATTCCAGGCAACGTCCTGGTAAGTCTTCTCTGCACCCCCTCCAGTGCAATCACATCCTGAGAACGTGGCAACCAGAACTGCACACGGTACTCCAGCTGTGACCTCACCAAAGTTCCATACAACTCCAACATGACTTCCCTGCTTTTATAATCTATGACTCAATTAATAAAGCCAAGTATCTCATATGCCTTTTTCACCATCCTACTAACATGTCCTTTCACTTTCAGAGATCTGTGGACAAACACGCCAAGGTCCCTTTATTCCACAGAACTTTCTCTTGTCATTCATTGAATACTTTCTTGTCAAATTACTCCTTGCGAAGTGCACCACCTCAACATTTCATGGTTAAGTTCCACCTGCCACTTATCTGTCCATTTGACCATTCCATCTATATCTTCTTGTAGCCCAAGGCACTCCACCATACTGTTAATCACCCATCCCATCTCAGTGTCATCTGCAAACTCACTAATTCTACTCCCCCATATCGTTTATTTAAATGACGAGTAATAGGGGGCTCAACACAGATCACTGTGGTATGCCATTGGACACTAATTTCCAGTCATTAAAACAGCCTTCTGTATCACCCTCTGTCTCATGCAATTGAGCCCATTTTGAATCCATTTTATCAAATTACCCTGTATCCCATGTGAATTTACCTTCTTTACAAGTCTCCCATGTGGGACTTTGTCAAAGGCTTTGCTGAAATCCATATAAACTACATCACCTGCAACTACCCCCATCTACACACCTGGTCACCTCCTCAAAAAATTCAATCAAATTTATTAGGCATGACCTCCCTGTGAAGAAGCCATTGCTGACTATCCCTGATCAAGCTTTGCCTCTCCAAATGGAGATAGATGTTCTCTTTCAGAAGTTTCTTAAGTTTCATCCTGCATTTACTATACCTCATTAATGGCTCCACTGATTTGCTCACCTTGTACTTTTTAAAAACCTTTCTTTTCCTTTTCATTGTATTCTGAATGTCTCTGATCACCCATAGTTCTCTGGGCTTGTTATTCCTAGCTATCACCCTAGAGGGAACATGTCGGGCTTGCACCCTCTCCATTTCCTTTTTGAATGCCCCCCACTGCTCTTCTGAAGATTTTCCCATTAGTAGCTGTTTCCAGTCTACGTTGGCCAGATCCTGTCTTTTTTTTGCGCTGAAATCCACTCTCCCCAATCCAAAACTTTTTTTTGCAACTTGTCTTTTTCCTTGTCCATAACAAGCTTAAATTGTACTATGTTATGATCGTGATCACTAAAATGCTCCCCCACCACCACATCAACCAATTGTCTGGCTTCATTCCCCAGAATTAGGTCCAGCACAGTTCCTTCCCTTATTGGACCCTCCACATACTGATTTTAAAAAGAAGGATGTTTTTCCTCCTGTTTATCACTGGAAGGCTTCTTCTTCCCATTTTTTGATAGATGCAACTGCACCGACCTCTCCCAGAATGTTCCTCAGTGAAGTCTCTCTGCCACCTCTGCTGGATATACTAAACATGAAAATGTTCTATTGTTGTATTTTGTTCAATTTTGGACCAATAAAATTTAAAATGTCTGCCCCTGTTCACTCACTACTCCTGTAAAATGCAAATGTTCCTTGCAGCCTTTGAATATCTTTTGAAAAGCAATAATTGCACAACAATTCCAACACTTAACCTCAATTGTAAATTTCAAATCTACTCTGTTTCCCTGAAACCTAAAACTCAACACCAGGTTAAAGTCTTGTGCTACCAAATAAACCTGTTAGACTTTAACTTGGCGTTGTGAGACTTCTTACTGTGTTTATCCCAGTCCAAAGCTGGCATCTCCACATCATGATATTCTAACTACAGGGTCCAGTGAACAAGACCACTTGAATAATTTAGAAACAACATTGCAATATCTCCAAGCACATGGACTGCATAACAAGAAATAAAAGTGTGACTTTTTCCAGACATCAGTCCAGTATTGGGATCATGTGATTGATAGTAAAGGCCTACATAAAGCCCCTAAAAATATGGATGGTATTTTAGAAGCACTACGTCCAAACAATTTGACACATTGGAGGTCAATTCTAAGATTAGTAATTTATTATGGCAAACTTGTTCCTAATTTAGTGACATAATTGAAGCCATTGCATAATTATTATGGGTGAAACAGGCATGGGACCAGACAACAGAATGTGAGAAAGCATACAAGGATGTCAAAGATGCTTTGCAGAAGTCTGGAGTATTAAAATCTGAAGCTACCATTACTTTTTGCTGCGATGCTTCACCTTATGGAGTGGGGGCAATAGTTTCACAAATGTGTTTGGGAGAAGAATAACCAATAGCCTTTCTTTACATATTCTGACTAGTGCTGAATCTAACTATGCTCAGCTAGATAAAGAAGCTTTGAGTATGTTTTCTTGGTATATGAAGGTTTCATCATTATTTATATGGTTGATGTTTCACATTATTCACTGATCATCAATCCTTTTCTATTTTTGGGCCAAATAAAGGCATACCTCTTAGTTGCTAACTGATTACAAAGATGGTTACTGCTTGTGAAAATATTGTCATTACTGCTTGTGAAAATATTGTCAATCATTGTGCCATGCAAATGCTGATACAGTATCTTGTTTACCTTTACCTATTGAACAGATGCTACCAACTAGTTTTGCTAATATTAGCCGGAATTCTCCGGCCTTTCAGGCCCTACCAACACTGCCAGTGAGAATAGAGAATCTGGTGCTCAGCCAACCCTCCATTTGCTGCAGTGTGACTGGAAAATCCCAGTTACCATCAATGTTGGGGAAACTGGCCCATTCTTTATTTGATAGTAGATCATTTTCCTGTGACTGCTCCTCAAGTTCAGAGACGTACCAGAAATGATCCTGTGATGGGAAAGATGACGGATTTGGTATTGAAAGGAACAATAGCAGGAACAAATAATACACATCCTGATTTGAAACCGTATATGTCAAGAAAGCTTGAGTTGTCCATCCCAGGTGGTGCCTATTGTGGAGAATCCATTTTTCAATACCAATTTAAGATGGAATTTAGGAGGTTTTGTTTTCTCTCAAGGGGTCATTGGAGGCTGGTTCATTCAACTTATTCAAGGCACAGATTGACAGATTTTCAATTGACTAGGGAGTTGAAGTAACAGGGGTGCAGATGGCAAAGTGTAGTTGACACCACAAAGACATCAGCCATGATCTGATTGAATGGCGGAGCAGGCTTGAAGGGCTGTATGGCCCTGCTGTAACTCCGATGTCTTATATTCCTACATTACATTCACATGACAAAAAAATTAAAAGGACTGCCTGATATTAACACTTACATAAAATATTTTCAGTTTGGAGATTAAGAAGTTCACAGCAAAAATTCATATTTCATTTTTTAACCTAATGGCATTGAAGTGGGGTAATGTTGTGGTGAATTGCCAGCATTTTCTGTCCTAACCCCTGAAGCCATTTGCAAAACTTCAGAAAGCCAGGCATGCAGAGATGAGCAAGGAAATCCTGATGCTGCGGTTTGTCACTTAGTGGTCAGACTCAGGCTGCTTTGTGCCAACCCATGACACCCCCCCTCCCCCTCCCCCTCCACCACCACGCCCCAGGCCCTGCCAGAGTCAGCAATCATTAAAATCAGCAACCATTTCAACTGTCCTACTCCAACACGTCTCTTAGAAGCCCTGTCAAAATGTCTGCTTGTTCAATCAGGTTTAATTGGGTTTTTAACATATGTTATGAACATATGACAAACAGTGCAACTTGCCCTGAAGACAATTGTAATCTTAGAGGGCTGTCAATTAATTAATTAGTAGGATATTTTTCTCTTTTTATATTTCAGATTTTTTAGCTTCAACCCTCACCCCTTCTGTCTATTCCAATCTTTCATTTGATCTTTGTAATCCATTTTTCCTGCTGCCTCAAAACGCCAGGGATCCGGGTTCAATTCCCAACTTGGGTCACCGTCTACATGGAGTCTGCACATTTTCCAAGTGTCTGTGTGGGTTTCCTCTGAGTATTCCTGTTTCCTCTCACATGGCAGATGGGTGGAGTTATCCACATTGGTAGGAAAAAACAGACAGGCATTAACTATTTATTAAATGGTGAGAGATTGGGGAGTGTTGATAACCAAAGGCGTCCTTGTTGATGAGTTACTGAAAGCTAACATTTTTCAGGTGAGAGAAGAGAGATACAAAAAGGTCCAGGGGGCCAATTTTTTCACTCAAAGTGTGCTGAGTGTCTGGAAAAAGCTGCCAGAAGTAATAGTAGAGGTGGGTACAATTTTGTCATTTGAAAAGCATTTGGATGGGTAAGATGAGTATAGAGGGATATGGACAAAATACAGGCAATTGGGACTAGCTTAGTGGTAAAAGAGGGTGGTGTGGACAAGTTGGGCCGAAGGGCCTGTTTCCGTGCTGTAAACCTCTATGCCTCTATAACATGCAGATGCAGCAAGTAATGAGGAAGGCAAATAATATGTTGGTCTTAATTGCAAGAGGATTTGATTACAGGAGTAAAGGTGTCTTGCTGCAGTTGTATAGCATCTTGATGACACTGCACCTGGAGTATTGTGTACAGTTTCAGCCTCCTTACGTAAGGAAGGATATACTTGCTATAGAGGAAGTGCAACAAAGGTTCACTACATTGATTCCTCAGGTGGAGGCAGTGTAGGGCTATTGTCAATGGTCTAGTAATCCAGAGACCCTGGGTAATGACTTGGGACCAGGGTTCAAATCAAATCCCACTACAGACAGTGGAACACCTCTTAGTGGAGGTACAACTGATGGAAGCAAGGGCATAGAATGTGCCCTTAGTACAGGATTTCAATTTCTATCACCAAGATTTGCTCTTTAGTGGAGTGCCAAAGGCTATATCTTCTAGACTGATTCTGCGGCAAGTGGTGAGGGAGCCAACAAGAGAGAAAGGCATACTTGACTTCATCCTCGTTAATCTGCATGCCCCCAGTGCATCTGTCCATGACTCTATCAGTAAAGTGATGACAACATAATCCTTATGGAGACAAAGTCTTGTCTTCACATCACGGTGTATGGCAGTACCACCATGCTAAGTAGATTGCAAACAGATCGAGCGACTCAAGACTGGGAAATCGTGAGGCATGTGGGCCATCAGCAGCAACATCTTACTTAGCCATAATTGGGAAATGAAGTGGGCCTATTCCCCACTCTACCATTGCCACCAAGCCAGGGGATCTTCCTGGATTGTGTTGAGCTTCTTCAACGTTATTGGAGCCGGTCATCCAGGCAAGTAGGAACCTTTTCGTCACACTCCCTGACTTGTGCCTTGTAAATTGTGGACAGCTTTGGGGAATCAAGAGGTCATAAAGTTATAAGGAATGTAAGCAGGAGTAGGTCATTCGGCCCATCAAGCCTGCTTCACCATTCAATAAGATCATCATGGATCTGATTGCAATCTTAACTCCACTTTCCTGTCTATTCCCAATAATCCTTGACTCCGTGTTGATCAAAGACCTGTCCAACACAGCCTGAAATATATTCAATGACCGGCCTCCACTATTGTCTGGGGAAGAGAATTCCAAAGACTCTCACTTCCAGCTTAAATGGGTGACCTCTTACTTTTAAACTGTGGCTCTTTGTTTTAGAATCCTCCATGAGGAGAAACATCCTCTCAGCATCTACCCTGTCAGGGGCGGCACAATGGCACTGCTGCCTCACAGTGCCAGGGACCCAGGTCACTGTCTGTGTGGAGTTTGCACTTTCTCTCCGTGTCTGTGGGTTTCCTCCCGCAGTCCAAAAATGTAAGGGTTACATTTATTGGCCGTGCAAAATTGACTCTAGTGTCAGGGGAATTAGCAGGGTAAATGAGGATTATGGGAATAGGTCCTGGGTGGGATTGTGGTCAGTATAGACTTGATGGGCTGAACAGTCTGCTTCTGTAGGGATTCTGTCAAACCCCCTCAGGATCTTACATGTTTTATTAAGATCATGCCTCATTTTCCTAAGCTCCAATGATCATAGTCCTAACCTGTTTGAACATTCCACATAAGACAACTCCTTCATCACAGGATCAGCCTAGTGAATCTTATCTGAACTGCTTCTAACGCAAATATATCCCTTCTTAAGAAAGGAGGATAAATCATACACAGCACTCCAGGTGTGGCCGAACGTTCACTGTGCAGTTGTAGCAATTCCCTATTTTTATATTCCATCCCCTTTGCAATAAAGGTCAGCATTCTATTTGCCTATCTAATTACTTGCTGCATCTGCATACGGACATATTTTGATTTGTCTTCAAGAATACCCAGATCCCTCTTCAGCATGTTGCAGCCTCTCTCTAAATAATATTTAGCTTTTCTATTTCTCCTGTCAAAGTGGGCTACCTCAAATCATACTCCATCTGCAATTTTTTTGCCTACTCACTTAACCTATTTATAGCCCTTCCAATTAATCCATTTATCCAAGTTATTAACATAGGTCGTAAATAGTTGCAGCCCAATCACTGATCCCTAACGTATTTCACTGGGTACAATTTGCCAAACTGAAAACAACACACTAATCTCAATTCTATGTTCATTAACCAATCTCCATTCATAATGTCTCATCTTCAACACCAGTGAGTGACTTGTCGCAGATTCTCAGACTCCTACCTGCTCTTGCAGCTGTGTATTTATATGGCTTGTCGAATTAAGTTTCTGGTCAATATGAAATCTCAGGATATGGATGGTGGTGGAATCAGTAATGGTAATACCATGGAAGGTTAAGGGAAAATAGTCTATTTTCGACACTCACTCCATATCTCCTCAGAGTTAAAATGAACAGGATAAATTCAATAATCTCAGACTTAGAAGACTGAGTTAAGAAAGTGAAGTAAAGACAAGTCATCTACTTTGTGTAAATTAATAGTAATTAGTCAAACCCAATTTTTGAAAGTTTTGGTTACACAATTGTCAATCATAGAATGGTTATATATAGACTCATCTTGACTATATAGGCTTTCCAAACTTTTATGTTTGTGCCAGCTCTCTGCTAGAGTTACTAAGCTAGTCCCACTCTTCTGTCTTTCCCCCACAACCTTGCATATCTTTTACCTTCAGATAATTAGCCAATTGCCATTTGAAAATTGCAACTGAATCCAGCTCCAGCACTCTCAGGCAGAGCCTGTATTCCAGATCCTACCAAAATACATATCGGCCAGAAACCTGCTTCTTCCACCAATTCAACAAGGCCAAAACTAACTAGCAAACATCACCTTCTGTCTGTTAAGACACAAAAAGGGCAGTTGACAACAGAAAAATTTTTGGAAGTAGTTTTATGAGACATTTTCAGATTTAATTTTTTTTGTCAAGAGCAGGGACTTAACAGGTGGTTTTTTAGCCAATGCTTATCCCTCAATCAGCATCAATCAAAAATAGATTATCTGGCCACATCACATTGCTATGTCTAGGATCTTACGATGCACAAATTTGCTGCCTGCAATACCCATTTCAGAATGGCTATTGCAGGCATATCTTCTCGTTGTGAAGGGTGCTCAATAAATTATTTTAGCTTTTTTGATTTGATTTATTATTGTCAGATGTGTTGGGATACAGTGAGAAGTTTGTTTCTTGCGCACTATACACACAAAACATAACGTTATTTGTTGATATCACAAGTAGGCTTACAGTAACACTGCAATGAAGTTACTGTGGAAATCCCCGAGTCGCCACACTCCAGCGCCTGTTCGGGTACACTGAGGGAAAATTTAGTATGGCCAATGTTCCTAACCAGCACATCTTTCGGACTGTGGGAGGAAACCGGAGCACCCGGTAGAAACCCATGCAGACATAAGGAGAACGAGCAGACTCCATACAGACAGTAACCCAAGCTGGGAATTGAATCTGGGTCCTAGGTTCTGTGAGGCACCGGCACTAACTACTGTGCCAACCCATACATAGGGTAGAACATAAAACAGTACAGCACAGTACAGGTCCTTTGGCCCTCGATTTGTGCCAAGCTATGTCCGAACCCAAGATCAAGCTATCCCATTCCCTATTATTCTGGTTTGCCTAGCCAATAACCGCTTGAAAGTTCCTAAAGTGTCCGATTCCACTATCACAGCAGGCAGTGCATTCCACACCCCAAACACTCTCTGAGTAAAGAATCTACCTCGAACATCTCTCCTCTATCTCCCACCATGAACCTTAAAATTATGCTTCCTAGTAACAGCTACATCCACCTGAGGAAATAGTCTCTGAACTTTCACTCTATCTATCCCCCTCATCATCTTGTAAACCTCCATTAAGTAGCCTCTAATCGTCCTCCACTCTAAAGAAAAAAGCCCCAGCTCCCTCAACCTTTCCTTATAAGACCTACCCTCCAAACCAGGCAGCATCCTGGTAAATCTCCTCTGCACGCTCTCTCTAATGCTTCCACATCCTTCTTATAGTGAGGTGACCAGAACTGCACACAATATTCCAAATGTGGTCTCACCAAGGTCCTGTATAGTTACAGCATAACCCCACAGCTCTTAAACTCAAATCCTCTGTTAATAAATGTTAATACATATAAACCTTCTTCACAGCTCTATCCACTTGAAGGCGACCTTCAGAGATCTGTGGATATGAACCCCAAGACCTCCCTGTTCCTCCACAGAAGTTAGAAATTAACTTTAATTTAGAGATTGAATAAACTACTAATGAGGTTTATGGGCCACCTACATTGGGGAAGGGTAGGAGGGGAGATAGCAACTCCTGATTGTTGTGGGAAATGTGTTGATTTATAGCAAGGTGGAATTGGCAATGTGTGTGTTTGATGAGAAGATGAGATTGGCAATATGTGTGTGATGATGATGTGGAGATGCTGGCATTGGATGGAGTGGGCACATTAAGAAGTCTCACAACACCAGGTTAAAGTCCAACAGATTTATTTGGTAGCACAGGCTTTTAGAGGCTGCCCCTTCATCAGGTGAGTGACTTTAAACTGGTGTTGAGACTTCTTACTGTGTGTGATGAGAAGATGAGATTGGCAATGTGTGTGTGTGATGTGAAAGTGGGTTGACAATGTGTGTGATGTGAAAGCGGGTTGACAATGTGTGTTTGTGATGAGAAGGTGGGTGAGACTGGCAATGTGAGTGCAACCTGCCAGCATTGGCTTTCGGTATGTGTGTTTGTGTGAGCTGCCAGCATTGACCTTTGGGGTGTGTGCGTGTGTATGCCTGTGTGTATGAACTGTCAGCATTGGTTTTTGCTGTGTGATGGCTGTCAGCATTGACGTTTGGTGTGTGTGTGAGCTGCCAGCATTGACTTTTGGTGTGTGTGTTTGTGTGTGTGAGCGACCAGCATTGGTTTTGGTGTGTGAGTGAGCTGCCAGCATTGACTTTTGGTGTGTGTGAGCGACCAGCATTGACTTTTGGTGTGTGAGTGAGCTGCCAGCGCTGAGTTTTGGTGCAAGCATCCTGCATTGCACCTGTTGGGGGAGCCCGGGCCAGCCTGACCTGTGAGCCGGAAGCAGAGCGGCAGCAGCCAGGACTGTTTCCGGTTCAACGGCTGACAGCTCAGCTCAGCTCAGCTCGGCGACGGGCGGACATCTTGAAGCTTCGATTGGCGAGTGGAGGAGGCGGAGGAGGAAGAGGGGGAGGGAGTCGATCCGCCGGCCGGGGACCCCCTCTGAACTTAACTTGCACCCAGTGGCGAGCAGCGGTGAGTGGCCTTCATTTCAGAAATCTTTCCCCCAGCGGGTGGTTGAAATTCGAGAGGAAAACGGAGGGGGGCGGTGGAGGAAATATTGTCGCGGGGGGCTGGAAGTTGGGTATTGGGGGGTGTGAGGGGGTCGATGCTGTCCACCTCACCGTCCCCCCCCCCCCCCAGCCCTCCCCGCGTCCCCGGGGGGAGGGAGAGTTGGGCCTCCCGCGGAACGTGAGCTGTCTGGCCTGGGCCTCCCGGGCTCCCCACATACCCGGAGCGGCTGAGCCTCTCAGTGTGACCGGAGCAGGTGTACCCGCTCCTCCGGGCAGAGTTGTCAAACCTGCATTGCTGTAAAATATCATGCGTGCTCCCTTCAAAATAAACAGTTCAACAGGGATTTATTAATCCCAGTTTCTGTTTCCCCGCACCCCCCCCCCCCACCTTTTCTAATTCATTGCTCAGGGCTCCCTGATTTTGACAATTGCTTACATTGGGCATACAACTTGCATTTAGGTAACGCCTGGGCTCGTTTCAAGGTTCCGGGCACGAATGGCTCAGAAGTGTTATCGCTGTTATTTAGGCAAACGTAGAAAAGAGAGAGAAAACGAGCTTCATGGTTGAGTGGCGGGGGTTGGAGGGAGCTTTTGGACCATGTATTGTCCCTTCAACCTTGAAATTTCACTGGGATTCAGGCACACAGAGAAAATCCAGTTACACACGTACAATGTTAGCCTTGGGCAGATAGGGACAGGAAAAATCTGCTCTGCTGACCCTATATCGATCGCTGTTTGGGCATTAGATTCAACTGGTGCCTGCAGCGTAACAGCATCCCCATTCTTTCTCGGTTTGGAATTGTTTTATTTTGTCTTTTTTAAAAAAAAAATCACCTCTATAATGAAGTTTAAAAGCATGCCAAAATTTTAATGGCTGTTATTGTGTTATGTGTGCAGTATTTGATCTCATCCTTGGCAAAGGCACTGGAATTGGCTGTGTACCATTTTAATATACTTAACCTGTCTGTGGTGAGTGACTGAAAATAGAAGCTGTTTGTGATAGCTGTGCAGTGCAAAAAAAGTGCAAGAGTGGGATAAAAGAGCAGGGGGTTGGTATTAATTAGATAGAATAGTTTGAATAATTCTGAATGATGTATGATATAATAATGCAATATGTAATTACTTAGAAGTTTACAACACATCATCAGGCTATTTGGCCTAATAGGTTGATGCAAATGCTTATCTCCCAAGCTTTCCACCTCCCACCCAATGGATTGCTTGCACTTTTTGTGGCTTTGATGACCTGTGTGGCTACTTTTATTAATTTGTTTGTTTGTATTTCTGGGTCCTTTTGTGCCTTTATCCCATTTAGACTGTTTTACAATGAATATGTAGCTTTCTTATCCCTCCTTCCAGGATGTATCATCTCTCACTTAAATTGAAATTAATTTGTTGTTTATACATCCACAGTCCAGGTTTTTTGAGGTTGTTTTGTATTTTCTCTTTTTTCTCAGTATCAACTGTATTTTCCAATCTGGTGTAATCTGTAAGTTGTGATATATTTCTAATTCTTGAATGTAATTTTGTTTTGTAAACTACAGCTCCTACATCAGTCCCAGTGAAATAACATCTGTCCTTGGCCAGTCTGAGTAACCACTTTTAAGTCCTACTTTTTGCTTTTGTAGTCTATTTGCTATTCATTCTGCTATTTGTTGTCTGAATCCTACAGACTCTGACTGTCATCCTGATTCTACTATATGGTACCTTGAAGGCCTTTTGAAAGACCATCTAAGTTGCATCAACTAATTATCTATTATTCTGACATTCAGTGTTCTTTATTATATTTTCTGTTTCTAGATGTTTTTCTGTTGTACATTTGAATGAAGATCCCAGTATCTTTCCTACCACTGATATTAAGCTAACTGCTCAATAGCTCCTATTCATCTTCATTTTTGAATATAGGAATAATATTGATTGTCCACTAACCTTTAGACACAATTCCCTACTCCGTTGGTTTTTAAAAACACTATCCATGTATTCAAGTGACTTTGTTATCTCTTAGCTACTTCGCATATGTGAGATGCAATCCATTTTGACCATAGCAAAGTTCTCTAAACTTGACTAGTCTAGCAGTTATCTCCTCTCTATCTTAATTGTCTTTATCCTTTTTGATTTTTTTAAAGTTGTTATATCCATCCAGGTAGTCCTTCTAGTAAAACTGAAGAAAATTAACTATTAACAACTTATTCCATTTCCCTGTCTTTATCCATATGGTAAATTTGCGCCAAGTCTTGATCATTCCTCACCCCACTGCTTACTGATCTATTTGGTTCCTCTTCCAGCAATGCTTTTTCACCAATTCCTTTGTGTGACCTTACCTTTACCTACCGCTAGCCGCTGAAATCTTTGCATTCCCCCAATTCTGGCCTTTTATGTATCCCTGATTTTAGTTGCTCCACCATTTGCAGTTGTGCCTTCAGTTCCCTTGGCCCTAAACTCTGAAATTCTTTCTTAAACCTCGCTGCTTTTCTATCTCTGTCCTCTTCCAAAATGCAACTTAAAACCTGTACTGATGCTGGTTACGCAACTTGGTGTCAAATTTTATTCGATACTCCTGAAGCACCTTGAGATATTTACTATGTTAATGATCTATAAGTGCAAGCTGTTTAAACTTATCTTGCGCATCCCTTGGTAGTTCTATCCTTACCTACTGTTATACAGCAAATTTATCTGTGAAAGACTTATTTTTTTCCCCTTTGGTCATTTTGTTTCGTAATTAATCATTGCTCTTTTTACTTACCTTTCCATTTCTTTTTGTCATCTCTTTCTTTATGGAAATTCTTCTATTTCTGTTTTTATTCATCAGTGGGTTCTCATTAGTTAGTTTCTTTGTGGTTGTTCATGGGACATACTTCTAAGCAGTCTCGGTCACCCATTTTAATGATTTCTCATTGTCATTCTATCTCTCTTTCAATTGTTCCATCCTCAGCCCCATGTAATTAGTATTTTTACCCAATCTGTTACTTGGGTGTTTATTTGTCTTAATTCTTGCTCAATCCTTATCTGAAATAGTTTTCCTAGATGTTCTCTTACCCTTATTTCTCTAATGGTTCAGTTCCCACTTATAGATAGATCCTTCTGTTGCTGACCTCCTTGGGTACTGGCAAAGACAGGACTCCTCTTTAAACTTATTAAAAGCTCCTCTTCATCGCTGTTGCTTGATGGTGGTGATTACTGAAATCATTCATGATTATTCCGTGTCCTTTGCTAATTTTGTAAACTTGCTTGTTCAAGGCTGAGGTGGACAAAGTTTTAATCAGTAAGGGAATGAAGGATTATTGGGGTAAAGCAGGAAAATGGAATGGAGCATTATTATATCAAATCAGTTGTGATCTCATTGAATGGCGGAGCAGACTTGATGGGCCAAATGGCCTACTTCTATTCCTATGCTTTATGATCTTATTTCTATTCTCCCTTTCCACCATTAGGTGGTCTGGAATTTACTCCTACAAGTATAATCCATTCCCCCTTATTCTGCCATGATTTGTATGAATTTTGTTTCTTTGTTAACCTTCTTTATAATGCTCTTTCTGATTAGTGCAACCACCTCAGCCCCCCTTTTCTTCTCTTCCCTTTCCTCATATACTATATCTTGCAGTACTTAACTGTCAGCCTTGATCTTTGTTACCTTGTTTCAGTTGCATCTGATTCCTTTCCAAGAATTATTACCTCCAATTTCCCCAGACATCATGTATGTTGCTGTACAGCCAGTTTATTTTTATTGATTCTTCTCATCCCTCTTTATACTTATATTCTATGAATTTTTCTGCTCCCTGACTGTTTGTGTTCCCTTCAGTTATATCTCCTGGTTGATGTTATTTCTACCAGATCTTCTCCCACCCCCATATATTAATAGTTTCAAGTCTTATCTATAGTTTATTCTTTCCACTGTAACTACTGTGACCTTGTATCATCTGCCCCAGCTGTACAGATCTTTCCTGTTCCAATGACCCGCAAAATATAATTCTGCCTCCCACACACTTTCAGCCATATAGTCACCTTCATAATCTATCTATCTTCTATCCCTTTGTCAGTTAGAATGTGGTTTGGGTGGTACTTTATCACCCTTACAAACATTTTTAAATTTAGTTCACAGCCCCTGTTACTCCCCCAGCAAGACCTCTTCTCTGCTCTTTCCTGTGTCATTGGTCCTGCTGTAAACTACAATACCAGGATATGTCCCCCACCTCTTAATTTCTTACGTTAATATCAATGCTGCTTTATGGATATTGATGTGTACAAATAAAGTAAACAACGTTGTGTAGAATTTTAAAATTCAAAGTTGTTACTGGAGCAAGGAATAAAGCATTTTTTATAACAGATTTGCACATTTTTGAAGGAGTTACCTTAAACCGCTAAAAGATAGGCAAGTTGCAAAACAAATTTCAGTGCAGGGTCATTGTACCTCAAAACTGATTAATCAGTAACTTTACTTTTCCTGTTTGGAATATTCATGTTGCTGGATCAGCAGGAATATCAACATTTTTTTTCTTTTTAGGAGACCTAACACTAGGATCACCATGACGGATTCTAAGTATTTTACAACAACCAAGAAAGGTAGCAACATTCCTGTCTATCTCTCTCTTTTATTGCAACAAATATAAAATTGTTAAGGAATTGTGAACCGCAAGCAAACTAATATAGCTTTGTTTACTGTAATTTATGCAGAAATAAATCGTTTTTAAAGGCGTGAAGCTGGTTTAACACTGGTTACTATGAGATTATTGATGGGTCAGTTACAGTAACATGTTTGGAATATTCAGGTTCTGTTCCTTTTCTGGTTTTCTTTCCTTCACTGTGAAAGTTTGAAGCTTGGAACTGTTAGGCTGTATAAAATGCTGTACACGATTGTGGTAATATACAGAAGGGTACAACAGGTCGCTTGTTGCATTGAAAAATATGTTTCCTGTCCAGTCCATGTGTTCTTCACTGACAATTGAAATCGGTTAATCATATGATGTCAGTCTAGAGTTGCACTCAAGCAGGAGTTTGGAATTGTGCTTCTTTTCACAGGTATCCCCTAATGTAGTTCTGGCTTGCAGTCAAATGCTGTGTAGACATTGGTGTATGTAACAGCATTCCTGGTTGAGCTTATTTTTTCCATTTATAACTTAGCACACTGTCCTGCAGACAAAAGGCACTATGCCAAAGCTGGAAGAAGAAATCTTTCTCAATACATTTTTAACATAACGATTTAACATAACATAATGAAAATTAAAATCACAAGGTAATAACAATTCTGCAAAAAGGGATAATATGCATAGTGGCAAAGATTAAGAGAGCATTATGGTAGGAATGCACAGCCTGAATGAGCAGTGAGCACCTCAGCAGTCTGCCCTTCATAGAGATCAATGAAAGCTTCAATGAAAAATTTGAGATGGTATTTCATTTGGACTGAAATATCATAATCTCCAGTCCACCCAAGACTTCTATTGTAATAGCTTTAAATTATGAGGCAAAAGACTTCCAATTGCCTCCTATCTCTATGATGCCTAGCAAAATAGGATGTGTTCAGTTCTTCCTGCAGGTGATTTGTAAATCTCATTTTCCAAATTGGATTAAATTTTCCTGTTCAGACTCTTAATGTATCAGTTAACGTATTGAAATGAGATTAATTCTATCTAGAAAAGATCTTTGAAAATGTATCACTTCCAACAGTGTGCTGAGTTATAACTGTACATTTTATAAAATGAAAAATTCTTCTTTTAGTGTTAAGTAGAACCATCACCCCATGACATTCAGTGCACTACTGTTGTTGAATCCCTCACTATAAACATCCTGGGGGTTACTATTAATCAGAAACTGAACTGGGTAAACCATATAAATACTGTGGCTTCAAGACTAGGTCGGAGGCTAAGAATCCCGAGGTGAGTAATTCACCTGCCCCTCCAAAGCCTTTCCACCACCTCAAGGTGTAAGTCAGCAGCGTGATGGAATAGTTTGTCTGCGTGAATGCAGTTCCAGCAACACTCAAGCTCGCCACCATTCAGGACAAAGCTGAATTGGCATCTGATTGGCATCCCATCCACCAACATTCATTCCCTCCACTAATACACAGTGACAGCAGTGTGTGCCACTCACAAACGTATTTATTAATGTCACAAGTAGGCTTACATTAACACTGCAATGAAGTTACTATGAAAATCCCCAAGTCACCACACTCCGGTGCCTGTGCAGGTACACTGAGGGATAATTTAACGTGGCCAAGGCATCTAGCCAGCACGTGGGAGGAAACCGGAGCACCCAGAGGAAACCCACATGGACACGAGAGAATGTGTAGACTCTGCACAGACAGTGACCCAAGTTGGTAATCAAATCTGGGCCCCTGGCGCTGCGAGGTAGCAGTGCTAACCGCTATGCCGCCAACAAGATAAGCTCCAAGGACTCAGCAAGGCTCTTTACATAGCACCTTCCAAACCTACATCTGCTACCATCAAGAAGGACAAGGATAGCAGATGCATGGGAACACTACCACCTGAAAGTTCCCCTCAAAGTTGCACATCATTCTGTCTTGGAAATGTATCACTGAAGCATCAGTGTCACAGGGTCAAAATCCTGAAATCCTGTAATATTATTAAAATGGCAGAAACACAGCAACCAATTTAGGCGTGAAAGGTCCGACAAACAGCAATGAGATGACTGAATAATCTGGTGTTTGAGGGATAAATGATGGCCAAGTTACTGGAAAGATTCTTCCCTACTCTTTTTTTCAAAGGCATGTCCTGTAATTTATTTTGAGAAAGCTCAATTTAGTCATAGAATTTGTATCATAAAAGAAGGCTGGTTGGCTAGCCAACCTAATCCCATTTTCCAGTTTTTGGTCTGTAGTTTTAAAGAGCATATTGTTATGGCTCAGGTCAGAAATTCCAAAGTGTTTTATGAAGCATAAGTTTTGTATCTTGAATTTGGCTAAGATAAGCATGATAGGTTTTATTTCAGGTATGATTCAAATGACCCACTAGGGAGCTTTATCAAACAAAGTTTATTTAAGAATATAGTTAACAAGTATAGTAAGAAAAATAGTAAGACCTCTTATCTATTGCAAACAAAAACAAACATAATATAACCCTTAACAAATATACCTAATGTGTTCCAATCAAACTAATGTGTCAACAAAAGACCCTTTTCACAGGTTCAACACAGCAAAAACTATTGCTCATGTGATACTGGACCTCAGACCTTTGGATGAAGTCTGCAGTTCTCTGGATAGACTCAGAAGTGTTTGAAGTTAGATCAGCTTCTCCAAACACCAGGGGCTCTAGGCAACCTACCAATATCCGATTTCCTCCCTTCAGAAAGGCAAGACCTTGCTTTCAGCTAACCAGCAGAATTTTGAAAAGCAGCAAAAGAGAGATTTCTTTTCAGCATGATGCCACTTCTAAAACTAAAACCTGCAGCTCCGAATTGAAAATGGGAAAAAAAACCATCACCTGACCTGCCAACCACTTTTTCTTCTAACAATGCAGAGTCGTAAATATCCCAGTAAAAATAAATAAACCCCCTTTTAGGCAGCAATAAAAAGACTCTGACAACAGCCCGACAACAATGAGAAGAACAAACTTAAGTTTGCTTATAGCTGCAGAGTACATGATTTAAAAAAAACACTACTTAAAGGTACTGACATCACAATATTTACATACTTTTTAAATGCAGAGGATCTGCCTCTATCAAGGAAGCGAGTTACAGATCCTTGAACCTTCTGGGTGCAAAGGATTTCTCCTGAATTCCTCTTTCTTTAAAATTTGTGCCCGTCCCCATTATTGACTTCTCTGCATAGAAAAATAAGCCCTTCCTTTCCACTCTATCTAGGCCCCTTGATTTTATGTAATTCAATTGAATTCCCTCTCAGTCGCTTCCATTGCAAAGAAAACAATCCCAGTCTGTGCAGTCTTTCCTTTTAGTTAAAATGCTGCAGCCTGGCAACATTCTGACAATCTCCCCTTGTACCTTCTCTTGTGCAATCGTTCTAGTAAATTGACAAAAAGAGTATGCAGTTTTATTTGAATGACAACACCTCTGGTAGAGCAGCCCTTCCTTAGTATTGCACAATGTGGCAGTAGAGATTTAGTACTCAAGTCTCACAACTTTCTGACTTAACATGTACTTATAAATAATTTAATATATATTAATAATAAAATGTTGTATTTTTAATGGTTTCTCTATAGGCTTACTCCAGTCCCTTTATCCAGGATGTAATGCTAAGATATATCTAAAGTTTTAAGCAGGCTGCTGTGCCTGTTGTCCAGTATATGGTGAATAAAGATAAGGTTACTACATGCCTATTCCTTCTTATTCCTGCCACCTTTTATATGATTAGTATTCTAATCAGCTATCCTTATAACGATAACCGAACTACATGGTGCCTGCCCCCCAATGATTTGGTATTTTTCAAGAAACTGGAATGAGCAGAATTTGACAAATGAACTTTTGACATGAATCCATTACCATGGCAATGTTTCCTGATGTAGTTAGACTAAACAAAAATGAACATCTTCACTGTAGTTGTGTAAGACATTAGGGCATATACATGCGTACAATGTTAGACTTGAATTTAACATTGTTGTTAAATTGTTGGATTTAATCAGCATGTATTTCAATGATATTTGCAAATACCAGTTACGTTGGTGCTTACTTTTCCAAGTTTGACATTTGTCTACTGTCGATTGGTTACAAGGTTGTAATGACATTGGTGCCTTCTCCGAAGTATTTTCTTCAGCTATATTAACATTTTATCTGAGGGCATAGGAAAGTTCAAGGGATATAGTGTTTGTATTGTGGTAGATGTTATTCTATCCATACAGGACTCAAGGACAAAGTAGGTTATGACCTTTGTTATAAATGTGAGTGGCTCAAGTTAAAAGATCTGCTCTGGTTTCAAACTTATGCTGTGTTTTTGATGACAACTTTGGCAGTAGCGTCAAGATTTTGTAAACATACAAAGATCACCAGTATTGAATTACTTCTGGGTTCAGTCTAGGACAGGCCTCAATGTGCATGTGGGGTAAAGAAGTGTTGGTAACCCTGGGCACCACAACCCATGTTTAAGGGGATGGGGTGGTTGCTGGGGAAGATGGAGAAATTATTCCATCTTTAGGAGAGCACTCAGTCTCTCACTTCTTTGATTTAGTGTACGACATTTTATTTTGAGTAGTTGAAATAGCTTTGCATGTGAAAAATGTAAAATCTAATATTAAAACAAGAAAATGATTCAATAACAAGTTATTCGAAAAGAATTGTGCTGCAGTTGCCCCCAGTTGAAGCAATTATCATTAGCATTTGCCATTAATCCTATCCCTTTCCTTGACCATTGTCTCAAGATGAACCAAACTATTCATAATCTGTCATTTTTGATTCTGAGGTTCACTTTGGATCCCATTGAGTAAACCATAGAATCCCTACAGTGCAGAAGGAGGCCAATCGACCCATCAAGCCTACACTGACCCTCTGAAAGAGCATCTTACCCAGGGCCTCCCCACCACCCTATCCCCATAACTCTGCACACTTGCCAAGGCTAATCCACCGAACCCTTACATCTTTAGACACTAAGGAGCAGTTTGGTGTGGCCAATCCACCTAACCTGTCCATTTTTGGACTGTGGGAGGAAGCAGGAGCACCTGGAGCAAATTCACACGGACAAAGGAAAGCGAACAAACTCCACACAGTCACCCAAGACCAGAACCAAACCCTGGCACTGAGGCAGCAATGCTATCCACTGTGCCACCAATATATTCGCCATTGTAAAGATTGCCTATTTTCACCTCAGTGGCATTTTATGCCTCTACCTATCTTCCACTAAAACTCCCACTCTTGCCCATTTCACCCCCAAATTAAACTATTCCAATGCTCTCCTGGCTGATTTCCCATTCTTCAACCACTATAAACTTCCAAAACTCTGTTATTCATATTTTGCACTAATTCCAACTGGTCCATTGCCTTTTATCTCGTTAACCTGCACTGTCTCCTAATCCCCAATAGCTCCCTGTCTCCCTACAGTGCAGAAGGAGGCCATTCTTGAATAGGGTTAGATATGCTAAATTACTTAAAATAGGGTTAGATATGCTAAATTACATTACACTGAAGGAAATGACTCTGCCCTTAGCAATTCACGATTGTAACATTGATGGAATCTCTAAGACTTCTCATTTGTTGACTGGAACAGATTACAGTAATTGTTGCCATAATTTGGAGAAAAGAGATGGTGTTAACCATGACAGGTTAGTGGGAGGACCTCAAAAAAGTAGGCAGTTATTTGAAGTGTTGGATAGCTTTCCTTAAAATGAATTGTGTAGAGACTAATTAAATAGTCATGTAAATTCTAGGGTTTAATCATGTTGCCATTCATAACTTTACAAACCATTGCATTGTTATTTTTTCACTTGCCATGGTATCAGTAAAACTTGGGTAAATTACTTTTTCCACCTCATATTACTTCATGTCAAGTTTAAAATTAAAGGAACATTGAGGATTTCTAAAGTGAACCTTTAAAAATACAATGCAGTATTACATTGAATCTGCACTAACTCTCCGATAGAACATTTTACTTAGGCCCTATTGCTGTAACTTCCATATTTACCCTACTAATTTCCCTAACCTTGGGATGCTAAGGTGCAATTTAACATGGCCAATTTATCTAACCTGCATATTTTTGGACTGAGGAAACAGAAGCATCTGCAGGAAATCCATGCAGACATGGGGAAAACATGCAAACCCCACACGACAGAGTCACCCAAGGCTGGAATCAACCCATGTCTCTGACACTGTGAGACAGCAGTGCTAAGCACTGTGCTACCATCTACCCTATTGATGTATTGTTTCATAAAACTTAAAATGTGGATTATGTTGAGGATTGGGAAGATGAAAAATGAACATCTTGGACATTGGAAATAGGGGAAAGGGATAGTCATCTGTGGTAGCCATAGACAGTGTTCCTAAGCTGTGGGGGTGGGTGGCCTTGCAACAGCTGAAAGGTGCTGTGCAGATGTTATTTTTTGATAAATAGTATGTGCAGCCATGCAAATAATTTGAAGAACTGGAAAAAATAAATGCACACAACAGCTAAACTTTAATAGAGAACATGACCAGAGGTAGACATTTTAATGAAATGTAGTTTTCTGTGGGATTGAGAAGATAAAATTATGGTAACACTGTTTGCTTGCTTCCATTCAACTTGAAGATGTTGGAAGTCGTTAAATATGTTTAACTTGCTGTAATGTGCTGTTGAATTGCCGATGTGCAATTGTAAAGTATGTATTTCTGAAAAATGAAAAGCATAATTAAACTTTGGTTACAATAAAACCTTCTGTTAAGATAAATTATGCCGAGATTTTCTTTACGAATTGTAGGAGAAATCTTTGAGCTCAAAGCAGAGCTCAATAGTGACAAGAAGGAAAAGAAGAAAGAAGCAGTGAAGAAAGTGATTGCTTCTATGACCGTTGGGAAAGATGTCAGGTATGTAGAATTTTACAGGTTTTAGCAATTCCGTTTATAAGATTGGATGGGAGAAAGTTTTATTAATCTGGACAATGCTTTTAAAGCTGGGCTTACAGCACTTTCTGCGTATATGAAGTATTCAGATCTCAATTTTGCATTTCTTAGCATTAGTATTTTATCCCTTCAAATTTTGCAGAAGTCCACTTGTACAGCCTTTATGGTGGAGGTATAAAAAGATTATGCAACATTTTTAAAACTAGATGTGCTGCAGATTTTTTTAAAAATTGTATTTTCATTTGGCTTGTGCATAAGTGACAGTTATGTGAACACATATGGATCCAAAACAGTAGTCACTTCATAACGTGCATCCATTAAACCTGTTCTCAATGCCTAATTACTGTTGCAGACAATCAGCAGAATATTGGTGGAATTTTTGAGTTTTGTTAGTCAATGTGAAATTTGTATCAGTGAGTGTTGAAGAACTGTTGTTCTTCAACTGCTGTAGAACTGAAGAGTGTTGAGGGGGACTGGTGGTGTTGAGATGGTGGCGTGGGCTCGTTGGGCCGAAGGGCCTGTTTCCCAGGCTGATTTTGTTCTTTGTTCTTAACTCAGATTGTATGTAAATAGGAAAGGTCACAATATATTGTCAAAACAGCTAAATAAGAAAGTGAGAAGATTTTGAACTCAGAATGAAGGAGCTGGAGCACAGGAAGATGAAATAACCAGGAGAAGCCAATAGAGGAGGGAGAAGTAGATACTTATACAGAAAAAAATGAAAAGGGCACGAGTGAAAGAATAAAATCAAGAAGATTAGTCATGAACAGGGAAAAGACTACAAGATTCCTTTGTCAAATAGTACTCTAAAGTTTATTTATTAGTCGCAAATAGGCTTGCATTAACACTGCAATGAAGTTCTGTTAAAATCCCCTAGTCGCCACACTCAGATGCCCATTCGGGTACATGGAGGGAGAATTTAGCATGGCCAACACACCTAACCACGTCTTTCAGACAGTGGGAGGAAACTGGAGCACCTGGAGGAAATCCGTACAGACACGGGGAGAATGTGCAGACTCCACATGGGCAGTAACTCAAGTCAGGAATTGAATCCAGGTCCCTGGTGCTGTAAGACAGCAATAATAACCACTTTGCCATTGTGCCGTCCTATACTACTGTTTGTAAAGCTGAGGAATCCTTATGGTATTTCATGGTTTTCTGAACTCATCCTGCTACATTCAACTACATGCTTTATATATCCCTAGAGATCTCTCTCTCTCCCTGCACCACCTCAAAAATTGTCTTTCCTTGTTCTTCCTACCAGAGTGTATCAATTCACAATTTTGAGCTCAACTTAATCTGTCATGTACATACCCATTTCATTATTCCATCTGTATCCTTCTGAACCATGTTGCTCTTCTCACTGCTTGCTATATTTTTGAGATTTGTGTCATGTACATATTTTGAAGTTAAGCCTTGTAGACCCAGGTCCAGGTTATTAAATGTATATCCAGAGCAACAGTGGGCTCACTGTTTTTTTTTGATATGCATTATTAACCTGGATGTGTATGACACACATCTCAGAAATATGAATTGATACTTTTTGATAACAAGAATGAGGAGCAGCAATATAATTAAACAGGACATTTTTTTGAGGCGGTGCAGAAAGAGAGCTGTAGGGATAAGCATAAGCAAGTAACTGAAGGTCAAAGACAAAGTTGTTAAAAAAGCAAGTTCATCACTACTCTCGGCTTACTGTCCCTTAGCTACCTATCCACAAAGTCAATCCACTTTTATCCCATGAGCTTCAATTTTGCTAACCATCTATCCTCTTTGTCACTTCATTAAAAAGTTTGTAAACATGGTTTGCCTTTAACAAATCCATTCTGCCTTTTCCATTTAATCCTACATTATTGTTTCTTGATGCTTCACCCCACAGACATTGGATTGATTGGCTGGTAATTGGCAGGGTTAGCCTTTTTCCCCTTTGAGAGCAGTAAATGAGGTGAGGGAGTAGTGAGATTCAGGGGCCGCTAACCAAGATCAGGAAGTGGCAAGGGCCGTGGACCAGTAACTGGGATTGGAAAGTAGTGTGATCTGGGGGAAAGTAACCAGAGCCGGGGAGCAGCATTAGTCGGATGTAAGCCAGGCAACAGCAAGAGCTAGGGTCCATTATCTCAGGCCAGAGGACAACAAGAGCCTGGGTTTAGTACAAAGTATTTGACGCCAGGGAACAGCAGGAGCCCCTGACCCCACTATCCAGGGCTGGGGAGTGCCAGGAGCCAGGATCCAGAGGTAGGTGAGCGGCAAGAACTTGGACAGTATCTGAGGCTGGGGTGTGGAGAGAGAGCCAGAGGCAACAGTTGAGGTTGGAAAGTAGAGAGAGCAAGCCAGGGCAATAACCAAGGCCAGGAATTAGAGCGAGAGAGCCAGGGCAGTAACTGAGGCTGGGAAGTGGAGAGAGAGAGAGAGCCAGGGGCAATAAGAAGCTGGGAAGTAGAGAGAGAGCACCAGGGGCAATAACTGAAGCTGGAAAGTAGAGCAAGAGAACCAGGGGCAATAACTGTGGCTGGGAAGTAGAGAGAAAGTCAGGGGCAGTAACTGAGGCTGGAGAATAGAGAGCTGGGTGCAGTAACCGAGGCCGGGAAGTAGAGCTGGGGGCAGTAATTGAAAGCAGTGTAGAGAGAGCTGGAGGCAATAACCAAGGCTGGGGAGTAGATAGATGTTGCACAGTGGTCTGTTAAAGCCACATCTTAAGTGCCAAATTTAGTTCTGAAGTACAAAGTAAGTTGCCTCGCTATGTACACAGCTCAGAGAAATACCACAGGCTAATTCTGACTGCGTTGTGCCGAAAATTCTGAAAAAAAACTGTTTGACCTTGAAGGGTGACTGAGTAATCTTGGATGTTTTGAGATATAGCGAAGAAAAATGAAATATCAGTAGTTTTTCAGGTTAATGCAGAATGGGTAGACATGGAATCAGACTACGAAAAGGCAATCTCAGGATATCTTGAGAAGCACTTTTTCTTGTGAAGGGTGATTAATATCTGGAATAGTCTTACAGCGAGATATTGAAGCAAAGCTCTGAGCCTGTTTTTTTAGATCTCTGTGCAAGGATGAGCTTATTTGTGTCTGGCCGATAGTTCCATGATCAAGTTCACTGTATAATCTACTCTGCATAATCAAGTGGATAATTCAGCTAAATGGGGAAAATAAAACTCATCATTTGAACATAGCAATGTAAACAACGCAGCAAAGTGAGATTTTGTTTTAAGGTTTGAATTATCAGTTAATCTGAATTTTTAAAAAAATCAATCTTGGGATGGTGTTGGATAGGGTAGCATTTATTGCTCATCCCTAATAGCCCTTGAAAAGGGTTTTGTTTGGCAGTTATTAGGCAGCTTTGAATTTCGAATTGTAGGTTATATTGTAATGGCACTCTTGCTCATGCTGCAGAAGTTTTTATTAGAATTAGTGTCGATGCTGAACATTTAACTATAAATCAAGCTCTTCTGAATCTATATTGAATATAAAAATTCCATTATTAGAAGTCCTGGTTCCACAAAAGATGCCCTATTGTTCTTCAGTCACTTCAATACTAGAAAATTTATGCATAGTTCTTCATAATTTTGCAAGTTCCCTCTGAGTTTGTGACAAATAGCCATAACTATATGAATACAAACTTTTTAAAAAAAATTTGGAACATGTTGTTTTTGTTATAATATAAAGTGCATAATTTGCACTTTGATGCAGATTTTTGTGACCTAGAACTATGTGGTGGATCTTTTGCTGGCTATTGTGAAAATTCTGTTAGCCCAAGCACCTTGTTTGGTGGTTTTCAAAATAATTGTTCGTGCTTACTCTAAACCTTTCACTGATGAACAATTGAGTAAATTTTCTAGTATGACAGAGAACAAAAGAACAATTGGTGCCTTTTGTGGGACAGAGAATTCTGTCACGAATTTTGAAAAATGAAAAAAGTATTCAAGTAAACAAAAGTATTTTTGAGCACAGGTAATGTCTCTAGCAACAAAAACTGAAAATGCTGGCAAATCTCAGCAGGTCTGGCAGCATCTGTGGAGAGAGAACAGAGCTAATATTTTGAGTCTGGATGAATGTTAGCACGGTTTTCTCTCCACTGACGCTGTCAGACCTGCTGAGATGTTCCAGCATTCTTTGTTTTTGTTTCAGATTCCAGCATCTGCACTAATTTTGCTATTACATTGGTCTCTAGTGTTTAGGCACAGCACACTAATACCGTAGTAAACATTCTAGAAATGTATTCATGAGACTCAAGTTATAATGTAAGGATATAAATTCAATTCTAAATGTCCGTTTCTTTAATTTGTCAGAATGTCCCAATGAGTTGTGGATTTCTTACTTTGTGCCTTGCTTTATCTCATTCTCAATAGCGCCCTCTTTCCTGACGTTGTTAACTGCATGCAGACAGACAACTTGGAGCTGAAAAAGCTGGTGTACCTGTATCTAATGAACTATGCAAAGAGTCAGCCTGACATGGCAATTATGGCTGTCAACACTTTCGTTAAGGTATACATATATATCCAGTATCCTGACAACATAGAAACAGAATGTGGATAATGTTTTGAATGTCGGTCCCAAAGACAAGTGAGCAGTAACCAATGGAATCACCTTATCTGTAGGTCTCTAAAAGCAGAAAATTTCGTTAGCAATTTATCTTAGCACTTTACCTAATAAACTGCACATAGTACATTTAAAAAATCCTACTGATGGCAATCCAAAAGCCTAAATAAACTGAACTTGGTGCAGGGGGTGGTTACTTAAGAATTAATAACTTTCAGTTCACCTCTTGGATCTGTATTCAAAACGACCCCAATAATAAAGTGAAAGATTTTTCTTTATTGCCTGTAAATGTTGTCAACAAAGTGTGTTTGGGCAGTCCCAGCCCAGTTTCAAGTGAACACGCATCCATACACAGTTGTCAGCATGATTCAATTAGGTGAACTCTTGCCTCTAGGTCAGAAAGTTTTAGGTTATTGTCCAATTACATGACTTGAATGTGTAATTCTTTACAGCAAAACTGCAAAGATGGATAAAGCATTTAAATTGTGTGCCTGTTCTGTTGGCTGAGATGAGTGTTAAAGATTCCATGACACTATTTGAAGAGCTAGAAGTTTTGAGTATCCGGTCAATATTTCTCCTTTGGCCAATGCTATTTGATTAAAGTTTATTTATTAGTGTCACAAGGGCAATTTTTTCACTCAGAGGGTGGTGAATGTCTGGAGTGAGCTGCTAGAGGCAGCAGTAGAGATGGGTATAATTTTGTCTTTTAAAAAGCATTTTGACAGTTACGTGGGTAGGATGGGTATAAAGCGCTATGTGCCAAATGCAGGCAATTGAAACTAGCTTAGTGGTTAAAAACTGGGCCGAAGGGACTGTTTCCATGCTGTAAATCTCTATGACACTATAAGTAGGCTTACGCTTCAATGAAGTTGTTGTGAAAATCCCCTAGTCACCACACTCCAGTACCTGTTTTGGGTATGCTGAGGGAGATTTTGTTTAGTATGGCCAATGCACCTAACCAGCATGTCTCTTGGACTGTGGGAAGAAACCAGAGCACCTGGATAAATACACCACAGACACGAGGAGAATGTGCAACTTCCACACAGACAGTGACTCAAGCCAGGAATTGAAGCCGGGTTGCTGGTGCTGTAAGGTAGCAGTGCTAGCCACTGTGCCGCCCAACAAAATTATCATTCATTAACTGACAGCATTACCCAATCCCCTGATGTCTGAAGTAATCAATTTTGTCAATTTATCCATTTATCACCCTATGCACTGAAATGTGTACAGCATGTTGAAAAAGATGAACCCTGTTGATGGCAAAGTAATATTCTAAGCAAACTAAATTTAAACTGTTTTTCCTTGAGGTTAATGAGGTCTGACTATATGCAAAATGTGTACAATGTTTTCCTCTCAACAGCTTTTCAAAAACAATCTTTTCTGAGGCTGTTTGGCATTTGAGAAATATAAAGTGCTACCCAAGTTTCTTCTTTCACAAGGTTACTTAAAATTCAGCACAGTTTGACAATCACATTCTACCCTGGTTGGCTGAAATGAAGATGAAAGAGGGTGTATTGCTGTTTGACATATAATCTTAACGATTGGAGTAGACGGAAGGGAGCTCAGAAAATTCTGTTTCTGAGCTCTTCTTGATGCTTCTTGAATTTGGCTATTATATGGGCATTCTTTTAAAATGCAACAGATCATATTGAAATTACAGCATGTTGTTCATTCATTCATTTGAAATCTGTAAAATCGCCACAGTGCTCAAGGTACTTTTTAAAATTTTTGGAACTTACCTTCTGTTTCTTTGTTGCTGTAAAAATTGTGGTACACTACTTAGAACCCTATATCATTGACTAGATTGCAAAAATTATCCTCTTAATGCTTTATCAAGAAAAATAAATGTCTTTATATTTTATGGTGCCTGGTAATTTGCTGATAGTTAAATTAGATGCCAGGATAACACTTCTAGATCTGCCATCACGTTTGTTCTGTATACTGTGATTGAGTCCCTGTAATTTTTTTCCCAAAAACTTTCTACAGGTAACTGTAGGTATCTTTTTAAGTGGAAATTGTGATTGCACATAATCATTTATTTCACAGAATTTGATCCTCAGACATTTATTTGAATGGGTTATTCTGCACTTAGTTTTTAAATTGCTTGTGGCAATAAGCCATTAAATATAAAAGATGGATTAAGACTCGGATATTCTTACAGTTCAGGTATTATAGTATTGGGGAATATAGCTCTTTGTTGAAGAATTGATAGATACCACATTTCCTTTGGACTTTTCTCCTCAAAAATGTGTGTTATGGTGGATAGTGTTGTTCAGTGCAAGATACCTACTACTAACTTGCCAAAGGTCATTCATGAATAAGGCATGAATTAAAAATGCATATTTTCAGATGGGGGTGTTAGATTTTAGCTACAAGTAGTTTGGTTACATTCTATTTATTCTACTTAAGTTAACTAATTCCACGCAGACAAGAGAATCTGGAACTTTGTTTGTGTGGTTAAGGACTAGCTATGCAAGCTGTTGCAAACCATCAACCGAGTTCAACAAATATATTCATTTTTTAAAATCTGATTGTGCAAATCTAGTACTTTCATTCTCCTCTTTATCTTATTTCACATGCTGAAATGATACACATTTTGCATAACTGAATGTAAGTATGGATTTGATTGTTGATATTGTTTCTTTTCTTTTTAAAGCCGTGATTAAGTTTGTGATTGCTTGGTCAAATTTCAGGACTGCGAAGATCCCAATCCACTTATTAGAGCACTGGCAGTAAGAACCATGGGCTGTATCCGTGTAGATAAAATCACCGAGTACCTGTGTGAGCCTCTGCGAAAATGTCTGAAGGATGAAGATCCCTATGTACGAAAGACTGCTGCTGTCTGTGTGGCTAAACTACATGATATCAATGCACAGCTGGTCGAAGATCAGGGATTTCTGGACACTCTGAAGGACTTGATATCCGACTCCAATCCAATGGTAAACAAAACTTTCTCCCACTGTACCTGTAGACATTACCAGCTGATTGGTAAAGCTAGAAAAGATATTGTGAATTTGAGATTAGTAGCTGAAGTCTGTACATTGACTTCACCTTTGTAAAAGTACACAGATTTTCCCATTTTTAAATGAAAAGAATGCTGTCACAGTAAAGTACAAGGCATAAAGTCAAAATGCAAGAAGCACACAAGTCAGATAGCATTTAAAAAGAGAAAGTTGGCACTATTGCCTGTCAGCACCCGGGTTTGACTTCAACCTTGGGTGACTTGTGTGGAATTTGAACTTGTCTAGGTTTCTTCTGGCTGCTCCAGTTTCCCTCTTAGTTCAGAGATGTGCCAATTAGGTGGATCGGCTATGCTAAATTGCCCTTTATTGTCCAAAGATGTGTAGGTAAGGTGGATTAGCCATGGCAGCTGCATGGGCTTATGGGGAGAGGGCAGCGGTGTCTGAGTGGGATGCTCTTTCGGAGAGTTGGTGCAGACTCGATGGGCTGGATCACCCTTTTCTGCACTGTAGGGAACCATAGACTGTTAATGTCAATGGTTAATGTTTTGGTTATAATGACATGTTTGATTCTAATGAAGGGTTGTACTTAAAGTGTTAACATTTCATTACAGATGCTGAAGGCTTCCTGACTTTCAGCGTTTCCAGTTTTTCCAGATTTTCAGCATCTGCAGTATGTTATTTTTATAGGCTGTTAGGTGTTTAACTTCACATTCATTCTGCTGACCTGGTAGTCTAGTTTGGCAGATTTTCTTGCATTGTATCTCCTCTTCAACTTAAACATTTGGATAATTTGCTGAGCTTTTCAAAAATTGTAACGTAATTTTTCCACCAAGCAAATTATTCCAGTGGTATTAATGTTTCATGATGATGTCAAGTGTTAAATCCAGAAGAGTTTCCAATTTATTGATTTAGCAGTTGTTCCTTTTCAGTGTGTAGTTTAAGAAGTTGCTTATTTTGTTTTGCTTTGCTTTTATTCCAGTTCAATCAAGTCCAATTCAGAGTCTCAAATTGAGACATTCCCGATCCAAGCTGACAAGACAAGGCTCTCACCTCCTGTCTTGGGCTTGATCTACATGATCCAAGATGATTGCAGTAGACATAGCTCCTCCTTCAAGGCTTGATCTCATTTGCATCTTAGCCAAAAGGCTGAGAAGCGATTTTGTAAACTCCAGCAGCTGATCTAGCAGAGAAGACACAATGCAGCACAGATCCAATCCAATAATTTTCCAATTGGAGATGATTCTTTTTTCTTTAGTGCCAACTAAAGAAACTGCAGAAACTTCACTCTCACCATGATGAGGAAATTTTTATCCTTTTTAAAAATGAAGTTTCTAAATTCCTGGTTGATTGTGCACTATAAATCCAAAGCTTTATGGGTTCACGACTTGGAACTTAAGCACAAAATCTCGGGTAACAATTTCAGTGCAGCAACAAGGGAAAGTTGCAAAGTCAAATGCTTGGGTGGTGCAGTGAGGGTCTATCAGCTTGCTCGGGGGCAGATTGTAGTATTCAAAAAAACAGGTTGTTCCCATGTTCCATGTAACACACTTCCGTTAATGCATTGATATCAAAAGCAGCCTAGCAAATCATTTAATTTTTTGCTTGGACACACTGTATTCAGTTTAATCACCTGGCTGAGCTACATTCAAAAGCAATTAATTGTCTTTGAAACAACTGGGAAGTCCTAAGGTGGTATTGAAGATTTGTTCATTGCCTTGTGCATGAAAATTATTTAAAAGGGCAAGGTTTCCAGCTGATTTCCTAATCAGATTAGACAGGAGAAGAATTAAATTGCCTTTTTATTAGTTGACGTTTACTTTTTAATTGGTCTTTTTTGGAAATAATTATTGACTTGAAACTTTGTATGTATAATTAATAGAAAAAAATCTTTGGGATTAGCTGTGTTTCCATTTTTCAGTGCAAACATAATTTACTTTGTTGTTATGAATCCAGCTGATGTTCAATGAAAGGGCATCCCAAATCCCCAAAGGGAAGCTTGGAACACCGGTTCCTATTTATTTTTGCAATTTAGGAAGAAAAATCCGAGAAAAGAGATGAGACCTGGTGAGCAAATGGTTCAGTCTTGTCATAAATTATTTAAATAACAGAAGTTATTAAACTTCAAAACACACAAGAAAGACAGCAGTAAAGAATGACACAGTTAACTAATAACGGTTAGCCAGACAGTATGTTTACTTGCCTCCCCCTCTAATCTATTTACTTTCTTCAATTCTGAGAATACACCTTCCCCAAAACAGCATCCCATAGGTTTTAAAACAACGAGCCAAATCCTGCAAAAAATTACCGTATGATACCTGTAGCTTTCTTTTGAGCACCTTTTCTGCTAATTTAGAGCAGAACTGATGGGATCACATACAGACAGACGTTTGCTTTCATTTCTGTACGCCAGATTTGAATCTCTGAGAGAGGTATGCTTTGCAACTGGGCTCAGCTATGATCTTGCCCCTAGACTGCTAGTCGCCACTTTGCTTAACAAAGTATCTGTTTCACCCTACTACTATGCTAATCTGTATTTCAGACCCCATCCCCAGTACAGCTATCCATTTCTACTCAATTTTTTACTTTTCATTCCAACTTCATAACACTTTACAGTTTAGCAGAATTGAATTGCAATCATAATGTTAAGCAAGCTAAAATATCTTTCAAATTTAGTCAGACCTAACTTGAGTGCATTGCTAATAGAATGGTAATTAACCATGCTAATCACAATATAATAACATGACCTACTCTTCGACTTATTTCTTATAGGGCCTCTTGAGGGTGTCCCATTTTTCTATAAAATTATAACTAATCTTTAACCAATTCCAGTACTCTGCAGGATTCCTATTTCTCTTTAATTCCCTTGGAGTCCAAAGATCAATCTATCTTGATCTTGACAGTGATCAATAACTGAGCATTTACAGCCTTCTGAAGTAGCCAGCTTCAAAAGCTCATCCTGAGACTATGACACTAATTCTCAACTCTCCATTTGGGGAAGCAGCCTCTCAGCAGATAGCCCCTTGGTGCCTGCTCTAAGTCCTTTCAGAGTCTTAAATTATTATATATTATATATTCAGTGGGCAAGCACTTTCAGAAGAGAACAGGGTCAAAAGCCAGCAAGCACAGTAAGAATACTGCTGCCACAGTGGGCTGTTTACCTCTCAAACTTCTGATCTTCATACTGAATTACCAGTTTCAGTTAATTTGCTTTGAGAGGTCATGACCAAACATTTGTACTTTCCTTCTTGGAGGCATTTTTGTTTTAAAACAATGCAGAGAGAAAGAATGAATCAGGCACTTCTATTAGCAGCTGGTTTCAGAGCTATCCTGCCACTCATCAATAAAATTGCAAATGGCGGAGTGGGTGCTGACTGGGGAGACAATGTTTGTCCTTTTTAAATGGATTGACTGTCTCCAACTATTTTCCATTCTTACCAGTAAAGGCATATACTGAAGCATGGAATCTGGCAGTTCACCAGTACTTTAACTGCTACGCACATAGCTGGCTGCCCATTTTTCTTGAGAGTCAGTAACTCTGAATGATCTCCCAAGCTGAACTTTTGTTCCCATTAAAATAAAAGACTACACAGCATACTTGGAATGGCTGGTCTGCAATGGATTTGAGTGCAAAGTAGACTGCCTGAGCTAAAATCTTTTTTAATGATGTAAGGTTTTTTAAAAAGATGGCCATGACTGTCAGTTATTTAATCTATTCACTTCATTAAAATTATCTTGGCAATTTTGATCCACTGTCACAAAGTTTATAATAATGTGAAGAAATGTTAAAAAGGGAACAGTAACAATAACAGCATAAATCTTTATTTCATAAACTTGTGATTCTACTGATGCGTGTAGATTATCAAGACAACGTACACAGGACTCAGTTCCGTTACCATTTGTTCTCTAAAGCAGTGTTGGTGTCCCTGCAGCCTACTACAATGGAGGAAGCTACTTCTCATACTCTCATAACCTGGCTCGAAGAAACTTGTAGAAACCCAGTAGTACAATGAAATTGAATTGTTGTACTTGCTTTCTGCCACAAGGTGCTACTACAATATTACGTGATGGAACAGACTGAAATAGATTTCAACCTGCTGCCTTTATACTCTGGACAAAAAGATGTAAAATCAGTGGTCAAAATACAGTGGTATTTGGTAGAATAACTGAATGGGGGCATTATAGAAATATTGTGCTTTCTTTTACAAAAGGATTATCTTTTGCTTATGGTTCCACAGCAATTAAGCAAAATTGTGACTTTTGTTCATAGCCAAGCTTTGGAAATCCAAATTGCCAAGATAATTTTAATTAAGCTATCTGAATAAGTTGAATAAATGACACACAGCACAAGTTCAAATCTCATAACGACAACTGGAGAATTTAAATTCAATTAATTAAATAAACCTGGTGTCGCAGGCAGAATTTGTGCTTTCTTTTACTACCCATGATCAGTGTGTTTGTAAGAGATGCATGTTTTCTTACTTTCAGTGAGTGTCCCAATTAAATTAATTACAGCAGTTAACTTTTTTGAGTTTAAAATTAAGGGTTATTTATTATCATATGTTTATTCCAAATTAATGCAACGTTTCATTCACTTGCTTCATACCCACGCTCCGAGATTGGATGCAGATGAAGATACTATACTGTTGCAACTTACAAGTATCGCCGTCTCTTTTGTGGCAATTTCATAGATGAACTTGATGTTTTATTTGAAGTGAATGTTTTCTAAAGCAAATGATTTGCAGCAGACTCTGAGATTTCTCATAGTCAAATTTTTAGAAGGTTAATTCTCAAGTGAAATTTAATCAGAAGAGTTTAGGGACCCTTCCCTCTGGTGAGATCTTCCACTTTCATTCTTGGCAATTGCTTAACTGATCCAGGAATATTAGCTGCACAACAATTTGATAGAGTGAGACCTCTGTAATGTTATAAGAACATAAGAAATAGCAGCAGGAGTAGGCCGTCTAGCCCTTCGAGCCTGCCCCGCCATTCAATAAGATCATGGCTGATCTGTCGTGGCTCAGTTCCACATTCCCGCCCTCTCCCCATAACCCTTAATCCCCTCGCTTATCAAAAACCCATCAACCCGCGTCTTAAAAATATTTAGCGAGGCAGCCTCCACCACTTCAACGGGCAGAGAATTCCAGAGATTCACCACCCTTTGAGTTAAGAAGCTCCTCCTCAACTCCATTCTAAACTGCCCCCCCCCCCCTTTATCTTGAGGCTGTGCCCCCTAGTCCTACTGTCCTTTCTGAGCGGGAAGAGTCTCTCCACCTCTATCCTATCCATCCCATTTGTCATCTTATATGTCTCAATGAGATCTCCCCTCATTCTTCTAAACTCTAACGAGTACAAGCCTAGTTTATTCAGCGTCTCCTCATAGCTCAACCCCCTCAACTCCAGTATCAGCCTAGTAAACCTCCTCTGCACTCCCTCCAAGGCCAAAATATCCTTGTGTAAGTGCGGCGACCAAAACTGCACACAGTACTCCAGCTGCGGCCTCACCAATGCCCTATACAGCTGCAGCAAGACCTCCCTACTTTTATATTCAATCCCCCTCGCTATGAAGGCCAGCATCCCATTCGCCTTCCTGACCACCTGCTGCACCTGCAAGCTGGGTTTTTGCGACTCATGCACAAGGACCCCGAGGTCCCTCTGCACCGTCGCCTGCTGCAGTTTTTCGCCACGTAAGTAATAGCCCTTCCTACCATTATTCCTACCAAAGTGGACCACCTCGCACTTGCCTACGTTAAATTCCATTTGCCAGTTCCTGGCCCATTCGCCCAGCCTATCTAGATCCTTCTGCAGACTCTCCACACCCTCCGCGCAATTTGCCGTTCCACCAATCTTGGTGTCATCAGCAAATTTCGACATCATACACTCGGTTCCCTTCTCCAGATCATCTATATAAATGGTAACTAGCTGAGGTCCCAGCACCGACCCCTGGGGCACTCCACTAGTCACCAACCGCCAATCCGAATAGCACCCATTAACCCCCACTCTCTGCCTCCTATTTGACAACCAATCCTCTATCCACGCTAACACCCTACCCCCAACTCCATGCCCCCTTACCTTCTGCAATAACCTCTTGTGAGGTACCTTGTCAAACGCCTTCTGAAAATCAAGAGAGACCACATCCACCGGCTCTCCTCTGTCCACCACCCTAGACACATCCTCATAGAACTCCAATAAATTCGTCAGACACGACTTCTCCTTAATGAAACCGTGCTGCGCCTGCTCTATCAAGCAATTCCCCTCAAGATGCCTCGCTATTTCCTCGATGACAGATTCTAACATTTTACCTACAACAGACGTTAAACTAACTGGCCTATAATTCCCTGCCTTTTGCCTGCCACCCTTCTTAAACAACGGCGTAACATTAGCCGTTTTCCAATCTTCCAGCACTTCCCCAGAATCTAGCGACGTTTGGAAAACGACCACCAAGGCATCCACCATCACCTCCGCCATTTCTTTCAGAACCCTCGGATGCATTCCATCCGGTCCTGGGGACTTGTCCACAATCAGTCCCTCCAGTCTGTCGAGCACCGCCTCTCTAGTAACAATAATGTAATTGAGACCCTCCAGTCCTACCACCTTTCCATCGCTAACACCCGGCAAATTATTCACGTCCTCCTCCGTGAAGACCAAAACAAAAAAGTTATTCAAGACCTCAGCCATTTCCCCATCCCCTACCACTAAGCTCCCCCTCTCATCCTCTTAAGGATACTATACTGAGATAAAAATAATAAAATAAATATAATTTATTGAATCATTGTCAACTTGAAAATATTTAGATCTAGATTGCTCTTAAGGAGAAGGTAAATAATTTTTTGAAGCAATTCTGAGTTATGAAATATTCAGACTTCCGAGTGCAAAGTTAGTTGAAATATTTCCATTCTGATGCCCTTTGTGATTCTATGTGCTGTAGTTGCTCTCCTATGTTTTAAGCTCCATACCCTGGCTAAACGTTTTGAGTAGATAGACGATCTCTCACTTGTAAAGGTTTTCCTTAAGCTGCCTACTAGAAGCTATTCAAGAAGCTTCTAATTTCGTTATCTTTTTAAAAAAGATGTTTTCAGACATAGGGTATGATACTACTCTGGAAGATGTGATAATGTTTATCTGTACTTGTTCAGCTTATTTATCATGTGGGCTTTCTTTTTTGATCAGTAGAATCATTATTTTGATCACTAGTGATTCATTTTCAAAAGGTTCTTCAGGGTTAAGTCACCTCTGCAAGTCTGAAAGCTTTGACTGATGGATTAGTGCCTCTTGCACCTTGAATTATTAGGATAAGGAATGACTTAATAACAAGCTGTCCTGTCCTGTATCAAATCTGTATAAATTGTTATCTCTTTCACCTTGTGAATGCATTAGGGTAGGGTAGGGATGACTTGCTTGCTATCAAGTTGTCTTGGCCTGTATGTGATTTTTTTTTTGATAGAAAATTTTCTAAATACATGTCATCAAAATATAGTTTTGACAGTCAACTTTTTTAATGTAGTTAAAAGTTCAAACTTTTTTACTGCCATGTCAAAATGTTGCAGTTATTTTGAAAACCAAGCTGTTTTGTGCCTGTGTTGGTGAACTAGTCAATGGTATATACGAGAGTAGATTGAGAGGAAAGCAAGAACATCAAATAAGAAGATTGACAAAGAGCAAAGGAAGAGCAGATCAATCTTAGAAATTGTTGTTGAAAGAATAAGCTAAAATGGGGAAAAAATCTTGAAAAAATATTACTATCGCAAATACTACTTAAATACACATACTGTGTAATCCAGCTAGCTAACCAGTAAGGTAAACAGTCAATACGCTGTAGCTGAATGTGGTGTACCAATTATTACAACATAAGGTGGAAGATCTGAGCAGCCTCTGCAGATTTTCATCTTATTGGTATTTTATCTTGCATGAGTAGTCTGGGGATTGTACTCCGCAGTTTTGTAATGAATTGTGCACAATTTTTCATCATGTAAATGTCAAAGGTGCAAAATGAAATCTGATAATGCTAAAAGGTATTGGAATTTATAGTGCTCTCATTGGAGAGATTTGCAACAACTGCTAGTTGCTCCTTAACATATGGCTCCAGCATAGCATTTGCTGTGACAGAATGATTCTTCTGTTCTGAATGTTTTTTTCTTTCTACGACAAATTACCATTCAAAATATATGACACGCTCATATTTCCAAAGTTCCATTAATCAAAATGTCCATTAGGTTTACATACATCAGTAAATCTTAAGCCTGCATGATTATGGACAAAGTCATGAGCTACATGAGAATTTTATCAAGTTGTTCTAGCAGCAAATAAAGTCTCCACAAGGAGAATGATTACATGGAACATTTTGTCTGTCACCATCAAGAACCATCCTGTGCTGTAGAGGCTGATCTATTAATGTGCAAGATCTATTCATCTTAAATCCTTGATGTGCACATTGGAAACTGCTTCCAGTAGTTTCTTTTCCTACAAAGTAGTGGCTTTGTAGTTTCTTTTCCACTCTGGGTGTGTGGCCGATATTGGTGGAGAAAACAACATTGCCATGTTGATGTTTAACCTAGATTTAAATTGCTGCCTCTGCTAAAAGTTCAGCCGACAAAGCTATGATAGGGTGATGACAACTGCTGTCTTGCCAGAACTGCAACGCTGTAGTCAGCAGTTATGTTCATTTATCTTCAGGAATGTTGTATGTGTGTTAAAAAAAGCCTCCATGAAGCTTAGTATTTGAGTTCACTTGGCTTTTCAAATAAGAGGCTTTTGCTTTTCGTATCCAGTTGATTATATTTCTCTGTTTGGGAGTGAAGCATTTTGTCATTGTTCGCTTATTAGTGCTTTTTTAAAAATTCAGTTTTGGGTTTCACTGACTTAATACTAACTAGGCTTCTTTTGAGGGCAATTAATAGTCAAGTCCGTCGTGGGACTTTGGTCACATGTAGGCCAGACCAACCAAGGCCATGCATGTGATTGCAATATATGATGTCTCATTCAGTCTATCCACATTTAGTGCAAAATAAGTTAAGCATATATTAAAGTTTCAAATTAACCCATTTCTACTTGATAAGCATACCGATGTGACCTTTAATATATTTATCCTATGTCAGTATGCTCTTGTATCAGTAGGATTGCTATCAAGGAATGTGATGGGGAAAGTCTTTCAAGGAACATTATTATGGGAAGTGCACAGTATTCATTGGTGTCACAGAATCCAATCTTTTCGAAACTGAAAATATCTAGAGATTCTTATTTTTAAGTTCCTGTCTTCCTAAGGAATAGTTATACATAAACCACGGTTTCTTTTGAAGTACCTGAACACCTGTTTCTTTTTATCTTTTCCCAGAAATGATAATGAGCCATTCAATTCAACTTTGAACTTTTGTAATGGTGACAAAATGTTAAGCTAGGTTTAAATGTCCAAGTAGGTCACTCTGATATGAATGTGTTCTTTTTCATTAATTACACTAACTCTTTAACCTGCAGGTCGTGGCAAATGCAGTGGCAGCTCTGTCAGAGATTGCAGAGTCCCATCCAAATAGCAACTTGTTAGATCTCAACCCTCAGACCATCAACAAACTTTTAACAGCCTTAAATGAATGTACTGAATGGGGACAGATATTTATCCTGGATTGTTTAGCCAATTATAGTCCAAAAGATGACAGAGAGGCCCAAAGGTAAAACACAGAAATGGCAGCTTGAAATATTTTCTTACAATAAAATTAGATGTTATAGTTGAGTGTTCCAAATGTTTATATATTAAACATCAAGTTCAATCACCTAATAATGGAAAATAAAATTACACCTGTTGCTGTTTTTATTCTTCCATAAATGTTTTCTATCTCTTTAATTGTTTGATGAATACATGTCCAAGTTATTTGATTTTTAATAGAACTTGCAACAATCTGATTTTTAAAATTGGTATTTGGGGAACTTAAAGAATGTTATTTGTAATTTGATTCTTAGTTAAATTATTGCAAAAGTTGAAAATATTAATCTTTCATTCCTGATGATTCTGAATAATGTACTAAATGTATTTAAGATCTTGTGGGCCATACCTTTAATTTAACCAGAATCTCTTGTTCAATAGCATTTGTGAACGTGTGACACCACGGTTATCTCATGCAAACTCAGCTGTTGTCCTGTCTGCTGTAAAAGTTCTGATGAAGTTCATGGAAATGTTGTCAAAGGACTTGGATTACTATGGCACTTTGCTGAAGAAGCTGGCACCCCCACTAGTAACACTGCTGTCTGCAGAACCAGAGCTTCAATATGTGGCCCTCAGGAACATTAACCTCATTGTACAGAAAAGGTACAGTGATATGAATGTGATCAACATCTTTGTAGAGAAGGGGGTTTTGGTAACAAGTTACAAAAGCTTTCAAGAATGTATGTTTTAAATTATCATGGAATCACTCTAGTACAGAAGGAGGCCATTTGGCCCATCAAGTATGTACTGACCTCATTGCCGACCCAGACCCTAGTCCCATAATCCTCATTTATCCTGCTAATCGCCCCTGACCAATCAACCTAACCCGCATGTCTTTGGACTGTAGGAGGAAACTGGAGCACCCAGATGAAACCCACGCAGACATGGGGAGACAGTGCAAACTCCACACAGTGACCTGAGGCTGGAATTGAACCTGGGTCCCTGGTGCTGTGAGGCAGCAGTGCTAATCACTGCACCATTGGGCCAGTGGTAAGAATCTTACCATTTTGGCAGTTGCTGTTATCATTTCTTGCCTCAGTGTTAGCATTCTCACTTGAGTCAGGGTTTTAAGTCCCTCTCCAAACAAGTGAATGTTTCATCTCTGTTGACATTTTAGTGCTAAATTGAGGGAGCACTTCATTGTCTGAGATGCCATCTGTTGGATGATTCATGACTTTGTCTGCTGTCCATGTGGATGTAAAAGATCCATTACACTTGTTGTTTTGAAGAGCAGGGGAATTATCTGATTTCCTGGCTGGTGTTCAATCCTCAACTATTAGCAGCAAACACATTCATCTGATTGCTGGATGTGGGATCTTGTCAAGTGCAAATTTGCTGCGATTCCTGCAAAGTAACATCACAATAATTCACTAGCTGTGAAGTGCCTGGGAATGTTCTGGACAGATGGAAGATTCCATATAAATGCAACTTCTTTCTGTATTTCTTTGTGTAAAGCTGTTAGGATTTTGCATGATTTCATGCACAGTTGTTTGGACTGCAGTAAATTAGTATGTCTTCAAGCTATAAAACTCATTGATATATACTTGATTTTTGACTGAGAGTTTAAGTAAACTTGTTTGCTACCACCTAGTTCCTGTTTGAATCAAAGTTCTGCCACAGGATTGTGAAGAAAGTAGAAAATTCTAAACTGATGCAATCAGCGGTGTTAGATTAGTGTGCATCACAGACATGACATACTACATTTAAGCATGCCAGGGGATGCCCGTTGCTGACATTATTGAAATAGTTTCATTTCTTGCTTCAAAATCCTGGTTGGGATCAAGACTTTTCTGCTGAACAGTTCCACCTACTGATGCCCATGCATCCAACAAAACCTTTCTCTCAAGCGAATAATCCTCCACTACCACCTCCCAACCAACCCAGTATGGCCTCATTTGAGTTTCCTAAGTCCAAGGAGGGCAGACTTTAGAAAATCTAGCCCACAACTAATTGAGTCAATATCATAGCTGGGATTCTCCCAAAATAATTCTAAGTGCTGAATTTGCATAAAAACTGGGTTCAACCCTTGGTTTTTTCCAGCAGGATTTTCAAAATGAATCTCCCACACTCTGTGCACTGCAGACAACCGTAGTGTGAATTTCATTAAAAAGTTGTGGGTGGGGCCTATTCCCACTTGAGAGGCTGGTAGTCTTGCACTGAGCGGGCCACTGTGCGTGTGCCGATCTGTCACAGAGGAGATCAGCGCATACGCACTATCCCCCCCACCCCCACCGCCACCTGATCGTTGGCCTCCCTGACATGTCCGGGCCAGCCTTGATCACTGGCCTCCCTCTGTCACCAAGCCCAAGTGCTGCGCAGCAGGCTGGGAAAAATCTCCCCCCCCCCCCCCCCCCCCCCCCCCACCACCGCCACCACCGTCGTTCCTAATTGGATAATGTCAAGTGCTGCATTCTATTCTGCCAAAACCACCCACTACCCCAGAGTCACTCGGAGAGCAGATGTAACTCGTGTTACGAACTGTTTCCTTAAGGTCCCCTTGCTTGCCCTGCCCATCATCACCTTCAGCAGTAAGTGCAAGGAATTCATGGACTTCATTATCACTAAGGTTGAGTCTGTCCATTGAGCAGCCTCTGCAGTTCTTCCCCAGTTCCTTACCAAAGGCAAAAAAACACCGACCTTAAACCCTCTCTTTGAAAGAACCCTCTCTCTCGAACACATTGTCACTCTGCATCTTTCCTCCAGCCCAATATTGAAATCTCTCCAATCTAGTTTTCATCTGACCGTAGCACCAAAATGGCTCGAACTGAAGTAATGTTTGTCTGTGATAATAATGCATCATCACTCTGACCTCTGGTTGCAATTTATTTTCAAACCAATCTTTTGGAGGATTTTGTCCACGTTTCTCTCGGAACATGCAATAAGTTTTGTATAAAATAAGTATGCATTTACATACTTGTGAATCAAGTCATTTTATGCTTTATCCCAACCAGAGCTTCTATGTGTCTCTAGATCCACAGCAGTATGGTTGACTTTGAAATGCCTCTGAATTGGCGAAGCGAGCCTCTCAGTTCAACAGAATTGAGGGATGGGCAATAAATGCTGGCCTAGCCAGTGACACCCATAGCCAGTGATTTTTTTTAAATTCTGAGAGTTGGATAAATGATAGCAAAATAACAGAAGTTTTTTTTCTGTTATTAAATGATTAAACGTTATAATCGAAATGAAATAATACTGCAGATTCCTGACATTTTGTACACATTTCATTGTGTAGACGTAGTGCACAAGCGATGTATGATGAAGACTGCATAGATGGTTTTTGTTTCCAAGATTGCACATTTTGTAAATCTGAAATAAATGCAGCAAAATCCTGAATACAAGAATGAGAGATGTAGGAGCAGAAGCTGACCATGCAGCTCCTCAGGCCTGCTCCACCAAACCAGTAAGATTATGGCTGATCTGATGTATTCTTAATTCCACTTTTCTGCCTGACCCCATAACGCTTGACAATCAAAACGCTGAATAACTCGGCCTTGAGTATATTCAACCTCTACTGCTCACTGGAAGGAGTGAATTGCAAACAATTATTCTGAGTAAATCTAAATCAGTTTGGCATCTGAACAAATAGATGCTGGTTCATGTTTCAAGGTGATAACTTGTGAACATCACAAAAGAAACTTTGGCTTTTATATTAGTTGTGTGTCATTTAAGAGTGGTTTTCATCTGGAATATTAGTATAGATAACTAGTTGCAATGCAGTGGGTTGAATGGCTTCCTTCTGTGCTGCAATTTCTCTGACAGTTGCATTAAAGGTAGGTGGAATGTTGCTGTGGACTTAAGTAATGTTCTTTCAAGTTGATACAGTAGATGACAATATATTTAAACTTACATAAAATCCTATAGATACTTGGCAGTAATATCACGAAGAAAATTCATGCTGCCCACTGGTTACATTGGAAAATGATTCACAGTTGTTGTTTGCTTAGATATACATGTAAACTTGATTGGCCATCTACTGATAATATATAAAGTACTATGCATAATTCAATGCTTGGTGCTTCATAATTGAAGATAGGAATTGAGAAATGTTATTTCAAGATTTAGGGATATAACCAAATGTTACTTTTGTACTAAGATTTCCTTTTTTAATATAGGCCTGAGATTCTTAAGCACGAAATGAAGGTTTTCTTTGTAAAATACAATGATCCAATTTATGTGAAACTGGAAAAACTGGACATTATGATTCGCTTGGCTTCTCAAGCCAACATTGCACAGGTTAGTAACCACCTGAATTATATTAATAACAGAAAATGCTGGAAATAATCAGGTCTGGCAGCATCTGTGGAGAGAGACCAAGTTAACGATTCAAGATGATAGCCTTCAGTTCTGGTGAAAGGTCATTGAGCTAAACGGTTAAGTCTGTTCTCTACAGACCTGCTGGAAGTTTCCAGCATTTTTGTTAATTTCAGATTTTAAGCATCCACAGTATTTTGCCTTTGAATTATGTTGGTATTCTTTTATAGAAAAAGAACCGTCAATAACTGCTCGAGTTTTAGTCCATGGCCGTGCATTAAGAACGCCTTATTTTCAAATTGGCTTCACTTTAATGAAGCAGCTATATTCACACTTTAAAGTGTGAAGTTGTATTTTGCTTGCACTCTGGCTAATTGTTCAACATGTTTTGTGTATAATTGTTGAATATTGCGCAGTTGCTTTTATGAATAGATCCATTCTGCTAGCAGCAACAGCATGCTGAAAGTTCCACCTGTCTCAAACCATAATTTTCCAAGATTACTTAGTTTTTGTATACTGCCTTATGCTTTTGAGCTACATTAATTTGTGTTATAATCTTTATCTCATGAAAAAATCCTTGTTCAGCAAAAATGTTAGAATCTCGAAATTAATTTAATGCGAACTTGGCAGTTTAAGAGAATTTTCAAACTTCCAAAGAACTTTGTCATTTATCACTGACGGATTGACAAACAATTGTTCCTTTTTAAGTCGGGGGCAACAGTGGTGTGACATCATGGACAGGTGACCAAGTATTTAACTTATTAAATGGTTCAGCTGGTTCTCCCTTGCTTTTTAAACTGAAGTGAGACTAGCATAGATGCGGCCTGTGGACCATAGCTTCTGGGCCGTGTACCCCAAAGATGTACTGGGGAACTCCCCCACAAAAGTCCTCAGGTGAGGATTACATGCCATTCACTGGAAAGTTCGAACTTCCTCTGGGCAATTTCCCTCCACTGGGAACCATCCAAGAATGCAATTTTAAATTGCAAACTTCGAATGGCTCCGACTGTCATACAGCAATAGTTACTCAGAAAACGTTGGACAAATTAAAAACATTTTTGTGGCCTCTGGTTATTATAGTGACCCCTTTCCCACCCCCGTCAACCTTGCCCATTTCCCGAACCCACAAAGGGACCCCCCCCCCCCCCCCCCCCCCCCCACCACCACCACCACCACCACCACGCACGCACACTCGCACGCACACCCCTCAAATCATATCCATTTACCCTATGCTGTTACCTTCTCCCTGGCTTGTTAAAGTAGCTGAATCTTTTTAAACTTACCTGGTTTACAGCAACCAATGCTGTGAATAAAAGCGATATGACATGCTTACCTTCGGCGCTTGACTGTAGACCAACAGAAATCCACCGCGCAACACAGATCTAGCCCGGCCTGAGATGTAAGGTTTGGTTGAGATGGGAGCAGTTGGATTTCAAGGTAAGTAATTACAAGTGGAATGGCAATCCAACACAATTGCCAGTCCATTAGAAGTTTTAGACAGGCTATGTCTTTAAAAATGTTACCAAGTTACACTGAGACTCATTGTATCATCAGTCACCTGATGCAAATTTGGAGATTGTGCAATATCCCAATTTAATACAGACGTGGGAATTTGCAAGTGGAGTGGTTCCATTTTTGGCTTTTACCACAAAATGTCACAATTATCTTTTGGTATGTTGAACTATTGACTGGGTTGGTTACTGTCTGCACTTAGCTATTTGATTAGCTTATATTAATTGCCTGTCCAACTTGCAGGTTTTGGCAGAATTGAAGGAATATGCAACAGAAGTGGATGTTGACTTTGTACGGAAGGCCGTACGTGCAATTGGACGGTGTGCAATTAAAGTTGAGGTAATTAATAAATTAGAAGCATTAATATTTTGTATAGTCAAACCTCTCAAATACAATTTGTAATCTAATATTTCCTGATTCATGAATGTGCATGATGTGAAATGGTTACTTGCTTCCAATCCATCACCAGATGGGCTTCTTATCCCTTTACAGAGACCTGCTCTAATCAGTTTCATACCAAGAACTGAATTCAATTATACTGACTGATGCAATGCCAAGACCTCGATTTGATTGGAATGTTAAATAATACACAGTATGAGTTAACTATGGTTTTTAAAGAAATAATTGAATGAATGCAGTGGATTGGCACAGACTACCTATAAATCAGCATAGTTAATAACTCAGCAAAAACTAGTTAGCACACAATTATTATGAACTTTTCTTGTTTTGGGAATTTTAAGAATATTTTGTAGGGGTAGAAAGAGAAGATTAGCATTCATTGTAATTACAGTAAAATCTGGTCTTTTCATTTGAAGTATAACTGTCTGGAATAAACACTAACTTAATGAATTGTTTGTTGCAGCAATCAGCAGAGCGCTGTGTGAGCACACTACTTGACCTCATTCAAACAAAGGTAAATTACGTTGTGCAGGAAGCCATAGTAGTAATCAAGGACATCTTCCGCAAGTACCCAAACAAGTAGGTCCCATTTGTTTCTTTTTGTGCTAATATATCTATTTTATGCCCTTGCATTTTTCATTCCACCAATCTCAGGCAATATGTGACCAAACATTAAGTGTGTGTGCATTTCTTGCATGTACATATGAATTTCCATCAGGTTGAAAATAAATGAACTGGAAAAACACATACAAACGTGCACACTCTGAGCTGACCCATTCCATTTTGTAAACATTTCATGTAATTTGAAACTTTTCAGCAAGTAATATCTATTCAGGAGATGTTACACTTTTTTAAAAAAACTATGTTTATATTGGTTTCTAAAGCTTGCTGGTAGTAATTGGTCATTAAGCATTCAAAGAATAAAGAAAATTACAGCACAGGAACAGGTCCTCCAAGCCTGCACCAACAATGCTATCCGACTGAACTAATATCCCCCACCCTTCCAGGGACCATATGCCTCTATTCCCATTCTATTCATGTATTGGTCCAGACGGCCCTTAAAACTCATGATCATATCTGCTTCCGCTACCCCTCCAAGTAGCGAGTTCCAGGTAACCACCATCCTCTGTGTTTAAAAAAAAACTTGCCTCGTACATCTCCTTTTAAACTTTGCCTCTCGCATCTTAAACCTATGCTGCCTAGTAATTGACACTTCCACCCTGGGAAAAGCTTCTGACTATCCACTCTGTTCATGACCCTCAATCTTATGGACTTCTATCAAGTCACCCCTCAACCTCCATCGTTCCAGTGAGAACAAACGTTTCTCCAACCTCTCCTCATTGCTAATGCCCTCCATACCAGGTAACATCTTGGTAAATCTTTTCTGTAATCTCTCCAAAGCCTCCACATCCTTCTGGTAGTGTGGCAACCAGAATTGAACACTGTATTCCAAGTGCGGCCTCACTAATGTTCTATAAAGCTGCAACAAGATCTGCCAATTTTTAAATGCACTGTCCCAGTCGATGAAGGCAAGCATTTTGTATGCCTTCTTGACCACCTTCTCCACCTGCGTTGCCACTTTCAGTGACCTGTACACCCAGTTTCCTCTGCCTACCAATACTCTTAAGGGCTCTGCCATTTGCTGTATATTTCCTATTTGTATTAGACCTTCCATAATGCATCACCTCACATTTATCCGGATTAAACTCCACCTGCCATCTCTCTGCCCAATCCTCCATCCAAACTATATCCTGCCATGTTCTCTGATGGCCTTCATCGCTATCCGCAAATCTACCAACCTTTGTGTTGTCCACAAATTTACTAATCAAACCAGTTACATTTTCCTCCAAATGTTACAAACAGCAAAGATCCCAGCACTGATCCTGAGGAATGCCATTTGTCACAGCCCTCCATTCAAAAACGCACCCTTCTACTACTGCTTTCTGTCTTCTATGACCGAGCCAGTTCTGTATCCACCTTGCCAGCTCACCTCTGATCCCATTTGACTTCACCTTCTGCACCAGTCTGCCATTGAAGTCCATGTAGACAACATCCACTATCCTACTCTCATCAATCATCTTCATCACTTCCTTGAAAAACTTGGTCGTGTTAGTGAGACATGACCTCCCCTTCACAAAACCAATTCTTTTTAAATGGTTTCATAAACAAAATCACCTAATCTAAAACCATTGACTGACTGCTTGTATCAGTTTCAATGGTGATTGCATTATTAATTATGGTCATAAATATTATTGTTGCTTAAGGATTAAGTGAAGCTCGTCAACATTTAGTCATAGAATCCTTAAGTGCAGAAGTAGGTCATTCAGCCCATCAAAAGTGCACCAACAATGGTCACAACCTGACCCTATGGCCATAAACCTACGTATTTACCCTGCTAATCCCCCTTACCACTAAGGGACAATTTAGCATGGCCAATCAACCTAACTTAATCTTAGGAGTGTGGGAGGAAACCGGAGCACCCAGAGGAAGCCCATGCAGACACGGGGAGAATGTGCAAACTCAAAGGACAGTCACCCAAGGGCGGAATTGAATCCAGGTCTCTGGTGCTGAGAGGCAGCAGTGCTAACCATTGTGTCAACGTGCCGCCCATTCGCTTGTCCTAAATAGCCTAAAAGAAATCATGGCAACATTCTGTGCTAACAATTCTATGATTCAATTGTTCACAGTCAAGATTGGTCTTTTTTAAGATCTCAAGTTTAGTATGTTTCTCTTATCAATGCAAATTGAGAGAGACCCCCATTGTGGTAGAGTACAAAATAAAGATAGCTTCAAGAAAAGGGCAGCTTTCACTGGAAGGCAAAATAACACTAAATTTGCAACTACACTTGTATTTTGAACTAACTTCATTTTATTTTCATTCCCACCCTTTTGTTTTTCCTTTCTTAAACTTTGAATTCTTTGTTAACACTTTACACCATTTGCCTGAATCCAGGGGAAGATGACTTGGTGACGTTATTTTCTGGTCTCTTTTCTCTCCATGAGTGGGATAGTTAGCTCACGTTAGTCTTTATTGACCTTTTTGAGTCCTCGGCTCTCTTTGAACAATGTAATGCCTTTAAGTACATTCTAATGCACAATTGTTTGAAATGAGCATGTGAATCTTGGGCAAGCACGACAGCTGCATTGCTGTTACAAAGATACTAAGAAGTTATGTAAATTCAGCAATGGACTCATGTAACTAACAGAACAAATCATACTTCTTCCTTGGTGTTTTGCTCCACTTCATTCTGTTAAGTTAGGCCCTGACATTATACATGTAAATCAATGTATGTGCTGAAATAGTCAAAATGTTCCAAGGTTATGGGTTTTTATATATATGTTGCTGCCACTGCTAACTGCCTAATAAATCTTGCTTATCATCAAGGTATGAAAGTGTTATTGCTACACTTTGTGAAAACCTTGATTCCCTGGATGAACCAGAAGCACGAGCAGCCATGATCTGGATAGTAGGTGAATATGCCGAAAGAATTGACAATGCTGATGAGTTATTAGAGAGCTTCTTGGAAGGATTCCATGACGAAAGCACACAGGTAAGATGTTGGTATTCCAAATAAATAGATGCTAATTAGACCTAAACGGTTACTGGGCAACTTCCTCTGATACTCAGAATTATTTAACATACCTCATATTTTGGTACCACTTGCAAACTACTGCGTTAATCCTGTATCCAATGAGCAGAATATTCTTGAAGTTCCTAAAGTACTAATAATATTTGTTACTGGTGGTATATACATTGTCACTTCGGCGTGCTTTGCAATTTGGTTATGCACAAAAGGTTGTTTCGCTTTTGAATGCATTTTCATCTTATTTCTAGAAAATTGCATCAAATGGAAGTCATGACTGCCGCTTGTCAAATGAAACTAATGCCATGAAGAATCATGAGTTGTTTTGTCTTTTGTGACAGGTTCAACTTCAACTATTGACAGCTATTGTGAAACTGTTCTTAAAAAAACCAACTGAGACACAGGAGCTGGTGCAGCAGGTTCTCAGCTTGGCTACACAGGTTTGTTTTCGTTTTTCCATCAGTTTAGTAAACCTGACTGTAGATTGGAACACAGCTGTGGATTGTAACCCAATACTGTAGGGAATTGTTTGCTGAAATCCTTTTCATAGTACTGTTGAGACCAATAACATTTTTAGAATTAATTTCCCAGCAATTGATTAAAATGACCAATGAACAAAATGTTATGTTTTGAAACTTTTACTGTAACAAATGAATTCAAATCAACATAAACCAAACATTACCAGGCAGGCATCTAAACACCAACCCAAAGAAAATGTAATTTTTCTTTAATGAGTACAATCAAAATACTTTGGACCAAACTCCCAAGCTCCTCTCTTTTATTTGCCAGTACTTAGGGAGGTGAGATGAAGGAAACGGTTACTAAGCCTCGTTCTGTGCAGGGGAAAGAACCCTGCCACTTCCCCGTCAAAAATTGCTGAGTCCAGGGCAGCGTAATTGGGACATAACTCATAGATGCACTAGGGAACCTATCAGAACAGAAACCATTCACTGGCCTGATAAGCATGCATTGGAATAGGTACACAATTCATTGGAATGTTTACATTGTCCCCAGAAATGCAATGCCTAATTACGTAGTTAAGTGGGTAAAAATCAGATACTTGAGTCTGACAAAAACTTCAGACCATCAGCCAGTTGGTGTAACCACTTTGTGAAACAAAACAGTCTAGTGTTGAAGTACAAATCTGAGATTGCCCAGAGATTACCAAAAGACCACTGCCACAATTACCAGTTTCCAGCAATTCTTCATCAGTCGATGCCAAAAATACAAGTGCCCATTAAATCACATCGGCAACATGTATGAAATGCTGATAAATTTTGTTATCTCCAGCAACTAAACTGTGGTGTGGAAAGACTCGGAAGAAATTCTAATAAAAATGACAGGAAATGAAAAGACAGGATTCATGGTGGCACTAGCCTGCATGGCCAACAAAACTAAAGTTTAATTTTCAAACATAAACCATGCCAAGTATCAAGTTCCTTGCAGGGGTTTTGTGCATGCCTGTGATGAAGGTTAAATAGTTGGTAATGGTGTGACATTGTGGATCGGTAATGTGTGGGATAGGCATCCTGGTAGCCTGTATAAAGACTGCAGCTTTTTAATTTGGGATGTGTTCAGATCCAATATCAAAAAGTAGGTGCCTGTGAAGAAGTAACATCATTTTGGATTACACGAGTAACCTTTGAATGGTTTGTTGAAACACCCATTCAAAGTTGTGTTCATGACGAGTGGTTGATGGAGAAAAACCCTTTGTGAGAGAAAATATGCACCAGAAAATGCAGAATATTCAATTCAATGCATTTGAATGGAATGATTCTGAAAGAAAAAGCACCACATCTGCCCCAGAGTGGGATCCTTTATAATGATGCCATAGGCAAAATAACCCAATAAATTTAATGAGCTCTGTATCAGATGCCAAGACAATTAATTAATTCAATAATCCATGCCATGTTAATATGAATTATCGGTTTTGTTCTTTCACGTATCAAAATGACGACAAACCATGCCCGGTTTACAGTTTATACTTGATTACGTGAGTCAATCCCCATTTTGTGGAAGGATTTTGGTGGCTTCAAAAGTTGACTTAAATGCCTAATCCACAGTAGTTAATTACATAACATGATTGAATGTGTGACAGTTGTACTTATTCACTGAAATGATTTATGTTACCCAAAACAATTTCCTTTTTGTAAATAGACTAGCCTGAGTGCTTCATTTTCATGCTTTTCACTGTTACAAGTTTGATCTATAACTTCTGACAGAACACTTTTTTAAAGACTTCCCGAAGTAACTCTTATTTGATAATTTGGTATTGAGGTTGACTGGTGATTGAGTACATTGTGATTGTATTTAAATTGATTCTAAGCATCTTTTATTTGGATTCGGACCATTTGTTTAAAGTTTCTGTACATGAGAGAGAGAGATGACCCGTAACATCAATTTGTTCATAATTGAGCAAGATCTTTCCTGGTTTTGTGCGGATTTATTTTGCATTGACGGATTTGTGTGTATGATTCCACATTGTGGAAACATTTATGGAGATACACTTGAAATAATTTGAATACCTTCATTAAATATGACCATTTTGATAAAGTATGTGGAGGGGAATGGTTTCCATCATGAAGGTAGTCTGTAAACAGAGAGCAAAGATTTAGGATAATTGAACAAAGGAAGTTGTTGGCTGGGGTGGTGGGAGCATGTGGTTCAGAGGTTAAGAAAATAATGTTACAATCTTGAATGCATTAATTGAAAGTGGTGGAAACATTCAGTGATATCTTTGAAAGGGAAATTGGATATGTACTAAAAAGGAAAACGAAGAAGCTATTGAATGAAACTAATTGGATAGCTCCGAAAAGAGCCAGCATAGAGACAGTGGACCAAATGGTGGCCTTCTGTGCTGTATGGTTCAATGCCAAATGCTGGATGCAAGCTGTAGCAATTAAAGTTCATTCATGTTTTCTTATTTTGAAATTTCTTATATGAACAAATTAAGTAATTTTGCATTTTTAAAAATATATCAAAGTCCTTCACAACCAATATCTTTTGAAGTATAACCTGTATTATATTGGGATCAGAAAACAACAACAAATTGCAGTTGAACAGACATCAAGAAATGTGTAGTCAGCTGGAGTGAAAGTACTGTTTAGCAAATTCCGAAGTAAATCTTGCAACCAAAAGTCAGTGAACAAAATAACTACCAATTGGAAGAGACTTAAAGGAAGCCAATGAAACTGTACCAAATGTGGGTTTAAAGGCAGTATGTAGACGAGTATTAGAAGCTGTAGATACCACAATGTATTTCATTTACTAATCTTTTTCTAGATCATACTGTTATCCTTTAGAGTTATGTTTCTATTAATGAACATTTGCTGCCAGAATAATGGCTTCCTAATTTATATAGCAATAACCATGGTTGTTTTCTAGATTGCCACCTTTATTCAATACTTTGGTGACAGATATAGTAATCAAGAATCAAGTATTGTGTACCACAATCATTGATCTTTACTGTGGGCATTTTTACTGATTCAGTGACACCATTTTTAATATTGCAGGATTCTGACAACCCTGATCTGAGAGACCGTGGCTACATATACTGGCGTCTACTTTCTACAGATCCAGTAGCAGCAAAGGAGGTTGTATTGGCAGAGAAACCTTTGATTTCAGAAGAAACTGATCTAATTGAACCAACTCTCCTTGATGAATTAATTTGCCACATAGGAACATTGGCCTCTGTGTACCATAAACCACCCAGTGCATTTGTGGAAGGCAGCCGAGGTGTTCAGCACAAAAGACTGCCCCCAAGATCTGGATCGTAAGTGAAAATTCCTGAAGGCACTCCCTAACTTCTCCCCCACAATTTCCTGAGTTCAAGTTGACATTGATTCTCGGAGTATTTGTTTCCACTTTCTCACGTCAGACTGATCTTTGAAGTTTGGTGTCGCCTGGGTCGCCATTTAACCACAGCTTTTTAACGTACGAGACCTATCCAATGAAACAAGCAGCTGTCATATATATATATATATATATGTGTATGTATGTACGTCCGCTGTCTTGTGAAATAAACCCACTTGACATGTAAAATTTGCTTGACTCAATTATGAGTGATAATGAAGAACCTTTAACTGAGAAATTGCAGAACCATTGTGCATAAGCTAAATTATGTGTTCATAAGCAATTTTTCTATTCCAGTCTGTGCATTTTCCTTCAACCGCTGGATTTGCCTAGTACGAATGAAAGAGAGAAACTTTTCTCAAGTGTCTCACTTATTCAAGCGAATGTTTTACATTCCTTCTGACTTTTCTCAAACAACCAACTCGAGGTCAAGAAATTGTGAAGTAGAGAGAGAATGAGCATTATGATCAATATTGGTCATAGATTCGGACTTCTTATCACACTTCCGATATCCACTGCACTCCATCACTGCCTGACTCTGCTTTATCATAGAATCCTATAGTGAAGAAGGAGGCCATTCAGCCTATCGTGTCTGCATCAACCACAATCCCACTCATGCCCTATTTCCATAACTCAATTCATTTACCGTAACTAGTACCCCCTGAAGTTACGGAGTTATCTGAATCCACATAACCGGCACATCTTTGGACTGTGGGAAGAAACCAGAGCACCTGGGGGAATCTATGCAGACATGGGGAGAATGTGCAAACTCCACACAGACAGTGATCCAAACCTGGAATTGAACCCGGGTTCCTGGCACTGTGAGGCCACTGAGTCACCAAGCTGTCCTCCTTCATTGCAGTCAGAATTATTAGGGCTTCTTTTGCCCCCTCTCCTGCTTATGAGGAATGCAGTGGAAATACAAGTTACTAGTTGTACAGAATTGCCAAAAACCTGTAAGTAATTTTATGCCTAATTTCCTGTTGCCTCAGAAATGAAAGTACCGAGAGTCCAGATGTTGCCCCATCAGCTACAGCTCAGCCTGCAGAGCAGCAACCAGCCGTAATACCATCCCAGGGAGATCTCTTGGGTGATCTACTAAATCTAGATCTTGGTCCTCCAGTCAACGTTCCCCCTATCCCCTCATCAACAGTTCAGATGGGAGCCATGGACCTTCTTGGTGGTGGATTGGACAGTTTGGTAGGCAAATAACCATAAGGCTTTAACATTTTAGTTTTCAAGCCTTTTCAGAAATTGTCAGTGTACCTGTCAATTATTAAAATGTTATGCTGATCTGTTTGTTTGTTTGTAGAGCTCTATCAGGATTTTAGCCCCTCTTCTGGAGTGTAACATTTTTATAGGGCTTAAAAACTTTCTTCTAAAATTTCACCTGTCTAGCTGTATTTTCTTCATCAGTATGAAATGAGAATACTTAATATTATTAATCAACTTTCATTCGTTGTTTTGGTGTAATGTTTTGTCTCCTATTTTCCGATGTTGCCTTAACTAATAGTTGCCAATTGCTTGTAAAATGTTGACATTTGGATTTTAACAATTCTATAATGTCAAGCTGCTTTAACAAGTTACTTCAGAAATTCAGCAAATGCACCGAAATATTTTACATTTGACATTGTAGAGTCAACATTGAGTTAATGTTTTATTTTTGGGTTGATATACTTTTAGTAGCTGTAGCTGATGTACGTATACTAATAATGCTGTGTTTTCTTCTTTGAATTTATGCTGTTCCTTTTTTTTCACTCTACTTCTGCTTGCATGTGAATGTCCTTGCGTTGCCTCTGTCTTTGCGTATTCGTGTCTGGAGATGGGCGATGAGACCGAAGGGGTATGATCCTCTGTCCTTTTGGCTGGTGATTTTTGTTTCCAAGTTAAAGTTGCAGGCTAATCATATTTTTATGGATTATGTAATACCTGATCACAGTTCCAATAATTTGGGCTTATTAGTGGAGAAAAAAATCATAATTTTAGACATCGTGGAATAAAATTTAAACTTTCATAATTTTTATTCAGAATTTACTTTTTTCACTGCGGTGTGTAACTAAACTATTTTGTTTTCCTTTTAGCTTGGTGGAGACCTAAGTGGAAGCCCTGCAGTAAGTTGCATATCTACTTCATTAAATGTGAGAAGTAGTGGCTGGAATTCTCCCAAAAAAATTCTAAGTGTCGAATTCGTGTGAAAACTGCAATTCACACTGGTTTTTTCAGTGGTACTTCAGAGAAGAATCTTTCCCACACTGCACTGCAGAGGTCACTAGCGTGTATATCGGTAAAAATCAGTGCATGGGGCCTTTCCTGCTCAGGAGGCCGGCAGCATGGTGCTGAGTGGGCCACTGCACATGCGCCAATCTGTCAGTGCCGAGTTAGCACAGTAGCCCTGCACTACCACCTCCCAATTGCTGGCCACCCCCACATTGCCAAACCCCTCTCCCCCAAGCGGCCTGATTGCTGCTCCCCCACTCCGACCTTTCCAGGGCCATCCCTGACGAACCCAACCCCCCCGCCCGCAAACCCTGATCGCAGGCTTCCTCCACTGATCCTGAGTGCAAACTGGCAGTGGGATTCTGAAGCCACTCCGATTGGCCCATCAGGCCCCACTGTCTTGGCACTTTGCCCCACGCTCGGTGGGCAATGTCACAGTGCCCCCTGGACATTGGCACTTTGCCACTTGGGCAGTGCTGGGGGCCAGGCTGGTACTGCTAAGGTGCCAATACCCATGGGGTATTGATTGCCCCCTCCCCTCACTGCAGGGGGGTTGGGCCACTAGTTCCCTATTAGTGGGGAATTACTGTAATCCCCACTTGAGTGAACCACTGGCAGGGGTTGGGAAATGCTAGTGGGCCCGATGACTTCAGTTCCGGGCTTGCTAATTAAATCTGAATTATATTTAAATGACCAGTTAAATGGTTATGGTGCATCCCCGCCAATTTCCGATGTGGGGTTGACGCCACTGGAAAACTCGATAGGGGCGGGAATGCATGCGCAAATCCACCGATGAGAATCTCCTGGCCTGCTGCGCTTAAAATTAAAGTGGCAGGATGGGAGAATTGCAGCCGGTATGGTACAAGCCCACTTTTATTTTAAAAGAGAGTGAAAATCCACTGACTTCATGCTGTGTGCTTCTGACATACAGCTGGAACGCTTTCCATCTATACACTCACCTAACCACAATTCAAACCAGCTGAACTCTTGTTCAAATTAGCCTCGCTGCTTAACAATTGGACTTTGATTTTAAATGTTTTTTTTTGAAAGGAAAGCCAGGTTAAACTATAACCGATGCAATGTTCCTCATGAAACAGATCATTGTTAATGTGAAGCTGTGCCATAATCTACCAGTTATTCACCTATAATTTGTGAACGTTTATTGCCTTTTTAAAGTAGTACCAGGTAACAGTAAATTGGGCCAATTAATTAGGTCATTGGATTAGAATGCTTTAAAAAAGCCTATGATCCAGTCTGACCAATGCTATAAGGTTGGTTTTAATTGAAAGAAACTTTCTAAATCTGTATGCTGAAATATATTTTTTAAAACTTATTAATTCACTACATTCACACTCAGTCACACTCAGTTTATTTCAGTTTCTGTTTTTAGCAAAGTGTTTTAATTTCTGTCTTTAATATATCAAAAATGTGGCAAATCTAGATTATTTGTATCAATCAACATCAATGACCTATGATTTTATGATGTATGATGTACAAGATGTAACAAACGTATCTTTTGCTTTCCATATAGATTGGTGCTGGCTATGGAACTCCAGCAGTCATGCCAACATCCTTGAATGCACCACTTGGAGGTGGCCTAAGTGACCTGTTTGATCTTGCTGGTGGAATGGGCATGCCATCTGGATCTTACGTGGCACCTAAAACTGTAAGAATCATTTGCTTTTGATGATTTTCCAAGAACAGATTATGCCATCTCCTGACTGCCTGATCTAAGTACCTTGCTGCTTAGAGCAGTTGATGCCTTGCTCCCATGTTCACAACAAGATCCCTATAGCTGGTTGCAAGGAAAACTTCTGTCCAGGCGTGCTCTCTGTTTTTCTTTCATCTGCAGGTAGATGGCACAGCCAGTGGGTTACTTCCCCACTCAGTCTGACTCATATATTGAATGGAGCAGGAATCAAACCAAATTCGTCCTTACTCTGTTGCTATAAGTGTTAGTACTATAACACTCATAATTTAATCCTCTGTTTTATCAATTTGACTCTGTTATAACCTAAATACAAAATAACAGTGTTTAAAGTACATCAATATGCTCCATGATGCTAATAGAGAATTTAAAATCTGGTGAAGCCATTTGGATTAGAGGATATAACAGTTATAATGTAATTGCACAAACTTTGTTTTTGTGACTTGTTAATCTTGTCTTCATATTGCACTAAAGTGAAGGTGTAAAATGATAATTTGACAAGTGCATTCTTGCATTTTGGACAAGTGAAGGGCTTGTTTTCATGCTGTAAACCTGTATGACACTCAAATGGAAGACTGCTGTGCATAGGTTTTAGTATTAGCATGCCTTGTACCAAATATCATTATCGGTTATAGTGCATTCGCACTTCAGTATGTTATTGGTAACAAGAGCTAGGTTTTGTACGGTTGTGCCCCAACCCTCTTTAATTTTCCTTAGATAGTGGCCTAATATTATAGGCTATATGATTTGTAGGGTATCACGACAGGTCCAGTTTTCTTCTCCTCCAGACATTTGCAACTGGTCCTTTTCAGCCGGGAGCACTTGGTTATAACAGTTGGGTTGATTTACTGTGGTTGACTACGTGGGGTATCATTACTGCGATCCAAGGATGTGAATTATGAACAGCACATTTATATGGGATAAACTTCCTTTATTGTAGGCATGCTGTATTCCTCCAGGATGAATTATTATGAGCTATATGATTAACATGGTTATATTGAACTTTCCGTGTATTTTCCTTGATCAACATGAGCAACAGTGGGATTGTAATGCACAGTTGTGCTGTGATACCTTCCTCCCCCCAACTGCTTTGAAAGTTTATCACTTCCAATTTGGTTCATTTGCTGCATGTAATTTTTGACGCTATGGACAGGATTTTCCACCCTTCTTGCCAGTGGGATCTTCCTGCCTCGCTGAAGGTGAATCCTGATGGTGGGGCGAGTGAGCCATGTAAAATCTGCAAGATGTTGGCAGGACCAGAAGATCCCAATGGGGAGCTGCCTCCATTGCTGGAAAACAAATTTCAGGGGGAGCTAGAAAATCCCATTCCAACTAACTTGTTGAAAATAGGTTGATTTTTGATTGCAAGCAATTAGTACATGTATGCTGATTTCTATCACCATTTGATGTTTGTATAACTGCTGTTGAATATTAAAATTCAGTATATCTGACGGTAAAGTTTTTAGTCAATCTAACCATTCTGCCACTTATTTGAATATTTCTGACTGACTTACTAATTAAACATTATTAAGCATGAATTAATATAAATAGAGTAGCTGAAATTAGCCCTATCTTAATTTTGCTGAATTTTCCAAAAACCCAGTCACATTTAGCGTTGCTTGGTTTGTTTCTATCGAAAACTAATTTGTCTTTAACAGAATGCACTGCACAACGTATGTTGTTGCACTCTTACAGAATAACTTCAGGCTTTCTGGAAAACTGGCACACAACACAATTTGAGATTCTTTGAAATTGTAACCTGTTTTTCTTGGAGCACAAGTATTCCATTATGAAACTGTTATAATTCAACAACTTTGTTCCACCAGATTTGGTTGCCTGCTGCAAAAGCCAAAGGGCTTGAAATTTCTGGCACGTTTTCACGCCGCATGGGTCATATCTATATGGATCTCTCTCTGATGAACAAAGCCATGCAAGTAATGACTGACTTTGCAATCCAGTTTAACAGAAATAGGTGAGAATTGAATTCAACTGGTGTTCAAACAGCAGTTTTTAATGCAGGAGATCTTTCTTCAGTATTATCAAGCTTACGTTAAACCCTCCTTTCATTCAAGCCTCTTGTGATGAAAATATCACATTTATGTACTTTCTTCAGACTAGAATATAAATGTAGGTGGTTTAAAAAAAAGTGTTGTGATAATGCAGCATTTCCAATAAATTTATGGTAGAAAATAGATTGCAGTGTGCAATTGTCAAAAGAGCAACATGTATTCTTCCTTTGAAGAAATTATTTTTTTAAGAAAAAATTGTTACGAATACCAGCCTGCGAAACATGCCTTCAATGAATTGGTGGCATTATTTGCTCTATAAACAATCAGGGTGTCTTACTATATTGGGAGTTGACTCTCACTGCCCTGTGTTTACTTGCATATGTGGTGTACCTCTTTGTGGTAAATTGGATGTTTATGCCTTTTGCACATGTACTCTTGCAATCCAGCTGAATGTAGATGGCATTAACACTTGACCAAGTGAGCATTATTACAAACAGTGAAGCTGCTTTCCTTTTCCAGTGAGTGAACGTGCAAAGAAATGATTAAGATCTGATTCACTGTGTTCAATCCCTGTAGTATATTTTCTTGCATTGATTTAAGTAGAGAACAGAGAACATGCCATGTTTCCCTGCATTGGATGACTGCATTAGATGACTCGTCACACTTTTCCAGCAAATCTAATCTCTTTATCTTAGCTTCCCTTTAATAAAGCTTTTATAAATCCCTGAATCTCTTATTTCTGCCCTTGTAGAGATCGAAGGACTTTCCGGCAAAATAATGATGTCCGTTTTTGGTTACCTAGATAATCAGATAAATAGTTTATTGTTTAGTGTTTGGGGAAAACAGCACCTATTCACCACTTTTTTTTAAACTTCTGGAAATATTACTTGCTTAAGTAAAAAAGAATCAGACTGGTAGTTTCTGTAGAAGAAATACTTCCAACATCCAGAAACGTTCCTGTTAAGTGAGAAATAACTGTTAGAAGTCATTATCCATTATTGTGTTGTTAGAATTATTGACCTATTAGTTGTTTATTTTGTAGAAATTATTTGCCCTTCAGTGGAAGAAATCCTTTATGCCTAAGAGCTTTCTGCTCATTTTGCATTATAAGTGGAGATGGAAAGAGCACTTTAAGTAAATATTTGTGATTGTGTCTTCAGAGGCCACCTCTTTGAGAGAGGGCCTAAAGTCACAACTGATCCAATTAAATATCAACATAGTATATACTTCTGAATATCTATACTTTTTTTGTGCTGTAAGTCACTTTATTTATGAATAAATCTAGATGGTTTAAGTTACATAAATATCTCTGCTAAATAGCTGACCAGGTAACATCTTTTCCTGACCCCCTACTAGCTGATATTAATGGTTCCCCTTCTCGGGTACTCTGCACTTTCTTTTCCTACCTTCAGTCCACGTGTTCTTGAGAATTGCTTTCCGTTTCAAACATCCCTTTCCTTTCACATCCTATACATGTAGGTGCATCCGAACTCCATACTTTTCTTTCCTGTAATTCCCTGTTTGAGCTTTTGCAAGTAGGTTTCCTCTCTCACAATGCTGAAACAGTCCTAAACAGTTACAAGTGATGAATCCTGGGATTGTAAATGTGGTGCATCAGTCTTTTTCCTTCTGCCTATCCTTTCTGCAAACATTAACATGGTCAATCACACCATTGTCCTCCAACACCGCTTCCCCAATGTCTCGCTCAGTGGCACTCAGTTATCTGGTTCCACTCGCATCTGATTCTTATTTGACTATATGCAGCTTTGGCTTCTTTCCATGTCCTATACCAACATTTCTGGAGTCCCCAAGGATCCATCCATGGCCACTTGTCCTTCCCTCATCTATATGCTTCACCTTGGTGGCAATTTCCTGTGGCCTTGTGGTCAACTTCCACATGTACTTTGTGTCCAGCTGAAACTCCACTATCTCTATTATTCTACTGTGCTTTTCTATAGGTAGGAAAGAGAGGAGACAGGTTCCTTTGCTGAAACATTAGAGAGACCAAAGATATCACCTTTGTTTCAACTTCCATACCCTGGTCACTGTCCTTGACTTCAATGCAATTTGACAGAGTATGGCATCAAGAAGCCCAGGAAAAACTGCAGTCAGTAGGAAACGGGGGAGAACTCTGCAATAGTGGGAGCCATATCTAGCACAGAGAAAGATAGTTCAGGTTGTTGAAGGTCAATCATCTCAGTTCCAGGATATCACTACTGGTGTTTCTCAAAGTAGTGTTCTAGGCCCAACCATCTTCAGCTGCTTCATCAAAGACCTTTCTTCCATCATATGGTCACAGGTGGGAATGTTTGCTGATGACAATGTTCAGCAGCATTTGCAACTGCTTACATATACAAGCAGTTTATGTGCATGCATGTGCTCTAAGACCTGGACAGTATTCAGATTTGGGTTGATAAGCAAATAATGTTGGCGCAACAAGAGAGAAAGTAGCCATCGCCCCTTTACATTCAATCACACTACTGTCACTGAATCACCCACCATCAACACGGTGTGAGGGTTTAAGTAACCAGAAAGGAAACTGGACCAGCTATGCCAAAACAGTGACTACACGAGCAAGTCAGAGGCTGGGAATTTACCATCTGATTCCCCAAAGCTGACCACCCTCTACAAGGTGCAACTGAGGGGTGTAATGGGAAACACTACACAGCTCATGTGAATGCACTCCAGAAGCTTCACATCGTCCAGGACAAAACAACCCACTTGATTGGCATTCTGTTCACCACTGGTGGCAGTGTGTACTATCTACAATATGCACTGCAATGACTCACCAAAGCCCCATCAGCAGCATCTTCCAGATTCACAACCTCTACCTCCTAGGACAGGGCAGCAGACACACGGGAACACCACCCACCTGCAAGTTTTCCTCACCATCCTGAAGTGGAACTATATCACTATTCCTCCACTGTCATTGAGTCAAAATCCTAGAACTCCCAACAGCATTGCATGGACTGCTGCGATTCAAAAAGGCAGTTTGCTGCCAATTTCTCAAGGGCAATTAGAACAAAGAACAACACAGCACGGGAAACAGGCCCTTCGGCCCAATGAGCCCGAGCCGCCATTTTAACATTGAGTGCACTCCTCTACCCATGACCTTTGTTTACACCTATTGGGGAAGATTGGGGGAAGACTAATTTAGGGACAATTTGTTAGGGACAGTCAGCCTAAGAGCACGTTTTTTGAGATGTGGGAGGAAACGGGAGAAAACCCACGCAATCACAGGGAGAATGTGCAAACTCCTGCAGACACCGGCCCAAATCCATGTATCTGCACAGCAAACAGTGATAGTCACTGAGCTGTCATGTTGCCCGTCAGATGGTCCAGTTTAAGCGTACACTAACGACGTGAAGCACTAGGCAACTCTCAAAGCAACATCCAAGAGCAGCCATCGCACGACCCACCGTGTGTATGCCTCTTGTTGGTCAACAAGGCGGACTGAATCACCTGTGAAGTAAAAGAAGACATCAATAAACATGCAAAACTTTGACAGACATTTATGGAATCCCCAGAAGTGCAGAAATAAAGCAAGTGAGCCATGAAATATTTTGGAAGGTCCATAGGAATCAGTTGATTCCCAGGGACGTCCCAAAGCTCTTGATCTTTATTTAGAAAAGTTTCCTGTATCCCTCCATCTCTAGTCCGTTCGTGTGCCTGTCGAAGTAAGCCTTAAACAACCCCAGCGTGCCTGCCTTCACCACCTTACTTGGCAGTGCATTCCAGGCCCCTACCACCCTCTGTGAAAAACCTCCCTCTAACATTCAAGATATACCTCGCCCCTCTCACTCTACGCCCGTGGCCCCTCGTAATTATTGTATCCAACCTACAAAAAAGCTTACCACCGTTCACTTTATCTATACCCTTCATAATCTTATACACCTCTATTAGATGTCCCCTCATTCTCTGTCTTTCTAAGGAAAACGGCCCCAATTTGCCCAGTCTTTCCTTATAACCCAGTCCTCCCATACCAGGCAGCATCCTGGTAAACCACCTCTGCACTCTCTCCATGGTCTCCACGTCTTTCCGGTAGTAAGGCAACCAGAACTGGACGCAGTACTCCAAATGCAGGCGAACCAACGTTCTGTACAACTGCAACATTAGACGCCAGCTTTTATATTCTATATCCCTCCCTATAACGGCAAGCATACCATAGGCCTTCTTCGTCGCCTTCTCCACCTGTACTGCCACCTTCAAGGACTTGTGTACTTGCACCCCTAGGTCCCTCTGCATTTCTATACTCTTAATAGGCCTACCATTTATCGTGTAACTCCCCCCTACATTCTTCCAAAATGCATCACCTCGCATTTATCTGGATTAAATTCCATCTGCCATTTTTCTGCCCAATGTACCAGCCTATCTATATCCCGCTGTATTGCCTGACACTGCTCCTCGCTATCAACAAGTCCAGCCATCTTCGTATCATCTGCAAACTTGCTGATCATACCACTTACTCCCTCTTCCAAGTCATTTTATGTATATTACAAATAAGAGGTCCCAGTACTGAGCCCTGCGGCACACCAATAGTAACAGACATCCAGCTAGAAAAGGACCCTTCCACTACTACTGTCTCCTATTACCAAGCCAGTTCTCAATCCATCTAGACAGCTGTCCTTGTATCCCATGAGCCTTGACCTTTTCCACCAACCTACCATGAGGGACTTTGTAAAACGCCTTACTGAAATCCATGTAGACAACATCCACGGCTCGTCCTTCGTCGACTGTTTTTGTCACCTCCTCAAATTCTACCAGATTCGTAAGGCACGACTTCCCCTTAACAAATCCATGCTGCCTATCACTAATCAAATTGCCACACTCTAAATGCTTATACATCCTTTCCAACAACTTCCCTACCACTGACATCCGACTCACCGGCCTATAATTACCCGGGTTATCCCTACTACCCTTTTTAAACAACAATACCACATTTGCTATCCTCCAGTCGTCTAGGACCTCACCTGTGTCCAAAGAAGAGACAAAGATTTGCGTTAGAGGCCCAGCAATTTCATCCCTCGTCTCCCTAAGCAGCCTAGGATAAATGCCATCAGGCGCCGGAGATTTTTCCATTTTAATACTACCTAAAAACCCTAAAACTTCCTCCCTCATGATATTCCCTCTAATGGGTCTACAACTCCCTCCAAGACAGTACCTGATGCAAAGTATTCATTCAGGATCTCCCCCATTCCCTCAGATTCTAGGCATAGTTCGCCTCCTCTGTCCCTAAGAGGACCAATTTTTCCTCTAACCACCCTTTTATTCCTGACATAGGAGTAAAATGCTTTTGGATTTTCCTTAATCCTGTCTGCCAAGACCATTTCGTGCCCCCTTTTCGCCCTTCTAACTCCCCGTTTAAGCTCTCTCCTACTCTCTGTATTGCTCCAATGCTCTCTCTGTTCCCAGTTGCTTAGACCTAACATACGCCTCTCTTTACCTCCTGACCAAGTCCTCAATCTCCCTAGTTATCCACGGCTCCCTGATCCTACCTTTCCCATCCCTCCTCTTAACCGGCACATGTTTTTCTTGTACCCATTTCAGCTGTCCCTTTAAAAGACTCCCACAAAACGTGGACTTGCCCTCAAACAACCTCTCCCAATCAGTCCTGCCTAATCCGGCTGTATCTAGCCTTCCCCCAATTTAGCACCCTCCCCTTCGGACAGTGCTCACTTTTTTCCATTAGTATCCTGAAGTAGACTGAATTGTGGTCACTGTTTGCCACGTTCCCCTACTGCAACCTCGATCACCTGACCAGGCTCCTTTCCCAGAATTAAATCCAGTGCAGCCCCCTCTCTAGTCGGGCTAGCTACACACTGCTCCAAAGACCCTTCCAGTACACATTTTACAAATTCCTCCCTGTCTGGACCCCAGCCCTAGGCATCTTCCAATCCACCCCAGAGAGATTAGGGATGGGGAATAAATGATAACCAGTGACACCTGCATCTCGTGAAAGATTAAATTTTTAAGAAGCTAATATTTTGAGTCAATGATGATCGTTTGTCAGAATTTTTTAAAACTCCTATGGCCCTCCAACCGCCAACTCCTTGAGCCAAGACTGCAGACTGGGAATTGAACCTTTCCTTTCAGGTTTGTGCCTCGCAGAACACTCTCCACTCTGGTGGATGATGGGTATCTTGCTCTCAGAACAGTTGCACATTTTCTGGCCTCAGCAAATACAAATAATCAAGATTAAGATCCTCCTTCAGTTGCTTTCTGAGGGCCAATCTCTCAGCTTTTGATTTTGCCCGTTTGCTGGTGGAGTTATCCTTTGTAGACAAATTTCAAATTAGAAAACCAAAGTTCAGGTGAATAATATAATGGTCTAGTTCAGTAATATCATAGCCCAATCAGGAAGAAAATCTTTACCTTTACAAATGAATCAGTCAGCATGATTTAATCATCCTGAAGTACTTAGATACAATTTAAAGATATTGTTTACCACCATTGTTGTTCATCGCTTCAAGTGGCTAATGGAAGGTTACCCATAAAGTGTTTGCGGGTTTCAGCAGTCTCTGATGATGATTCCTTCTATACTTGACAAATGTATGATATTTCAAACCTCTGAGAAGTTGACTGAAGAGACTGTGTAATGAGTTAATCCTTTGGCACATGTCAGATTTTCTGCAGCTAGGGAAAGCTCAATGTAAACTACTAAGATCATTTCAGGAGTGTTTGTTTGTGGAAGCTTGTGCCTTTACTGCTTTTTTCCATGGCTAATTATTTTCTACCTTTTTGTCCATTTTATCAACATTCATCTTCCCCCACAAGCTGTTCATATGGAATTACAATTATTTTTTACATAGCAAATTGTCGTGACCTGGAATTCACAATGAATGGAGTGATGGAAGTCGATTCAAAAGGAGAATTATATGAGTTCTTGAAGAGAAAATAATTAAGGGGTATGGGAAAGAGCAGTTGGGATGAATCGGATAGCTCTTGCAAATAACCAGTACAGGCATGATGGGCTAAACAACCTCCTTCTGTACTGTATCATTCTACACTTCCATAGATGTATGAAAGATATGTACTTGCAAGCTGTGTTATGCCAATAGTTTTAAGTTCACATCAAACCACTGACGGGCAGCAGAAAGTCATTATACTTCATTCTTCAGTGACTTTATATTTTCTTTGTTTCATAGCTTTGGCATGGCGCCAGCTGCTCCCTTACAGGTCAATGCCCCGCTTGCTCCTAACCAGACAATTGAAGCTTCCCTTCCTCTGAACACAGTTGGCCCAGTTATGAAGATGGACCCCCTCACCAACTTACAGGTCTGAGTTAAACAGCAGCTAAATCACTCCCTTACCCTTCCTCTCTCTTGTTTACATGTAACCTGCATTATTTCAGTAAGAATGGAAAGGGATAGTTTTGGCTTGTGTAATGAGGTCAAATTGATTGTGTAAGTATTGGAACATTGAACTAATGCAAGCAAAATAGTAATTTTGGTGAGGTCATTATGCCAGCAAAAGTTAAGATTACAGGTGAGAGAACAATTCGTGGAGTTTGTCTTCAGTGGCTCCCATATATAGTCGAATAGCTGTGCAACCCCATTAATGTTAGTTTGCACATTTCTTCTCTGTAAAATATTATTAAATAATTTAATTTGGAATGGAAGGGAGAAGACACTTTACAATCATAAATACTAGCTTTGAAATAACATTACTTAGGTTTTGAGGACTACTCATAACGGTTGACTGTTTGTTAAAGAGGTACTTTTAGTAAATGATAGTTTGATTCTCCAAAACATTTTGAAAGCAATGCTTAAGTTGATTACTAAACAGATTGAATTGACTCTGGGTGCTAATGATGTGGCCACCAGCCATAATTTATGCTTGGAGCTATTGTCAAGCATTTAGCGCTTGTATCTGTTATGATTTTAAAAATCGTATTTATCTGTATTTTTAACGTAGTACATTTGCCTGGATCACAGGGTTATACAGTGACTTCAGTACAACCCATACAATTGCCAACTTCTACAAATATTAAATGCGAAATCACTTGTCAGATTCACTTACTGTCTGTGTGAGGATCGTAGATAGAGAAAAACACAAACAAAATCCAAATTATTTGTGATATGCCTCTGTCCTGCTTAAGGATCACTTTTTAGCATGTCTGGTTAATCTAGAGTTTTTGAGGAAGTTTGAACTTGAAAGTTATATATGGTTTCACTGAATGATGAACTATTCGTTGTAGTGTTGCCTAATAGCAAGCTCTGTACAGCTGCTTCTCTTACGACAATATAGCATTTTAAATGTTTCTGAATTATTGTTATATTCACTGAAGGGTTTGTTGCACCGTCTTGGTGAATCTGTACCCTTGTCCTCCTGTACTAGGTGTAAACTGAATGGAAGACAAGAAAGGACCCAGAAATCTAAGCCCATGCAGTAGACATTGGGTCAGATTTAGCTGTTGCAAGGTATCTAACAGCGTCTACCATTAGACTTGTCCTCGTGCAAATAGATTTAATTTTTTTTGCATGGCAAGTCACAGCGTAAGCTGATAACAGTGAAGTGAGGGAAACCAGGCTTTTAAAGTCTGAGCGATCAAGAAAAGCTCCTGTGTCTCAACGACCAATCACATTGAAGGATTGTGGGAAAACGACACACATACTGAGACGGAAGTATAAATTAGAAGTTTAAGTTTTATGTATTAGCATCACAAGTAGGCTTACATTAACACTGCAATGGCGTTACTGTGGAAGTCCTCTAGTCACACTCCAGCACCTTTTTTGATATACTGAGGGAGAATTTAGCATGGCCAATGCATTTAACAAGCACATCTGACTGTGGGAGGAAACCGGAGCACCCAGAGGAAATCCATGCAGACAGAGTGTGCAGACTCCACACAGACAGTAACCCAAGCCAGAAATCTAACCTGGGTCCCTGGTGCCGTGATATTGTAGTGCTAACCACTGCTGCCCAGTCAGTGGGTAAATTCACTGTCAGAACAGGTAAATTAAGAAAAATATAGAGGGGAAAAAAGATTGGATTAAGAGAGACAAGGAAGTTTAATTTTTCAAATTTGAAATGCTTAAACCTATTAATACCTAAAGGGATGAAACCTCATACTTTATCATTTTCAGTGAGTGAAATTTGTTGACAGTAACTAGCACTTCTCCCCCTGGTGCTTGCACACAAATTGGCCAGGCTTAACTTTCCATGACTAGTTTAGTTCAGATATACTTTGCAAATAGAGCAGCTTCATCCTCCTAAAGCTCAAGGGTAAGACAGACATTGAGTGAAATGACGCTTCTGTGAAGTTAACAACAGAGCAGCAGACTTGGACAGCATCCTTTGGATATTCTACCCCTTGTCTGAATTGCTGCACCCATTTGTGTATAAATAGCGACAAGCACTATAAGCATTACTGTTGTATTGACAGCAAAATCTGACCCATAATAACCTCATTATCTTTGCAATTCTCAGTAATGCTACTTCCAAGCAAGGCAAAACGGTATTCTATTCGACTCTCGTGCAAGCAGTATGAGGCTGCAGTTTCCTACAATGGAACATTATCCAAATTGTGTAAACCAATTACCACTGCAAATAAAATGAAAAGACCTTTGCTTGTAGTGCTTATTTTCCATTCCATCCAAGCTACTCTAAAATTAAAGCTTTATACTTAATGAAAAACCACATTTCAATACAAGTTTCTATGACAAAATTTTAATATAAAACTAATATATTTAGAATTCTTTTTGTAGAATTGTTGTAATTCAACGCAAATTATTAGAATCTGCTGCATGCAGCTTTTGGAGAAATAATTTTTGAAGAAAAAAATAGTGCCTGAGCTTATGCATAGTGAAATATTTATGAACAGCCAGCATTAGTGGATATTCAACAGTTCCAGCACAATCTTGATGTTAATCATTCTGAATGGTGTCTTAAATGCTTTTTATTTTAAATAATTGCATAACCATGCTTTGCAAATATATAGTGTAGCATTTCTCTACAAAAGGAATAAATGATACAGGAAAATCACCACCATTCATAGGACTTTAATTACCAGAAGTCTAACTTTTACTTTTGTCAACAGGTTGCAGTAAAGAACAACATTGATGTCTTCTACTTCAGTTGCCTGTATCCAATTAACATATTGTTTGTGGAAGATGGAAAGATGGGTGAGTGTTTTCAATAATCCTATGACAGCTGGTCAGGGTGATTGAAAGAGGGTTTTAATTACCAGTAGCAAGCATTACAAAGATCTGAAGGTGAAACAAAACATTGTTTACTTGGGATGGTATAAATGATATTCTATGTGCTGTATCTGATATGTGGAAGCTGATTTGAACGTATTACTAGTTCTGAATTGTTGCACGTTTGTGCCTTTTTTGGTTTTTGATTTAATTTATTATTGTCACATGTATTGGTACACAGCGAAAAGTATTGTCTTGCATGCTGTACAGCGAAAGCATACTATTCATAGAGTATATAGGGGAGAAAGAAAGGAGAGGATGCAGAATGTCGTGTTAGTCATAGCTAGGGAGCGGAGAAAGGTCAACTTCAAATAAGGTAGGTTCATTCAAAACTCTGATGGCAGCAGGGAAGAAACTGTTCTTGAGTCGGTTTGTATGTGATCTCAGACTTAAGTCTTTTTTCCGACGGAAGAAGTTGGAAATGTGTTTGGGATCCATGGCATCCTTGATTATGCTGGCTGCTTTTCTGAGGCAGCGGGAAATATAGACATTCAGTGGATGGGAAGCCGGTTTGCGTGATGGACTAGGCTTTGATCACAGCCATTTGTAGTTCGGTCAGAGCAGGAGCCATACAAAACTGATAGAACCGAAAAGGATGTTTTCTATGGTGCACCTGTAAAAATTGGTGAGAGTTGAAGTTGTTGATAACTTGTAATGTTTATTATCGCACAGATGAACTACAACCAAGATAGATGTGGATAGACCTCTAATATCTCTAATTGTTTAGATGGACTTTAGTAATTGGTGATGCAATATAATAGTAGCTAAATAGAACCTTTTCAGGGTAGAAGATCAGCATGATTTTGTTGAATGGCACAGCAGGCTTGAGGACACTAATAGCTTATTTCAACTCCTGTTTCTTACGTTCTTATAAAAAGTAAACTGTTAATTAGTGCTGAACTATCTTTATCTTGGGGTGTGCCACCTCTGATTTAGACAAATGCCATGCATTGGTACTAAATCCTTCCATAGCACTCGTGCCCATTCTTCATATGACCTTGGCAAGCTGTTTACAAGTCAAGCTTGATCATGATCTCATCCGACTTCTAAGTGAGCTTTCACAATGCACGTCTCAATGTAATTTCAGGGAGGATGCTGCCATGTACTCATTAGATCAGTGCTGACCAAAGTTTGTCCTGATCCCCAAAGCAATTGCAAGGATGAGTAGAACTCCTGGAGAGTTTGGGAGGGTTATGGGGGAAGGTGGGAGAAAGCTGGGAGGGGTGGGGTGCAGGGGGTTGGTGCAGAGCTGAGGACTGAGTGTTGGGATGGTGTTGGTGGCATTTTGCAGACCCTGGAGGCAATGATCAAGCCTCAGAACTGATTTCATTGGACAATTCTAGCGGACCAGGGCAAGAAATAAATCAGGCACATGCATATCAAGATATGTCAGAGCCAATTCCAGGGCTGTCCCCTCCCGAGTCCTTGTTCCACAGTCACCGTTGCTGCCAAGAAGGCACAGGACCTCAATTGCTAATCACAGCCCCCAATATGGAAACCACTGAGTTAGAATGAATAACAAACAGAATTTTTTTGATAACCTTTAGATGCGATTCAAGTCCTGTATAACTTGTATCACCCATTTATTTCCTGTGCAGATCGACAGATCTTTCTGGCAACCTGGAAAGACATTCCAAATGAAAATGAAGTACAATTCCAAATCAAAGACTGCCACCTTAACGCAGGTAAAATGTGTTTTTCTTTATTATTTTAGAAATATATCAGGCACTAGGCATCTTTCAATTACATAATTAAATTATAACTGGTTTGTGACTAGCATTGTCTTCACAATAGCATCAGTTTATGCTGTATATTTGAGTGTTGCCATCCATTTGAAAAATAACATGAAAGATGGATGCAGAGTTTGCACAATTAGTGGACCTGCCAGATTGGAGACCTGAACCATAACTTCTCTTTCAGAAGCAACGCAATTTCAAGTGCACTTGAAGCAGGTTTCTTGCTTGTGTCTAAAGCTCCCTGATTTAACTCAGCAGCCTTTTAATGGAATGGGTGTTCAAATCCAGGTATTTAAATGACTGCAGCTTTGACATAGCATTCACCTCTCCTGATTCATAAATAAGGGGTTAGGCATAGTTGCATTTCTGCACATTGGTTTGTGAAAGCGTTATACCATTTTTACTGATAAGTCATACAGACTTGAAACGTTAACTCTGTTTCTCTCTCTACTGATGCTGCCAGACTTGCTGAATATTTCCAGCATTTTATTTGTTTCAGATTTCAATCATCCACAGTATTTTGCTTTATAATTATGTTAATGTTCTTTTGCACAACCTTAAGCAACTGATGAATACTTTAATCTGTAGACTTGCATTAATAACACTTAAAAATCATCATTGATTGTTTCGGCCAGTTGTATTTCCTGAAGTGAATTGTACTTCCTAGTATTGATATGTGCTGCAGGGAATGCTTTTCCTTTCATGATCTTAGATAACACTTTCTGAATTTGAAACTTGAGATCTTGATTTGTTCATTCCTCTTAACCGAGGTTATTTGAAGCCATCAATTTTAATCTGTAAAATTAAATTAAAAGAACAACATTTAATTTTGAAAACGATCTAATAACAAAGGGCCAAACAGATGTCAAAGTCAACTCCACTTTCTTTCCTTACAGATGCTGCCAGACCTGCTTAGTTTCTCCAGCATCCTTTATTCTTGTTTCAGATTCCATCATCTGCAATATTTTGTTTATTTTAGTAATTATTCAAACTTGACTTGTTTACATCCATTGAATTTAAGTAGCTGTCTTTTTAAAATCAGATCTAAATATATTTCCAGCTTTTGCAAGAGTGGAAATCTCAATGTGCTGGAACTTTAGTGGTGTGTTGGAAGGAGTCTGTGTGGAATTTGCACATTCTCCCGACGTCTGTGTGGGTTTCCTCCGGGTGCTTCAGTTTCCCCCCACAGTCTAGAGGTGTGCGAGTTAGGTTAATTGGCCATGCTAAATTGACCCTAGTGTCAGGGGATTAGCAGCGTTATTATGTGGGGTTATGGGTCTGGGGTCTGGGTGGGATTGTGGTCGGTGCAGACTCGATAGGCTGAATGGCCGCCTCCTGTAACGTAGGGATTCAATGATTTGATATCATTGAAGCAAAGTAGCTCAGCTGTAGTAGCACACGGCTGCTGAAATTCAGCTGTGTTTTAATCTTTGCTATATTCTGGGAAGCATCATGCCCTGATCTGTCAATTGTATTTAAAGTTTCCTTTAAATAAATTGTCATTGGTCAAAATGAAAGAATTTTTTTTAGAAGCAATAATGTTAAAAGATGGCTTTTCCTTAATCGGGAAAGCCCTGGACATGATCTTTATGCTGTGCTGTCCATTGCACATAAAATATAATTAAAATGAATGTATGTGGAAGGTTGATTACCATATCACAAATTTCTGATTTGTTTTAAATTGGTGAAATGAAATTTTTGTTGCTTAAATTAGTAACATTCACTAAATAACATAGTCTTGATAGATTTAAACAGATTATGAAATTCATTGGCACCAAAGGCTTATGAGCATGTAAATCTTAGATCCCCTGCAGTGCAGAATGAGGCCATTCGGCCCATCAACCACAATTTCCACCACCCCCCCCCCCCCAAGGCTCTGTTCCTGTAATTTCACATTTTTACCCTGCTAACCCCTGTCAATTTAGCACGGCCAATTAACCTAACCTGCAGTGTAAACATTGTTACAAGTTAGCAAATTAAAAACTCCAGTGCAGTCTGGCAGCTACCACAGGATAAATAATTTTTGTTTTGAGTCATCTAAAATGTCATTCTGTTATGCCATCTTGGAAGTGGGAAACAAATCAAATGTTATATTGCTACAGTATCACTTATTACAACAGTCAAAAACAATCTTTAAGAAAGTTACTTGTAGATTTAAGTTGTTTGATTGCATCCCATTAAATGAATTTTTGTTTTGTCACAGACTGTTTTGATTGAAGAGGGTGCTTACATGTATCATGTATCCAGGGTATAAACTGGGTACAAGGAACTGTTTGAGAGCAAAACTTTCTCGCTCTCCATATTTTTCCATTCCAGGTGCCTCTTCTACCTTTTTCCCCAGGTTGCCTGCTGAAATTACCTGTGGAAGGTAGAGCTTCATACTGCTGTTTCATTAGGACATTCAGTAACCTAAACCCTTTAATTTTGTATCTTGTGACTATTCAGTTCATTTATGATATTAGCTACCTACACATTCAGTAACCTAAACCTTTAAATTTGCACCTTATGTCTATTCGATTCATTTGAAGTGTTACCTACCGACACATTTCTGTATGTTATAAAGGCTGATTTCAGAAAATAATTTTCGATGCTGATAGTTGAGATCTTTCTTCAGTGATAAATACCGATAATGGTTGCTGCAAGTATACACACTTCAGTTTGAATAGCAGAATTTGTCTAGATTTTGTACTACTTTGGTTGCTGAACGTAATTGTTTTCTAAACTTGCAGATGCAGTCACTAATAAGCTTCAAAGCAATAATATTTTCACTGTTGCAAAGAGGAATGTTGAAGGGCAAGATATGCTTTATCAGTCCCTAAAACTGACCAATGGAATCTGGGTTTTAGCAGAACTTAGGATCCAACCAGGCAATCCCAATTACACGGTGAGTGTTAACCAGTATCTCCTATTATGCTTTTAAAGTTTTTACTTAATATTTTAAATCCTTATTTTTGTGTAATTACACTGATACGTCATTAAGGTTAAGTGTTGGTGGTGAACTTTATCATTTATGTTTTGTGACGTGTTGTGTAGAATGTATTTTTACTTAAGATACAACAATTTTGTTTATCACCAGCATTCATTTAACAGAAGCAAATACAGAATGACATGCTATCAAAACTTTTTGTCTTGCACTCATCCAGATAGATTTGCAAGAATACACAATTTCAAAGGGAACAAAAATTTATACTGCATCAGGGGAGCGTGCTGATTGGTAGAAGTGTTGCCATGGAGAATGCAGCAGAGAACAGTTAACTGGCAAACTTCTGTTTAAATTCAAACCAGGCAGGTCAGCTCTGGTCAAGGTATTACCGTGTGGAATGAATCAGGAAGTGACTTTCCCCTGAGCTTTTGTTTAGTCAAAAAGGCACAATACATGAACGTGTTCTTTCTGTTTGCAAAGGACAGTGCCTTAAGCTGTACTGAATATATGTAGCTTCTCGCACACACAAATGAGACACACTGTGAGCCTGACTGATAATCTTAAATTGTTTCTTAACACCATCAGAATTATTTAGCAAGTGTTGTCAAATCGTGGAATCATCTAATGTAGGACACCATGTTCTGAGTTCTGCAAACATGGGCTGTTAAGTACAGTCAGTACTTTGCCTATTGTGAATGGCCAATGGGACACGCAATTTAGTACGATCCTCAGTCGTTGGACCTACATACCTGACATCACATTGACACTGAAATTGAAATACCACATTAGTCCTCTGTGTGATAGGCAGAAAACTTCATCCTGTTAGTGGAGAATATCACTCATGTTACTACTGCATAGTAACAACGTGAAATATCTGTTACTCAAAATTTGGAACACTTTGCCCTTCCAAGATAAAGTGAGGTAGACTGAACGTTTTTCAGAATTAAAGGTACGGCAGCCTTAAAACACATTGAGTTTGTGTAGTACGTAGCAAGCAATGATCTGCCAGACAGCCATAATTCCATAGGGTAGTTTTGTTGCACCCTTTTCAGTATCAAGCCTGCATGGCGAGCAAATGTTAGGGCTCTGTTTACAATTGTTTGCCAATGGGCAATGTTGTAGCAGATGGCACTATAAAAATCCAGATACATAAATTGATCAGTAAAAATAGGCTTGCAGTGGACAAATAAAACTCAACATAATGTCCAACATTAGATGGGAGTCTGCGATTGTACAGCACTTGCCAAACGATCCTGGTTGTGCTGAGACTTGTACCAATTTAAGATTGAGTTCAGCTCACAATATGGCTTACTTACACATTCAAGAAGCTACATATTTGCACACACGCAACCTTGTCTTTTGCAAACAGAATGAATATGTCCACGCGTTGTGCCTTTTTCAATTAAGCAAAATGTTGGGGTAGCCATTCCCTAGGTTATTTCTGATGGCGGTGCCTTGACTAATCAGTGTTGATCTGCCTGATTTGAAGTTAAACAAAAGCTTGGCAATTAACTGTTTCCTGCTGCATTTTCCAAGCCAATCAGACTCCACTTGCCAACTAATCAGTACCCTGTTCATATGCAGGAGAAATTGTTGTTCCCTTTGAGATTTGATATTCTTGTGAATTTATCTTGTTGGGTACAAAACAAAAAACTTTGACAACTTGTCTTTTTTTTCAGCAACACTCAAATTCTGTACTACCAAACAACCGTCAAATACAAATTCTGGAAATCTGTTCACAAGCTTATTTATTTATTGACAGCTTTACAGACATTCCTCTTAACTTTCCACTGGAAATGGAATGAGAATGGAAATGTCTCCTATTATAGCTTTCATAAATTATTCAGAATATTTCATTCAAGTTGTGATGTCTTGCATAAAATACAATTTAACCATTCACTGTACTCCTAAATTGTCCACTGTTTCCACTGTTTAGAAGTGAACTTATTTACTGTTAAATATTAAACTTAGAAATATAATGTACTGTACTTGTCTAAACTATTTTTGTTGCCTTGTTCCGTAATATGCATCATTGTGTAGTCTTCCCTATGTGTGTGTTCTTAATGTTTTGCACTGTTATGTCCCTACATGCCATTTGTATATTAATCAAGACTAGTTTTTTCTATTTCTGTTGGGGAAAAGCTGTAGTATTTTATAGTTATCTTTTTTTTCCCTTTGTTGCATGCCTGCCATGGTGGTTTTGTCCTACGGGTCAGGATTTGGAGGTTAGCAATTCATTTAATTTTAGTCAGTTGCAAAAAAACTTGCCACTTCCATTCTTTGCCCTATGCTTCTGCAGTCTCTTTTTTGCAATGCTTTGCTGGCTAGCTTTTTCCTGATGCTTATTTTCCATGTCCCTGATTCACGATCCCATGATGACTGAATCAGCCTTGTACCATTAGCTCCTCAATTAAGCAGTTGATTAGAACTTTAAATAATAAATTCAATTCCGGATTTGATTTGGTTCAGGCAAAGCTGAGATTACTTTCAGAACTGGTTTCTGGTTTCAAAATTTGTTCTAGCCCTGCAATTTATCTTTGCTATAAACTCAAAAGCTACTTGCAAGAGCTTAACAGTGAATTAAGTGTCCTAATTAAAAAATATATATATTTGTGGTCAGAATTTTGTTTGGTCTTCTCACTTAAGTCGACAATTTCTCATCATGAATTGAGATTAATTGTAAATTTAAAAGGAGACGGAGGCTACAGAGTTTTTTAAAGTACAGTTTATATTTTGTCTGGCACCATGGATTATTTAATTTCGGCCAAATAATTGCTCTCTTGCTATTTTTCTTTATACAACATGTATTGCTAGTAGCACGCCACATTTAATTGGCATGAATTTTGGAGAGGCGGAGTTAGTACCTGCCCTAGGTGAGCAACTGAATTTGATGTTATGTAACACAATATATAACTCACCGCTTGAATATTTGTATGAAACAATTTTATTAGATTAATGTTGTAAACCAGAAGCCAGTAGGCAAATTAAGAATGTTGAAAATAATTTGTTCTAATAATGTAATAATGCCATTATAAGATATCTCCCCTGCCCCATGATATTTCAAAATAATGTTATATAGGATGTGCACATATTATAATGAACATCAATTTATTCATTCTTTTCAGTTTTCATGTCTTTTCTGCTTGCTAATTAGAAAAACCACTCTTTTGTTTATTGTGTGAAATCCAAATGAAGGTGACAAGCAATTATTGCTTTGTCGCTGATGGAAATCAATGATGTATCAGTTGAAAAATCACATTCATCTATGAGTGCAATTTGGATATTAACTGTATCTTTTTAAAGAAAAACAATTACGTAAAACCGCAGCTGCGTGTTCCACATGTATCTTCTACCTGTTCCTTACATGTGTTATTTCAAAACCTGTTGCTGTGACCCTTGCTGATTACAAATTATATAATTCATACAAGTTAATGAAATAGTGGTTTTTGCCTTCATTGCTGTTCAATGGAGACTTTTGTTTGAAGAGGCTGTGTTTTATTACTTGCTATTCTTCGTCTGCTGGTATGAATGAGCAGTTTACAGCCATCAGCAGTTTCATGTTCAATGCTATGCTGGTTTGATTGTTGTCAAATTCATGATGATTTTCTTTAAGCCAATGCAATAATAAAGTATAAATCTGTTTAAAAATCCATTTGAATTAATTAAAATCTTAATTCTTGGAGGTAATATTTTAATAGCCATGTTTGCATAATGCGTATTAAATGTGATCTCACTGAAAGGACAGTTTTCTTACACTTTGCTAATGTTCAATCTTCAGACAAGTTTTATATTGGCAAGATGTTCTTTCAGTACAGCTAATCCAATATGTAACCCTGACCTTACATTGTTGTGCTCTTGACTCTTTCTTGCAGTTATCGCTGAAATGCAGAGCCCCAGAGGTATCCCAACATGTTTTCCAGGCATACGAAGTAATTTTGAAGAATTGAGCAATTTAAGGACATAACACTGGCGGAAGATCCCTGCAGTTGTGGTGTTTATTCAGAAGCCTATAAGCACTGATAATGGACAGAAATTATATATGTGACACCCCGGTGTCATTGAAGAAGTTGCATTATTGTGAAGGGTATTTATTGTATACTCAAAATCTCAGAGTATATTGACCCATTAACACTAAAGTCTATTGTATAATCCCAGTATATCTAAATCCATTATTCCATTGATGATGCATTCTAAATACAAGATTCAGATATTTGCTATGTTGATTTGTCTCAAAACCTGGTCGTTTGAATGTAATGTAATATCATGACATGGTGAATTGCCTAGTCTGTGAAAAGGCTGTGCTCAGTACACTGCCATTCCAGCTGTTGGGTAATTGTCCTTGTTCAAATTTGTATCCTCTTCATAATGTGTGATGTGACTTTAAAATTTTGTGGTATGACATTTTATGTGTATTTGTACACTAGTAATATGGTTCATGCTGATAATATGCTCTTTGGGTTCCACCATTGCAGCTGACGTCAAAGTGTTGATCAGTAGTCATATCAGAAATAAACTGGACTTATGGGGAAAAGGTACCCAGCAGACTGATTTCAATGTATCACAGAATGACGTTTTTATTTCATTAGCGTATCTTTCTTCGGTGCACCAGTTTTGAGGGAATTTATTGTTTGGTTTAATTTATGACCATTTACGTTGGTTAAATTTTTCTCGTTTTGTTTTTAAACTAATTTGTGCCACAATTTACATTCTAATTACAAAGTTGAGTACACTTCCTGAATATAACGGGCTCAAATAAATTATTACAGTACCATTAATATATTGAGAAATATATTGCCTGAAGGGACCAAATGTACGGTAACTAAATTTGCTAATGACACAAAATAGACAGGAAAGCAAGTTGTGAAGACATCATAAGCCTCTACAAAGGGATTTTGATGGATCAGTTAGGCAAAAATTTGGCAGATGGCGTATAATATGGGAATGTGTGAACTTGTCCACTTTGACAAGAGCAGTAGAAAAGCAATTGTACTTTATTCATTTTCAGGACGTGGGTGTAGCTGGCTAGGCCAGCATTTATTGCCCATCTGTAGTTGTCGTTGAGAAGATGGTGGTGAGCTCGTTCTTGAACCTCTGCAGTCCCTGAGGTGTAGGTACAGCCACAATGCTATTAGGAAGGGATATTACTTGAATGAGGAGAGAGCACACAATTCTACACTAGAGTAACCGAGGTATCCTCAAAAAATTGGTTTGCAGATACAGCAAGTGATTACGAGGCAAATTGAGCGTAAAAGTAAAGTAGTATTGCTACACCTGTACCGGGCATTGGACCATACATGAAGTATACAATTTTGGTCTCCTTACTTGAAGGTTAGAATTGCATGAAGAATGGTGCAGAGGAGGTTCATTCAACTGATTCCTGAGGTGGGTAATCTCATGAGGAAAGATTCAGCAGGTTGGGCCATTACCCATTGGAATTTAGGAGAATCAGGTGATCTTTTTGAAGTAGCTAAAATCCGGAGGATAGAAGGATGTATCCCCTAGTGGGGAGTCCAGAACTAGAGAACACAGTTTAAAAATTAGGTGAATCCCATTTAAGACTGAGGGGATAACACATTAGTATGGGAAATTGATTGGTTAACCAATATGAAGCAGAGAGTAGGCATAAATTGGTCTTTTTTGTGTTGGCAAGCTCTAACAAGTGGACTGCCACAAGGAATCAGTATTAGGGCATCAACCATTTACAATCTATATCAATGACTTGAACGAAGGGACCAAATATAGGGTAGCTAAATTTGCTGATGAGTCAAAGATAGGTAGTCGGAATGTAAGATGTCAAGAGGAGTTAGACACCACAAAGGGATACGTATTGTGAGTGGACAAAAAGTTAGCAGATGGTGTATAATGTGGGAAAATTTGAGCATGATAACTTCAGCAGAAAGAATGGCAAAGCAGTATACTATTCAAATAGAGAATGAGAACTTGGTGGTACAGCGGAATCTGGGTGTCCTGTTACATGAATCACAAAGTTGGTATTTGGGTACAGCAAGTGATCAGGAAAACAAATGGAATGCTAGTGTATATTGTAAGAGGAATGGAATATAAAAGTAGGGGTGTTTATTGTAACTGGCCTTGGAGAGACCATACCTTGAGTACTGTGTTCACTTTTGTCTAACTGCAATAGAAGTAGTTCAGAGAAGGTTCACTCAGCTCATTCCAAGGGTGAAGGACTTATTTAATGAGGAAAGGTTGAACGGTTTGGGCCAGTTGGCATTGAGGTTTAGGAGAATGCGAGATGAGCTTATTGAAACATTAAAAGATCCTAAGGGGATTTGATAGCATGGATGTGGGGAGGATGCTTCTCTTGTGGGGGAGTCTAGAATGAGGGAACACAACTTTAAGTCTTCTTTTCAATACAGTGATGAGAATTCTTTCCTGTAAGGGCTGTTTGTCTATGGAATTGTCTTTCCAGAGAGCAGTGCAGGCGGGGGCCATTGAATGTATCCAAGGCCAAGCTAGACAGATTACGGGTTGCGGGAGGAAGACAAAGTGGACTTGAGGTCACAGTCAGTCAGAACAGTCATGATCTTGTCCAATGTCAGAGCAGGCTCCAAGGGCCGAATGGCCAATTTCGAATTCTTGTGAGTCACACCAGTATCACTTTGATTAAATATAGTGCAAGTGTTGGTAAGAATTTTCTTTAAATTGCAAAAGTAAATCACTTCTAATGTCAATCTAACTGGCTTTTGGTGACTTCTGGACATGTGGGTCCTAAATCTTTGCCCTTGCATTATGTACATGCTGGCATTTTTATATGGAGCTATGTAAATGATCAGGGGGGTTCAGCAGACTTTTTCAGAAGAGGGACACAATCATAAGGATCTTATATCTATGAATGTAATAACGTTCAAGAGACATCTGGTTGGGTATATGAATAGAGGGATATGGACCACATTAGAGGCAAGAAAATATTAGGTTAGAGGCATCTGTGTTGGCCTGACTTGGTGGGCCAAAGGGCCTCTTCCTGTGATGTATTCTTTGGATATTCATGCATAGTGATGTTTTATTGTAAAACCAGTGGTAAAAAGTTACACACCCATTTTGGAAGGTGGAGAAAGGAAACATTGCAACTCTTTAAAATATTGTCAACCTGCTGATTGGGGGGTGGTGGGGGTTTGGGCACTGTGGGCTAGTATTTGGGCTTCGCACTGCAGTGTACGTTATTCACTGAAGGATCCCCCCCACTTACCGTGTGTCAGATTTTCCAGTTGAAGCCTGTTCAAAAAGGTAGAAAATATGGAGAAGGAATATAAACCTCAACCAGCTTCAGATTTTTCATCAGTACCCTATATAAAGTAGAATAGATGAACCAAAAAGCTTTCATCGTCTAAAATTATATTGTGAACTTAATACTTAATTTGGAATACAAAAGTGGAAGACATAAGGAACTACTGGATCAAGCCCAAATGCAACTAATATTTCCTTGGGGAGGGAATGTGAGAAGCAATATTTTCAAGGTTATTCTAAACCTTTCAATTTAACTTTAGGAATTGGGTTGAGTTTATTTTTATAATTATGTAGACTTGCAGATCAAAATATCTAACTTTTGACATTTTAAATCACATCAAATTAGTCAAAAGTGAGTCTTTATGAACCTTGAAAATTAGAAACCTTTGTCAAGCCTTGAAGCAGTGACTTGGTCGTCTTCTATATAAGATTTGTTGCATTGAATAAGTTTTACACTGGAGAACCTATACGGAAAGATAATGAATTCATCCCTGGTGATGAAGCAGGGTAGCTTGTCCTTCTGCCAACATTTTATTTCAACTGCGTAGTTAAGGAGGACCTCAGTCTCAAATGGACCTCTATATAGCAAGCTGCTGACTCATGCAGTGAAGGCAAGTTTGATAGCTTCCTTTAAATGAAAGCTGGACCAATTCCTGGCTGGAGCAGAGATCATCTCATGCAAAAGGTAGGTGCTATATACTATTAATCAGGGCTAGGGTTTCTGTCACCTGGAATGGTCAGAGGGGAATTTTGCAGATTTATTTTTCCCTAATTGATTTGGGCTTTATCTGTTTCTTTGTTCGCTTCTGTTGAGGTGGCTTTCAGAGATTGGGACTGGTTTTATATATTGTGACGTTTAAAGCATCACAGTTGTGTGGGGGGAAACTGGATGAAACATTAGGTCTTTTGGTGTCCGTCTTTATTTATACGTTCATACTTGCTGTTGATGCATTCTATAATCCTGCTGCAGTATATTTTGATACACAAGAGTACTTTACCAGTGTTCCCTAGTGCCTCACTTGCATTATTCAACCTGGAATTACAACCAATCTATTTCTAGCAATTTCTCTTCCAGCCCAAACAGTTAACTCCAAGTTTGCCAACTTTTATAATTTCTAACAGGACTAGACAGGGTAGATGTAGGGAGGATGCTCTTGATGGTAAGGGCGTCCAGAGGATTCACAGGCTGAGGATTCGGGATAGACTATTTAGCAGAGATGCCACCCAAGGAGTGGTGAGCCTGTGGAATTCATTACCACAGGAAGTAGTTGATATCAAAGCATTGAATATATTCAAGACGAGCCTAGATATAGCACTTGGGATGAATGGGATCAAAGGTTATGAGGAGAAAGCAGGATTAGGCTATTGAGTTGGACATGCAGCCATGATCGTGATGAATAGCTGAGCAGACGCGAAGGGCCAAATGGCCTCCTCCTGCTCCTATCTTCTATGTTTCTATCATCTTCTATATACCACTCCATGGTGACAGCAAATTAAGACTTCTTCCTTAAGTAAACTGATAACGTTCTATCAACATCTCTGCTGCCTCTTGCATTAGCAGACTATCTGTGGCAGCCAGTCCTGAATGTGACAACTGTTGCTCCAGCTAAAGCTATTGTCCCTAATCCTCACTACTGACTTCATACAAGTTCCCACCTCCAGCAATTATCTCAGGCTGATCCAGACTGTAACTTAAGTATCCTATTCAATCTCAAACTGAGCTTCCAATCCCGTTACCTTGCTATCATCAAAGCTGTCTATGTCCAATTGTATGCCCAACCCCAGCTGCCAGTGAAACGTTCCTCCAAGATTTTGTCATGTCCAGGCGCAATTTTTCCAATATCTTCCAGATTGGCCTCCCATCCTCCACCAGCGAACTCTTCAGTTAATTCAAAATTCCCAAGCACCAATAACTTCTATCCTCTTTTATTTTACATCCATTTTATTCCTCTACCTATTTAAATGCTTTGTTTACCAAAATAAGCGTGAAGAGAAAATGTTGAACCCAAGATGGAATTCCAGTCAAATCTCAGCCTTTGATGTTGCACGATAATCACCAGGGACCCAAACAAAATTATCTTGTACTGCTTTGAGAATGGTAAAGCTCTTTTATGTGAGTTGCTTGAATTCTTTAACAAACTAATTTGTTATAAAGGTGTAACTTGGTTGTATTTTACATTTTAAGATTTTACACCTTTAATAAGTGACAAATCTGCCTTCTATTAAAATACCACCTACTAATGCTTAGCTTAACTTCATACTCCTGGCTCTGACCAAGGCCCTATTTCTGGCATCTGAGCAGAAATTTAATCTTACCAGCATTACCGGTCAACTTCAATTTTAGTGCCCTTTCTGTTCTAATTCCATTAATGTTGGGTAAATAATAAAACAGTTTCTTCTGACCTACATTGGCCACTCCAGTTCCCTGGTGGCTCCAAATTAAAATGCTCATTCTCATGTTTTAAGTTCCCTCATGGCTTTGCCTCTCCCTTTCTCTCTTCTAGATCATTGCAAATCTCCTCAACCCCAAATTTTCCATTCCTTTGACTCTAGCCCCCACTTTTGTATCATGGTGACTTTCTTTAGCTGGTTAGCCTTATAATTCCCTTCCTCAACCTTTCCACTTCCCTCTTGTCCCTCAAAGCAATCCGTAAAAACCAGCACTCTGACAAAGTGGTTACATTTCCAGTATCCACTTCATCGGCTTGCTGTTGCTTCTTCTCTGATGAAGCCCATCACACTATAGGATATTTTCCTATGCTATATGTTCTACTAAATGTGAGTGCTATGGGTCAGTAGTGTTATAGATAAGTTCAGGAGTCTAGAAAAGATTCCACAGAAGAGTCCTGGTATGCAATGCTATCAACAATTAGATTCATTGTTTACTTGTTGCAATTTATGGAATTTGCTATGTTTACTTTTCAAGTGACTGCAAAGGACCACATGAAGGTGATATTGAATCTACAATTTTTTTTAGTCATTGTATTTGCTACCACGCAAGAGATAAACCGCACTGTTTATAAGGTTGGATTGCATTCTTTCATCGTTTTTCTTTCCTGGGCCAGGGAGAATTTTATGCAGTGTCTGAAACCAGCTATCCTGTGGTTTTACTTTGAGGTCAATCCAACCTCGAGTCCGACTGGATAGATTTTGGCTCAGTGCATTGGAAAATTAAGTTTGGAATACTACATATGGCAGAAAAATTTGGAATTATGCATGAAAGGTCCAATCTGGATCATATATACTGTTCCTTTCCTTAAGCACTACAAAGTAACTCAGTATAGTTCAAGCATTTTGTTGCTTCCTCCCATTCATGTCCGATCTCTTGATGAATACTCCATAAAAGCATCAAATTAACAACACGGCATTCAGCCCACTGCACTTATGCTAGTGCTAACTCTTCAACCAGAGATATCTACACCCTTTTCTGAGTCGCTTTTATTCTTCCTTTTCACCAACTTATTCAATTTATTTGAACAGTCTCTGCACAGTAAGTAGATACACACATCTTCTGCCACCTTGAGTAAGGAAACAAAGTTTAACCAATGTTGGAAATTCTAAATCTGAATTGGCAACTGAGGAACAGTTTTGCATACTTGCAACTATATGTCTCATGTACGCTTGCATCAATATCTGTTGCGACATGCATTCCTGCATTTTAATATTTGAGTTAATATTATTTGTCATGCCAGTTTAATGATTGTCAGAAGAAAACACTGCTGTCAGTGTCAAAAATGATTCATGTGATACCCCTTTTACTAAAAGAGAAGTAAAATTTCTAAGTAATTCCAGTCCCAACTCAGTGTCTCAATTATGTCCATTTGTCTGAATAATGAATTTAAATCGTAAAAGATGAATCTTTACATCTTTACAGTCTTTCTACATCAGTAAAAGGGTTGTCGATTATTAAGCTTGCACAGCAGTAATAGAATTTTACAGTCAGGACACCAGTGTACAGTCACTAAATGCTTAAACGATCAGATCATAACCAACATAGTTGATCTAGTGCATGTTTAAACATTTAAACGTTTTTCCTATCTTGAGGTTCATCGCAATGTCACAGATCAAGTGTGGCTCAACACATTGGCACTTCTAACAAACCTTTGAAATGCAGTTTACTATGGTTTTGTGCCCATGATATGCCACACTAATAATCTTACTTTTAATAAAGAAAAAGAGAGCAATGAAATTGCTGAAATTGTGAAAGCAGTTGTTAGTGCTGTGAAAAGTCTGTAAATAAAGTTTGTGGTTGGGAAATGATGCATGACTAAAAGTGTCGACTAAATGTCGATACCTGGTTACATGATAGGCATCTTTTGAATCTTCTCCGTTTTAAAACTTGCACATTAGTTATTAGGATAACTTAAAAACAAATTGCTGGATGATGTACGAAACTGAGCAACTGGGTTTCTGTTTTTGCACTGTCTTTTGAATTTAAGAATGTTTGTTATAGTAGGTTAAGGATCTTGTTAAAATTCAGATCAGGCAACAACTATTAATATGCCCAGTGCTATTATTTTTATACAGTACCTTAATTCTGTTATTTATTTCACAGTCCAGGGATTGGACTTGAGTAGGAAAGAAAATAAAAGATGCTGGTTCCAAAGATTTTAAGCTTTTGAAAATAAGTATCAACCTTGGCTCAGTTATGACTGGGTCACAAGATTGTGGGTTCTAACCCTACTTCCGCTAATTGAGAATATAACTGAGGCTGGCACATTACAACAGGTAATAAGTCTGATGCTTTTGCTTTGTTTTCCAATGTTCCCACGTACCTGAAAGCGGTAGTCATGTGTACTTTACTGGGGTGTTGATTAAGTGATCGTGCTTTGTGTGAACCTTGATCAGACATGTTCACATGTCCTCATCAAGAGAAGAAAGCATGATGGAAAAACTCAATCGTACCTGTGCTTGATACCTGCACACACCCAGGAAATTTCCTGAGGGGACAATTCTCACAGCCCAAAGCTGCTGATGCTAATTGTAATATAATTACAGCATCGCAATGTGGCCAAGATCTGACAACTTGCCGCAAACCAGGAACCTTAATGTCTGTAAGACCCAGTTCCGTACTAGGGTAATCTTTTGTCAACTGAGCCATCTGGAAAAGAATTGTGTAACAATATTGATTACCATTTTTAAAAAAATCATGCCTTTCAGGAAACATTTGTGGCTTATGAGAAACTTCCAAACTTTATTGAAAAGATGAGAAATGTTAAAGACTGCAAACTTCTGTTTTGACATGTTCAAAGTTATTAATTAAATAATCAAATCTTGCAAAGCTCACAACAGAGATCTTCCTCTTGTCACTTTTCCTTTGCAATTGTAAAATGATGGATATTTTAAATGTTTGATCAGCATATATGCTGTAGAAAATAGTTAAAATGTTATTGGGCAACTATCAATATTAAAGGTATTCACAATATTTAGCATTTTCTCTAATGACCTTATATGCTGTATTAGAGCATGTTATACTTCGTTTGCATGCGTTTGAAATTATTAACATGTATTTTAACCAACTGGCATGTATCAGTTACATTAACTGCAAACACTCCTATAATTGGAGATTGTTATTTTCCAATTTTTATGGAAGCTACAGTAAAAAGCATAGAATACACATGAATGTACTATCACATAAGACTGATCTATAAATTGCAATCGTAACGCATAGATTGGCTATTAATTATGGTACCAATCCTACACTAATCCATTCATTGGATGAATAAGTTAATATAGATTCTTATGTAAAGATTGACTAAATGTCGATACCTGGTTATATGATAGGCATCTTTTGAACTTTCTCTCTTTTTAAAACTTGCATATTAGTTATTAGAATAACTTAAGAAAAACAAATTGCTGAATGATGTAAGAAGCTGAGCAACTGGGTATCTGTTTCTGCATTGTCTTTTGAATTTAAGCCTGTTTGCTTCTAATGTGATGTAATCTAATTTTCTGATATGTAACCCCTCCATTATTTTATAAGATCAATTAAACTATAGTGGAAGAGTAAACTGGACACTGATATTATGGTTTCATCAATTTAATTTGAGTTATTTTGTGAAACTTATCTTGTACAAATGTCAGTGTGTGCTGGCTAAGAAAAGGCTCTTCCACTTTTTCTGATAACTCATCATTTTGAAATACGTATGATTGACTTTGAGGTTAGAACAAGGTTATTTTTTATAAGGGAAAGTATGCCATGTGGAACGTAATGAACAGAATTTTGTGAGATTGATTCTAAGTGCCTAACTAGTGTGAAATGGAAGGGTTCCTGATCTCTTTTTGGGTGGATTTTCACGCCCAACCTTTCAAAGTTTCAAAATTCACCTAGGTGGGCAATCAGACCCCAATTCCTTAAAGTGGTTAAGCAACTGTATTTTAAAAGCCAATTGCAAAATTTAGTGAGTTGATACCTTGAAACAGTCAACTATGGGGTATTTGAAAGAAAGCTAAATATGCATTTTATAATTTTTTGGAATTGAATTTGTAAATCAGGCCAGTTAGCATAATGCTACTTTTAATTAATGTAACAACTGTACTTTGTCTTTATACCACTCACCTGTTGAAGGAGCAGCGCTCCAAACGTTCGTGATACCAGACAAACCTGTTGGACTTTAACCTGGTATTGTGAGACTTCTTACTGTGGCTTACCCCAGTTCAACGCCGGCATCTCCATCTTTATAAAGTTAGAATGTAAGTCACAAGAAACGACTATTTCAAATTAATCTATGTAGTTCGGTATTTCCTTTTGGCTTAACAAATCTAGTCTCAGTGTTTATTAAATTGTATCCTATTGATATTTTAAATGCATGAAAACGTGCAGAGTGTTAACTCAAACTCCTTGTATTGCGACGTTATTGAAGTATAGTGAAAAACTTCAAGAGAAGGCATGAATTCTAAGATGATTAAGGTAAGCAGTGTCAATAATGAGAAATGAGTCATACTTCCACTTTTTTGCTTAATATTACTGCAACGTACTCTACAGGCAATCATCCTGAGTAAGATTACGAGTTTAATGTCTATTAAATGTTGAACTCTGAGCAGTTTTGTGTTGCTTAATGGCACTTGCTCACAACTGATGGGAGAGAACAGGAACTTGCTTCATCTATTATTTACTTTAATATTATGTGTGACAGCAACAGGTTATTCAGGACAGAGGCTACACTGTCACTGAACAAACTTACATTTTTTTGACATACTAGTTGCAATATTGTAATGCAGTTTGGACAGAGAGGGAAATAAAAGGACAGTAATCTCTCAAAAAGCCAGCATGTCTGCTATAAGCTTCCTCAGCCCTCTTAAGAACTGGTAGACCCTGAGTGTCTGTAGCACAGAGATCTGGTTACTCTTGTGTGTAGGCAGTATCATAGAAACCTAGAAAAACAACAGCACAATACAGGCCCTTCGGCCCACAAAGTTGTGCGGAACATGTCCCTACCTTAGAGATTAGAACTTACTAAGTTCCATGTACTTATCTAAAAGTCTCTTAACAGACCCTGTCGAATTCACCTCCACCACCATTGCTGACAGCCTGTTCCACGCACTTAGCTTTTGAAAAGGATGATAAAGATTAAACCGCCTCCTCGAAACAGCTAAAGATTAACCATCGCCTCATTACAGGAAGGATGCCCACTCTAAGTGGAAAACGTACCCTTAATATCTCCTCTGCACCTACTCCCCAGTACCGTAAACCTGTGTCCTCTTGTGGCAACCATTTCAGCCCTAGGAAAGAGCCTCTGACTATCCATTCGATCAACATCTTGTACACATCTATCAGGTCACCCCTCATCCTTCATCTCTCCAAGGAGAAAAGGCCGCGCTCCCTCAACCTATTCTCATAAGGCATGCTCCCCAATCCAGGTAACATCCTTGTAAATCTCCTCTGTACCCTTTCTGTGGCTTCCACATCCTTCCTGTAATGAGGCGATGGTTAATCTTTAGCTGTTTTGAGGAGGCGGTTTTATCTTTATCGTCCTTTTCAAAAGCTAAATGCTGGAAATATATAATCTGAAATGAGAACCAAAGGTGCTGGTAATATTCCACTGGTCTGGCAGTGTTGGTGGAAGAAAAGTAAGGTTAACGCTTCCAGTCAATGACCTTTTGTTGAATAAATTGAAGTTTATTTATTAGTGTCACAAGTAGGCTTACATTAACACTGCATTGAAGTTACTGTGAAAATCCCCTAGTCGCCACACTCCAGCGCCTGTTCGGGTACATTCTGAAGGAGAATTTGGCATGGCTAATGCACCTAACCAGCACGTCTTTCAGATTGCGGGAGGAAACCAGAGCACCCGAAGGAAACCCATGCAGGTATGGAGAGAACGTACAAACTCCACACAGGCAGTGACCCAAACAGGGAATCGCACGCAGGTCCCTAGTGCTATGAGGCAGCAGCACTAACCAGCGCCACTGGGTAGTTCCTCAGGAAAATCAACAGAAAAATCTTTTCCTGTCCCTTTTGAAATAACTGCACAAGATCTGTATTTTGAATGAAACCTTATTATAATTTAAGGAAGGTTTTATTTGAACAATAAAGCTACACTGCATTAGATTAACTAATTGAACAATAAAAACAGAAAAAATAATAAGAGGACAAGGGATACATGCTGTCTTAAAGAGTGGACATGTCTGATCCAGTAGTGGTTTACAATGAGTTATGAGCATGTTATTCCTTTAATTTGCTTTTTAAACAGGTTGTTGATCAAACAACTGCATGGGATTATGCAAAGTAAACTATTTGTGAATTGTATTCTAATTCACTTCAAGTAATTGCTCATGATTAATTCATGCATCCTGCTGCCTGTCATGCACAAGTAACATCCAAAAATCCAGGACAACCTCAACTGCAAATTAAAATAGCACTTAAACATCTGGAGGAAAAAAGCTTGTAATGTTAAAATGCTCATCAGGGATTAGTTTAAGCCAAAAGCCACAACTGACTAATAGTGTCTCTTTGTCAAACATTATTTACAGTCTTGTTGAACTCACACCGTACATAATGAAAAGAACATAGACATTAGTTTCCTTAAACATCACAAGTATGAAGTACATTCAAATAGAAAATATCGTGGGGCGTGATAAAGATTGTAAACATGAATTTGTACTTCCTGTGTAAATCTAACACTCAGCAGACCAACGGATACCAATGTTGCAAATGGAACCACACCCTGGCTCAAAATGCAGAACAGTGCATTCTGCACAAAGATCCAAAATGTGACTTGGTTCCTAACCTCAGAAGACCAGTTTGTAGTAGTACCCCTAGGTAAAATGTTTCATTTATGCAACAACTATTCTGGGTTCTGTAAGGAAGATTACTGTAAGGATTTCTGTAAAGAAGATTACTTCCACAGTTTGAAAGACGTGCTGTTTAGGTGCATTGACCCGAACAGGCGCCAGAGTATGGCGACTAAGGGAATTTCACAGTAGCTTCAATGCAGTGTTGCCTTACTTGTGACTAATAAATAAACTTTAACTAAGATTAATGATGATATAATCACACCGTGGGACTGTGGATAACTGGCACTTAATAACCAAGTTGACACTATCCAAATTTGGAACTCTTTTTCAGCCAGCTAACAGAGGAAAAATTCATTCCCCGATTGGATTGGATTTTATTTTAACAAAAGAAAAGTCCAAAAATAGCCCAATAAATCATCCAGTTTCCAAAGATGTCAATCTATAGGTTCATATGATAGCCACAACTGTTTAAAGTTTCATTGTTGGATTCTTCAATTCTCTGAGTGAACGTAGGTCCAACACCCACAACGGTGCAACTTGGACGATGGGTAGGGCAAGGCGATTGGTCCCAGCCAAAACATAAGCGATGCTGTTGGCATCAATTTAATTCACATCATCCAGCCGCCCAGAGTTACAATGGCAACATAGCTTTTTCACATGCACGTTGCAGTCTGGAGCTGGAGTGGTGAAGGCTCCAATTTCCTTTGTCACACAGCTTACCAGGAATTTCTCCCACTCTTACCATTGCTGTAGGAAACTCGGCCTGTGTGATTGAATTGTGAACGCACCTTCCTTAGCTATCAAATTCTGGGGTGGGATTTGAAACTGGAGCTTCTGGCTCAGAGGCAGGTACACGACCTATTGTGCCACAAGATCTCTAAAATTGTTAGTTTGAGGCTAATGAGACTTTGAAGCACTGAAGGCAGTGCAAAACAAAGCAACAAATGTCAGTCTTTGTTCAGCGGTGTTTCGAAGTCAAAAAGCCCTATGTTCACAAAGAACTCCAGAGACTTCAGCTGGTCTGTGCTGGAGTTAATGTTCCACATGTTTATGTTCCTTATTTAACACTGACTGCATATCTTCCCTTTTCCTCTGATTTATCCAGCTTCCCCATAAAGGCATCTGTTGTTTGCCTCAACTACTCCATGTGGTAGTTCCAGTTCAACATTCTAATCACTGTCTGAGTAAAAACATTTCCCCTGACTTTGTTAGATTTATTTATTGGAAGTGCATATAGATATTGTTCAAAATAGTTTCAGCTGGAATCTTTGTAATTTGAATGGTTTATCACATTAAATATTCCTTGCATTCTAGATATGAAGATATAAAAAGCACTCTAATGGTTTAGCTGACCAAGGAGGTCCTCGGTTCAGCCCTTAATTTGTATTGAATAATCAAGGGCAACAGGACATGAGTTACATCTGCCCTCGAAGCCTTTGAATTTGGGTTAGAATAAAAAAAATCCCTTCAATGCAGAAGGAGGCCATTTGGCCCACTGACTCTGACAGACTATTTTACCTAACCTCACGCATTTACCATGGCTAATCTATCTAACCCACACATCAGCCATGATCTTATTGAATGGCGGGGCAGGCTCGAAGGGCCAGATGGCCTACTCCTGCTCCTATTTCTTATGTTCTTATGTTCTTATCTTGGGGGACACCAAGAGACATTTTTTTTTTAACCATGGCCAATCCACCTAACCTGCACATTTTTGGATTGTGAGAGGAAACTAGAGTACCCAGAGGAAAACCCATGCAGACACAGGGAGAATGTGCAAACTCCACACAGACAGTTAACCAAGGTTGGAAGTGAACCTAGATCCTTTGTGCTGTGAGGCAGCAAGTTTAGTGCTAACCATTGTGATGGGGATGGTGCGAATTCTGTAGGATTCTCTTTCCTCATTCCTGTCCATTGGTCCCTTCTCTAAACATACTTGTGGAAATTGATGATAAATCAGGTTTTGTGTGAATGTCTGCTGATTCTTGACAACGTGGAAGAAAAAGCTTTGAGTAAGAAACTGGAGGGAATTCAAGTCCCATAGATCTGTCCCGTAGTATACTGTCAATAACTTGAGGAAAAGTATGAGATATGTTTTCAAAATTGATAAAAACGTTTTTAGATATAAAAAAGACTTATTATTGCACGTGTAATTTGCACATTATGAACTCACGATCAATTAATCTGCTGACACGATTTAGACTCCCACTTGAAGAAAGGGCACTGCAGAAAAAGTAGCAGTGGGTGGGTAGCGCCTGTAGAACTGTATTTTAATATTTCCATCCTGCACTAAACGGTAAACATGAAGAAAGAAACTTTGGCAGATACCCTGGCTGACTTGATTCTGATTTTTGAATAAATCAAACAACCAATTAAACCTGCCTGTCTATGTTGATGCAACAGCCAATATGATGTATCAATAATGAATCAGTCCACTTCCCTAGGGTTCGCAGCTGTTGCAAATTAGGGGCTGTTCATGTGACTTACTAACCTCAATACTCAACATGCCCAAATAATGCAAAACAGCAATCAATAAAGCCAATTAAATGTGGAATTACATGACCAAAGCAGTAGAACACAAATTAGAGAAAGCTGTGATCATGCTGTCCAGTACACATTTCAGATCAAAAGTTGATTACTGTGTCAAGATCTTATCACTGAGAAACAAGAGGGAGATATTAAAGCACTGGAGGCAGTGTAAAGAAGGACTATAAGTGTTAGCCTTGGCTCAGTGGCAACATTAATTCTTCTGAGTCAGGAATGCATATATTCAGATTCCACTCGAATCATGTCAGTACATGTTCTTGGCTAACAATTCAGTGCAGTACTGAGAGAGGGAGGTGATGGCCTAGTGGTATTATCACTTGACTGTTAATCCAGAAACTCAGTTAATGTTCTGGGGACCCAGGTCCGAATCCCACCATGGCAGATCGTAGAATTTGAATTCAATAAAAGATATCTGGAATTAAGAATCTATTGATGACCGTGAAACACTTGTCAATTGTTGTAAAAACCCAGCTGGTTCACTAATGTCCTTTGGGATTGGATGCGGTCTGGCCTACAACAACCACACTATCTAGCCTTCTAATCCAATTGTCATCTGGAGGATATTGATGTGTGCACATTGACTACTGATCTTGCCTATATAATAATAATGACTATATATCAAAATGCACCTCTCAAGCTGAAAGGCATGTTGGGCTGTCTGGTGCTACATATGTTCAAATTTTTGATGATGGCTCAGTGTAAAAGAACTGAGAAACAATGCAAGACTTGATATTCTGTCAGCCTCAGTTCAGTCATACTGTTTTCACCAGAGCCACAAAGTCTTGGGTTCAAGCCCAACTTTACATCTTCTTAGCTAGCATTTCAGTGTCATACTGAGGGTGTGCCACACTGTCCATGCTGCCGTGTTTTCAATGAGACATTAAACTAAAGCTGTAGTGCCCTCACAGTTGGGTGGGAATGATTTCACGGAACTATTTAAAGAGAAGTAGGACAGTTCTTCTGGAGTCAGGACAAATATTTATCCTTTCGTTAACGTTAAAATAAATTACCCGGTCATTTATCTCATTGCTTTGTGTGAGACAAATTAATAGCCACATTTCCTGCATTACAACAGGGAGTATATTTCAAAAGCAGTTTGTAGGCTAAGGGGTACCTTGAGGTACTCTGAGATTATGCAAGGTGCTAAATAAATGCAAATGTATTGATTATGACCCAGTGGATGAATGGAACACTGTGCAGTACAGACTGGAATGCCTTCGATTTGTTATCTGGTAAATGCAGGATTTACTGATTTGAGCTAAAATAATAAGAATTTACAATTTGGAGCAGAACACTAACACCAGTGGTCTATTACGGACCTATGACCCTCCTTCAAATTGGGAGTTCACATAGATTAGGAGAGAGCAGGATTGGGTTCAGTCTGTCACCATTTACAAGTGAAGCATATACACTGCAAAGGCAATAGAGGCCAGTACCCATGCAAATATATTACAAAATCACAGAACACTGTACAAAAGGAGACCATTTTGCCCATCGTGCCTGCACTGGTTCTCCAAACAAGCATCACGACTTAGCGCCATTCCCCTGCCTTTTCCCTGTACCCCTGCACATTTTTTTCCATTCAAATAATCATCTTATGCCCTCTTGAATGCCTCAGTTGAACCTGCCTCCACCACACTTCCAGACAATGCATTCGAATCAGACCCGGACCACTCATTGTGTGAAGAAGTTTTTTTTTACTCACATCAGTTTTGCTTCTTTTGCAATCTTTAAATCTGTGCTTTCTCACTCTTGATCCTTTTTTGAGTGGGGACAATTTATCCCTATCTACTCTGTCTAACTCATTAACGCTGTAGAGTAGGTCAGTTACTCTAGAATAATGATTGAACTGTATCCTTCAAGTAATATTATGAAAAAAGGTTATCTGCTCATTTATTGGATAAGGAGAGAAGGAAGTAGACTATTTTGTGAAATTGTGCTTATGATTACATTCATATTTAAATGACATCCATTGTCTTTGAATTTGTGCCAATGTCATTGTGAAAGGGGCATTTTTACCCAAATGCAAGAGGAAAGACAGCAAATCAAGGTGCTACTCGCACATTCCTATGGAATATTCAACTCAAAACAAAAATTCTGTAGATGTAGAATCATCAAAGATATTCAATAACAATTGACCTGCATGTTTCTTGTGAGAAAGTTTTATTCTCTCTAATTGTTCACATGAATAGAATTCAATCCTTGTTGTGATATTTAAGAAAATCTCACCCAGAAAATATGTGATAACACATGGCTATTCTTAATCACAATAAGCAAAACTTAGCTTGTACCAAAGTAAGCTGGGTAAAAATAATGTATAACAAATCCGAATTTTATTCAGATTCTACTGTCAGTTAAACCCAAAAAGACAATGAATGGCGAAGAGATATGATCCAATTTTTGACAACTTCCTATTCTTTGTATAGAGAAAGCTAATTGATATTTTTATCTCTGACAAAGTTCTGATGAACGGACATCCTGACTGGAAACACTGGCTCTATTCTCCCTCTACACAGATGCTGTCAGACCTGCTGAGTTTCTCCGGCATTTTCTGTTTTCATTTCAGATGCCAGCATCTGCAGAATCTTGCCTTTATCTGAAAGTTGAAGTTTATTTCGATATATGTAAGTAAGGCTTACATTAACACTGCAATGAAGTTACTGTGAAATTCCCCTAGTTGCCACACTCCGACGCCTGTTCAGGTCAATGCACCTAACGTGCACATCCTTCAGACTGAGAGGGGAAACCGGAGCACCTGGAGGAAACCCACACATACATGGGGAAAACGTACAAACTCCTCACAGACAGTGACCCAAGCCAGGAATCAAACCCAGGCCCTTGACGTTGTGAGGCAGCAGTGCTAACTGTGCTGACCATGATCTTTTTTCCCCAAGGTTTTCACATTAATAGTTGCTTTATCTCTGTATAAGATTTGAGCACAGCAGATGATCCCTTCGAAGTCTGTTTTGAAGACCTGACAGAGTGGTGAACTTAATGGAATGAAGAGAGTGAATTAAGTTATTAATGATGCTTTTATTCATGAATTGATTGGGTCGTAGCTTTAACAGGAAATGAAGGCCAGACATGATAATTCAGAACTGTCAATGATTTACTTATTTTAATTGACCAGGCTGAAGTGTGCAGAAAGTCATAAAAGATATGGTTGCCTCAGGCAAAGTCAAAGACAATTGCCTCATTCATGGTTTCGTGAAAAATCCAATTACAAGTTAACAGCTGAAGCCTAGAAGCAGAGAATAGTGAATGCCTGATAATGAAGTAAAGGGCAGTGAACATGGCAGTGGTACATTATAAAGGAGGAGGCGAAGATTCTATTTTATGTAGCCCTGATAATCTTGCCTGACTTCACCCTTCCATTCCCCCAAAGAGCACATACAGTGATTCAGATAAACACACAATCAGAGGATGATATGTTGCAGGAGACCATTTGGCCCATTGTGCCTGCTGTGTTGGATCTTTGAAGGAGCTACCCAACTTGTCCCACATCCTTATTCCTTTTCCGCATCCCTGTATTTGTTTTCCCCCTTCCAAATAGACAATACAAGTCTATAAGTACAGAATCCATACCGTGCAGGAGGACACCATTTGTTTCATCAAGTCTGCATCGACTCTTCAAAAGAGCATCTTACCGAGGCACCCACAACAACCACCCCCACCCCCCACCCCACCACAACCACCACCACCCTATCTCTGTCACCCTGCGCATTTACCATGGCTAATCCACCTAACTTCTTTTTGCGGGGGTGGGGGGGGGGGGGGGGGGGGGGGGAGGTTCTTAACTTAGCTCAGCTGGACAGCTGCTTAGTAACACAGAGCAACACCAACAGGGCAGGTTTAATTCCCATAGTAGCTAAGGTTATTCATGAATGAACCACCTTCTCAAGCTTGCCCCTTGCCTGAGGTGTGGTGACCCTCGGGTTAAATCACCACTAGTCAGCTGTTCATCTCAAAGGGGAGAGCAACCTATGGTCTTCTGTGTTATAGCAACTTTACAGTACACATCTTTGGATACTAAGGGACGATTCAGCATGGCCAATTTTACCTAACTTTCACATCTTTGGAGAATGGGAGAAAAGCAGGGCACCTGGAGGAAACCCACGCAGCCACATGGGGGAAAGTGCAAACTCCACACTAACTAATTGATGCTTGTCTGGTGACATTTCTGTGAGGATTCAATGCCTGGATTTCCATTCACTATAAAAATTGTACGAAATCCGAAAGGAAAGTCCCTTCAAAAGTGAGATCCCCAAGAATGAATCTGGAAAATAACCCCAGACAGCTCTGCGCTCCACCCACTTTTAATCCAGCTTGGGCTAAGGACTGGTGAGTGCAGTTTAGAGTCAGTGAGAGCTCCATTTAGAAAATGCTGGAAAATCTCAGCAGGTCTGACAGCATCTGTGGAGAGAGAATAATAGAATGAACACTAGCTGTAACCCCATGTATTTACCTAGCTAGTCCCCTGATGTTAAGGGGCAATTTAACATGACCCAACCTGCACATCTTTGAACTGTGGGAGGAAACCAAAGCTCCAGAGGAAGGCCATGCAGATACGGGGAGAACGTGCAAACTCTACCCAGACAGTGACGTAAATCGGAAACGGGTCCCTAGCGCTGCGAGGCAACAGTGTTAAACACTGTGTCATCACGCAGCCCTGTGTACTCTCTCAGTCCAAGATGGCCATACTAAATTGTCCCTTAGTGTCACAAAGATGCGCAGGGTAGGTGGATTAGCGGGATTACATAAATTAAGTAAACACACAGGGTTATACGGACAAGGCAGAGGTGTAGGTCTAGCTAAGATACTCTTTTGGAGAGTTGGTGCAGAATTTATAGGCTGAGTGGCTTCTTTCTGAACTTTGATTTGATTTTGATTTGACTTATTATTGTCACTTGTATTAACATACGGTGAAAAATATTGTTTCTTGTGTGCTATGCAAACAAAACATACCATTCATAGAGAAGGAAATGAGAGAGAGCGCAGAATATAGTGTTACAGTCATAGCTGGAGTGTAGAGAAAGATCAACTTAATGCAAGGTAAGTCCGTTCAATAGTCTGACGGCAGAGAAGAAGCTGTTCTTGGGTCAGTTGGAACGTGACCTCAGAATTTTGTATCTTCTTCCTGAAGGAAGAATGTGGAAGAGAGAATGTCTGGAGTCCTTAATTATGCTGGCTGCTTTGCCAAGGCAGCAGGAAGTGTAGACAGAGTCAATGGATGGGAGGCTGGTTTGCGTGATGGATTGGGTTACATTTACTCCCTTTTGTAGTTCCTTGCGGTCTTGGGCAGAGCAGGAGCTGTACCAAGCTGTGATATAACCAGAAAGAATGCTTTATAGGGATATAGAGATTATATGGTTCTACAATGGAGGAAAGGAAGGTGATGATTAAATAGTGGGTAGAGCATGTGAAAAATGTGCTATCTAGGATAAAGGATAAGTGAAAAGTTGAATTTTCATTCATGCTCCATGGAATTAAAAATGGACATTTACTGTAGAGCTGATGGTGCTGTGCCTCATTTCTCTGGAAGATCACTTGAGAGAGGTCTAGATGGTAATGGAAGAGTTTGATTGTGTAAACATAGAGAAGATACTTCAACTTGTGAGGAAGGCCAAAACTAGGGGCCATAAACATGAGATAGTCACCAATAAATCCAGTAGGAAATTCAGGAGAAACCTCTTCACCCAGAGTAAAAGCAAATTACTGCAGATGCTGGAATCCGAAACCAAAAGGTGCTGGAAAATCTCAGCGGGTCTGGCAGCATCTGTAAGGAGAGAAAAGCAGTGTACTTTTCCAGTATCTGCAGTAATTTGCTTTTATCCAGTGTTTAACTTACTGCCACTTTTCTTCCAAGAATGCCTACCCTGAAGAAGTACTGCTCTTCTCCGACAGGATTTCCATATGTCTCCCCAGCCCCCACTCCCCCAGCCCCCAAATCCCCACTCCCCCATCCACCACCTCTGCTTTCCACTTCTCTCATAGTGTTAGAAAATCATCTGGATTCGAAATGTCACCTCTTCTTTCCTTGCAGATTTTGCCAGACCTGCTGAGATTTTCCAGCATTTTCTCTTTTGGTCTCAGAAAGTGGTTAGAAATTGGAAATCTCTATCACAAATAGCAGCTGAGGCAATTAGCAGACATGCAATCAAGGGAAAGCTAGATGAACCCATGAGGGAGAAAGATTCTGCTAATAGGATTCAATAGCAGGAGGGTAAACTGACAAGCACCTTCATTACCTATAAAGACATGGGAAGCAGATGCATGGGAACACTAGTCCCCTCAAAGGCACATCCCATCCTGACTTGGAAATGTATCACTCTCCATAAGTAATAACTGCATTTGAAGGAAGGAGTTTGAACAATGGCAAATAGATTTTGCTGAAAACAGGAATAAATTGGAATGCATCAACAATCAAGTTAAACCACTTGTCAAGCAGCAACCAGCTCAAGCCTTCTAGGGTGGCACAGTGGTTAGCACTGCTGCCTCACAGTGCCTGGGACCCGGGTTCAATTCTGGCCTCGGGTCACTGTCTGTGTGGAGTCTGCAGTGTTTACTCCGGTTTCCTCCCACAGTCCAAAGCTGTGCAGGTTAGATGGATTGGCAATTCTAACTTGTCCTTAGTGTCGGAAACTAGCTAGGGTAAATGCATGGTGTTATGGAAATAAGGCCTAGGTGGGATTGTGGTAGGTGCAGACTTGATGGGCCAAATGACCTCCTTCTGAACTGTAGGATTCTATGATACAAAACCTTGCTGACACACTGCGTTGTATTCAGTGTTTGCACTCTATAGCTCAGCTGAAAGGTTAAATGCTCATTATGACTTCCTGGCCCTAAAGGTGATCACGTCTCGATTAGTAACTCTTCTGCTATGTGTAAATAAGCCTGCGCTGATAGATTGTTTGTGGGAGTTCTGCTTGCTGTCCTCCTGACAGAGGTTATCACGAGCTTTCAACTACACTGACTCCTATAACTATAATAAAACGTGACGAGGAAATTAGATCACACAGTAAATAGTGTAACATGGCGGGAGTACTTTGCAATGCAATATGAAAGACAGTCAATTAAATGCATTCCAATTGCGATCAGAACACCTGAAGAGCTTGGATGTGTTTTTCTAATGTTTAAAAATCTTATGTGAAGAAATAAATTAAGAAAGCATCCAAGTAATCGAACATGATTTATGAAAGGGACGTCTAGTCAGCTTTTCCAATACCCTGCTCAGTCATGTGGAATATTAGTCTGAAAAGCGGGTGCTGTGCTTTTTATAACACTACGTTGTAACTTGTAGGTCATTATCCTTGGTTTCTCATGGCTCTGATACGCAGAGAATAGCGTTTGATGAAGAATGTTCTTAGGCAAGACCTTCCACGGACTTTCATAACAATAGGAAGATCATATTGGATTCCATAAGCTACCTAAGCAAACATTGATGGTGTTTTGTTGCACTGACAGTGTGTTTTCATACTGGAATCTTAAATGACCCTTTACTGTTCCGTTGCAAAACCAGTTAAACCACAGCCAACTCTCATATTTATCTCGGAAAGAGTTATTTCTGTATGTGCGATGCTCAAGAATTGATTCTGGGTTTTGAAATTCAAAACTGAAATCTATGCCAAAGTAACATATAATTGAGCCATGATAATAGCAGATTGAACTTTGGTAGTACAATGATACTGGGCCTTTAAGAAATGTATTTGGGTCAAGTTTCTTGTGTGGGATTTATTTTAGCAGTTTGTTTGATTATAAATACTATTTTGTCTGTACCTGACGGCCGCTGTTACTGCAGCAGCAAAATTGATTCTTAATTGCTAATGTGTATTTTAGTCTGAACTAATACAGAGTTCTTATTTTAGTGGTTTTTTTTTCCCTTGAGGTTTTTCAGACCAGGGCCTTGATTTGGGTGTGACAAGAAAAGGCATGTGATTGGATGGGGCTAGGTTCACAGAGAGAGAAACAGCTCAGTTATTGTTTGGGAGTTGTAGAGAGAAGAAATAATTCTAAGTCTGCAGAGATTGGAGACTCGGATCTGCCAGAAAGTAAGTATCTTTTACTGAAGTTCTTTCTCTGGAAACTGCTATATGGGAGGCAGAAGGTAGCTTTCTGTATCTTTTCAGAGGGGTTAAAAGGCTGAAAATCTAACATCAATGTGAGCTTTTCTGTTTTTTTGTGCTAACTAGTTCTGAAGAAGAATTATGTCTATGGGGTTATTGCTTAAATTGGAACTATAGAGATAGATAGCTGTTAAGAATTATACTTTACCATGTTTAAATATTTTATGTGGTAAAAGTTCTGCTAATTATTTTTGCTTTATTCTAATTGTGTTCTTAAATAAATTTTGTTTTAATATAAACTACCTTGTGGGTCAATAGAATCATACTTGGAGCAAAACACCTTATGCTCATACTAAAGATGTACGTGTTAGGTTGATTGGCCATGTTGAATTGACCCTCAATGCCAGTGGGATTAGTGTTATATGGGGTAACACTCATTTTCTTACAATAGCTGCCTGGAACATGTGTTTTGATTGACAAAACACCCTTATAAAGAGGAGTGTAGCACTTAAGCAGCCACTAGAACTCTCCATACAGTTTCATAAATCCTGATGGGACTGCCCACAGTCTGAAAGATGTGCAGGTTAGGTTGATTGGCCATTCTAAATTGTTGCTCAGTGTCAGGGGGATTAGCAGGGTAAGTACATGGGATTATGGGGATAAGACCTGGGTGGGATTGTTGTCGGTGCAGGCTCAATGGGCTGAATGGCTCCCTCCTGCACATTAAGGATTCTATGATTCTATAGTGCCAAAATTAAATAAAATTGGGGTCTAGGCTAACTTCATAATAAAACTTGGAGTTTCTAGTCTGGTCCCTAACAGGATTATATTCACTGGAGCTTAGAAGAGTGAGTGGGGTATCAAAGAAACTTACAAAATTCTAACAAGGTTAGGTAGGGTAGATTCAGAAAGAATTTCTTGAGGTTGGGGATGCTCAGAACTGAGGGTAAGTTTGAGGATAAGGGGCAAACCTTTTAGGACTGAGGTGAGGAGAAATTTCTTCACCCAGAGGGTGGAGAATGTGTGGAATTCACTGCCTCACAAAGTAGATGAGGCCAAAACATTGTGATTTCGAAAAGAAACTAGACATAGCTCTTGGGGCTAAAAGGGGCCAATCTTATACCATTTGCTGTACCCCATAACTGTTTTCTAAGCAAGTCAACGCTGCTAATCGGCCAATGCGGTACATGTAAGATGATTTTGCAAAGGACTTGAAACAATGTGTATGCCGATCTATTGCAATTTAGTGGTTCTGTTTGTAACATGCTGTTTATACAGTAATGAAATTTTATTGTGCTAATTAGATTGTGTAATATAATTTTGCTCTTCATCTCCACCTTCTCATGTTAATCACAGAGATGCTACCGATTGCAACATGATTTTTGCAGCATTTTACTTTTAGACAAGTCTGGGAGTTTTCTCTGCACATTTGTCTCTATTTCCCCACTGTTGTATGTGCTCTATTTGAGTCCACATCTCACATCCTCCCTACTGCTGGTCTAACGCAGTTTTAATCAGGTGCGGTATGTGCTGCCAACATGTTTTAGAAGGGAGCAATTTTAGAAATGGATGAAATCCTCTCACAGTCCTTTCATTACTGCACTTATTATAACTAGTTATTCAGTTAATAGATATCATTATGGGAGTGATATCAATCCCTTTATATTAAGGCCAAGTTAATCATCCCAAATTGATTCCTAGGATGGCAGGTCTTTCATATGAGGAAAGACTAAATTGGTTAGGATTATATTCACTGGAGCTTAGAAGAGTAAGTATCAAAGAAACTCAAAATTCTAACAAAATTAGATAGAGTAGATTCAGAAACAATGTTGCCGAAGATGAGGATGGCCAGAACTAGGGGTCATGGTTTGAGGATAAGGGGCAAACCTTTTTAGGACTGAGATGAGGAGAAATTTCTTCATCCAAAGGGTGGTGAATGTATGAAATTCACTACCACACGAAATAGATGAAGCCAAAACATTGTGATTTCAAGAAGAAATTAGATATAGCTGTTGGAGCAATAAGGGATCATGGGATATTGGGGGGGGGGGGGGCTGCTGGAGAAGGCAGGATCAGGATATTGTATTTGGTGGTCAGCATTGATCCAAGTCAGTAGCAGAGCAGGGTCAAAGGAATGAATGGCCTATGCAAGTTTCTATTTTCCATGTTTCTCTGTCAGACCTATGTAGGTGTAGGAAAATGCTTTGTTAAGATGGCGGCGCAGGCACGTTGGGCCAAAGGGCCCGTTTCCCGTGCTGTGTTGTTCTTTATTCTTTGTCTGTATCTGGCACTCAGTGATAGCTTTACACCTCAAGAACCTTTAGGTGAATTCTTATTACAACACAAATATCAAGCCAGTTTTATACCATCTGCTGTACTCCATAACCCCCTGTTTTCCAAGGAGGTCGATGCTGCTAATTGGTCTGTATAGTATGTCTGAGATGATTTTGCAAAGGACTTGAAACTGAATGCATCTACCAATGTTCTCATCACAAGTTGGTATCATGGAGTATAGCTAGATGAAGACTTCAAGGAAAATCTGAGTAAGGTCAAAAGAAAATCATCTGTCTGATTAATTTCATTCTCATGAAATTATCACATTGTTAGGTAGCTATTAAGTGAAAACCAGAGATTAATATGATGAAATCAAAGTCTTTACAGATGGGAGAATAAAACAGTAAAACAAGGAAATAAGAGTACTCCAACAAAAACAAAAATGCTGGAAAATCTCAGCAGGTCTAATAGCATCTGTGGAGAGAGAACAGAGCCAATGTTTCATGTCTAGATGGCCTTCATCAGAGCTCTAAAGTACTAGTCTTTTATACTTTAAAACAATGTGAAGAGGGGAAATACTGATCCAAACTGTTTGCTTTTGGATAATACAGAGAACTTTCCCCACTTTACTGTTATTCTTTCCTTCTGGGTATCCTAATGAATCTACACAGTACACTGTTTACAACTTGAACCTGCTTTCTGTATGCAATAACGCAAATAGCACATATAGTCTTCCAACTATGTCCTAACCAGTAACTACGTACTCGCTAATGCCCCTTGTGATAATGAGGGGATAAACCAGCCAATATTCCTGTATGCAACTGCTATCTAGTAATGCTCTGCAGGAATGTGTTTCTAGCTTTAGATTGGGGATAGGGCGAGACTTCACTGTGGATTGACTTGTCTACACTTCCAGTTTAGGTTCACAAAAGTAGCCTGGCTGCTGCAATGTTTAAAGAATCTATCCAAGTACAGCTACTGCCTTCATGAGAGGAAGGGTAAGAGCAGGACACAGAAGTAGACAGGGGTCGTGGGCGGAAAGGGGGACTGGTGGTGTCGAGATGGCGGCGCGGGCTCGTTGGGCCGAAGGGCCTGTTTCCTGGGCTGATTTTGTTCTTTGTTCTTCTCCAGGTGGCAATCTGTAACTAATGGGGTCCCTCAGGGTTCAGTTCTCGAACCACAACTATTTACAATCTACATCACCGATCTACAAGCAGGAACAGAGTGTAACATATCAAAATTTGCTGACGACATGAAAATAGGTGGGAAAGCAGACTTGTGATGAGGAGATAAGAAGTTCACAAATGGATATTGACAGGCTAGGGGAATGTGCCAGAATCTGGCAGATGAAGTTTAATGTGGATAAATGAGAGGTTATCCATTTTGGCCAGAAAAATAAAAGAGCAAATTACAATTTAAATGGGAAACAGATTCAAAAAGGTGTCTGTGCAGAGGGATCTGGGTGCCCTTGCGCATGAGTCTCAGAAAGTAGGGATGCAGGTGCAGAATGTTATAAGGAAGGCAAATGGAATCTTGGCATTTATTGCAAAGGGTTGAGAGTATAAAAGTAGAGAAGCATTGTTACGATTGTATAAGGCATTGGTAAAACCATACTTGGAGTTTTATGTTCAGTTTTTGGTCACCATTTTTGAGGAAGGATGTGGTGGCACTGGAGGTGGTCCAGAAGAGATGCGCTAAATTGATTCCAGGTTTGAAAGGGCTGTTGTATAAGTAGCTCAGGCTTGTGCGCGCTGGAGTATAGAAGAACGAGGGGGGGATTTGATTGACGGATATAAAATACTCAACAGGATTCATAAAGTAAATGTTCCTCCTTCTGGGACAATCAATGACAAGAGGTCATAGTTGTAGACTAGGAGAGGGGAGGTTCAAGACAGAGATAAGGAGCAGCTACTTCTCGCAGAAGGTTGGGAAACTACGGAACTCACCACCCCAGAGTGCAGAGGATGCAGAACAAATCAATGGATTCAAGAAAGAGACAGATAAACATTTTATCAAAAGCAGGATAAAAGGACTATGGGGAAAAGGCAGGGAAGTAGAGTTAGGATGAGATGGGAAACAGATTCAAAAGGTGTCTGCGCAGAGATAGAACAACCATGATCGTACAGAATGGCGGAGCAGCTTGAAGTGCTGAATTGCCTACTCTCACTGAATTCCTATGTTCCTAACCCTGACTCAATGTCTCTTCATATGCCAGTCCTGCCATCCCAGAGATCAATCCCACCACACCTGGCCTCCTGTCTCTCCTTGTTCAGTTTTGCTTTCACTAAGCATTGACCTTTGTTCTCCTATTAAAACATTCCACTATCTTACCTTTGCCACTATTAGCATTCTTCAGTCCTTAATGGCACCATTAACAACCTGCTTTGACTTATGTCTACAAAACCTTTGTCAATCCCTCCTTTGCTCCAATCTCCTATTCTGCCCCAGTTCCTCCACCCACCTCTGTATCTATGGGGCGGGATTGTCTGGCCACGCTCATTCAAAACCGGAGAATCCTGGCCAACGCCAACGGACCTTTGCACGGTCTGCTCCCCCTGCCCGCCTGCTACGATTCCTGTGCCAGGCAGGACAGGAGAATTTGTCCCCTTTTTCATTCATTACATTTCTATCCCTCTTCCATTCTGTTCTGTAGAAGGGTCATATGGACCTGAAATATTAACAGCTTTTCTCTCCACAGATGCTACCAGTCCTGCTGAGTTCCTCTAACGTTTTCATTTGAGATTCTAAAGATCGTTTCTCTTGAAGGTGGGTAGGTTGTGATGATGGAGGCGATTATTTCAGTTTTCTTCACTTCTTGCCTGAAGCCAGTGACTCATAGTCCAAAGGGACCACTGACATTGTCTGTGGTTAACATTCATGTATTCTATTATATTCATCCCTGTAGACATTACAGGATTCAACATTCTTAAACAATGACTCAGTTGTATTGACCATTACAAAAATTCTTCAAAAGACCAACACTGTCCAGCAGCAAAGTAAGTTTTGTGCCTTTTCCAATGAGTTCATCCAGTTCTAACTCCACAATGTCTTAGTCTGATTAAAGTCCAACAGGTTTATTTGGTAGCAAAATCTACTAGCTTTCAGAGCACTTGCTGCTCCTTCGTCAGGTGAGTGGGAATTCTATTCACAAACAAGGCATATAAAAAAGATACAAACTCAATTTACAAAATAATGGTTGGAATGCGAGTCTTTACAGGTAGGGCACAAATATTTTAGCTGGGAGGTTAGCTGGAGTGTTTCAGCAGGGTTTAAACTAATATGGAGGGGTGGTGGGGAAGAGACAGATGTGAGGAGTGTGGTGGGTAAAGCAGATGAACTTAGGGCCTTTAATGTTCGCAAGGAATTTAGATGTGGTGGCAGTGACGGAGACGTGGTTAAAGGAAGGGCAGGACTGGCAGCTAAATATTCCTGTGTATAAGTGTTTTAGGCATGACAGGGGAGGGTTGAAAAGAGTGGGGGGGGGGGTGGGGGAGTGGTGCTGTTAGTTAGGGAGCACATCACAGTGGTGGAGAGGGAGGATAATATAAAAAGGGGTTAGGAATTGAGTCTCTGCAGGTGGAGTTGAGGAATAGGAAGGGAGTGATTATATTTGAAAGGGTGCAGAGGAGATTTACAAGGATGTTGCCTGGACTGGGAGGCATGCCTTATGAAGTTAGGTTGAGGGAGCTGGGACTCTTTTCCCTGGAGAGATGAAGGTTGAGAGGCGACCTGATAGAAGTTTACAAAAATGTTGAAAGGAATGGATAGGGTGGACTCTCAGAGGCTATTTCCCCGGTTTGAAATGGTCGCTACGAGAGGACACAGATTTAAGGTGCGGGGAGGGAGGTTCAGAAGTGATGTTAGGGGTAAGTTTTTCACAGAGGGTGGTGAGTGAATGGAATCGGCTGCCGTCAGTGGTGGTGGAGGCGAACTCGCTGGGGTCTTTTAAAAGACTTCTGGATGAGTATATGGGGTTTAATGAGATTGAGGGTTATAGATAGGTCTGTAGGTTGGTAGGTGATGTGATCGGTGCAACTTGTGGGCCGAAGGGCCTGTTTGTGCTGTAGTGTTCTATGTTCTATATGCTAGGTGTGTACCACAGACTGCCTGTGGGCAGTGGAAGAGGGTATATGTAAAGACATTCTGGATAAGTGTAGGAAGAACAGGTTTGTCATAGTGGGAGATTTTAATCTCCCTGGGGTGAATTGGAAGGTGCCTAGAGCTGGGGGTTCAGATGGGGAGAAATTTGTAAGATGTGTATTGGAAGGGTCCTTGGAGCAGTATGTAGATAGCCTGACTAGAGAGGGGGCTATACTGGATTTAGTTCTGGGCAATGAGCCGGGTCAGGTGGTTGAGGTTTGGTGTTAGGTGAACATGTGGCTAATAGTGACCACAACTCTGTCTACTTTAGGATACGAATGGAAAAAGATGAGTGCTGTCCTAAGGGGAGGGTGCTAAATTGGGGGAAGGCTAGATACAGCCGGATTAGGCAGGAGCTTAGGAATAGACTGGGATAGGCTGTTGGAGGGCAAGTCCATGTTAGGCATGTGGGAGTCTTTCAAGGGAAAACTGAAATGGTTGCAGGGAGGGAGAGGGAGAGGGAGAGGGAGAGGGAGAGGGAGAGGGAGAGGGAGAGGGAGAGGGAGAGGGAGAGGGAGAGGGAGAGGGAGAGGGAGAGGGAGAGGGAGAGGGAGAGGGAGAGGGAGAGGGAGAGGGAGAGGGAGAGGGAGAGGGAGAGGGAGAGGGAGAGGGAGAGGGAGAGGGAGAGGGAGAGGGAGAGGGAGAGGGAGAGGGAGAGGGAGAGGGAGAGGGAGGGGGAGAGGGAGGGGGAGGGGGAGGGGGAGGGGGAGGGGGAGGGGGAGGGGGAGGGGGAGGGGGAGAGGGAGAGGGAGGGGGAGGGGGAGGGGGAGAGGGAGGGGGAGGGGGAGGGGGAGAGGGAGGGGGAGGGGGAGAGGGAGGGGGAGGGGGAGGGGGAGGGGGAGGGGGAGGAGGGAGGGGGAGAGGGAGACATAGGCAACAAACACTTCCTCCACCATCATCCTCAACACCAGTGTTCTCATGCCCCTACTATACTTGATTGTGTGGTCAAATTCCCCTCTGATTTGATTTTCAAGTTTGCTGACAACACCACCATAGTGGGTCAGATCTCAAACACTGATGTTTACATCAATAGGGATGAAGCACAGAGTTGAGAGCTTCAAGTTTGTGTCCAGATTACCTCCAACTGTTCCTGACACCCCCATGTTAGCATTCTATTTCAGAAAGCCCACCAGCATCTCTACTTTCTCAGCAGACTAAGAGAATTTGGCATGTTAGCTGCAACTTTTACAGAAGCACCATAGAAAGCATTTTTTGTTGTATTACAGCTTGGTGTGGTTCCACTGTTGCATTAAGTTGATCTTTCTCTACACCCCATGTGTAACATTAACATTACCTTCTGCACTGTCTCATTTCCTTTATGCTTTGACTGTACAGCACACAAGAAACAATAATTTTTGTTGTATGATAATACATGACAATAATAAATCAAATCAATTGCAAGAGTATAACCAATGCATCACAAAGAATGGTTTCCATCTCTAACATTGCCCTCCTCTACACTTACCTCCTTGTTGAGCTTCAATCGTTTCACTAGAATAAGGAATGAGAGTATACCATCAAGTCCCTCAAACCTCTTCTGTCAGAGGATAGATCTTCTGTTTCCACTTCCACATCCCTAAGAATTCCCTAGTGCCCAGAAATGTTAGAATCATTCAATCTCAGTCTCAGGTATGATCTATGGCTGAACACTCAGTTCGCTGGGAAAGAGAATTCAAAAAGTTAACAATCCTTTGGATAAGAAGACATTTTTCTTCATCTGTCTCAGGCCAAGAGATAGGATTAGGCCATTCAGCCTCTCGAGCCTGCTCTGCAATTCAATATGATTTTGCCTGATTAGGCACTTTGGTATCTCACACCAACAGGGAACAGATCAGCCACGTAAGACAAATCGACACCTAGCTCTGCACTGTCCACCAAGGGAGGGTGGGGGTGGGCGCGGAGGAGAAGAAAAGACAGCTTCTCAGCACCTACACATTGAAGCATGTTACAAATTTCTACTCTCTTTGGGACATCATTGTCAGTGTCACACTGAATTCCATCCCCAAAATGTTTTTGCCACTTCCCTCAGGATTATCTAATCACCAGCCTAACTGAAGAGAAACCAGTCAAGTTCAGCCAAATTTTAATCATTGACTGACCATGTAATTTTTCAAAATTCATTCATGGGATGAATGCTGACCAGCATGTATTGCCCATCCCTAGTTACCCTTGGAAGGCAGTTGAGAGTCAGTCACATTGCTGTGGCTGTGGCTCTGGCCTACATGTGACTGCAGAGTTGAGTGATACTACAACTAGGCCATCACTTCCCTATGAAGTTTAAGAATGTCTAAATAGGGTATACATACCATTTGTGGGATACAGAAAGGGCAGTTGGTTTCTGAACTTCATAACTGACAAAGGGGAGAAATGGAGAGCAAACCTCAAAAATAAACTTCAATTATGTCAAACAACTGGAAAATAATTGGCCACTGGCAATTGCAGAACCAAAATTTTTTCCAGTATTTATATCTGCATATGTTACCTTTTAAAGATAACTGGTTTATCTTGAGAATTCACATCCCATCACTTCAATAGGGGCAAATAAGTTATGAAACTTAAGAAACTGAAAATGCTGTGCTTCCAAGTCAGTCATCAGCATGGGTTAAGAGAAGGCAGGTGATATTGTTTTGATCTTCTACTGTATCCCCCAAGGTTCCAATGACAGCATCTGCTCAGAACATGCTGGTTCTTTTTTCCCCTCGAGCATTTCCAAAATTACCTTAACAGGAAACTTCAGATAGGAGCCACATCCAGTTTCTCTAAAAAAAAAGACTTTATTACACTTTATTATTTTAAAATAATACAATTTAGAGTGTGACATTGCTTTGACAAACTTAAATTTACAAATATTGCAAATTTTTGATACATGCTCCTTTTCTCCCATGACATCACTTGGATCTCAAACGCTAAGTTTCGAACAGTCTTTGCATTCTCATTTGCTCCACTCTGCAGTGGGCAGATCCACACATTGCTCATTGCAAAACACAAATCATTTACATCTTGCTCCTTCATACCCAATTACTAGAAGCTTTACCTTAAGGCAAGGGTGGGGGTATAGGCAACATATTTGATTTACAGCACTGTGCATTGCCTTAACATTTACATATGCACCTCACAATATGTTCTCACAGATCTGATCAACTGTGGTAGTGTCTCGGTCACCAGCATTTCTCCAAATTCTCAGTGCTTTAACATTTCCCCAAATTTATATCATTAATACTCACAAATAAAAATGCCAATTGTTACACCATACCTGCTCATTTTATTTCCTCTTGTACAGGCTGGAGAATCCTATTTCACCAATTATAATTCAGAATAAATGCTCGATTCAAGCCAAGTGCAACTTGCTCCAAGCAAATCTTGTTTATCTTCAAAAGACTTTTTTAAAAAAAAGAAAAAAAGTCCCATTACGTACAAGGATAATCTTTTTGTCTTCCCATTCCCATCCAGCATGTTCCTGAACCTTCTGAAGTTATAAAGTCCCCGATGAGATAAAAGTAAAGGAAAGCACATACAGGTCAGAGGGAAAAGTGCAGATCTCTGACCTAATATGGGTAACTTTTCACTTGTATTAGCCAAAATTGATTTAATTCCAATAACAGTTCTTTTATCAGAGAGAGAGAGAGAGAGGGAGAGAGAGAGAGAGGGTGAGAGAGAGAGAGAGAAAAAAAACAAGAGTCAGAGGGGAAAGGGAGAGGTCAAAGGCTGAATTTGGTTTGAGCAACAGCGACTGACAGGTTGAGAGAAAACAGTAAACACTTATAGGCACATCTGCTCCTTTGTACCATTTTATTTGGCAGACTAGACCTGCCAAGCCCTCTTTGCTGTACATTGTTCTGAAAAGCACCTATTTAGTTAGTGCATCAGACATCAGCCACCTTTCTGGATACTGTGTACACATCCTGATGAAATAGCTCAGGATCCATTTCAAGCAGCAAATTCTAAATTAAATATTCATTCGTTGACACGTCCGATACAAGAATTCCACTCCCCGAGACCAATTTCGGATATCTGCGTAACCATGTCACGATTATTCAACTTTGATGTGAGAAGCACTGTGCAATTTAATGTTTGATATGCAGTTGCAAAAATCTGGCTGCATTTTTCAAGTTCTACAAAATCAGTTAAGAGTTTAATCAGGATTTAGCTGTGTGGTTTAATGTGCCACGATTAATATATCCTAGTGCCAGCAACCTTCAGCAGAACAGCTGTTCACTACAGTCAGTGTTCATCAAATTATTCTTCAAGAGCTAAAAGTTCTTTAAAACATTTTCACCAGTTGTAATTGCATAGTTAATAGCTACTTAATAATTATTTTACACTTTGAATATACATCATGCCAGGAAAAAAGTTACCCCACAATCAACCCCCTAAATATATGTTTTCCACAAATGAGCCAATATTTTATAGAATGTCAGTTTTGCATTAGGTTAATACAGTAAATACTTAACACTTCACCATGCAAACACTGCCCCTGCAAATAGCAGCAACACGATTGGATCTACAATTAGACATCATTTAATCTGGCAGATAAAACTTAACATTTTAAACTTTAACACGCATCTGTCAATGTGCTGGTTGCATTGAAGCTATTCATTTGTACAGGAGATTATCTGGAGTAGGGTGAAGAAAAGTCAGTACTAGGGGACAAGTTTGTTTTAATATAAATAAATTCAGTCACACCCCAAATTCAAATCCATAATTTAAAAAAAAAGGGAAAGAGAGGGAGAAATCCCAATGACACGAGCCAGACCTGGCAGATTGTGCGTTCAAGTCAGGGGTGGGGAGCCGAAGCACTGCATCAGCACACCTTCTAAAACGTATGGGGGTTTGTAGGAAAACAGTTCTCAACCATCTCAGTCTGGCTGTGGGACAAGCATCAGAGAAACATCAGCATGTGCCGGGTTCAATTTACTACAGAGTCCGATGCACCAGGCCTCTATCAATAAGTTAACAGGTCAAAGAAGAAAAATCACAGTTTGAGGCCAGGATAGTATCAGGAGGACATCATGCTGACACATACACTCGTCAGTGGCAAAGCAGGGATTTGTAAATAATAGGGAGAAGAGCCCAAAGATAAAATTGTGTAGAAGGTGATTCACTTAAGATGGTGCAAAGCTTAATACAGTGGTTTTGGAGTTTGCAATTACACCTTATATTCAATGAATTAGTTGGTAAAAGTTGATGCAGTTTCAGAGAAAGTCAACCCAGACCCCTCGCTTTGGTAAATAGCAGAAATAAAATAAAATCCTCAGGTGAGTTAAATGATTAGAAAGTAAGTATCTGAGTGTTGATCTTGCTGACCTCTGAACTACAGCCATCACTGGTATTGCAACGACTCACGTCTCTCCAATTCTGCTTCCTGGCTTTGAGTTGGCCCCCCAGTCTCTAGTATGCTCAGGTAGGCAGTGTTGAGGCATTGTAGCAACACCCAGTCCTGGCCCAGTCTTGGAGCGTGAACTCGGGGGCAGTCTCAACATCCAAAAACTTAGACATTTTGGCAGGTAAAGAGCCAGCATGCCACCATGCAGGCGGTGGGAGCATTGGCACACTGCAACGTGAGGCGATGGTGCTCAGACTCATGCCCTTTAATGTCCACAGCCCTAAGACAATTCTCAACATGGGAGAGACAGACACTAGGCAGATATTTCCAGAGGTTACAAGACAGCCAATGCCAGCAGCACCTGTGCACATCCTGGCAGTTGGATGTAAAAGCATGGGAACAGCTTCAGCTTTTATCACGAGCAATATTAGGAAGAGAAACCAATTGGGAGAAAAAACCATTACCTTTCCAAAAAGCCCCATCTTCTCAAAAACCTTGAACCACACACACCCTGGTACAGTACAATAAAAATGTGTTTAAAATGCTGTGCTGGTGTGACTGACAGTGTGCCGATTGCAGGACCATGCTGTGGCAATGGATTGGGTTAAAAAATCCTGATGAGATACTGGGAACTCTTTGTACTTAAAGCAATATTTATCAAACCTAGAAATAAGCCATAAACATTGCATAATAAGCCAAGAACCAACTCAAATCCCAAAATTCAACATTGCCATGGTGGCTGCATTGGAAAATGTGTTTTTTTTTTAAAAAAAATGAACACTATTAAAAAATATATCTCAAGGACCCAAGAATAACCCGGAGTTAGAATTAAATCGGGAGATAACCAATGTTATGGTCCTAATATCTATTTTAGCAGCATAATCGCATAGAGCACCACCTCTGTAGATACTGGGCAAGATACCTGTGTACAATGGGTAAAGTGTGGGTAATGGGTAATGTGCAAATCATTCATAAAATGCCACCGCATCACAGGGCTGTGCCCAGCATCACACACACTTTAAAATGGCTTACCCCTTACCTAGGCCAGTCTTTAAGGTTTCTTATGTGCAGGGTTGTGTTTAACTGTCAGTGCTCGATTAACCCTCCAGAGATCAGGGGCCACTTCCCCAACGGGTTAACACTGGACAATTCGGCAGACATGGTCATGTTTGCTCCTCAGCAAAGCTATGGTTCAAAGGTCATTGGATAGAATTAAAAAGAGCATTTACACTCCAGTCAGGAGGAAAAACAACCTCCGCCTTTCTACACTTATCCTGCCAAAGAACCATTCCGACTTGGAGCAGATTGGCAGCACAGCAGAGGAGATACCGAGCACCAGATCTGACAGAAGAAAATAGCCCCACACAAAAAAAAAAGCCCCAACGTGGAGGATGAGGGATGAACTTTCAATTCTGCACCTGTTGGAGAGAATTCATTTCTCACCAAACATGCAGTGAATAGCTATGAACTACACGGTTTACTTATTAATGAAGTACAAAGTTTCATTAGAAATTCAAATGGGCAGACTTGGCTGCTGCTAGTTCACCACCCCTCCCAAAAAAACACTACAAAATGAAAGAGAAATATATGTTTCCTCAGGACACGAGCTGGGACTATGTCTGGGTCACAGCACTGGCCAGAGGGCTGGGGTTTTTGTTTTGAAAAAGATGTAAACATTGATCATCTGATGCCAATCCTGCTTCGGGACAATTTGCAGACTTGCCCCAGCAGCGTTCAGGCTGGTGGCACCTTCAAACCTGCTGGGGCTCAATTAAACAAGGTTACATTATGCGCGCACACACACACACTTGCCTGGAATGGAACAAAATGATCCAGAATGGTCAGGTTTTACATTACATATCAAGGAGCCAAGCGGCACCACCCCTCGAAGTGACAGAACCCAACACTAACCACGGCTCAATGGTCCTGGTGACAGAGGAATGTAGAATGTAAAAGAATCTAATAGAAATCAGCTGTGATCCCTCCCCGCTGTGCGCTGCTAAACTGAAAACGGGCAGGTAATCTCTCGCCATCCTATCCATCAATCGATTCATTTATTTTCCTCAACCCTTACCCAGTATAGTACAGGCCATCAGCCATCACTTCAATATCCGTTATGTTGAGAGATTAAGGTTTCAAAGCTTCCTGAAATGCATTCAACCTGAGATGCTTATAATAGCTTGGTTCATTTCAATCCACACAAGTGCCAAGTAAAACAAAAATCAAAGATTTTGAAGCTGTAAACACAAGGGTTTCGTTTGTCCGGTCAGACCCAGGAGCCTTCGTCCTGGTTTACAGGTGGTGTTTCCCTTCCATCCGAGGTGGGTGAAGGCAGGAGGTCCTCTTGAGAGCTCTGAAGTTCTTCATTGTGCAAGATGATTTTGTGCTTCAATTTGCGTCGAGAGTGGCTGCTGTCTTGGAGAGAATTCTGAGGGGACCTTGGGGACTTCAGGCCCGGCCTGCAGCTGACCGGCTTGGGGATCTGAGAGGGCCTCTTCTCCGGGCGATTGTCCGTTCGTGGTCGAATCTTGGGACGAAGCTTCAGCTTGTAGACAGAAGGCACGCGGTCAGGTTTCTTTAGCCCTTTCTTGGGCCTCATTTGAACGGTGGGTTTGAGATGGGAATTCAGCTGGACGTTAATAGATGACTCGCTGGATGTCTCAACGAAGGACCCCTCACTATTTTCATGCCCTTGACCATCACCCACATTCAGAGTGGTAATTGTGTCCACTGTATTAGAGTCCTGCTCAATGCACCTTTTAATGGGGGCAACTCCATTCTCTTCCTTCTCCAGTTCTGGCAGCTCCCTCTGACTAGGGGCACTGTGCAACTCCATCATATAGAATTTTGTTTCAGATAAAGGGCTTGACAATACGGGCTCCCTTACATCCTCTATAGTCTTCAGAACGTTGTGACACCCTCCGTTCCATTCAGAGCCACCGACTGCATCCATCTGGCCACATCCTTCACGGATTTCGCTCATCACCAAATTACCGTCACCGTACAGACCCAGGGGCCTGGCGTCTTCTCTTTGCCTTTCCCCCGGGTGGTTTTGTAGTTTATTCATTACGTTTATAGATGAAGTGGACGAGGTCGTGGAGCAGTAAGCGGAGTCCGTCATCCTCTGCTCTGCTTTTCGGACTGGATCGAGAAGCGTTCCAAAGATCTCACCGTCGCCACTCTCCGATAGGACCTGCCTTGTGTTTGCCAGAAACTCCTCCTCAAAGCTCCTGTACAGTTCTTGTTCTTTACTGGGATCGATGCTGTGGAATGAGTCGAATATTTCCTCCGAGCCACCCGTCTCTGAGGTGGGGCTTGGGGGACAGCCATTTGTGTCACTGCAGCCAATAGATGATGCACGGCCACGGGAATCTACGCAAACATTTAACACGTTCTGATTATCGTCATAACACAACATCTGTGGAGTCCTTCTCCCAGTTCTAGAGGATGGCGTTGGTTGCCTGAAAGTAGTAGTTTTAGGCACAGGACTGGATGATCTTAAGGCCACAGACGTCTTCCCCTTGGTGACTGAAGGAGTTGGACATTTGGTCTCTGTATGTGTAACATGCAAATGATTTAAGGCAAATGGGGCAGGAGATTTGGCTCGGGGCGTTCTCTTATTTGTTTTTCCTGTATCGTCTTTCGCTTCGCCCGCGCGAACCCAGGAATGCTGCCCCTCCTTCCCTCGGCTGATCATGAGGATGGCATCGCTGTTTTGAGACTTTCCCTTTTTGGCCACAGCTGGGCGCTGGCTCACCGTCCTGTTGGGCTCTCGAGAAACACGTGCCGTGCCACGGCTCGGCAGACTGGTACTCAGCCCTTCAAATCCCGCGCTCCGATCCGATGATTCACTCTTGCGTCTCATTTGAGCGGTCCTTCTCTTCGAATCCTGCGATGCTTCACCTCTTAGTATCACGTGATCCCCTTCTGTTCTGCTTATCATTAAAATATCTTCGTCACTCAAGGCTTTACAAGCAGAAAGTGGTGGCCTTTTCTGTCTTCCAGATTGCACAGTGTTGTCACGGTCCCCTGGTGGCCGCCGAGGTATTGAAGATTCTCTTGGTCTAAAACATATAAAAAATTGATTTCACCCATGGGAGATCATCTGATATACAATAAGACTGACTTAGGGTATCTGGTTAAAACAACAATAATCAGTTGCACACAAGTTAGGCTATTGTTTACTACAGCGATTTGACAGGGTCCATCTCATCTCACTGGGACAATTACAACATTAATTTGAATATCTATACAGTTCATTTAAAATAGAAATAAATGCCCTCAAGTGCCCTCCACATGCATTATCTGACAAAGAGGCTCAAACAGGAACTTGGTCGAGTGGGTTTTGAATATGCCCTGATGGGAGGAATGGGAGCTGGGTGGTGTAGGAAGGAAATTGGAGTATAGATTGTAAATGGTTAATAGGCAAAAACCTACAATAGCAAGACGAGGTTGGGAGGAGGTGGAGGGGGGTGAGCCAAAATAGGAATTGGGAGACTCATTTTATAGAGATCATTAAGACTTGTGAAAAGGAAACGCTTGTAATGAACTAAAAGAGAAGTTTGCCTTTAAGATATCAGGGGACAAGGTTCAACCTAACTCAACAAGGACAGCCATGATTGGGACAAAGATAGAATATGAGCAGAAAAAGATTATTAGATATGGAATTTTCCTATGTAACGCTTACAGATCAGGACTGGCCAAACTTTGAACCTGATGCAGCCCTCCTGTCTATCCGGTCCAGGAAAATAAGAAAAAACAAAGGAGGGAGTTGCTTAGGAGGTGAAATATGTAAAGGGTGATGAACGGTGGGGTTATCGGTTATACTTCTCATCAAGTCAAGACTTTGTTGCCTCCCTGGTGCCAGGTTCAAGGATGTCTCCGAGTGGTTGAATGACATTCTTAAGGGGAGGGTGAGCAGCTAGAGGTTGTTGTAGGAAAAGGGATGAGGTCCTGAAGTGTGAGTACAGAGAGTTAGGCAAAGGGCTAAAGTGCAGGACCTCAAGGGTAGCAATTTCTGCTGGTGCCATGTGCAAGAGAGAGTAGGAATAGGGAGACAAATGCAAGGCTCAAGAGCTGGTGCAGGGGGCAAGGATTTAGATTTGTGGATCATTGGGATCTCTTCTGGGGCAAGGATGACCAGTTCAAGAGGGATGGGTTACACCTGAACTGGAGGGGGACTAATACCCTGATAGGGAAATTTTCTAGAGCCACTGGGAGGGTTTAAACTAGTTTGGCATGGAGGCGTGGCACCAAAAGCTCTAGAGAGACAGAAGTTTGAGAACAGCACGGATGTTAAAGAGAACATGTTAAAACAGTCAAGGCAGTGTCAGTAATTCTAGTACTGGACAGGTCAGGCAAGAGGAAGGCAGAGCACAAGGGAAATCTAGATTAAGTTGCATTTATTTCAAAAGAGGCCTGACGGGCGAGACAGATGAACTCAAGCCATGGATGGGTACAAGAGACTAGGGTATTATAGCTATTGTTGAAACAGTGAACTGCCAGTCCTGTCCCTCTTTAAGCAATGTTCCAGGGTACATATGTTATGAGGAAAGATGGAACAGGCGATGAGAGAGGAGCAGTTGTGTTTTTGATTAGGATAAACATCATGGTAGTACTTGGAGGGGATATTTCTGAGGGCTTCCCATATGGATAGAGCTGAGCAATAGGAAGGGGGAGATCACTTTGATAAGTGTGCTATAGGCCCACAAATAGCCAATGGGAAACTGAGGAGCATATATGTAAAGAACGTCTCCAAGAAAAATAGGATGGAAATAGTCAGGGACTTTAATTTTCCAACATACTGTTAGGGGGTTTGTATGGAGAGAGATTTGTTGAGTGTATTCAGGAGGAACGTGTCTAACAATATGTGGATGGGTTTCCTCAGTCCAAATGTGTGGGGTTAGGCTGATTGGCCATGCTCAATTGCCCCTTCGTCTCAGGGTGATCAGCAAGATAAAATATGTGGGGTTATGGGATAGGCTTGGGTGGGTTTGCTGTCAATGCAGGCTCGATGGGCTGAATGGTCTCTTTCTGCATTATAGGGATTCCATGATTAATTCAAAGGGATTTGGTTATTGCGATGAAAAGAACATTTGCCCAATTAACCCCATTGATGCTCTTGCATTTGAAACGACAGTGCCCAATAAAGATGGCGGTGTATTGTCAATTAACACCTGATGTTTGAGAATTCAAGATGCTTGATCACTTATGCAATACAGTATTGTAGAAACTAATCCATTTAGATTACGTCAAAATACAGTGCAAACTAATTGTGAAAGTAACTGTTATTCCTCGACCAGCACTTCAAGCACATGCTGTCCATTCTGCTGCCTGAGGCTCAGGTTAAACACTATAGCCATAGCCCAAGACACTTCACACAATTTTTCACTGAACATGGAGATGTTGTTTGTAGTAAACAGAATAGAAATATGTACTGGCTGAACAATTGAAAGGCTGATTTTTTGAAAACAACTAATAACAGGTCATTATTTGTGCATCAACTATTGGTAAAAAACAGAATTTATACGTGTTCAAATGAAAATTATTCTTATGGAATCATGCAGTAGGTTCAATCGCTCAACAGGTTGAGCTCGCTGAATTGGGGACACTGCTAGTGGCATAAAAATAGATCTCTGCACCCCACGAGAGGGGAATGTATTATCAGAAATCACAACCTCAGTTGTTCCTGTTTGTAAATGTCTATTGAAGTGAAATTGCTCTCCATTATGAAGAGCACGAGCCCTCACTTGCATTCCTGCTTCCGTAGGGACAAGAGAATGCAAGGGGAAATTTTGGACAAGCAATTAAAATATTTTGTTCAAATCTATATTGGGCTCTTAATTGTTACAGTTTGTTTTATGACAATCATTTCCTCCTGCTGGTCATTGCAATAACACTTGTGACCAGCGACAACATCAAAATAACCTCTTGCATTAAACGTAGACTTGAGATCAGTGGAACACAAGGCCTGCTTTTAAACTGCCATGAACATAATTTCACCATGACCAAACATGTAATAATAAAATTATGGATACGGAAGAGCATAATAGATCCCTTCTTATAGTTCACGTCATCATCCGAATCCCTCGATTAAACAACATTACTCACTTCCTGCTACCTATCAATTTCTATATTGTACACCACATGCAGAATTAAAGCATCGGCTTTTGCAAGCCTGCCCTTTAATCAGATCTGACCGAAGGCCGTTTAAATGGTTTATTGAGCAAGAGGCTATATAATATTATTCTGCAATCATTGGCCTTTTCTAGATGTGTTACGAAATTACATCTATAATGAAATAAGAAATCCTCTCTTTGCCCTGGAGACCAAGATTGTTAACCTTATCCTTGGGATGGCCTTTTGTGGACTGCCATTCCCTTTACCACACCCACAATTCCCTAAGCTAGGAATTCCCTTTCTAAACCTCTCTGCCTCTCCCCCTCTTGTGGGATCTCTTTATCCAAGCTTTTATTCATACTTTCTCCACATCATCAGAATGACCCTATATCAATTTTGGTCCAATTATGCATTTATGAATTGTATTGGGTGTTTTCTTTGATTAACAAGCACTATTATAAATACATATAAAATGTCTTCCATTACTTAAACTGTTTTTCACAAGACATTGGCTCAGGATGAGTTATTCCTCATGAGGATTTTCATACATGAAAGTGCATTATCTCAAATGTCCATGCCAGGACCATGTTGGGACTTGTTAATTCCAGATTCCTGGCCTTCAGCAGATGTGTTCTTAAAACCGTTTTTAATTAGATGGTTAAATGCACTCACATGCCAACCTACATGTGCAAATATGTAACAAGTCAAAACTTGCTCCCTGTTGAATCATTTCTAACTCTAAAGTTAGACCTCCCCAGGATGTTTCTCCTTGTTTGGAATTGGAGATAATGCGTGGCCAGTTGATGTAATGAAGAATGCTAGTTTCTATTACCAGAGACCATGCTTTAAAACTCATGAAGTTGCTGCAGAATGACAATGATATTTATCTTCAGTTTCCTCCTGCACCTCAAAACCCATTTAAGAACCCTGAAAAGTTAATCCGTCACACTGCTAAGCGAGTAACTTCTTTCAAAATTGACTTCATTCCTGTTCATTAGTGTTGGGGAATGGAATCATTTGTGTCTCGATTACAAAAAAATTGCTTCTAAGGCAGGCACGTCATAGTAAGTGGAGCTCATTCTCTGTCTCAGCAGTCCATCACGTCTCAACCTTAGAAAAGAACCCCCCCCCCCTACTGTATGTCTCACATTTACCACTGACTGAAACTGGCAATTAATTTCCATTAAAAAGAAACATTAAAATGTGCAAGGTGTAAAGCAAGCTGCCGATTTATTGTTGCCCATTTTGTACAACAGCCCAAGATAATTTCACCCACAAAAAAAAATCATTTTCAGGAAACGGTCATGGCTGGCTAGGCCAGCATTTATTGCCCATCGCTAATTGCCCTTGAGAAAGGGATACTGAGCTGCCTTCTTGAACTGCTGCAGTCCTCATAGGTACAGCCACAATTTTGTTAGGGAGGGTGTTTCAAGATTTTGCCTCAGTGAAGTGAAGGAACAGTGATACATTTCCAAGTCAGGTGGTGTGGGACTTGGAGATGAATTGGTGTTCCCATGTATCTGCTGCCCTTGTCCTTCTAGATGGTGATGCTCATGGGGTTTAGAAGGTACTGCCTAAGGAGCCTTGGTGAGTTCCTGCAATGCATCTTGTAGATGGTACACATTGCTGCTCACTGTGCACTGGTGGTGCAGGGCACGTATGTTTGTGGAAGAGGTACCAATCAAGCAGGCTGTTGTGTCCTGGACAGTGTCAAACTTCAAGTGTTAGAACTACTACACTCAGAGGAAAGTGGAGAGTATTCCATCACACTCCTGACTAGGAGTTGTAGATGGTGGACAGGCTTTGGGGAGTCAGAAGATGAGATACTCTCCCTAGGATTATTAGCCTCCAACCTGCTCTTGTAGTCTCATTATTTTTTGTGGCTAGACACGTTTCTGGTTAATGGTAACCAGCAGGCTGTCGAAGTCAAATTAAAGAACAGTCCACTACTAATGGGCACAGCCCATTAGAAAGCGGATCAAGAGTGCACAAACTATATTCATAGATCAGACCCAGAGGAGGCAACTTTCACCCTCATGTGCAGCAGAAAACATTGCATCACATGCAGTCCTTTTTTTGTTTTACTGAACATTTGTGATAAAGCAATGTACTGATGGACTTGCTTTTAAAAATCAGCCTGAACAGACATAATTGGTCGATTAATAATTCATGTTATTGATCTGAAATGAATTAGCAGAATATTGGATTAGAAGTGCACTGAGTGTGGAGAGGTCAGACTCTGCTCCATGATTTATACTACAGCAGCTGGGAGCTTCTCTATTCTGTGAAGAATTATTTCATTAATCTTTCAAACTCTGAAGATGGAAAATGTTTCAGTTCATGTCTTACTGCATCCATAAGAAAGTAGTCAACCTCTCTTATCAGGTACCAAAACCTTCAGTTGTCATATTGCAGAATACATTCTAGAATGTTCTTTCAAAAATCCTTCTTTTACACATGTCCTGATCGTCAAAAGATTTGTACACCTAGCTGTTAGGTTACCTCTTAACACTTGCTCAGGTCTCAATTGAAGCCTGGGACATTTTGCTACATTTTAAGTCCTATATAGGTACAATTAGCTGTCATCTCAGTAGAAATACTCCATTTGATGAAACCTCAAAAAGTTTGGAGTTGCTGAAATTTTGTAGCTTCCAGCAGGAGCTGCAATTCTTGGTGGATCAGAGTACAAAGTTAAGATGGGCAAGTTCAAAAGGTCAATTCGCCATGGGGCATGACTAGGAACATAAGAACATAAGAAATAGGAGCAGGAGTAGGCCATCCAGCCCTTCGAGCCTGCCCCGCCATTCAATAAGATCATGGCTGATCTGTCGCTGCTCAGTTCCACTTTCCCGCCCTCTTGATCTGACTTCTAGCCAGGAGTGTGACACTGGAGTACAGTAACTCCAACACTCAAGAAACTTGACATCAACCAGGCCAAAGCAGCCTGCTTGACCGGTATTCCTTCCACAAACATTCATGCCCTCCACCACGCAGTGGCAGCAATGTGTATCATCTACAAGATGCACTGCAGGAACTCACCAAGGCTCCTTAGGCAGCACCTTTTAAACCCCATGACCACCACCATCTAGAAAGGGCAAGAGCACCAGATGCATGGGAACACCAACCCCTGGAGGTTCACCTCCAAGTCCCGCATCACCTGACTTGGAAATATATCACTGTTCCCAGAAAAGATCAGAATCAGTGCTGAAAGCCTACGGATGGAACCACTGATTGTCTAGGCTCGTGCATAAGTGAAAGGTTAACAGGGCTGCTAGCTCCAAACTCCAATCTGTATAAGCTCCTTCCACACCAACCAAACTCTGCCTTGAACATTCGCAAAATGTAAAGATGTTGTGTGTATGATAAACTGCAGGTCATTCCTTCATCAGAGCTGTTTTTAGCATATTGATGTACCCAGGGTAAGAATGCCTATCCTCTAGGTGGCATGGTGGGAAGAAAGGGAAGATAGTGTTTAAAAAAGTAATTAATATTTTGAAGAACTTCAATAAATTGTAGAATTTCATAGAAACAACACATAGAATGCGTTGTTCTCTGTAATCCCTACAGTGCAGGAGGCCATTCAGCCCATTGAGCCTGCAGCAACCACAATCCCATCCAGCCCCCAACATGGAACCTCATATTTACCCTGCTAGACCCCTGACACTAAGGAGCAATTTAGCATGGCCAATCAACCTGAACTACACATTTTCAGTGTGGGAGAAAACTGGAGCACCTGGAAGAAACCCATGCAGATACAGGGAGAATGTGTGAAGTCCACACAGACAATGACCCAAGGCTGGAATTGAACCCGGGTCGTTGGCGCTTGAGGCAGCAGTGCTAACCACTGTGCTACCGTGCCACCCATGTTTGAAAAGGAGGTCAAACTGCTCACCTTCTGTGGTTAATGAGTTAATGTACTGGTTAATAAATCTTTGACATCATTTATTAGTTGACCTTTCATAGACACAATCATCATGTGTTTAATCTTTTAAAAACAATGGAGTCTTGTCTATACTTTTAACAGATTGACTTCTTCACAATTTTTTTGAATCTTGCACTCTGATCAAACTATCCTACAGTGTAGAAAGGAGGTCAACTGATCCTTCGAGACTGCACCGACAATCCCACCAGGCCCTATCCCCATAACCCCCCAGTGTATTTACCCAGCTAGTCCCCCAACACTAAGTCAATTTAGTATGGCCAACCAACCTAACTCATCTTTGGACTGTGGGGGGGGGAAATTGGAGCACCCGGAAGAAACCCACACAGACACGGGGAGAACATTCAAACTCCACCACAGCCAGAATGGAACCTGGGGCCCTGGCACAGTGAGACAGAGTACTAACCACTCTGCCACTACGCCACCCCTTTATAGCATAGCCTGTGTTTGATACACAAATAGTGGATCGAGTCATTGATTTGTCATCAATTTCCACTGCTAGGATGAAAAGGAGAAAATAGTCACAGGTAGAAAGCCAATGTGTCCCAGATGAGGGCAGCAATGGAATCAGTCCTCATTGAGTGGATTCATTTTTGACTGTTCTTTTGGGAAACTGCCAAGAATGGGTGGAATGCTCCCTACGCTCCTGACTGTAGCCTTCTGCCTGATTCAGATCGTGGACAGACAGGTTAGTTTAAAATTATCACCACCCAGAACCACAGCAAGATGTACTTGAAGTGTCAAAAATCATGACTCACTGCAGATTTACAATAATTAAAATTGTTCAATTCTGAGTTGATTTCATCAGTGCTAAATAATTCTGGCTATGACTAACAAGCATCAACTTGTTTTCTCTTTATACAATAAAGCAGCTGAGGGGGGCTAAGGACCAGAATCCAAGCTAACACCAAGGTTGAAAAGCGAGAGGAAAAAAACCCAAGGTTATTTGGAGTATTGTATTCTGTCCCAGGCACCTTATTTAAGGAAGGATGCTAAGCCCTAGAGAGAAAATGCAAAAGAGATTTACTAGAATGATACCAGGAATGAGGCATTTTAGACATAAGGAAAGATTAGAGAAATTGGGTGGCACAGTGGTTAGCACTGCTGTCTCACAGCACCAGCTATGTGGGTTCAATTCCTGGCTTGGGTCACTGTCTGTGTGGCGTTTACATGTTCTCCATGTGTCGGCGTGGGTTTCCTCCGGGTGCTCCAATTTCTTCCCATAGGCCAAAAGACTTGCACTGGCACGTCTCGCTCTGACACTTTTGCTGTACCCAAACGGGCCTGGTCACACGTATTAGGTATACTGGCCATGCTAAATTCTCCCTCAATATACCCGAAAAGACGTTGGACTGTGACGACTAGGGGATTTTCACAGTAACTTCATTGCAGTGTTAATACTTGTGACATTAATAAGTAAACTTTAAATTGGGCTTATTCTCCTTGGAGCAGAGAAGATCAGAGGTGGTCTTATTAGGTGTTCAAAAATGAGGAACAATTCTAACAGGGTAAAGGAGGATATTCTGTTTCCACTTGTTATGTCACTGACTGGGGCGGGGGGGGAGACACAATTTCAAGATGGTCAGCAAGGGAGTTTGAATGAGGCAAGGAGGAACTTCTTTACTCAAAGTTACTGGGATTTGGAGTGTGCGCTGCTTGGGAGAATGGTGGAGGTGGATTCCACAGGAGGTTTCAAAAAGGATGCTGGATACATGAAAGTGACGAATTGACAGGGGTACGGACACAGGGCTAGAGAATGGGACTAGCTGGGTAGCTCCTTCAGGAGCCAGTGCAGACACGATGGGCTGAATGGCCTCCTTTTGTGCTGTAAGACTCTATAATTCTGAGTTTTTTTCTTGCAAGCTAGACAGATTAAAGCATTGTAAAATAATATTCATTGTCCACTAACTTGCAAGCCAACTCCAGGATGATGAGATAATTGACCCAAATAAATCAGAAAGTGAAACTATAAAAAGCCAATTTTTTTTTCCCCTCAGAACAAATTGAACAAAGGCACTGGGCAGCATGACGTATGTGAGGCATTTGTGTAAATGTCGATGCTGGCTGCAGAAATAAAATGCTCATGTTTCAAAGACATTCAAAGTGGAGTATTGTTGTTTCCTGGCTCTTTAAACAGGAAATTAGCAGAAGACTGAGCCCTTAAGCCTTGCAGGCTTTGGCCTGATCTAATTCCATTTGCTTGCTCCAGATTGCAAGGCAAGATATTTTTGTCAAACTTAATGACCCTTAGACACCAAGGCTAATGCACACAAAGCCTTCTGATAAATATCCAGTGACAAATCTGTTTCTTTGATCATGTGCACATATAAATAGCTGCACACTATCACCATCTTAACCCTAAAATGGAAGAGTCTGCCTCGCATACTCATGGTAAATACTTATACATGCTGCTTAATACCAGCAGTATTAATAATATGTCTGCTCGATGACTTATCAAGAGGCGATAAGGCTCAACTGGTGCAGAAAGAGACTTTGTAATTAGTTCCAACAGGCTAAGGAAGCCAGAGGGGGGAAAACAAAATACCATTTTTAGATGGTTATCTACTAATTCCTGTTAGAAGATATATGATGTGAAGATGCCAGCATTGGACTAGGGTAAACACAGAAGTCTCAACACCAGGTTATTAGGAAAAGATATATATGCATGTGCATGTTAAAAGGAGGATGTAATGGCTCTGGTGAATCATGGTAATCTTGCTCACACAGGTGATGTACCAAGACACACTGATCGTTCTCAAGAAGGGACAGCAGCTTCTTGAGGTGGGACAATATTGAAGCTTCGGGGAGGTAGCTATTGCCTATCCCCAGTTCCCTTATTCAGAGGGCAGTTGGAGTTAACACATTGCTGTGGGTCTGGAGTCACATGTAGGCCAGACCAGATAAGGACAACAGATTTCCTTGCTAAAAGGGCATAAGTGGACCAGATAGGTTTTCCCAACAATGATTTCATGGTCATCAGTAGATTTGGGTTTAAAAAAAAGGAATTCAAATTCCACTATCTGCAGTGGCAGGATTTGAATCTGGGTCCCCAGAGCATGAGCTGAGTTTGTGGATTAATAGTCTAATGATAATACCACTAGGCATCATCTTCCCAATTTTGATCCCTTTAAATGATGAGTGAGTAAGATCAGCACAAACTGGATGCAATACTGAGCTCTGAATGACACTCACTTTTATTTGTCAGAATTAAACTTTACACAGGTGACCAATTAACCAAAGCCCATATTCTGATTCTGTAACTGCTCAACTCCCATACCAGTTTGCATCTTTCATTGAGATATCTTCAGTATTCGGTGCCCGACTTAACCATGTAATATACTTCATCCTTTTCTCAAAGAAGCACCACAGTCTGTAATCCTTAATGAACATATTCAAAAGGTTCATAAGAACGTGTGCATTTTTGATGTTTTTGTTTTTCAAATCACCAAAAGCAGCATTGAAAGTTCTGGTACCAATAGGAAAAATACTCGAGTGGAGAGCTGCTATAGTCAAGAAGTAACGGACTAGCAATCAGCAAAACAAAAGTGTCTGTACCTATAAACACATTGCAGATATGGACAGCTTGGAAGAGCCTCTAACAGTAAATCTGTAAGGCCTATCTGATAGACTGTGCACTTCATCTCAGTTAGCAGATCAGTTACTTTAGTGTCATTCAAGGAAGTTCAGAATATCATGTTAAAAAGCATCTCTTTGACCCCTTGTGATCATCACTGCCAAACTTAACATTACAGCAGCTGGAAGAAATAGACCAACGCTCAGGTGAAACACAGAATCCCTACAATGCGAAGGAGGCCATTTGGCCCACTGAGTCTGTACTGTCAACAATCCCACGCAGGCCCTGTCCCCATAACCCCACATACTTGCCCTGCTAGCCCCTTTTTTTTTTTAAAAAGGGACAATTTAGCATAGCTGATCAACCTAACCTGCACATCTTTGGCGTGTGGGAGGAAACCCACGCAGACATGGGGACAATATGCAAATTCTATACAGGCAGAATTGATTGTGGGTTCTTGGCACTATGATGTGTCAGTGCTAACCAGTTTCAATATCCAAAATAGTTGCAGCCAATCTGTCAAGGCCTTTAAGTACCACTATGTTCATCTCTGGGTTATCCCAAGGGATACAAATGCTAAAAACTTGCATCATGTAACACCTCTAATATAGTCCAACATCCCAAAGAGTTTCACAAGAGCATCATTAAATAAAATTTGATGCTGAATCATAATAAAGGTGGTGTCAGGACATGTGACCAAAAGCCCTGTTGAAGATGGGTAGGCCGTAAAGAGCATCTTAAACGTAAGAGGTCGAGAGAGGGGCTTGGGGAGGAAATTGTAGAGCTTAGGTTGCTGAAGACGTAGTGACAATGCTGGAGCCACTACAATCAGAGAGGCACAAGAGTCCAGAATTGGAGAAGCTTAAAGACCTCAGAGGGTTATCTGGCTGGAAGGGGTTAGAGACAAAAGGGTGAGACCATGAGTGGATTTAGAAATAATGGACAAGATTTTTAAAAATTAAGGTAAAGCTAAACTGAAAGCCAAGTTTGGTCACTAAATTAAATAGTTACATGGGCTTCAAATGAACACATTTTATAAAAATCAGAGATATAAAGTGAAAATGGTGATAAGGTTACCTCCCAGGGCTTGAATGTCTTGATTTTGACTGTTCATATGATTGAGAAGGTCTTCCTGCAAGTCCGCTTGGTGATAATGTGGAGCGTTTGTTTATCTCCATAGGTCTACGAGCTGGGTTGACAGGTGTAGGCAGGTGCCTTGTCATTGAGTTTTTGCTATCTGTGTTAGTTGTGCCGAATGCAGTTTGTTTTGTAGGCGCCAGCTCTGTTGCAGATAGTGTCCTGGTGTCCAGTTGAGCATTACTTTCAGGCATTTTCTGAGTGCTCGAGCCTTCAGGGTAGTGACCTGGTCCAGGACTCGGAGTTCTGGAGGTACGTGGGCTGGTGTTTAAGGCCGTCTTTGTAAACCTTTGCGGTGGCGGGCGGTGTACTGTTAAAATTAAGAGTAGTTATCTGAATTATGCAATTGTATACATCTAAAATTGAATGTAGGAAGCCTGTTAGGTACATGTTGGAATGGTCACAAAAGATTTAAAACATACAATTTGAAGCACAGCAATGTGGCATTTGACTCAACTGGTCTACACTGGTGTTTACGTTCTACACAAGTCACCTACCAGCCAGGTGAGGCATGGGGGTGAATTGTTGTTAGTAATCAAAAGGAAAGTGAAATTTCTGTTCAACTTTGCCTTGTAACAGCCCTGGACTGGAGTGGTTAATTCTGGCATTCTCACTACTTCTTCAGCAAGACTAGCAGTTTCAGAATAGGCGACGATGATAACCTGGGACTTTTGTCTTTAGGGCTCAAAATTAAACTTCAGTGTGCAAAATGAGCGATACCCATTTTGATTGGCTTCAATGGCAAGGAAGGAAGGACCATCTATATAAACTCAGCTATCAACCTGCTACTTACGTGCGCCTCCACTGAATTTGACCCATTGGGTGGAATTTTATGGCCTTTAGGCAAGACTGGAAGTTTCTGCCTGAAGTCAATAGAGATTTCTGTTGTTGGACCCTTGCCTGCTCTGAGTCTGTGGCTGGGGAGGTGGTAGAATTCCAGCCAGTGTCTCAATATTATGATGGCACTGACTGTATGATTTATATTGTACAGCAGAGAGCAGTCCTTGTTTCAAGAACAACATAATATTGACATGGGTGGTCATATGGGCTCCTACCCTGGAGTACACTAATCATAGAATCGCTACAGTGCAGAAGGCAGCCTTCTCCACTGACAGTAATCCCACCCAGGCCCTATCCCAGCAATCTCATGTATTTATCCTGCTAATTCCCCTGACACCAAGGGGCAATTTACCTACACATCTTTGGGGTGTGGGAGGAAACAGGAGCACCCGGAGGAAACCCACGCAGACATGGAGACCACGCAAACTCCATACAGACAGTCATCCGAGGCTGGAATTGAACCCAGGGTCCTAGCACCGAGAGGCAGTGGTGCTAACCACTGTGCTGCCCTAAATTTGCGTGCTATCCTCCATGCAAGAGGATGCACAGTTTTGCATTTTTAAAATGTTTAAGGATTGTAGTGAGCTAATAAAATGTCCTGCTATTAGAGGTGGCAAATAGTACACAGCGATAAATTGGAGCCTGTGCAACACCAAAAATGACACTGGAATCCAAATCAAGGATTTTCTAATTATTCTTCTGCACGTGTGCATGTCCCAATGGTCAGCACAAGGCAGCAGCATCAAGGAACAGTCTCTGCCTCAGGTGCTCAGCCATAAGTATCTGCCAGCTCCAGAGAGAAGCAAGAGAGATAATATCCAGGATGGAAAGCACCCCACTCTGGACAAATTCTATCTTACTTGGGTTGGGCGTAACTCAGCTTAGTCTCAGGCACCAACTACAGGACACAGCTCAGAATAAGTCAGGATAAGCTGCCAAGACTGCAACTCTTTCATTTGTACTTGCATTTTAATGCAAACAAGCTCACTTGAGAATTTGATAACAACTAGCTTTTTAGAAGCGTCAGTTCCCCATGACTAAATTTAGGACACATGGAGCAAGCATTACATACTAGACCCATGGCAAACAGGTGATCCCAGCACCCAAGAGTATATCCACCGATAGCAGGTGAAAGGAGAGTTGTACTGGACAGTCAGGAATAAGAAACAGGAAGTGTGTATTGTCCATTCCTTGGTGAACCCAGCCTACTCTACAAATTTACTTTCATTGAAATGCTCCATCTACTCTCCCCCACCCAGTGGCAGGTATCACCCTGTCTAGAAACTAGCTGATATTAGATCTGACATGTCCCACTCATTGCCAATTTGTAAACATGTAAATTCAAATGTGTGTTAAATGTCAGGTGCAGGCTAGAGATTGACCATAAACAGCAATTAGTAAAACCCTCCACAGCGATTAACCCAGTGGCATCTAGATGTGCGGAGAAACACCACTAATGGTTTTGTGAAAGGGAAATCATGTTAACTAATTGATTAGAGATTTGAGGAAATAACAAGCAAAGTGGATAAAGGGGAACCAGATGTGGTATATTTAGATTTCCAAAAGGCATTTGCAGTATGGTGCCCCATTAAAGATTACTACATGAGGTAAGAGAACATGGTGCAAGTGATAGTGGGCATAATCTGTTCACATCACGTTCCCACTGCAGCGAGGTTGGAGAATTTGGCACCCAGCAAAATCTCCATTCAGTGCACTGGGATGGGAAAATCCTGCTGGTGCGAACAGTGGTAAACATTCTGGTCAATATTTAGCATGAATATAGGATTGATTAGCTAAGAGGACAAGTGTAGGGATAAATGGGTCTTTTATAGGGTTAGCAATTGTAACTTGTGGAATCCCAACAGGGGTCAGAGATCAGTACTCAGCTATTTACACTATCACTGACATGGATATAGGGACCAAATGTATGCAGCTAAAATTTGCCAATGTCTCCAAGATAAGTAGCAAATCAAGTTACTGACAAAAAAAGTAGAATCTACAAAGGGATACTAGTAGGTTAAGAGAGTGGGTAACAATTTGGTACTTGGAGCATAATGTGGGAAAATGCAAAATGTCCACTTTGGCAGAAAGAATAGAAAATCTGTATGTTATTTAAATAGACGTGGAGTTGCTGGCGTTGGACTGGGGTAGGCACAGTAAGTAGTCTCATAACACCAGGTTAAAATCCAACAGGTTTATTTGGTAGCATGAGCTTTTGGAGTGCCACTCACCTGATAAAGGAGCAGCGCTCCAAAAGCTTGTGCTACCAAATAAACCTGTTGGGCTTATTTAAACAGAGAGCAATTACTGAACTGAGGGGAGAACTGGGCATCCTGGTATATGGATCAAAAGTTAGTACGAGGGTACAGAAAGAGGAAGGCAAATGGAATTTAAGAATAGGCAACTCTTGTTACAGGACTTTGGTGAGACCATACTTGGGAGCACAATTTTGGACAAGGACAAAGCTGTGTTCGAAGCAGTTCAGAGAATGTTCACTCAACTCATTCTTGGGATGAAAGGTTTCTCTTCTGAAGAGGTTGAACAAATTGGGCCTGTACCGATTGGAGTTTGGGAGAATGAGAGGTGGTCTAATTGAAACATCCAAGATCCTGAAGTGTGAGATAGGGTGGTTACTGGGAGGATGTTTCCACTTGCACAGGAAACTCAAACCACGAGACACAGTTTGGGTCCACATTTAAGATGGAGATGAGGAGAAATTACTTCACCGAGAAGTTTGTTGGCCTGTAGAATTTATTTCCTCAAAAACAGTGGAAGCTGGGTCATTGTCAAACTCAGCTTTGACTAAATTCAATCAAGAAGGTTCTGGGGATGTGGAGGTGGTGGGGGTGGATTGTTAGACAAAAGGAGTTATGGGGGTGAGAGGCAAGGAGGGCTGAGATCACAACCACGTCAGTGATGATCTTATTGAACAGTGAAACAGACTTGAAGGTCAAATGCCCAATTCATGGTCCTAAGTCCCTCAGTAAACCTTTTCTACATAACTTCTCGCAGCTAGATAAACACTGAAGAACAGCAGACAGTTTTGCTAATTGGATTAGATGAAAAGAGATGGAGGACACTCGTGCAGAACACAGATCTGTTTGGTCCAATGGTTTGATTCCATATGGTACGTTCTATGTTAGGGTGAACAAAACATATGGCTCGTAAGCTGCCTGCAGTTCTTACGCAGGTAAAAAGCAGTAACCAAGGTGGAGTTTAATCCGGATCTTCGGTCCAACTCTAACCTGTCTGGACCAACCCGGTTTCAGGGATTTGGCCACACTCGGTAGTTGCTGCTCCCACGTGCAGCCTACAGAGCCAGTTCCTGCACTGGATCGTCTACCTGATGCAGGAGTTGATGCTACCAAATTGAGTGAGACTGAGGCTGGAGGGGACCAAAAGCAGGAAAGGCAGAATGGGGAGACAAAGAAGCCAAGAACCCAGATCCCCAACATCTGGGTTGGATGGATCATTCCAGGTGTGGGTGAGAAGGAAGGCGAGGAGGAGGGGAGTGAGTCAGTGGGAAGGAAGGACATCAGTAAGCAAGCAAGTGGGGGCTAAGTGGGAAGGGGAACCACATCGACTGCACACTAGCACTGCTGCCTCTCAGTGCCACAAACCTAGGCTCAATTCTGATCTCAGTCACACTGTTTTTGTGGAGTGTGACCATTGTCCACTTGGGTTTCCTCTGGGAGCTCCAGTTTCCTCCCACAGTCCAAAAGGTGTACAGGTTAGGTTGATTGGCCATGCTAAATTAACTGCTCTTTACCTGTAACTCTTAGTGTCAAGGAGATTAGCAGAGTAAATATGTGGGATTACAGCAATAGGACCTGGAGGGATTGTGGTCAGTGCAGTTTCGATGGGCCACATGGCCTCCTTCTTCACTGTAGGAACTTTGCAATAGCAATAAAAATGTGTCTGTAAAAGGTTGTCTGGGTCCTGCAGCTCTCGAGGGTCCAGAGATTATCAAATGCTGCTGCAAGGTTCAGAAAGTTTGCCCTGCACTCAATGCTTGTTGCCAATGGTTTACCTTCCTGGTTGTATAGCTGGCCTGGGGTGAGGGGGTGGTGATGGTGAAGTGGTGGAGAGAAACAAAATAGTAAATTAGGGACAAAAACAAGGAAGACATTTAGAGTAAAAACAAATCAATCCAATTGTCAAATAGACAAAAAGGTATTACACCCAACATCAGGCTAAAACATCACAATCAGGGTAAACCCAGATTTGAATCTTAAGGGGTTCTCAGTTAGATTTTAGCTGCTGCAGCAGCAATCAGCATTCCCAGACCAAGGTGGCAGTTAGGGAATAACTAAAGTCCTCATCCTTGATCACAAACTAGTGACCCTTGTAAGGGCAGAAGCAGGTTTAGTTACAATACTCTCCTGAGCTGGAGAGATCACTGGCCTTTTCCATCCAAGTTAAAGAGGAGAAATGGCTACATAACTGAGCTACTGGTGAACTGCCAGCAGTCATGGAGTAAAGCCAACTTTTTCATTCAGGAGAGGGGGTGGAGTAATGGAAAATTCCATTTCATAAAAATGAACAATGAAGAGCTTGCAATGTTTTCACAATTGCGCTGTCACTTGGATAGAAATCTCTTCAAAAAGGTTCTTATTGCTTTCACGAGAAACCATCATTCCAGGGCTCGAGTCTGTTCCCAAAGATGTACCGCATTATGAAGTGGGGGCACTTCGACTGATCCTGCTTCCAAGAATTCCATAATTAGCAGCCCAGGTCTTAGGACAAGTAGAAGCTTGATGACAGGAAATCACTTATCAAATCTGATGAGCAATTTCAAGCGAGTGTTTTTGGACAGGCTACACAACGTAGGGTCTTACAATCTTGTTTTCACCCAACACCCACACACTTCCTATTGCTTCATGTCGTTAGTGTGCTTAAACTGGACCATCTCGAGGGCAACATGACAGCTCAGAGACTATCTCTGTTGCTGTGCGGACACATGGATTTGGGCCTGTGTCTGTGGGAGTTTGCGCGTTCTCCCCGTGGTTGCGTGGGTTTCCTCCGGTTTCCTCCCACATCCCAAAGATGCGCTTTTAGGCTGATTGATTGGGTAACAAATTGTCCCTATATTGGACCTCCCTGATCCTCGCACATTAGGCGTAGACTAAAATCATGAATAGGTCTGAGACAATGGGACGGCGGCGCGGGCTCGTTGGGCCGAAGGGCCTGTTTCCCGTGCTGCGTTGTTCTTTGTTCCTGTATTAGTCACTGGATGATAATCAGGATTGGAAAACCTGGTTGTTTTTTCTCTTTCTAATCAAAGAAAACTTTAGGCCAAATTCTTATGGCCAGGTATAGATCGGTTTAATTCTACACAGGTTCAAACTCCACTCTATAGAGCTCCTCTACATTCTGCCTTTTCATACTAGACCATTGGGGGAGCCTTTTTGGATGTATTTGAAAATCAACTGGAATACAACAAATGGTTGAAATGTGGATTGGAGGCCTATTGGATGATTTCTATATATGATCGTCTTTTCTTTTCCCCACAAAGGCTAAGAATCCTCTCTAGAAAGGAGTCCAAGGGGTAATTTTTGGAAGTCTCCAAAATTACAAAAGGGTTTAGTATGGTAAATGTACAGAAGACACTTTCATTTGCAGGGGAGACCTAAACTAAAGGCCAAAATGATAAAGATTGTCACTAATAAATCCAACAGGGAGTCCAGGAGAAACTTCTTTAGTCAGACTGGCTAGAATGTGGAACTGGCTACCTCAAGGAGTAGTGAAGCAATTAGTGAGTAACAGAAGGATATGTTGATGGGGTTGAATGAAGGGTTTGGAGAAGAGGCTTTGTGGATTATAAACAATGGCATGGGCCTATTGGGCTAAAAAGGGCCACTCTCTCTTGTTGGTACTCTAATTCTAGAGATGGATCAACAATTTGTGTGTTCTACAACACCTAAGTATCAATATTGATCTACAAAAGTAGACTCTTAGAAATCACTGGTGCTTCCCAATCATTATCAACTATCTGGGGATTCTTACATCAAGACTTATGTTTACACAGAAACATTAACATGGTAAAACAAGAGATTTTGACAATTTTGCATTCAACATGATAGTAAAGGGAAGGCTGACAAAACATCAAATGATTATAGTTACTAACAGGAACTAACTTGAGGTTTGGAAAAGAAAAATGGAGCGGGGGCAGGGGAAATCTATCTTACTGTGCACACTTACACAATGAAGAGCATCTACAGGGATCATGTTTGTTCAGGTAATGTTCAAGTGTATCCCACCCTCCTCCAACACGGACCATCACATGATTTCTCAGAACCTGCAGAAACGAAGGAACATTATTGATCCAGCGCTGATATGCAAATGGTTTAACATTCAGTTAAGCAGTACTTTTATGTCCTGAGATTTTATGAGTGAAGTTGAGGCATTGGAGGAGCAAGGTCACCGAGAGAAAAAGAGGTCAAAACAGACACACTCTTCATTAAACAAACACCTTGGATATCTGAAAGTGGGGAAGATACATTTACCATCTTTTAGGCTTCTGAAGCAAGCTTGCTCTTTTAGTGTTAAACCCTTTATTTATACAAATATAGATTGTGTAATGACAGGTGGGTTGGCTACCAAATGCTATCATGTGCTCAACATGAATCAATTACTCTGGAAAACCTAATTCCAGAAACATACACAAAAGATAACCATTTTGTTCATCGCTCTAGTTTCCTGTGGCCATTCACTCCTTGGCCTGTTTGTGTTTCACTTCCTCAGATTGTTAGGCTGGAATTTTACCACCTCACCAGTCAGGACAGGTGAGGCTCACAGAACAGAATTCTCCACTGGCATCGGGCAGGATTTTACGAGCCTTGCCCAAGCCAGGTTGTAAAATTCCAGCATTAAACTCTGACGTGTAACATGCCTCTACTCTGACCCAATCTCTAATGGTTTGCAGCCTTGGCTGGAACTGAGCTTGACGTCCATTTCCAGGCTCATTCCATTGTTTAGCTCACCAGCAACGACCAGAGCTACATTATTTACTGCTGATTTTGTAAGTTGCCCTCTAATGGGTTGAAACTCATTTCATACACAATATTGTTTTTTTAAAAACAGGGAGATGATCTGGACTGGGTTCCAACTTGGACACGAGCTGAAAGGCAAATTAAGAATTCATTCCCCACCCTGTTTCCGACACCACCCAGTATTGTAAACCATTACACCATCCTATTCTTCATCTATCATCCGCCCCACCCAAGATCCAACAATTTCTATAAATTGAATTAACTGGGTTTTTTTGCCCCCCCATCACACGGTGTCTGATTTAGTGACAATGCTGCATTTTACCCACAGCGCACGCGCATTTGCCATGAAATTAAAACATCAGGAAGATAAAAATGACACCCATGTCTGCTGAACATTCATTAATGCCAAGATTTTATTAATAGAGAACTGAAAGAGGAAGAATGGATGGGAAAAAAGTAGCTTGAGTACTTAGCATCAGTAGAAGAGTTGGCATTCCAGCTATAGACATGTTACAATCCTGTTAGGGACCATGAACATTTAAGGAGAAATTCCAATGCCCATAACTAACTGATAGAACTGTCTCAAGATTTCATGTTTTTAAATAGGAACAAACTTGCAGGGTTAAGAAAACAAGCACTAACAATTATCATTTATAATTTATGCCATGCACTCGTTTTACTTTTTACTCTCCCCCTCTCACACTGATACAGGAATTCCCTATGAATTTTGAAGGTTCATTCACTTTTTTCTGGGATCAATCCAAAAGGAATAGCACTACCTCCCCATCCCCAGAAGTCAATGATTTCTTCTGTGTTCCAGCTATATGCTTTTTTTAATTCATTCGTGGGACAGACATCACTGGCTGGCCAGCATTCATTACCCATCCCTAGTTGCCCAAGGGTAGTTGAGAGTCAGCCACATTGTTGTGGCTCTGGAGTCACACACATACCAGACCAGGTAAGGACGGCAGATTTCCTTCCCTAAAAAAGGGCATTAGATTTTTCCCTGACAATCGGCAATGGTTTCCGTGGTCATCAGTAGATTCTTAATTGCAGATGATTTTTTATTGAATACAAATTCTACCATCTGCCATGGCGAGATTCAAACCTGGGTCCCCAGCATATTAGCTGAATTTCTGTATTAAGAGTTTAGGCCATTACCACCCCCCTCTGAGGTACGGAATTTCATGGGAATCTTTCCTTTAGCTTTGACTAGCGATCCTCCAAATTCTCTTCCTCATGACTGTAAACTTAGCTCAAACTTCAGCTTCACTAAATTCTTCATTAGGGAGTTAAAACTCAGGATCACCAGATTCCAAATGGCCCTTGATACTCCCATAGCTTCTGTACAGTTGCTGTCTCCACAACTCATTCCTGACACCTGAAAGGTGCTTTTGTTCTGCCTGTTTCAGGCAGATTAAGCAAGTTCAGTGCTCCCAAGCCAACTGCAAAATGCCTTCTGCCACAAGACTTTGAGCACTCTAGATTTCCTCCCCTAGCTGCAAGCTAGAGGAATCTTCCAACTGCTTTCCCCTCCCCTTACAAAATCCGAAATGAAGCACAAACCTTACCTGAATGATAGAGTTAGTATATTTCTCTGCTTAAGATGCAGGCCCAGCTAATATTTAGTTTTCTTTAGCTCTCCCAACTCTGAGCTGCAGTCGCCATGTGAGAAATGCTTACCTAAATTAAACAAACAGCCTTCTACCTCCATAGGCCTTCTTTATGACAACCTGGTATCATAGAATCCCTACAGTGCAGAAGGAGACCATTCGGCCCATTGAGTCTGCACCAACCACAATCCCACCCAGGCCCCATCCCTGTAACCCCATACATTTACCCTAGTTAGTCCCCCTGACACTAAGGGGCAATTTAGGATGAACGAACACGAACACACACACACACTTGGACTGTGGGACAAAACTGGAGCAAACCCATGCAGACACAAGGAGAACGTGCAAATTCCACAGTGACCCAAGCCTGGAATCGAATCTGGGTCCCTGATGCTGAGAGACAGCAGTGCTAACCACATACTTTGGGAAGGTCTCAAACAGAAATATAAACAAATTGTTTCACCTTCAATACAGCTCTTCGATTCTGCAATCCGTATGAGTAATTTATATTTCTAATGGATGTAATCCACCCTTTCTCCAGATTCTCTGGGTCCATTAAGAGGTCCAGAAATGGTTCACCCATTGTTAAAGTTTCTCCACCATCAACTCTATGATAGTCACAGGTAATTACACCTAAGCTTTATTTTCCTTTAAGATTGTTGGTCAGTTCCTTAACCAGATGTCTCACCACCCACCCCCATTTATCTAGAGTTGAAACTTTAATTTCTAATACTAAATGTTTTATTCTAAAACATTTGAATTATGAACTAGATATTCACAGTGGGCTGAAAAGAAGATTTGAGATGTTGTAATTCCTATCATTGATTCTAGCAGTTACTGTCACAGAATCATCGATAATCACATCTAACAGCAAATAACCCGTTCAATCCATTGTCTGTATTGCTGAAAGACGAAGTACCCTTAACTCCCTTATTCCTTTCCCACAGCCCTGAAAAAGTATTTATTTATCCAATTTGCTTTTGAAAGTCGCTACTGAATCTTGTTTTCAGGCAGTGCACTTCAGATTAAAAACTAAAAAGTTGTATTGAAATTTTGGGGCCTTGCAGCCCACAAAAAAAAAAGACAAATAATTTAGCTTAATATCAGTAAAATAGCACTAATGATTTATTGCAGAATGCCAACTATCTGCATTTTCTAAATTCTAAACCTGATTCAGGTTTGCGAAACCTTTGGAAATAAGTTCCGTTGGGATGTTCAATGAGTGACTGTTATGAGTCTATTTAAAGATGGCTAGTCTCTTTCCTCCTGGCACTTGGGGCTTCTTCACCTTACCTAGTAGCACAGCCTTGGGAAGACACAGAAAATGCTTGAACTTTCATTTACAGGAGCAGCATTTGTTGGGAAAGAGAGGCTCCCCCACATATAAACATTCTAAAAATGATTGCCTTTGTGCTCGCTAAGCATCTCGAGCTGAGATTCTACTGGCAGATTGACAGAATCAATCTTCAACTGCCCTTTGCTGCAAAACAAGCAAGGACAAAGTCTGCTTATACACATCCCCGGAGCAGCAGAGGCTGGGGGGTGGGGAGATCTTAAAGGTATACAAAATCATGAGGCATTGATAAAAGGTAGATTGGAAGAATCTTTTCTCCATGGCAAAGGCATCTAAGACCAGAGGGCAGAGGTTTTAAAAGGTGAGGAGTAAGTATTATAGAGGGAATCAGAGGAAAAAAATCTTTCACCGAGAGTGGTGGAAATCTGGAATGCACTGCCTGAGGGAGTGATGGGGGCAGGTACTCAAGAGGTAACTGGACAAGCACTTAAATTGTTGAGGTATAGTAGGCTATGGACCAAGTGCTGGTGAATGAGATTTGTATAGATTGGTATTTGCTGGTTGGTATACACCTAGTGGGTCGAAGGGCCTGTTTTCTGTGCTCTGTGACTCAATGACATCATTAGTGTACTTGTGACCATTTATTATGACTTAAGTACAAAATGAAAGTGGTTATAGCATAAGGCTCTTACTCTGATGAAGATTAACGTGCTGGTCTCACCGACTTTATATTTACCCTCAGATACTTTCGTCATGGGGAATTGAGATGGACAGGAACAATGGCCAAGGATCTCACGGACCTGAGGAGAAGAACAGGTAATCAGATTAATAAATGCAGTTTACCTGCTTACATTGAGTGCCTTGAATCTTCACGCCTCATCCATGTATTATAAAAACATTGTCAACGTCTCCCAATTTTCTTTGGTATATTAATAAAATCACTTTTTAAACCTACAATGGGTCTATTCTTGCCCAATGATGGTATAATCCACATCCTCCAGAACAAGCTGAGATCATTTGGACTGAAAACATGATCTACTGCCGAATAGATAACAGAACACATTTAACGTTTATTTATTATTGTCGCAAGTAGGCTTACATTAACACTGCAATGCAGTTACTGTGAAAATCCCCTGGTTGACACAGTCCAGTCACTGTTTGGGTGCAATTTGGGGCAATTTAGCATGGCCAATTCACCTAACCAACGCATCTTTTGGACTGTGGGAGGAAACCCACGCAGACATAGGGAGACTCCGCACAGAGGCTGAGTGGTTAGCACTGCTGCCTCAGTGCCAGGACCCAGGTTAAATTGCAGTCTCAGGTCACTGTCCATGTGCAATTTGCACTTTCTTCCCATGTTTGCGTGGGTTTCCTCCCACAGTCCAAAGATGTGCAGGTGAGGTGGAGTGGCTATGCTAAGTTGATCCAAGTGTCAGGGGGATTAGCAAGGTAAAATGAGGGTTACAGGAATAGGGCCTGGGTGAGATTGTGGTCAGTATGGACTTAATGGACTGAACGCCCTCCTTCTGTACTGTGGGGATTCTATGATGATTCAGACAGTGGCCCAAGCTGGGAATTGAATCTGGGTCCTTGGTGCTGTGAGGCAGCAGTGCTAACCACACTGCCCCCCACAGTAACAAGAATAATCTTGCATTCAGTTCCTGTCACAAACAAGCCCAAAGATATTATGCAACATGTTCTAAAAGTATCCCTTTTGTTAGCAAGAGAAAAATTAAATAATTAGATTAAAAAAGCTAAGTTTTGCACATTGCAAAGCCCAATTCACAGCAGAAAAGAATGGGGAAATGCAAGTTAGACTTCCCAGCCCAATAAGTGCCAGTCTTAGTAGGGCTGCACTGGCTTCAAACGTAGAGACAAAAGAGGAGTGCTTCGAGTACTTGACAGCTCTTGTGTAGTTCATGGCAATGAGCTAAGAGGGATATGGGCAAGGGCTAGAAAATAAGCTGCTCAACTGCTCTTTTAGCACAGGTGATCTGGGGAACACATGGCAGCAATAGGTGTAGGGGGGTTGGTTTGGGGCAGTGGGATTATGAAGATTATGTGAAGAGGAATAGGATGAGGAAAGCGAGCATCATAACCTAGTCAAAGGGAAAGTCAGAGACAATTCAACATGGACTGCTGCACTTATACTAACCACCATACTGTTCCAATACAAAATGAATGAAAAATTCATGCCATTGTGAACGAGCAGAAGTACATTTGAGTGACCACCATGCTACAAGCCCAGTTGAAAGGATTAGAACATTACCAAAAAAAGTTACTTTCTGCAGCTTTTGTTTTCCCACACTGTAGGATGACTGTTGCAAATTTGTCATGCAAAAAAAATTTCAAAGGCTTCAAATAAAGTTCACGAGGGGGTTGTACGTGTAGGAATGGAATAAGGTTAAATGCGCAAGTCAGCAGGGACTGGATCCTCCTGGGCACAGCCTATTAACATACAGAACTCGCTTTGTCAATAATCCATTTGTAAACTGTATAACTTTTGTTACTGCTAGTTTCCTCGAATTCCCTCATCATTTGGTGTAGAGCGGCTGGTGGAGAAATAAACTGTGGTGTCAGCGCAGTCCAAGCCAGCTGCTGAACAAGTGAGGCGGTGAACTGTGTAGCAGAATTGTTAGAAGCTTCTACCCATTCAAGTCAAAAATGCAAGTTCAGGCAAGAGCAGAAGAACGAGTTTCATGGCCACATGACTAAAAAGCTCTGCACACTTCCCGCTGCTTTAATTGGCAATTATGCAGATCTCCTATATTTTATTACAAGAATCTGAAAACAATTTCTGTATAAAAATGAAATCTATCATATGGCGGGGGCAGTTTGAGAAAGCACCTCAAATGATTCCCATAAAACGGAGGGGTTTTGGAAAGGATACAAAAGAAGGTTTACCAAGATGCTGCCTGGTCTTGAGGGTTTTAGATATGATGAGAGCTTGGATAAACTTGGATTGTTTTCACTGGAAAGATGGAGGCTTAGGGTGCGCCTGATGGAACGCTACAAATTACGGAGATACGGACAGGGTAGACAGACTTTCCCCAGGCTGTAAGTGTCGACTACACGAAGGCACAGGTTTAAGGGGGGGGGGGGGGGGCTCTTCTTCTTCTCCTCCTCCTCTTTCCCCCCCCCCCAGAGGGTGGTGGTTGCCTGGAATACATTGCTGGTGGAGGTGATGGAAACAGGCATGTTAGCAACATTCAAGGTGCACTTTGATAGAAGCATGAACAAGAGGCGAGCAGAGGGATAGAAACCATGTATTGGTGCAGGTTTGGTGGGCTGAAGATCCTGTTCCTGTGCTGTATTCTTCTTTGATTTTCCACCCCTGGAAAGAGAAAGATGCAATGGGGAAGTACAGTCAATAGATATTACTGTCAGCTGTCTCTAGGGGCACTGACTGGCAAGGCAGGCTCCAGCCTACCAATTTGGTCTCAGGAGGAACAGATATACGACAAGGGGAAGAACACTAAGTGTCAATCATCTCTGAAGCCAAAGAAAGGAGCGTCATAGAAACAGAAGATAGGAGCAGGAGGTGGCCATTTGGCCCTTTGAACCTTAGTCTTTCCTGAATAATTTCAACCCAATGTGCCAGAGAACTGAAGGCCTGTAATGATCGGTTTTTCAGTAATAGAGTCAGTGATGTATGGAAGATGAACTATTGTTGCGACTTGAAAGTGCTGAACTCGCTACACAAATTCAAATTGCTGTTTACAAATTTTAATAATGCAGCAATAAAGTGCTCATCTCAAACTATTTGTGAAGCACAGATTTTGAAAGGCAGGTAAATACTTGCTGAATTGATGCACCTGCTGAGAGTGTGTTAACATTTAATTTTTTTCTAGTCATCCCACACCGCTCACTATTGGGTGCCTGGAGCAGAGGGTTGGGGAGGTTAAATTGGTTAATTCAGTGGAGTTAGAATTGGAAATCTTTTTGTAAGAGAATAAACAGTGCTTGCATTGAAAATTTTCCAAATAATTTCAAACTAGGACGAGCTGTTGCCTTTAGTTCAAAGCAATTTCCTCCAGGGTCACATTCACAAGTGGAGTCATACAGGTCTCACTATGAGACAGCACCATTCTACCTTGTTTCCACTACAAGCATCTGAATTAGTGGCGGTACCAAATTATTAGTCCAGCTGTGACCTACTGGTCAGGTAAAGTCAACACAAGTTAAAACACAAAATCAAGGAAAACTTTCCAGACTAACATTTGGTATACTCTGGGAAGCCTTGTGGTGCAGTGAGTAGTATCTATGCTTCTGAGCCAGAAACTCCAGGTTTAAGTCCCATGCTAAGAAGTCTCACAACACCAGGTTAAAGTCCAACAGGTTTATTTGGTAGAAAAATCCACTAGCTTGGAGCGTTGCTCTTTCGTCAGGTAAGGTGGACATTCTGTTCACAAACAGGGCATCTAAAGACAAATTCAATTTACAAAATAGCAAGTTCCAATACCAGCATCTCCACTTCAAGTCCCACTCCAGGATGTGATGGCCAAGGAAGGTGCATTCATAATGCAGTCAAACGGATTGGAGTGTCAACCTGCAAATCCTTCCAAACAGGCCAATGGCTGGCAGAAAGAGGAGACACTTCTGGTTAGCCACATTTGATGCAGAGTGGCACCCCTCAACCCGAAAGCCCCTGGTGACAGGCTAGAGACCTGTTCCAGGAATTACTAGCTACAACAGACAAACATCTGCCTTAGTGCACCACAAGGTTTTGGAAGAGAACTGGAATTTGATACAATGCGCACAGACTTGAGGCTTGAGTTCATGGAGTAAAAAGGAGTGCAGCAATATGGATGTGACAATTACTGAGTGGCAGGAAATGAGGTTAGTGGATTTTATTTTGGGATGGAGAAAGTTTGTCACGGAGTTCCCCGGGGACAGTTGCTCTGCTCCTCCTGAAATATAATAATGCCTGAGACCTTGCTGTGCAGGACAGAATTCCAAAATTCATAGATGATAGAAAGCTTGGAAGCATTGTGAACAGAGGAGGATAGGGCATAACTTCAGGAGGACATAGGCAAGTTGGTGCAATATGAAGTGATTCATTTTGTAGGCAGAATATGGAGAGACAGTGTAAAGGGGGTGCAGAAGCAGAGAAACCTGTGTATTTGTGTGGACAAGTCATTCAAGATGGCAGGACAAGTTGAGTGTAACTGGCTTATTAACAGGGGCAAGACAGCACAAGAGCAAGAAGGTTATGATGAACTTCTGAGAGGTACTAGTACAGCCTCAGCTGGCGTACTGAGTCCAATTCTGCATGCCACATTTGTGGCAGATGTGAAGGCATTGGATAGGAGTGGCAGAAGAGATTCACAAGAATGGTTCCAGGGATGAGACTGGAGAGGTTGTGTCAGTTTCTTTGGAGAAAAGAGGGCTGAGTGGAGATTTGATAGAGGTTTTTAAAATCACAAGGGTCTGAATAGCGCTGATGAGGAGAAACTATTCTCACCTCTGAAAAGATCGAGAACAAGCAGACACAGACGTAAAGTAATTGGTAAAAGAAGCAGGAGCAAAGAAAAATAATAATTTTCACGCAGAAAGGTGTGGAATGCATCAGTGTGGCAGAGGCAGTTGAGGTGTTCACAAGGGAATTAGACTTAAAAGGAAGAACATGCAGGATTACAGGGAAAAAGGAGAGAGAATGGTACAAAGTGAATTGCTCAGAGAGGCAGCACAAACATGGACGGGCTGAACAGCCTCCTTCTGCACTGCAACAATTCCGATTTAGTACCGATAGGATTAGAAAAGTGGTCATATTCAGCTGCTCATTTGCAAAGCATATCTTAACAGGTTATCAAGTACAGAAATATTTTATATTTTGGGGTGGCACAATGGTTAACACTGCTGCCTCACTGCACCAGAAACCAGGGTTTGATTCCAGCCCTTGGATCATGGTCTGTGTGGAGTTTGCACGCTCGCCCCATGTCTACGTGGGTTTCCTCTGGGTGCTCTTGTTTCCTCCCACACTCCAAAGATGTGTAGGTTAGGTTGATTGGCCATGCTAAATTGCCCCTTAGTATCTAAAAATGTGTAAGTTAGGGGAGTTAGCAGGGTAAATGTATGGGGTTACAGGGCTGTGGCAGGTCTGGGTAAGGTGCTCAGTTGAAGAGTCAGGGTGGACTTGGTGGGCTGAATGGCCTCTTTCTGCACTGTCCAGATTCTATAATGAAATAATATTGCAAGAATCATCACATCTTTGTTTAGGTTTCATAGGGTCAGACATTTCAGATGGCCAATATGACACCATGTGGGAATACACAGTATCAGTAGCTGAGCTGCACAGTGTTCAAAAAATTAACCAGTTTTTTCCCCCCCATGATTGATAACTACTGATAACTGTCCATTTTAAGATGGTTAACCCAGACCCATGTGCACCTCCCACCTCTCAAAGAAAATGCTTCATGTTGGTACATAGTTTCACAGGCATTCTGACACCTTTAATGCACATGTTTAGTGATCTATGGAGCCCATTACTGGGAAAGCAGAAAGTACCAGAAAATCAGGGCTAACCCTAATCTTGCCATCACAAATATTCATGCAGGTATTTCAATGAGTGGTAAGAAGAAAGGGAATGATATCTCCCTTCTCTAACTCAGGACCAATGCACTGCCACACCACTAACCCACCCAGTCAACTGGGAAGGTGGATACCGGATACAGGAACTTGTCGATCTGTCCAACTCATTTCCACACCAATGATAAATTCACCCCGAGCTAGGGTAGGAGAGGGGAAGCTTGGGATTCACCTTCTTCAAACTGAATCTCTACCCTTTGCTAACCAGCTCAATTATCTGAATGAGCTTCACAACTCTGGGAAATCAATCAGGATTATTTCTTGGTCTTCTGGCTAAGATCAAGCGAGAGTTCAGTGTCTGTTCGTCAGCTTGGATCTTGCACGTCCCTTTTATAGGGCCACAAATTGGATTTTGGAGCAAGCAGGGAGATGGATTAGGGGTTTGCCTTGTCCCCTCTATACATTGGCTTCAGAGAAAAAAGGAATAAAATTGTTTTTTTAAAAAAGGGAAATTTGCCACTGGTGTGAGTGATGTCAACTAACAGCGTCAAATTTTACACTCGTGTAGCACCGAGTACTTTCACTACAGTAAAATGCACTACATAAATGCAAGTTGTTGTTTTAGCTACATGCAGCTTTGGAGGACCAAAGGAGGTTACCAACTGATTAGAATGCTGGCAACCTCAAGGTGACTTTTTAAATTCATTTACAATTTGTTTTCAATTACAAAGTTGGAGTTTCCTGCTGAATGTGGACTATTGTGAAGCTCCTATCTTGCAATATGCTCTTAAATCTGGAAATAATAAGATAATGTAGATTAATACTGACCAGAAGTCACCTAAATGCAAGTTACTGCTCTGAAAGAGCTGGAGATATATATCGTTTCACAGCTTGTTCTAGCAGCTGCTACTGTCTATAAACACAAACTAAATCACATGGTTTGTGATGAACTAGACAACAAAAAACACTTCCAATGAAGTTTGTGGGATTTGAACAGGGAACAGGATCTACAAGCTCATTCCTGCAATCTGCCCAAACTGGTTGTTCACGTGTGCCCAGTGAACTGGTACAGGGTGGGGCACATGAACAAGCATCACCACATGCATGTACCCATGCCGTGACATTCCCATGCTTCAGAGAAAACAGGGTAGTCTTGTGTGCAGCTCACTTCACCCAGCCACGCAGAACAAAATCCGCTCCCTGTCATTAATTATCAGAGATGTGAGGCTTAAAATGGGTGGGCGAAGGGTCAGACAGAGTCACTAATAAATAGGGAAAAGAGACAGTTTCCAAGTCCAACTCAATCTTCATTAACTGTGGGAATCCTGGCTGCTTCCCCCCCCAACCCCACTTCACTAGATGGAGTGTTCTGTAGCCAGTTCTGCATCCTCTGCTGGCCCAGTCGAGAACAGTGAACACTGGCCCCTTCCTAATCTGTATTGTTCAATGCTCATTGGATGTAGTTTAATTTTTTATTACATGGCATTATTTACTTTTCTTTTGATGTCTTGCTCTTCAATATTCCCTCCCCCGCCAGAGGAAACAGAGCAAGTAATATACCCATAGGCCTTCAAGATGCTTCAGGGGTGTCAATAACGAAAAAATGACTTGAATAGTAAAGAATCATACTTTCCACGTGCAGACAAAGGAGATTTGACAAAATCAGCTTAGGAAATTAATATGGTGTGGAGATGCCAGCATTGGACTGGGGTGGGCAAAGAAGTCTCAACACCAGGTTAAAATTCAACAGGTTATTTGGTAGCACAAGCTTTTGGAGTACTGCTCCGTCACCTGGAGCACATGTTATCAAATAACTTGTAGAGCTTTAACCTGGTGTTGAGAATTTCTTACTAGGAAATTAATATTGTGGGGGAAGTGCAAACTGGTACTAAATTACTCTATTACAGGACATTGGTACATGCACTGCATCATTAAGATGTCTTTTATAACTTAACTTTAATTAGTAATTATATGTTTTCCATGCAATTTAATATAGGTTACAGGTTAATTTGTCCAGAAGTTGGGAATCTCTGAAGTCCACGAACATAGCACTCAAATTATAAAAATACTCTTACCAACATCATTACATGACTTTAGATGTTGGGTCAACTTTAAGAGTGAATCATCATTACTACAGAATGTAGTCAACATGGGTGTTCATTGTGCATGCTAGAATTACAGCATTAATCATTTACAACTTAAATATGCAAAATCAATTTGCAGCATTAAATATTTGCATATTAAAACAGTTATATTAGCCCAGCGATCATTTGAAAAGTTGATTATTACAATGCTAGAATTAGACTTTCAACTTGTCACATCAGCTTTGATCATCATTTTATCTTCTTTGCATTCGCCTTCGAACACAAAGCTCTTCAAGCTGTACTCATTCTCGTTTTTCACTATCTGATTACAGAGTCAGCTTAATTCCGGAGATATTTCAAATTAGGAAAGGAATGTCATAGGATCTGTTAAGATAGTCAGGTGTCAAATCTTTGTGATTAAAAAAATGGCCTCGTCATCGTCAGGCTTACCTGACAAGCGATATCTCCCGTGATCCAATAATTTGCTGTCATGCTCAGACATCAAGTATTGCTGCTTAGGTGAACTGATGGGACTACCATCAAGTACCACAATCATTTTAGTACATTTTTATTCATTCATGAGACATGGGCGTCAATAGTTGGCCAGCATTTATTGCCCACCCCTAGTTACTAAGGGTGGTTGAGAGTCAACCACATTGCTGTGACCCTGGAGTCACACATAGGCCAGACTAGATAAGGATGGCAAAGTTCCTTCCCTAAAGGACATTAGTGAACCAATGGGTTTTTCCTGGCAATCATTTCATGGTCATCAGTAGAATCTTAACTTCAGATTTTATTAAATTCTACCAGCTGCCATGACAGGATTTGAACCTGGATCCCCAGAACACTGAGTTTCTGGGTTTAAAGTCTTGCAATAATATCACTGGGCCATCACCTCCTGCAAATATTTTGCTTGGAAGTGTATCCTTGCATAGATAGGGAGACAGTGAGAATGAGAGAAGAGAGAGAGAGAAAATTCAAATATTTGCAGGTCTGTCTTTTTTTGGGAGAAGTACAAAGTACTGCCTTTCAAAACATCATGAAGGCAAGAGAGCTTTCTGACTACAATTATACAGTCAGGTTATTGGCCTTACACAATCTTTGGCTGCTGTTAATACCAATTACTTCAAGGGGTAATGCACAAAAAAAATGTTTTGAGAGACAGATGTGCTTCCAACTCTAAACTGATTAAAAGAAGGAGCCAAGGATGTGAGTTTTCTTCACGTTCTGCACTGGTCCACAGTCTCTTCCCAATTTCAGACTGTTTTTAAATATCTCAACCTTTATTTGAATTAGGGAACAGGAACTCTTATTACGATCGGCACAAGTGGTAGCTAGGTCCCAGCACGCGTGCACTAAAAATGCTTCCTTTAACTAATCTTGTTAGTCTGCTCCTGAAGAATTTGGTTAAAAATACCACAAGGCACATTTCAGTGTCTGTTTACAATCTTAAGTTTACATTTTCGTCACAAATAGTTCACAACCACTACTGGCAGGCTCACATTAAGCTGGAAAGAAAGCTACTTTCGTGGTTAAGGAAATCCTATATTGCCAAGTCATAGAAACAAAATATTGCTTACTTGAGCAAGAGCAGACTGACTATTTGGGACTGCAGTGGGACAGTTCCCCAAGTGCCTGCCATGCATTGTTCAATGTCCTACCAGCACCAACAATCATTCCTTGAGAAATATGCCCCCACCCTCCTGCCCTGTCATGGAAGCCAGTCCCAAATCTGGACTCAAGGCAAAAGAGCAGAAAAAGATCCAGCACTGGCAAAACCTTTTTGAAAAAAGACTCAGAATGCAACATTGCAGAAGGAGGCCATTGAGCCCATCAAGGCTGCACTGACAACAATCCCACCCTGGCCCTATCCCTGTTAACCCACATACTTACCCTGCTAGTCTCCCTGACACCAAGTGGTAATTTAGCATAGCCAATCCACCTAACCCACATCTCTTTGGGGAAACTGGAGCACCCAGGAGGAAACCCACGCTGACACAGGGAGAATGCACAAGCTCCATACAGTCAAGGTCAGAATTGAACCAGCATCCCTAGAACCGAGAGACAGTAGTGCTAACCACTGTGCCACCGTAAACACCATAACAAACTAAACTCTGAACTGAAGTATTACAAAGTACACCATTTTTGAAGATGCTTACTTCCTCTCTTCCCATTTTTACTGCAATATTCTTGCTCAAAACAGTGGACTGGCAATCTACTTCCAATTATCTGTCCCTATATTCATAGGAAATGGGAATCATCTGCAGGACAACATCTCTAGAAATATATTATCCCCCTGAAAGTGCTGAATGCAATTCCTTGTCCAATTATACATTTTGAAGACATGAAGAATCCACTGAACAGCAGGTCAGTCAGTCTCTGGTTTACATTGGGATTTGCACAAAAGTCCATGCACAAGATATGCCAGTAGTCAAAGAATGTGATGAAATACAATCTAATAGGACTGCAAGTTCCAATCAGGCAGTACAATATCATTCTAGACATACAAAATTGGGATTAATTACTGTCTGTCTCTCACAGAATGCAAGGAAAAATAAATAGCCATAGAAGACCAGAAAATCCGAGACCCTTTTGGTGAAATGGTACCATAACTTTGGTGGATCAGAAATGCTGCTGAGATGCTGAAGGCTGGTCCCTCAGTGACTGGGATGGCTGTTCTGAATAGTGTTTCCTACTCCCTCAGAATGAGGTAAATGGCGGAGGGCTGCTGGTTAAGACTCGTGTTGGGAATTGCAATGTGCCTATTCCCTAGGAATAGGGTGTAACCAAGGGAATGCCTCCCCTACAGGGGTTACAGCGCCCACTTTGGAAATGGGACTAGGATTGTGACATGGCCCCCCCCCCCCCAAAGATGGGGCCACTTTTCTATTATACTGCCCATGGCCTTGTTATTCCTCTTTGGAGCAAAAATAATGAATTTCACCCCCTGAACCCTAATGTAAGTGGCTGAGTTTGAGGTAAAACATCCTGGAGCTTAAGTAGAATGTGGCTTCCTATCAGATTTCTAACCCAAACTTCACACATTATAAAATCACACAACAGTTTGTATGTATTTGAAGAACAGGCGTATCTCAAATTAAGATATGCAAATCAGCTCAAAGCCTCAATATGCCATGGTTTTGAAACAATCATCAATTTGTGTGCTATTATACATACTGATACTATTTGCAAATCAAACAATGATCAAACTGCAGGAAAAAAAATCAAGGAGAGTAAGCAGATTAAAAACCAATGCATGCAATAAGTAATCTTGGGCACATCAAATGGAAGGAAAACATTGACAAACTGAAGCATAGGATATGATATCACCAGGAAATACTACATCACTTTTGTAAGCAGGAAGGTGAAAAGAATAAAATCAAAGAGTTTACTAAAGGGAAAAACGTGGAGATCATGGCTGAAGAGGGAAATTAGATCAAATCAAAAGCAAGGAAATATTTAACGCATGCAGGGCAGATAATGAAAGTGAGTATTTTAATATCTAGGAAAGCAATTATAAAAGGGAGATTAGAAAGATTGAGGGTTTAAATGTATTATTAAAATAATGCAAAGTCTTTCTACAGACATATCAATGGAGAAAGAGGGCAGTTATGGCAGAAGCTGATGTACACTGGAGAGTGAAAAACAAACAGCAGAAATATTGATCATATGATATCCTCAATCTTGAGAGATATTGAATTTGCAGAGCTTGAGGTTATTATTAAAAGATATGTAACCTCTTTAAAAAGAGGTTTTAGAAATTTAAGGTTGGCAAGTCACTAAGACTTGATAGACAAGGATCCTGAGGGAATCCTTGGAAAGATGCAGAATTTCGGAAAGTTCTGTGTAATATTAAATTGTGCCAGACGAGTGGAAAAGGGGCTAATGTGGCTCCTTAAGCTAGGAAATCATAGGGTCGTTTGGAGTGTTTGGCAAAACTAGTAGAATGTATAATATGGGATGAAATAACCAAACATGTGGTTAAAAGAGGGAATCAACAAAGATTTCCAAAGGACATATTTGCATGGCCACTCTGATAGAATGCTTTGTAGTAACGAAAAGTAAAGTATTTTACATAGATGTTCAAAGTAACAGATATACAGAAAAAAGATAATGACACATGGAATTAAGGAGAATGTGGCCACATGAATAGAAAGATGGTTGGATGCCAGAAAGCAAGGACAGAATAGAACAGAGTATTACTTAAAAGGATTCATGTGGCAGCTGCCCCTATTTGTTAAGTAAGTGACTGGCACTCATTTACTGAGGGGAATATGATTGAAATTTACTCAACGCTAAAATTACAGGAGTAATAAGAAATACTGTAGGGTGGGGGAGAAAGACTAACAGCAGCGGGTGGATAATTGGCAGATACGGCCAAGTGTAGGAAAAATACTGATTCTGAAAGCACAAATAGGGAAAAGCATCTAAACTGTGATAATGAAAGGAATAGACAAGCAGAATGATCTTGTACAGATACAAAGTAAGCAAAATATGGTCATGCAAGTAGATGAGGCTAGGAAAACGCAAACTGAATCCTCTGTTTCACCCAGAAGCATTGAACACAAAAGCGAGGCGGCGAATACAAGTAGGGTACTGTGTACTCAATAATAGCAAAGATTTAGAGCAAATTTACGAGCCTGTTACCAAGGATACTGTGGTTACAGAGATGCAGGGGGCTGGAAAAGTCAGGGATTTTGCCTCGATCTGAAGGTTGCGAGGTGAGCCTAGTTGAAGGGTTCAAAGGTATGTTTCTGTCAGTGGATGAGGGTAACGAGATCAGAGCTATGGTTCGACAAGAAAAAAAGTTAAAACAAGATTAGAAAGAAATCTTCACAAAAAAGAGGATGATTAATTGTGATGTTTTGTGGTAATTTCACATTGAATTTGAGTCAAGTTCTTAAAAAATGATATAGTTTGGCAAAAAAAGTGGAAGTATGGGATGGACTGCAGTGTTAGTTTAAGCAAGGAGTTCTTGTAGATAAAACTGACCAGTGCAAAGTTGATGGGTCAAGCAGTCAGTGTTGAGCATCAAAACTCGAGTCTAGCATCACTTTGGTATCAATACTATATTATTGAGCCATTGAACTGAATATTGTACATTATCAGTTTAATGTTCGAGGCACTGCAGTTTCTACCATACATCAGCAATACAATTGCATGTTGTTAAGGCAGTGTAAGATTTCTTCATTGTCACGATGATTCATTACATTGCCAATACTGTTTAGGATTTAGAAATCTATTCGAACTGAAGAGCATAACTAAAATGCTGTGACTAACAGTACTTACTGTTAATTCATTTTCAGAGGCTATAAACATGCAACTGAAAAAAAAAATCAATGTTGGATAATTCTAACTGCATGACTAATGCAAACAGTAAAAAGTCTTATTGGGCAGCATGGTAGTTAGCACTGAAGCCTCACAGCACCAGGAACCCAGATACGATTCCCAGCTTTGGTCAGTGTGGAGTTTACATATTCTCCTTGTGTCTGCGTGGGTTTCTTCTGGGTGCTCCTATTTCCTCCCACAATCCAACGATGCATGGGTTAGGTGGATTGGCCATGCTAAATTGCCCCTTAGCATCAAAGAGATTAGCAGGGTAAATAATATGGGTTATGGGAATAGGGCCCGGATGGGATTGCTGTTGGTGCAGACTTGATGGGCCGAACTGCCTTCCTCTGCACTGCAGGGATTCTACGATTCAACATTGAAAATTAAGAGATCGGCTACAATCCTACTACAGTTTGATAGGACTAAATGTCCTGGCTGACCAGTGCTGATTGTGTGATTAGGAGGCTCTTTCTTGCTCACCATTCAGATACTGCAAGATGTTGATACAATTCAATGTCATGGGTTGGTGACTGACTATTCTGTTAGATCATAGGCATTTTATTATATTGCTCAAATAGAACAATAGGCTCTGCTGTGCAATTTCCAGTACACCCGCGGCTTGGGATGAGTCGCATTTCCCCCCCAACCCCCTCTCCCTGAATAGCGAGTTTACAAGCCTTCTAATCCCATTCTGTGGTCAGCTGTCTTCTAATCCACAGAGCTGATCAATCTATTTTAGTTGGGACTTGAACCGCAGCAAGTTCTCTTGCCTGAAGATGTGACGCAGACTCCAACTGGAGCTGAAGGGCAGTGTTTTGCTTCAGAGCTTTATGAACAATGTAGTGCCCAGCCAGCCGTAGGACAAACTTACTTTCCACACAGGCTTCAAGCTGGTTTGTCACAGTGAATTCCTACTGCAAAGTCAGCATTTGGGAGAGTTACTGTGAAACCGGACTCCAGTATGAGTCAACATCTTTAGGGAGAAAAGAGAGGTGGGGAAGACAATAGATACACAGATGTTAAAGAAAAATACTCAGATTCTCATTTTTAAGAACACCCCCTGGCTCAGAATATCATCATTCAAGGCTGGTTTTTGAACCTTTTTCTTTAAAGAGATAAGTAAAAAAAAAACACCCATTTCTTTCAAAATGAACATCTGCTAGAATAAAACAACTGCAAACATTCAGCAGATGATTACAAGATCTTTGTGTTCCAGTGGTTAACTAGTTCTAGATTAAAGCAGCAGGAACTTCTTTCCACCCACAGACCACAGAACTGGTAATGGGTCACTTCCCAGCAAAGATGTTTGAAACATCCTTGAAAGACTGAAACACTATGACCAGAGTTTAGATCCAAAAACTCAAGGAAAAAGGTGATGGAACAATCATGAAGCATATTCTACTGCTTCCTTCCCCTCCCACCACAGACAGTGGCAAAAAAATCACATCAGGGACAATTCTGAATGGCCATAACGTTTGCTGTCAAGTTTACAGTTAGCAAAGTTATCTGTGCAGGGTTAAGGGAAAGGAGTGGGACTAATGTGATAGGACTTTCAAAGTTCCAGCATGGGCCGAATTTCCCAATCATACCCCCTTCGACTTGCTTGCAGAATCAGAATCATTATGACACGTGGTCATTCAGCCCATTGTCTGCATCAGCTCTATGAGCATTATGACTTAGTGTCAGCCCCCTGCCTTTTCCCCATACATCACTTCTATTCAAGCGATTATCTAATGTTTTCTCGAATGCCTCTATTGAGCCTGCCTCCACCATACTTCCAGACCAGGACATCATGCTGCGAGAAAGAGATATTTCTCACATCACATTAAATCTGTGCCCTCTATTCTTGATCCTTTTAGAAGTCTGTCCAGCCCCTGTGCAATTTTGTACACCTCTATCAAATCTCCTCTTAGCCTTCTTCCTCTCCAAGGACCACAGCTGTTCCCTGCATAGAGTAGGTGCATCTTCACTGCTGTTAGGAAGAGAGTTCCAGAATTTTTGACCCAGTGACAAGTGAAGGTACAGTGATATAATTCCAAGTCACGAAGGAAAGCTGGTGATGTTCCCATACATCTGCTGACTTTGTCTCTGCTACCAGGTGGTGAAGATCAAGGTTCGGAAAGTGCTGTCAAAGGAGCTGTGAGTGTGACTATGTTATGATGTTGCTTATCTATGAAAGCACTCTCCCAATTTTGGCACAAGCCCCCAGATGTTTGCTGGACTGGCATGGCAGCATGTCCTATTGTCATTTCCATTACTTAGACTGATGCTGGATGAGTCATTTGATCTGACAGAGCAAAGTGGTTTGTTGGGACATTTCAGAGGCCAGTTAAGAATTAATCACATTGTTGTGGATCTGAAGTCACATGTAGGCCAGACCAAGGAAAGATGGCAAATTTTCGTCCCTAAAGGACATTAGTGAACCAGATAAATTTTTAAAAATTCATTAATTCCAGACTAATTAAATTTAAATTCCACCAGCTGGTGGGGTTTGAACCAGTCCCCCCAGGACATTCACCTGGACCTCTGGATTACTAGTTACATTACTACTACTACTACACTAACTAATCACCCTCACCAACGAGGCTAGTAAGCAGGGGATAGCTGTTGTCCTTGAGAAAATTGATGAAAGTGTTTGTCTGGCAAACACAATATCAGTCATCTGTATAATGCAGACAGACACATTAGATTTTCCCTGTGGCTACCTAAAAAGGAGCTGAGGACAATGTAGTTGAGGGCTGCAGTAGGCAATGCAGTTAGTTGTGGAGATATTAAATCTGTGCAGTCTTCTTGTGCACTGCTCCCCAGAACTGCAGGCATGTTGAACTGGGTCACTATTTTCATTTTGAAAGGATGAGGATTCCTGCAAGCATTGCCTCCTATTTGTTTTTTTTTCCCTTTTGCATTAGTGAAATTCATCTAATGAATAAGAATCACAACATACACATTCTCCCAAACTCAGCATTTTCACCCCAAGTGTAGCTGAGGGTCCTATTAAATACCATGAGAAACAGTTCCCTTCTGACTTGCACTTCTCATGGTTTGCCAGCAAAGTCAAAAATTAGTAATAGCAGCATTGGCATACAGGAGATTGTTTTAGTTATCTATTCATGGGATGCAGATGTCACTGCCTGGGTCAATACTTATTGCCCATCCCCAATTACCTTTGTGGAGGTGAGCTACCATCTTGAACTGGATCTATCACAGCTCAATATGGCTGCTGCTCCAACCAAGACCGCAAGAAACTAGAGGGTTGTGTACGCAGTCCAGTTCATCATGCAAACCAGCCTTCCATCCATTGACTCCGCCACACTTCCCACTACCACGGAAAAGCAGCCAGCATAATCAAGGACCCCATGCACCCACGGCATACCACTTTCTTCCGTTGGGTAAAAGATACAGAAATCCGAGATCATGTACCAACCGACTCAAGAATATCTACTTGCATGCTGCCATCAGATTTTTGAATGGACCTGCCTTATATTAAGTTGATCTTTCTCCACACCCAAGCAGTGACTGTAATATTATATTCTGCACTCTCTCCTTTCCCCTCCCCCCCCCAGTACTCTATGAATGGTATGTTTATCTGTGTAGCACACAAGAAACAATACTCTTCACTGTATCCCATGTGACAATGATAAATCAAAATCACATGTTGAAGGGACACCTACAGTTAAGGAGCAAGTTGGAGGATTTTACCCAGCCATGGTGAAGGAGTGGTGATATAATTTGAAGTCAGGATGGTATGTGTCTTGGAAAGGAACTTGCAGGTGGTGATGTTACCATGCATCTATTGCCCTTGCCCTAGATTAAGGAGGTCACTGATTTGGAATGTTGAAGATGCCTCGGTGAGTTGCTGGTATACAATGTTGCCACTGTGCATCTGTGGTGGTGAGTGAATTTTGAAGCTGGTGGATAAGGTACTAACCCAGGGTTGCTTTGTCCTGGATGGTGTCGAACTTCTTGAGTGTTGTATTCCATCAAAATCCTCATAAGTGGTAGACAGGCTTTGGGGAGTTAGAGGGTGGGTCACTTGCTGCAGGATTCTTAGCCTCTAATCTTGTTGCCACAGTTTATTTCTGGTCAATGGTAATGGGTAGAATGTTGATAGTGATGGATTTAGCAATGATGATGCCATTGAACAAGGGGAGATGGTTTGTTTCTCTTGCTGAAGATGGCCATTGCCTGGCACAAATTTTACTTTATGATTAATCAGCCCATATGGATCTTCCCATTCTGGAGACAGATTTTTTTTTTTAAGTACGATGGCATCAGAAGATCCAATTACATCATTTGATCCCAATTGGTAAGGGTCTGGCTGAAAATGGGAATGAGCAGACAACCAGTTACTTCTGGATCTCAAGCAACATTGGTCCTTGTTTTAGGTTACACGTTTGAGATGGAAATTGCTCCATATGTTCCTATTGGAATTGACTGGCTTGTTTATTTCTTCAGAATTGCCCCCAGCTTGTGACACGATTACCAGATGAACTAAACTTTTATTTTTGCCCATTAGGCATGATAACAGATCAAGACCTGCCACACTAAACCTTGATAAAAATGCCATTTTGGTCACATTCTTCACGACACATGCCTACAAAAAAGGGCAGACAACCAACTTGATCTTTGGGTTTCTGACAATTCCAAGGATACGTGCAAGAATGACAGTGAGGTTTTGAAAAGGTTTTTAAACAAACTGAACAATAGTCTTACTAGTTGATTCTTTACTGGAGCTACAGGCTTACTAGATGAATGATATGGGCTGAAGTTTTCCGGCTGTTCATGTCCCACTGCCGCTGTGAGCGAGGATGGAGAATTCAGTGCTCGCCAAATCTCCCTTCACTGCAATGGGACATGAAAATCCGCAAGTGTGAACGGCTGGAAAATTCCAGCATGATTTACTGAAGTGATAGATATTGAAGGAATCCTTTGATATAGCCTTAATCATTAATCTCTTTCAAAATTTGCATCTGTAATAAAAAAAAGACATGATGTAGCCACTAAATATATTGACCACTTAAATTATCAGCCTTTAGATCACTGGGAAAACATACTGTATTGACATGTGCTGCCCCTGTATCAAATAACCCTATTCCTCATATCAGGACTTGTTTAATCAGTATTATTAATCCTAGTGCTTGACCACCATTTCACACCCAAAGACTTAAAGGATAAACTGCATAGTTAGAACAGAGCTGGCAACTCATGGAAATTCACTATCATGTGAACGTCACACTCACTATTGATAATAAAAAGGCTCCCATCAGGCCTTTGGCCAAATTATTCAGAATAAACACATGGCAGACTGAAAATGAAAGTTTTTTTTTGGGGTGGGGGACATCTGACTCATTGCCAAAAGTAAAGATAAATCTTGGATTTCTTGCAGGCTATAATACTGATTTATGACTTGGTTAAATGGTATTCCACTTCCTGGTGAGCTACATAGAATTATAATTAACTTGTGTGGATGCTACAGGAATGTGCTCCCGAAAGATGCTGTTTATTGCCTTTTTATGACACGTTAAAAGGCAATTTAGTTGATTCTATAATCTCTTTTCATTTTCATTTCTCTGCACTGATTTTGATGGCACACTGTGTGTTAGGAGCTCATTTGTCAATTACATCTGCGAGCACGTCATGGGCAAGGCTTCCCAATACAAACAATGATGTGGAGATACCAGCATTGGACTGGGGTAAAGACAGTAAAAAGTCTCAACATCAGGTTAAAGTCCAACAAGTTTATTTGGTAGCAAAAGCCACTAGCTTTTGGAGCGCTGCCTCACCTGATGAAGGAGCAGCACTCTAAAAACTAGAAGCTTTTGCTACCAAATAAGCCTGTTGGACTTTAACCTGGTGTTGAGAGACTTCTTGCTGCCAATACAACAAGCGCAGCACCACCAGTACCTGCTGCTGCCCTGGGAATTGGCCTAGCACACTGCCTGAGGGGGTAAAAGGTGGTGACTAAGTACACCAGCTCCAAGAAACCTGGGACTGTCTTGATCTTGTCTAACTCTTTCTTATATTTATCAGGTGAGTCATTTGGAAGGCCTCCAAAAATGTAAATTGAGCTCCTTCCAACTTGAAATGGTTCTGCAGAGATCATTTTAATATTGAAAAACAGAACAAATGCAAGTGAGGGCAATTTAAACTCAGTGACCACAGCACACAGTCGTTACACTGTTGCCTCAGTGCCAGGGACCTGGGTTTGATTCTAGCCTTGGGTGACTGTGTGGAGTTTGCACATTTCTCCCCACGTCTGCGTGGGTTTCCTCCAGATGGTCTGGTTTCTTCCCATAGTCCAAAGATGTGTAGTTAGGTGGTTTAACCCCATAAATGTGCAGGCTTACAGAGACTGGATAGAGGGAACTATAGGTGCAAAACCACTTGTTACTCACACTGTTACTTTGGAACACAGTATTTTAGTAACTTTGGTGTTGCGCAACAGTGTTGGTATGTTTAATTTGTATAACAGAGGAGTGTCCATTATTACAAATGCTTGACATATTAAATATTGATTTAAGGTGGGATAGTGATAAGTATACATTTCCATGTTTTCTATTAGTAGCAGGAAAGAACACTTCAGCAGTTTTTCCTTCTCTATATTCAGTCCACCTCTTCATTTTAAATGAATGAAGACATTGATTAACCTATTCATATAGTTACAATGACTCCCTTTGAAGAGAATCCCTGATTAACAGCAGGACACATGGCAAGAACACAATGAAAAAAATTAATTGGACCCTTGTTTGACAAACATCAAGGTACAAATTTAATCAATTTGCAGCTATGAATTCTAATTTCAAACTTGTAATTCTTGCAAAGGATTTGCTGGATATAGACTGGAATTTTACCACCCTGCCTACCACAGGAATTGGAGCGGGCAAGGGGCAGACCATGGAAAGGTCCATTGATCTCAAATGGGATTTTATGATTTCAGGACAAGTGAAGCTGTAAAATTCCACCCATAAAAGTTTAAAACAGAACGGTGTTAAATGGGCTGATTTTAGTGTCATTATGTAGAGACATAGCAGTATCTCTAGGGTGACTTTCTGAACCAAAGAGGTGAGTGGATCAGAGTAAGTGGGAAAGCAGTCACATGCCATGCATTAGCCTAGCTCAGAGCTTCAGTTCAACACTATGGGGTACAGCTCCATTGGATCTGCTGCAAACATTATAACCTTAGGAGTTTACATATATATTTTCCTGCTGCCTTTCTCAAAACATTTTAATTTTGCCTAGAGCAGGCAGAGCCTTTTCAGGTTCTTAACAGTTAATGATGAATGCAAGCACAGCAGAAAGTATTGTTGGCTGTGGCTGGTATTGGGGCTACCCATCTGATAGACTGGGCTGCGGTAATACCAATTCTATGTCTACTTAAATTGGGTCATAGTATCCCTACAGTGCATTTGGTCCATCGAGTCTGCACTGATTGCATCTCACCCAGGCCCTATGCCCATAATCCCACATATTTGCCCTTCTAATCCCTTGACGTTAAGGGGCAATTTAGCATGTCCAATCCAGCTAACTTGCACATCTTTGGACTGTGGGAGAAGACTGGAGCACCCGGAGGAAACCCATGCACACATGGGGAGAACGTGCAAACTCCACAGACAGTCACCTGTGGCCGGAAATGAACCTGGGACCTTGCTGCTGTGAGGCAGCAGTGCTAAACACTATGCCACCATACTGCCTCCACAGTCTTTTCCACTTTTAAAATGGTTGCACTAATGTGCCACTTTAACAGCTTTAAAAGCTGAAAACAGGCATTCCAATATTTTAATAAAATTCAGACAATTTAACGAAAATTGAGTTCTTGAAGCCAGTAGAAACTCAGAGGAAGTACTTGATTGTATATTCTTGGCACTCTTTTCCCTCAGTGTAAGGGGATTGTATAGTTACAGTACAAATAACTCAATCATTTTATACCGGTAACTGCAATATAATTAGTATCATATTATACATGCAAATTGGTGTGCTTGCATCTGACAAATTGGTTGAATTTATCATTCTATTCTAATCTACTGGTAGTCAATAATAAAAATTATTGAAATGTTAATGTATTCACATTGGTCTCTTTCTACTCAAGTTAATTTAGCTGACAAAAGGAGATGCACAATAAACTGCACTGTGTAAAAAATCCTTCAGCACTTATTTGATCCATGGGATAAAAAGCTTTTTTGGCAGCATCTCAAATTTAGCCTTGGCATGAGCAAGGAGTAAGCATCAAGAAAAAGAAAAGAAATCACCAAAAATAAATCAACATTGTTCTTCCTCTTCAACTGTTCCTATAGCATGCGTGTGTGTGGAAAAATACCAGACTTTCATTAGAATATCACAGCGTAACAATCAAGTGTTCTTACGCCTATTTCATTGCTTTTATTGTTCAAACTAAAATTAGAAAAACTCATTAAAATTTTCTTTTGTTAAATTGAAAATGCAAAGGAAGCCTTAGAAAAACAACGTTATGGTCAACAACTGGACACTGGAGGGGCTGACCATAAACAAATTAGTCAGAATTCCTTGCCTGATTAATCAGTGTCCTACTGAAGGCCTGGTGTTATATACATCTGCTGCCGTCACCTTAAATAATCACAAAGTCTGCTAATGTTCACTAACTTAAATTGGATCATAGAATCCCTATAGTGCAGAAGGAAGCCATTGGGCCCATCAAATCTGCACTGATCACATCTCAACTGGGCCCTATCCCTGTAACCCCACGTATTTACTCTAATCCCTTGACACTAAGGGCCAATTTAGCATGTCCAATCCAGCTAACCTGCACATCTTTGGACTGGGGGGAGGAAATGGGAACACCTGGAGGAAACCCATGCAGACATGGGGAGAATGTGCAAACTCCACACTGTCAATAATTTAAAAAACGAGTATGGAAGCAGCCTTGGTAAGTAGGAATTGGTGAGCATTTCTACTGTTTGGTCTTTAAAGTAAAATTGGTCTCAAGTTTAGATTAAGTAGTATTTAAAATAAGGCTCATAGTATACATTTAATATTCTTTAAACTAGCAGAAGTAAGAGGGAGTTTACTGTAAGTCACGGCCACATGGAATGCTCTTGTGCAATGTGGGAAGTCAGGGATAGTTCCAGTGCCCAGGACGACCGTGTGCAGGAAGTGTCTCCAGCTACAGCCACTCAAAATCCACATTTCACATATGGAGCTGTGGCTGGAGTCACTGGAGCATCTGCAAGGCTGAGATCTTTGTGGGTAGTGGTGTACAAGATGCTGGTCACAAAGCAAGTTAGAGAGTACACAGGTAGAAAAGGGAATGGTGACTACCATTGAGGTCATAGATGTTTACAGCATGGAAACAGGCCTTTCAGCTTAACTTCTCCATGTTGTCTTTTTTCCCCTAAAACCCCTAAGCTAACCCCAATTGCCCACATTTGACCCATATCCCTCTATACTCATCTTATCCATGTAACTATAAATGCTTTTTAAAAGACAAAAATTGTACCCACCTCAACAAGTACTTCTGGCAGCTTGTTTCAGACACAAAAATTGCCCCTCTGGACACTTTTGTATCTCTTCCCCTTTTATCTTAAACCTATGCCCTTTAGTTTGACTTCCCTACCTTTGGGAAAAGATATTAACTATCTAACTGATAGAGTCCTGCCATGGTTCAATCCACCAAATTGCATTTGTCTAAATTAAACTCAATCTGCCATTCGTCAGCCCACTGGCCCAATTGATTAAGATTCCGTTGCAATTGGAGATAACTTTCTTCACTGTCCACAATGCCACCAATCTTAGTGTCATCTGCAAACTTACTAATCATGCTTCCTCTATTCTCATCCAAATCATTAATAAGTGACAAATAACAGTGGACCAGCACTGATCCTGAGGCACACCGCTGGTTACACCTCCAGTCTGAAAAGCAACTCTCTACAACCAACAGAAGCCAATTTTGTATCCATTTAGATACCTCACCCTGGATCCTGTGAAATTTAACTTTATGCAACAATCTACCATGCGGTACTTGTCAAATGCCTTGCTAAAGTCCACATAGACAACATCAACTGTGCTGCCCTCATCCACCTTTTGGGTTACCCCCTCAAAATCTGAGGCATGATTTTCCACTCAAAGCCATGCTGACTGTCCCTAATTAGTCCTTGTGTCTCTAAATGTTTGTAGATCCTGTCTCTCAAAATACCTTCCAGCAATTTACCCACCACAAATGAGGCTCACTGGCCTGTAGTTCCCAGGCTTTTCCCTGGAGCCTTTTTAAGCAAAGGCAGAATATTTGCCACTCTCCAGGCACCTCACCCACAACTATCGACGATTCAAATATCTCAGCTGGAGGACCTGCAATTTCCTCCCTAACCTCCCACGATGTCCTGGGATACACTTCATCAGGTCCCAGGGATTTATCTACCTTGATGCACTTTAAGATTTCCAGCACTACCTCCTCTGTAGTATGTATACTCTTTCCCCAAGTTCCTTAACATCCATGCTTTTCTCAACTGTAATTCTTACATAGATGACCTTGTTAACTCTTAAGCCCTACTCTCTCCCTTGTTACTCTTTTGCCCTTTATGTATTTGTAGAAGCTCCTTTGCCTTATCTGCCAAAACAATCTCGTGAGTCCATTTTGCCCTCCTGATTTCTCTCTCAACTCTATTCCTACACCCCCTATACTCTTCAAGGGATTCACTTGATCCCAGCTGCCTATGCATGTCATGTGCCTTTCTTCTCCTTGACCAGGGCCTCAACATCCTGAGTCATTCAGGGTTCCTTACTTCTGCCAGCCTTGCCCTTCATTCTAAGGGGAATTTACTTACCCTGGTTAACACACTTTTGAAAAAGTGTGCCACTTACCAGACATCCCTTTGCCTTCCCACAAACTCCCCCAATTAACTTTTGAAAGTTCCTGCCTGATACCATCAAAATTAGCCTTCCCCAATTTAGAATTTTAACTTTTGGGCCAGACTTATCAATCTCCATAGCTATCTTAAAACCAATAGAATTATGGTCATTGATCCAAAAGTGATCCTTCACAACCTATCCTTCCTTATTTCCCCAAGAAGAAATACCAGACAGAGAAAAAGCAATAGGCAGGTAGTACAAGGGTCCCCTGGATCCATCTCCCTCAGACAAATTTTACATCTCGAATTCTGCTGGGGGAGATGGTTTCTCAGGCAAACGCAGCAAGAGCCAAACCCATGGTGCCAGGGATATGACACTGAATGGCTGCAGGGCCTTCTGTAGAGGTAGAGTGAACAGAGATCATGATCCAGATTGGCACCAACACAAGTGAAAAGAGTGATGAGGCCCAGCAAGCAGAATTTATGGAGCTAGAGAATAAATGAAAAAGCAGAACCTCAAAAAGCAGCAACCACAGTGCCACATGTTAATGAGGGCAGGAATAGGAGAATAGGCCGGGTGAATGATTGGCTAGAGAGATGGTGCAGATGGAAAAATTTGGATTCCTGACACATTGGGACTAGTCCTGGGGAAGATGGGACTTGTTGATGCTGGACAAATTGCACCCCAGCAGGACTGGGACCAACATCCTCAAAGGGGTATTCCCTATTACTGTGGGGGAGGGTTTAAACCACAAAAGAAAGGGGATGGAAACCAGAGCTGGGAGATATGAGAGTGAAACAAACACTGAAAGATAGAAAAGTAAAAAGGAACAGTGGAAACTAAGGCTAGCAGGATTAAGGGGAGTCTAAATGCATGGATCATTTGGAATAAGGCTGTCTAATTAACAGTCCAAATAGATTTAAATGGGTACAATATTATTCTGATTATGGAGACATGGCTATGGGCTGACCAATGCTGAGAAGTGAATATCCAAGAGTATTTGATATATAGGAAGTACAGGCAAAAGGAAAAGGAAGTGAGGCAACGTTGCTAGTTAAGCATGAAATCAGTGCAATAGTGAGAAAGGCTATTGGCCAGAATCTTCCCACCAATCATGCTGGTGGGATTTTCCCATCCTGCTGCAGTGAATGGAGGTTTGGCTAGATGTCAAATGCTCCAGCAGGAAGGTGGTGTGAATGGCTGGTAAGATCATGCCCAGTAAGATCATGCCCTATGACTCAGAATATCTGCATGTGGAATCAGTCTGGGTGGAGCTAAGAAAGAAAAGGCAGTTAACATTAGTGGGTGTTGTCTACAGGCCTTCAAAAAGAAAGTGGTCAGGTAGGGGATGGCATTAAAACAGGAAATTAGAATTGTGTGTAAAAGGGTGCTACAGTGATCACAGGCAGTTTCAATCTACATATAGACTGGGCAAACCAAATTCACAATAATATTGTGATAGATGAATTACTGGAGTGTGTACAAGAATTGTTTTTAAGACAAGTATGTCAAGGAAGCAACTAGGGAACAGGTTATCCCAGATTTAGTGCAATAAGAAGGGGTTGATTCATAATCTTATGCAGAGTAGCTTAGGGAACAGTAACCATAACATGACAGACTGTTCATGAGGATGCAAAGTGAAGTGGTCCAATCTAGAATTTGGATTCTAAAATCTAAAGAGGAAATTATGAAGCTATGAGGGCGAGTTGGCCACAATAGATTGGAGAAATATTAAGAGACAAGATGATGAACAGGCAATGACTAATATTTATGTTCATTGCAACAATTGTACATTCCTTCCTGGCACAACCATGGCTTACCAAAGAAATAAGGAACAATATTAGATCCAAAGAAGAGTCACAAAGTTGGTAGCAGACCGAGGAATGGCAGCAGTTTAGAATTCAGCAAAGGTGAACAGAACGATTGCTCAAACAGGGAACAAATGAGAAGAGTACATTTGTAAGGAAGTGAAGACTCGTATTAAGGCCCTTACAGTCCAAAACAGGAGAATTTATAATAGAGAACAAGGAAATGTCAGAGCAATTGAACAACTACTTTAATTCTGACTTCACGGAGGAAGTCACAAATAACTTTCAGGAAGTGCTAGGAAACCAAGGGTGTAGCAGGAAGAAGGAATTGAAGTATCAATAATAAAAAAGTACTGGAGAAATTAATAGGATCAAAGGTTAAAGTCCTAGAGTCTGATAACCTACATCCCAGGGTATGAAAACAGGTGGCCATGGAAATAACGAATGCTATGGTTGTCATCTTTCAAAATTCTGTAGATTATGGAACAGACCTGGCAGATTGGAGGGTGGAAAATGTAACTGTACCATTCAAAAAAAAGAGGGAGGGAGAAAATAGGGATTAACTGATCAGTTAGTCTAATATCTGAAGTAGAGGAAATGCTAGATTCCATACAAGTGATGTGATAACAAGGTACTAAAAAAACCAACATGATTAGACAAAGTCAACATGGATTTATGAAAGGGAAATCATATTTGACAAACCTCCTGGGGTTTGAGGTTGTAACTGGTAGAATAAATAAGGGAGAACTAGTGGATCTGGTGTACTTGGATTTTCAGAAAACTTTTGATAAGAGGTTAGCGTGCAGAATTAAAGCACACGGAATTTGTGGTGGTATACTGGCATTGATCGAGAATTGGTCAGCAGACAAGAAACAGTAGGAATAAATGGATCAAAGTGACAGGCAGTGGTGACTAGTCAGCTACTGCAGGGATCAGTGCTTGGGCCCCAGATATTCACAATATATATCAACAATTTAAGAGGAAGCCAAATGTAATCTTTCCAAAATTTGCTGATGATACAAGACTAGCATGAGTGTGAGGAGATGGTAAGAGGCATCAAGGTTTATATAGACAAGTTGAGTGACTGTACAAATATACGGCAGATGCAGTACAATGTGGATAAGTCTGAAGTTAAGCATTTAAATGGTGGCAGACAGGGAAATGTTGGCACACAAAGGGTCCAGGGTATCCTAGTCACTGAAAGCAAGCATGCAGGTAAGGCAAGCAGTTAGGAGGCAAATGGTATGTTGGCCTCAAGTACAGGAGCAAGAATATCTTACTTCAGCTGTGCAGGGCCTTAGTGTGACCACACCTGGAGTATCGTGCGTAGTTTTAGTTTCCTTACCAAGGGTATACTTGCCATGGAGGGAATGCAGTAAAGATTCACCAGACTAATTCCTGGAATGGCAGGATTGCTGTACAAGGAGAGAATGGATCAACTGGACCTATAGTCACTGGAATTTTGAAGAATGAGAGGCTGACAGGGATGGACAGATTGATGCTGGGATGCCATTTTCCCTAATTGAAGGGCATAGAACAAAGGGTCACAGTTTCACAATATGGGATAGACCATTCAGGACTGAGATAGCGAGAAACCTCTTCATTCAGGTGGTGGTGAACTTGTGGAATCCTATACCACAGAAGGCTGTAAAAGGTCAAGTCACTGAATATACTGAAGGAGGAAATAGATTTCTAGACACTAAAAGCATCAAGGTGTGGACAGATTGGGAGTATGGTGTTGAGATAAAGAATCAGCCATTAGGGTTAAGGTTATTGAACAGTGAAGCAGATTCAAAGGGCTGAATGGCTCCTAATTTCTACGTTTACAGGATCGCTCATAGGATAGGTGGTGATGATGGCAGTTTGTCATCCATGGAACCATACTCTAGGAAGAATCAGCACTGAGAATGTGAAGAATAAAAAGAGAAAATCCAATTTCAACGTTAAAAGTCAGTGTTATGAACGGGTGCCACCTCTCAACATTCTAGGATCCAGGAGCTTTGGGAAAAATAGCCAAGTTTAAAATAAACTTTATTCTGCATTAGCTGCAGTTAAACTGCACCAGGAATGAAGCCAAAAATGGAGTGGAACCATTGTCTGGACGTGATCTCATTGGATAGCTTTCAAGGCCTAATGGCACCACAACCTGCATCAATGCAAAGCCTTTAAAACTGAAATTATTCCAAATGTGTTTCGATTCCAAAAGACAAAAATAACAAACAGCTCTGCAGGCAGACGAAAAGCAAGAATTTCAAATCCTACAGTGTTTAGATTGTTCAACTTTTTCAATGTAATCTGAAGTATCATTTTACTAACCCTTGTTTCTAGTATGGGCTGAAAGCAGTTCTGTGCAAATTACTGGGAAATGAGAATTGAGTGACTTTGATGCAACCTCAAACCACAAGACACATCTCCATTGGTGCATTCTGTTCAAAATGATCCCTACACAACAGAACTGGGGAAGTCCATCATCCAATGTTGCAAAATTGCTCCGTATCTTTTAAAATTAATTCACTTGATCCATTACAGGTTAGAATCTAATACGGTGCTTATTACTGCATCACTTGCATTTGCTTCAGATTGAGTCAGTAACATTTCTATATGGACAGAAAATTACAACAGGGCTGTATTTTAATCTACAGCTTCTTTTTCCAGGTTACGTATGTTAAGGGTAATAACTGAGCCATTTGGACAGGTACATGGCTGGGAAAGGTTTAGAGTGATATGGGTCAATGCAGGTAAATGGGAATTGTTCAGTTGAAGAAATTTCTTCAGTTTCAAAGAATGGAGTCAGAGATATGTATCACAAACAGGCCCTTTGGTCCAACCCGTCTATGCTGACAAGTGTGAAATGGATATTGAAAGTTCAATGTTAAGTAAGACGGGGAGTAAAGGGAACAGAACTGCCATACGTACAGCTACAGAAACTGATCCACTTATCAAAACACTGGGAAGCTCATCAACATTGAGCTTTTTTAGTTAGTTCAACGTCTGAAAATAAAGGTTAAAAACACAGAACTAACTTTCAGTGAAACAACTTTGTAAAGAAAACATAATAACAAAGCCAATCCAATACAACTAGAGTTAGCCTAGTTCTAGCTGCACTTTACTAACTCATATGTAACAGAGGTTAACCTTGTACAATATACACTTGATGTTTTTGTACTGCTAATACTGCAAGCAGAGAAAATCTGACTAAAACATTGGATACATGAATATCTACAGTGAAATATTTGCACATTCTAAAATGTTTTCCTACAATTCAGGTGTACCATTGAAATTTTCCTTCTTCTGGTGTTATTTTCTGCTCTCCTGAAGGTTTACTACTAACTGGAACATGATGCACAGGCACTGACTGCCCTATTGTCCTTCAGCCTAGTAGCTTTTCTTTAAACCTTTGCTTAAGCAGAGAGATTTAAGCGGTTAGAAACAGAAAATTGGAGCAGGATAGGCCATTCTGCCCTTCGAGCCTGCTGTGTCATTCATTATGATCATGGTTGGTCATCCATCCCAGTAACCCATTCCCCGCCCCCCCCACCCAAATATCTTTTTGATCTCTATCACCAATAGCTACCTCTAATTCCTTCTTGAAAGGAATGTTTTGTCTTGAACTGCTTTGTGGTAGAGAATTCCACAGGCTCACCACTCTCAGGGTTAAAGAAATTTCTCCTCATCTGTCCTAAAAATAGTTTACCCCATACCCTTAGACTATGATCTGTGGTACTGTTCATCCCGCCATCAGGAGATCCTTCCCACATTTACCCTGTCTAGTCCTGCTAGAATTTGATAGGTTTCAATGACATGCCCCCCATCCCCACCATTCTTTTGAACTCCAGCGAATATAATCCTAACCAACCCAAACTCTCTTCACGTCAGTCTCACCATCCCAGGATTCAGTCTGGTAAACTTTTGCTGCATTCTCTCCATAGCAAGAACACCCTTCATTAGATAAGGAGACCAAAACTGGACACAATATCCCAGGTGTGGTCTCAACAAAGCCTTGTATATCTGCAGCAAGACAACCTTGTTTCAATGAGATCACATGCAGACAATGGTTCCACTCTATTTTTGGCTTCATTCCTGGTGCAGTGTAACTGCAGCTAATGCAGAATAAAATTTTTTTTTAAACTTGCCTATTTTTCCCAATGCTCCTGGATCCAAGATGTTGCGAGTTGGCACCCAGTTCATAACATTGACTTAACGTTGAAATTGGATTTTCTTTTTTTACTTCACCTTCTCACAGTGAAGATTCTTCCTAGAGTATGGTTCCATCGATGACAAACTATCATCTCCACCTATCCTATGAGTGATCCTGTACTCGAATCCTCCCAATGTAAAGGCCAATATACCATTTGCCTTCTTCACTGCCTACTACAACTGCATGTTTACCTTCAGTGACTGATATACAAGAATACCCAGGTCTCCCGGGTGTGCTTTCCCCTCTCAATCTATAACTATTCAGAAAATAATCTGCCTTTCTGATTTTACTATCAAAATGAATAACCTCACATTTATCCACATTATGCTGCATTTACCCCACTCCCTATTTGCCCAAGTCACATGTGGAAGATCATTGTTGTCCTAACATGTCATCAACTGATCTCTACACTCCCAGTTACAATCTCTACATGCTAATCTGGAGTAGAAAGTATTTCTCTTGGGTTAGGTAGAGGAGACTATTGGTTCAGGTGGAATAACACCACATACAGTTGAAGCTGAGATCTTCTTGGACTAGATATTTCACACAGAATTCAACTTTGTTGGGAGAGATCTTAGACTCAGAATGGTACAACACAGAAGGTGGCCAATTTGTGTTGTGTCAGCATTTTGAAATAGCTTTATAATCCCCACTTCTTTCCCCAGAGCACTGAAAGTATTTAGTCAATTCCTTTTCTGAATATTATAACTGAATTAGTTTCTATCACCTTTCCAATGTATGTCAAATGATAACCCACTATGCAATAAAACATTCTTCACATTGCACCTTTGGTTCTTGTGGATTATAAATTGGTACCTGACCTTTCAGCAGTGGAAACAGTTTCTCCTTCGAGGTAATCCAAAACTTTTCTGCCCATGTCTTAACTTGCACAATGTCCCATTCATCTATCACTCCTGTGCTAACTGATCAATATTAGCTCCAAGCTAAGCAACACCTACATTTTTAAAATTCCCATCCTGGTTTCCAAATTCATCCATGGCACTCATTCTTCCCTATCACTGCAACTTCTTCCAAACCTACAACTCTGCTTCCCCTCCCTCTCAATGCTTTACATTCTTGATTTTAAGATCATGCCAACATTGGTGGTCATGCCTTCAGTTGCCTGGGACCCAAGCTCTGGAATTCCCTCCTGAAATTCTATTGCTTTTCCGCACCTCTTCCTTCCTTTAATATTCTACTTAAAACTGCACACTGAACAAGCTTTTGGGCATCTGCCCCAAATTTCCTTTTGGCTTGATGTGAAACTGTTTGAAAACACCTGATAAAAAGATACTAGTATTTTCTAGCGTCTCCAAGCAAGCAAAAATTTGTCATCCTTGGTAGCATTCTAGTTTCAGGGTGGCATAGTGGTTAGCACCACTGCCTCAGTGCCAGGGACCTGGGCTCAATTTCTGGCTTGGGTCACTGTCAATGCAGAGTCTGCATGTTACCCCAGTGTCTGTGTGTGTTCTCCACACCCCCCTCCCCCACCTGTTTCCATCCAGAGTTCAAAAGGTGTGCCAGCCATGTATGGCATTGGTGAGGCCACAGCTGGAGTACTGTGTGCAGTTTTGGGCGCCGCACTTACGCAAGGATATTTTGGCCTTGGAGGGAGTGCAGAGGAGGTTTACTAGGCTGATACCGGAGTTGAGGGGGTTGAGCTATGAGGAGAGGCTGAATAAACTAGGCTTGTACTCGTTAGAGTTTAGAAGAATGAGGGGAGATCTCATTGAGACATATAAGATGATGAATGGGATGGATAGGATAGAGGTGGAGAGACTCTTCCCGCTCAGAAAGGATAGTAGGACTAGGGGGCACAGCCTCAAGATAAAGGGGGGGCGGTTTAGAACAGAGTTGAGGAGGAACTTCTTCACTCAAAGGGTGGTGAATCTCTGGAATTCTCTGCCCGTTGAAGTGGTGGAGACTGCCTCGCTAAATATTTTTAAGATGCGGGTTGATGTGTTTTTGATAAGCGAGGGGATTAAGGGTTATGGGGAGAGGGCAGGAATGTGGAACTGAGCCACGACAAATCAGCCATGATCTTATTGAATGGTGGGGCGGGCTCGAAGGGCTAGATGGCCTACTCCTGCTCCTATTTCTTATGTTCTTATAAGAATCTTCCCTTAGGTGTGCCCAAACAGGTGCCTGAGTATGGCGACTAGGGGATTTTTCAGTAACTTCATTGCAATGTTAATGTAATGTAATCTTAAATCTCCTCTGTACTATGAGGATTTGGGATCACAGAATCCCTATAGTGCAGGAGGCCGCCATTCGGCCCAACGAGTCTGCACCAACCATAATCCGACCCAGGCCCTATCCCTGTAACCCCTCATTTACCTGATAATTCCCCCGACACTAGATTAATTTAGCATGACTAATCCACCTAACCCACACATCCAGACTGTGGGAGGAAACCCACACAGATGGAGAATATGCAAACTCCACACAGACAGACAGTGACCCAAGGTTCCTGGTGCTGTGAGGCAGTGGTACTAATCACTGTGCCACCTTCTAAAAATTGTGGGGCCCCAGAGTACTCCAACTGCAGAATCTTTTCAGGTCAGTTTCACACAAGTTATTTTGTCATCTTTACTTTGTCAAAAATGGTTTGCACTTTCTGATCAACTTCACACGTGAGCAAATCTGTTATTTTAGAAATGAGTACAACAACTGAACTATAAACCAGATCTTGGCAGTCGTCAGTTCTCAACGTGGCCCATGTTCCATTGTATCCAAATTCCAATAGCCCCATCAATAAATATTCAAAAGAATAGACAAAGCACCTGCAATTCTTGGTTATTCAAATTCCTTAGTCTCATTTCAACAGGTTCTTCAGCAGAGAAAAGCAAATTGTCCTTCATGGTCATATCAAGTCAGTAAAATTTTGTTTTGATCATTTCTATTTTCTTCTAGCTTAAAAAGGTGTTTGATTTTACATTGCCCATGCACTTTTCCCATATTCACAATTTATTTCTCAGTTATGTGTCTGTCATATGCAAAACACCATGACATTGAAGGGTAACAGGAATTTTTCCACACCATTTTCACTCAATAGAGTGCACATTCCCTTTTTACACAGGCACAACACTCCACTTACCCAAACCAACAGCGCCTTTATTTTGACCATACACCCATTCCACCCCCACAAAAGTGCATGCAGACAGCTGAAACTAGGTAAGCATGTCAGAACAGGGCCCTAATAAACTTAACATTGCTCAACAAGATTCACCAGTTATGGTGCTGGCCACCAAGGTTCTCTGAAGCTGAGCAAATGGAATCCCAAACCCCAGCTCTTTCCAATTTTCATTAATAAGCTATGCTGGCTGGTTAATCATTATTGCTACCTTAGAATAAGATGGTTCTGCTTGACCAGGTGTCAGATTAACAACTTGGACACGAACTTTGCTCCATCATGCAGTCCTCTCAACCTGAAAGAAAACGTGCTTTCGTTTCCATTCCCCAAAACTCATTAATAGATCAGACATAAAGGGGGGGCGGTTTAGAACAGAGTTGAGGAGGAACTTCTTCACTCAAAGGGTGGTGAATCTCTGGAATTCTCTGCCCGTTGAAGTGGTGGAGGCTGCCTCGCTAAATATTTTTAAGAAGCGGGTTGATGGGTTCTTGATAAGAGAGGGGATTAAGGGTTATGGGGAGAGGGCGGGAAAGTGGAACTGAGCCACAACAGATCAGCCATGATCTTATTGAATGGCGGGGCAGGCTCGAAGGGCTAGATGGCCTACTCCTGCTCCTATTTCTTATGTTCTTATGTACACCTGACAAGTGCTGAATGGGGCCCCTGTCAAGTAACTAACAGGTTCTAGGAGCTCCTCATAGCTCTATGTTCACCAGGGAGCATTTGACATGGCATAATAACCAGTTTTCTTTAAAACTTAGGGGGGGGGGGAAAATAGTACAAGCTGAAGTTCTTTGGAGTGAATCTCGAAGGTATAAAACCTAAAGGAGTTCAAAAAGTGTAAACCAGAAAAAAGTGAAATCTGGATGGTTTAGAAATGTCAAAGTGACATGTGATTATAGCTCAAAAAAGTACTTCACTGGTTGTAAATCACTTTAGTCTTTGTTATGAAAGGTGCTATATAAATGGAAATTCTTTCCTTCAGGTGTTGGAGATTTGTCACTACCTTTAAACACAGACCTATGCACTTCTCAATTTGGTACTGCTTCGTTTATGTTTGAGGAAAATGTTTAGAATGAAATAGTTGACCAAAATAAAAAAAGGTATAAGCAACAATTTAATCCTGTAGCTTGGGCTTCAATTACAAAACCATTTTTGCATTAATGCAGAGGTGGCAAGATTATTAAGTTTGTACGTGACAAAAATTGGTGGCATGGTAAATAGTGAAGAGAAAAGGTCTGGATTACAGGACAATATAAATAAGCTAGTCAGAACAGTAGCAAATGGAATTTAACCCTGAAAAATGTGAGGTGATACTTTTTTTTGGGGGGGGGGGGCGGGGGGAGAAACTAACAGACTAACAAGGCAAGGGGATATACAATGAATGGTGGAAGCTTAGGAAGTACAGAGGGCCCTTGGGGTGCATGTCTATAGGTTTCTGAAGACAACAGGACAAGTAGATAAGGAGGTTAAAAAGACATATGGAAATAAACAGCAACACATTTCCAAAATCAAGTCCTGATCAGGCTCTGGAATTTACTAAAGGACAGTGGGAAATGGCCACCTGGGCGGTGCCCTCACATAGCTGCAGCTTGGAATTCTGGTGTAAAAAATGCAACTGTGAGAAACCAGGATTAGAAATTGCTTAGACTCTTCTGCTCTTATATTGCAGAGTGCCTATGCAGTATCAAACAAATAGCTGAAGGAACAGCAAAGTTACGCACAGATTAGGCTCAACATACTAGTGACATGGATCTGTAGTCTATCACAAGCACTCATGGAATTAAATACATATGATCTCTTACTCAAATGAAATTATATATAATTGCAGCACTTAAATATATGGAAATTAGGATGTGTGACTGGCTCAAGCTAAAAATTACGTATTAAATATATCCACATTCTAAACAGGGACATTATCAGCACACTCTCAGGACAGTGGAATGTGACATACAGAGTCCAAAATACACAGTCCATGAGTCGCACAGTGCAGAGGGCAATGCCAGCATCTCATGCACAATAGAATATCATATTGCGTTTGATGCCAATATTGGAGGTGGCTGTACTTTGCACTCCTCAAAAGGAGACAGGGGTTTCACAATGAAATATTAGCACTGTTATATAGACCCATACATTTAAAAAATGTAAGTGTGGGTAAACAGTAAAGACCAAGGCACTCTGTCCCCATCCCGCAGAAAGGGGTGTTGGATGTGCAAGTTTGATGGATTCACCAATACTAAATTGCCCCTTAGAGTCCCAAGATGTGTAGGTTAGTTGATCAGCCATGGTAAATTGCCCCTTAGTGTGAAGATTATTTATTAATGTCACAATTAGGCTTACATTTATGTTGCAATTAAGTTAAGTTAGTCACCACACTTTGACACCTGCTCAAAAACACTGTCCACACTAAATTCTTCCTCAACGTACCTAACCAGCACATCTTTGGGACTGTGGGAGAAAACCACAGCACCCTGGAGGAAACCCACGCAGACATGGGGAGAATGTGCAGATGCCCATTCAGACAGTGACCCAAGCTGGGAATCGAACCTGGGCCCCAGCACTGAGAGGCAGCAATGCCAACTTCTATGATACCCACAAGTACCCACTGCCCATGTCTCAAGATGTGGGGGTTAGATGGATTGGCCATTGTAAATTGCCCCTTAGCGTTTCAAGATGTGCAAGTTAGGTGGGGGAAGCGGCATTGGCCATAGTAAATTGCCCTTCAGTGTTACAAGATGTGCATGTTAGGGGGGTTGGCCATAGTAAATTGCCCCTTAAAGTCTCAAGATGTACAAGTTAGGGGGATTGGCCATGGGAAATGTGTGAGGTTACAGGGACAGAATGGGGGAAAGAGAACCTGGGTAAGATACTCTGACAGAGTCAGTACAGACTTGATGGGCTGAATGGCTTCTTTGCCCTGTAGGAGTTGGGGAGGGGGAGGGTGGTAAGGGGGGTAAACCTGCTCCCAGTCACTCACCATAGCGTCCAGGTTTTTGAAGTCACACAGCCTCCGCTGGGCTCGGGGTTGGAAGGGCTGCGGCTCGGGCGGCTCCTGCAGCGAGTCTCGGATCTCCTGCTCGATCTCCTCCTCCATCTGGATGAGGGTGGGGGCCAGCATGCCGAACTTGGCGCCGCGGCGGGCCACCTCCAGCAGGCACAGCACGAAGTTCTTCTCGTTCTTGCGGAGCACCAGGTCGTCGGTCTCGAACATGAGCGCGTCGCGGATGCCCAGGTCGCGGCGGCACCAGCCGATGAAGTTGGACACGTTGTCCCGGGCCACGAAGGAGCCGGCCGCCACGCTCCGGGAGCTGAAGACCACCTCGGCGCCGGGGATCTTCAGGGTGCCGGCTGCCCCCGGCCACTGCGACTGGAAGTCCAGGGCGGCCTGGTTCACGTTGTTGGCATGTTGGCACAGGACACAGCCCGTCTCCAGCGCCTCCATAAACATATCAACGTGGATATCCAAATCATACAGAGCATTGAGCCACTCTGCCAGGTCCTCCTTCATAGCATACAGATACTCCTCACTCGACTTGAAGGGTCGGATACTCTTACTGGCAGCTGACTGGATGTTACTCTGACCGGCCATCTCCTCACTCCCTCTTCCTTTCCCCCCCCCCGACTGTGTCCCAGCCCTGCTCACTCTCAGGTAGCGCCCTGTTTCATTGCAGCGGAGCCCGACTGCATCCCGGGTTAACTCCCTCCTCTCCAACAATATTCCCCCTCCTCCTCCACTCTGACACTCAGCCACTACCTGGGGAAGCACATTGCCCTCCCTCCCGCCCCACCTACACCACCAGGAGCAAACTCAAACCTGTCTCATCAAAAATTCACCAGCCCCCCCCCCAGGAAGAGCAGATCTCCCCTATATCCTTCTCCCATTGGTATGTCACTCGCTCTCAGACCCGCCCTCCTGACTCCTGCTTGTTCATATCTTGTGGAAACTGCAAGCTTCCGCTGACGTTTAGCTTTTTATTGGATCCCTCCCTCCTTTCCAGATGAGTTGGACTCCTGTTTATATCCTGAACTCTCCTAACAGTCCATTGCTCCCCGCCCAGTTCCACAAGAACTGGAATCTTGGGCCAGTTTAACACTTGCCAGCTGTGATTTCACCTCAATCCAAGCCCCCTCCCCCCCCAACAATTGGAAATAATCCTTGTTTTTAAATATGTTTCAATAGGGTTAAGTTAGTTACACATTCAGATTTTGGCTCTGCTCTCTGCAAATGATGTAATTCGCTGATCTTGTGTCGGTGCAAATCATTTGCAAAAGTCCCCATTACCTCATTGACTAGTCAGGAACAGTGACAGGACTGCAGTGCCGGCCAACATGTTTTTTCACAGGAGTATAATTTGGCATCGCGGGGGCGGCACTTTATTTTCTGCCTGTCCATCATTAAGTGTGCTTTTAGCAGCAGATGCTTCATAAAGGGATACAAAATAGTAAGGCTGGGGGGGCTAAGGAAATCGTGGACATATACTACAGCGGTGGAGACTCCCCCTTTCAGAGGCAGACTGGGTATTTCCAGTAAAGTTCTATTCCAGTAATGTATTAACCCTTTGAGGTCCGTAAATCAAATTACCGGGGGGTCTTTCGGGTCGGTCTTTCGGGTGGGTCAAACCAAGTAAACAAACTTAAATTACGTTCGGACAAAGAAAAAGGGGGCAGCCCCCCAAAAGGAGGGGGAACGGCCCGAACAGAAACAAAAAGTACAAAGGAAACTTTATACGCGTGAAATCAAAATGTGATTGTCAGGGTCTATAAGGCAATGAGTCTGCCCCAGGGACAGATTGGTTCGCAAGTTATTTGATTTGATTTGTCACATGTATTGGTATATAGTGAAAAATATTGTTTCCTACAGATAAAGCATACCGTTCAGAGTATACAGGGGAGAAGAAAAGGATAGGGTGCAGAATACAATTTTCATAGAATCGCTACAGTGCAGAAGGAGGCTATTTGGCCCATTGAATCTGCACCAACACAATCCCACCCAGGCCCTATTCCCATAACCCCATATATTTACCCTGCTAATCCCCTGACACTAGGGTCAATTTAGCATGGCTAATCAATCTAACCAGCACATCTTTGGACTATGGGAGGAAATCAGAGAACCTAGAGGAAACCCACACAGACACAGACAGAATGTGCAAACTCCACACAGACAGTGACCCGAGACTGGAATTGAACGTCAATCCCTGACGCTATGAGGCAGCAGTGCAAACCACTGTGCCACCATAATTTTGCAGATACAGATAGGCTGTAGAGAAAGATCAGCTTAACAGATAATAGGTTCATTCAAAAGTCTAATGGCAGCAGGGAAGAAGCTGTTCTTGAGTCGGTTGGTATGTGATCTCAGACTTCTGTATCTTTTTCCTGACAGAAGAAGGTGGAAGAGAGTATGTCTGGGATGGGTAGGGTCTTTGATTATGCCGGCTGCTTTTCTGAGGCAGCAGAGAGTGTGGACAGAGTCAATGGATGGGAAGCTGGTTTGCTTGATGTTGGAATTGTCTCTGATGTTCTGGCCAATATTTGTCCTCTTATCAACACCACACAAACAGATTATCTGATCGTTATCCTTCGCAGTTTGTGGGAGCTGGCCATGTGCAAATTTGGCCACAGTGTTTCCTTGTTTGCAATGTATTTGCCTCGAAGAAGTGCTTTGGGCCATCCTCTGGTTGTGAAAGGCACTACCTAAATGCAAGTCTTTCTATTCCTGGTATGTCTAGGGAAGCGGTTAATGGTGGAACAGACTAGTCCATATTGAAAAAGGCAAAGAAATGTGTGTGGAGGCAGGAGAATGTGTGGTCATGTGTGAATCTGAGAACTGTTGGCAAAATACTTGACAATTGCACAGGCAAGGGAGGCAATAAGGAATCATAGAATCCTTACCGTTCAGAAGAGGCCATTTGGCTTGTCGAATCTACACTGACTTTTTGGCAGAGTACCTTACCTATGTCCTCTCCCCCAACCCTATCCCTGTAATCCCAACACATTTACCTTGGCTAATCCATCCATTGACATCTTGTACACTAAATGGCAATTTAGCATGGCCAATCCACCTAACTTGCATAGCTTTGGATTGTGGGAGGAAACTGGAGCACCTGGAGGAAACCCATGCAGACATGGGAAGAAGTGCAAACACCACACCACATAGACAGACACCTGAGGCCGGAATTGACCTCAGATCCCTGGTACTGTGTAGCAGGGCTATTCATTGTGCCAACATGTCAGTCATGACAAACCTCAAGGAATGCCCTGGGCAAGTCACCTCCCTCCATCAAACTTCCCTCCATGTAGTTGGTAAGATAGAGGACAATTATCATCTGCCATGACCATCAGGGGGAACATCAAACAAGGGAAGTGCCAGTTTTTCCGTGCTAAACGGAGAGGGGATACAGCAGAGGTTATTGAAATGTTAAAAAAGTACTTTAAATATAAAAAGAATAGGATATGTTTAAGTAGACGTTTAATTACCACTGGATATTCACACTAGTTTGGAGTTTAGTTGGACTTTGAGTTCTGTCAGAGGTGCAGTTGCAAATTGATTCCGTTTACCCAGGATATCAATGGTTGACAGCATCAGAGTTTCAGCACTGTAATTATTTTAGAACACAGAACATGGAAAAACTACAGCACAAACAGGCCCTTTGGCCCACAAGTTGTGCGGATGATAGCCATACCTAACAGGCTTACCTATAACTCTCAATTCTATTAAGTTCCATGTACTCATTCAGAAGTCTCTTGAAAGACCCTATCGAATTTGCCTCCACCACCACCGACAGCAGCCGATTCCACTCACCCACCAACCTCTGAGTGAAAAACTTACCCCTGATATCTCCTCTGTACCTACTCCCCAGCACCTTAAACCTGTGTCCTCTCGGAGCAACCATTCCAGCCCTTGGAAAAAGCCTCTGAGAATCCACCCGATCTATACCTCTCAACATCTTATACACTTCTATTTTGCTCTGGACTGAGTCATTCAGCCCCTGGAGCCTGCTCCTACTTTCTTGGGTGGTTCAGATTTTTTTTGGAATCACTGAATAGTCTCTGTGTCTCTCTTTAGTCACGGTGAGTTGCTTGGAAAACACAGTTTGGCAACATCTATAAAAAAATTCATAGATTGGAAGCAGAGTTAGGAATTGGCAATTCTCGAGCAGTCTTGACCTCGAGTCGCTGGTGATTGATGAAGGCTGTGAACTGCTGCAGCAGAGGGGAGTGGACAATCTGTGCTGAGTTAGAGGGTGCCAGTTGGAATGGGAGGGGGGGCGCGGAGACAATGATCACACAGGCAGATCCCACAGGACACCTATTGAACCCATTGCTGAAAATAATCTCTTTCATGGGAGGGAGGGCCGAGGACTTCAGTTAGGTGGGTAGTCTGACATCATTTTAATTTCATTGCAAGTTCAGAACAACTGTTACAAACTAATTTGACATTAATTCCCAGGAATGTCTTGGTGCATTTAATATTGTTGAAGAGCCTCATTGCCCCCACCAATTACTTAACAACAGAGTTCTGAAGAAGTGATACTGGTCTCAAAACAGATGCAGCCAGACTTGCTGGGTTATTTATTCCCCCAGTGATTTCTGTTTTTAATTTCAGATTTATTATTTTAATTATTTATTTTAAGCATTTCTCAATGGAAGCTTGTCATCAGATGGCGAGCAAGACAGTGCACATTTGGGCTAAGAGTAGCAACGACAATGCCAGTTGTAAGTTAAGTGAGGCTAAAATATTGCAGATTCAGCAATAGGCTAAATCAATTGGCCTCTTTATAAAGTAAGGCAGGCATTGGCAAACAATTGTGCCATCTAGTGCTCTGTTGGTGTTATGCAACTCCTTCAAACACCAAACAGGCTCACACAATCTGTCTGTCCCTTCTATATTTAGGCAGATAACAATCGGGCAAAAGAAAACATCAGGATGCTTCTATTCAGTGCTTCGATTTCTGCTACCATATCTTTATGTAAAACGTGTTTCACCCAGTAACATGAATATTTCTAAATTAAATGCTTTCATGTTTTAAAGAGACAATTTGTACTTTTGGGGTCCAACCTACCAGCCAAGACCCCGAGCTGTCCAACTCCAAACTGCTCCGACACAACCTTTTGGTCATAGCTCATTGAAATTTTGGCTTTTATCTTTGATTTGAATTGATTTATTATTGTCATATGCATTAGGATACAGTGAAAAGTATTGTTTTTTTGCATGTTGTACAGACAAAACATACCATTCAAAGTATACATAAAGGAGAAGGAAAGGATATAGTGTTACAGTAATAGCTGGGGGGTAGAGAAAGATCAGTTTACTATATGGTAAGTCCGTTCATATTGTGAGCAGATTGGAATTTAGTAGTGGTGCTTCTATTACACAGCCAAAATCCACTCCTTGCTTGCTTCAAAAACCAAATTCGAATTGGATCAAATTCACGGTCCCCACAAGAGAGACAAACGAGATCCACACTGACAAGATAAAGCATTGCACCTCCCCCAGAAGTGGTGCTTCAACGATACAGAAAGCCTTTAGTCAGACCTCATTTGGAGCATTGTGTTCAGTTTTGGCCTGGGCACCCAAACTCAGGGAAATGTATTGGCCTTGCAGGCATTAGCAAGAATATCAGGGTTTTAAAGGGTTAAATTATGAGGCTATATTGTCTCAATTTAGTTTGCTTCTATACCAGGGTGTTAAAGGAATGTAGATTGACCCAGCATGTCCATTTGTATTGGCATGAGTCAAAAAACCTGATTGGAATCTCCCAGCCTCTGCTCCCCATTATCCAGGATAAATGAGGCTTTCAAACTTGGAGCCATAGTACCATCTCCGCCCCACCTCCCACCCAAACAAACCCCAGAGTCCGCTTCATAATGCCACAGGAGTATCAGGGCTTTAAGCATTCAATTATGAAGATTTGCTGCATCAATTTGACTTCATTCCACAAGCACAAAGAGCAGGAACTCTCAAGTTCACAGAGTCATTATGTACATAAGGTGGCCATTTGATCCATCACGCCTATGCCAACTCATTGTGTTCTTTACCTTATATACATTCAAAGAAAATGAACATGAAGAAACGTATGGCTAGAGAGACTGAGATTGGGACATGGTGGTGAGTAAGGAGACTGAGATGGAGGGAAGGGCTCAGGAGAAGAGTATTGGGGCAGTGGGAGGAGGACTGGTGGGAGATTTGGATTGGGTGTCAAGGAGAGAAAGTGGGCAGGCAATCATAGCACTGATATTCAGGGAAGGAAAGAGCAATAGAGTCTAGTGTTGAGAGATGGGGAGCAGAGAAAATGAGGGACTAGTGTCATCAGGTGGTGTGACCAATAAATGATGGTTCAGGGAAAGAGAGGAAGTCTAGGGAAAGGCAGGTCAAAAGATATGAGTTTCCAGGGGAGATGGCCAGATTGTGCAATGGGAGTCAAGAGTTTAGCACTTGGCTGATGGCTGAGATGGAGATTAGGGACTAAGGTCAAAGGGATTGGGGTTGGATGGTAGGGAAGAAGGAGAAAAATTGTGTAGCATAGGACAAGGTGTTGTCCAATGTCAGAACTAGCAGCAACATCTGCCAGTTGGTGTGTGGAAGCAGCTTTGAGAGAGGAGCAGCCAGTAAAGGTATCAAGATGGTACTGAGGACAAATGGTAAAAGATCCTTTCCATTAGCAAGAAAAGAAGCCAGAGTTCTATGATTCTCAACGTACTCAGGGAGTGTCCCAGGGTCTAATAATAGAGGTGAAATGGGAGAGCAGATATAGTCTGTAATGGTTCACAGAAATGCACTCATGGTTGTGTTCCACAGAAAGGGAAAGTTTATTTTACTTCCCCATCATTTCTTTAATAGCTTCCAGTGGTCCCTTAAAGGACCTCTGTTTTGAACTGAGAAAACTAGTTGGGAACAGCAGGGCACACACTCCAGGCAGTGTTTTCATGTGCAGATTAATCCTGATATAGGTGCTGGGCCCATCCTTTCATGTTTCAGTTGAACCAATGCAAATTCCCCCAAGGATGACACAAATGGGCCGTGGTCACGCAGATTAGGTACAAGATTTTGCACCCAGTAATTGCTTCACTTTGAACCTGGTTTACACCTCCCAAAAAATGGCAAAACACAGAACCCATTTCTGACCCAGTGTACCTAAATAACTTGTGCTGAATGCAGACCTCACTAAGTACCAGGATGTTGGAGCAGGCCCACTATGTAAATTGAGTTTGAAACCCTTAGTCCAACATGTGGGGAGGTGGTGGAGTAGTAGTATTGTTGCAGGATTAGTAAAAAGATACTCAGCTCTGGGGACACATGTTCAACTCCCACCATGGCAGGAGCTTAAAGATATGGTAAATTTTAACAAAAGAAAATCTAAAACTTCTTTTGTTTAGAATAGCATTTCTGATTCAGATCAGTCACATCCTTGATAGATATAGGTAGCCCAAAACATTGGTCACACTGTGGCTTTTTGCAACATTTGGCATCATCAACCAGATACTGTAGTGCTCATCAAACTCTAAAGTGGAGAAAACACTTTGAGCAAGAGACAGACTGTTAAAATAAATAAATTAGGAAGAACCCCTTCCCCCAGATAAAGAATTATATTAAGTGACAGAAACAAAAATGAGGAATGTTCAAAATGCAGCTGTATGCTTCAGAGATGTAGTTCCAAAAATACCATGCTGGCCTATTAACCATGTAAGGAATGGTTAAAGGGATATCCAATAAATTTTTAACCCCTTTCAACTCCACATTGATATATTAGTGTAATTTTTGAGAGGGATTCTTAGGTTAAAATGTTTATGAGCTAGCTCTGACATTGTTTAGCATTAACTGTACATAGGCTAGCAAAGTACTTACTATCTCAGTAATCTATAAACCTGTTATGCCCAATGTGTTGGGGAGTTGTGGCCCTGGGCACTCAGCAGGAAGCCTGTCAGGTCTTGCCGGTTCTGGCTTTGAGCAACAAAAGATGAAACGTACAGACAGTGGCAGCCAAGGAAATGTTTAAAGATAAAAAGCTGCAAGGCAGTCAAGCAGCCAGAAAGTTGAAATGCAGACGAGATTAGTCAGAAGTGACCTTGTTTAAATGAAAACAACCCATTGATGTAAGGAGGCATGACATGTCCATTATTTTGTATTATTGTGCAAAGGTAAGTTGTACTGTGTGACTTATATAAGTCTGACTGTATTTGCCATTCTGCATATTCACATTACTGTAGTTTATCAATGCACATCAAGTTTCATAACACTAATTATTTACTCAGTTCAGAGATTTAAAGAAATAAATATGCAAGAAAACTCATTTGGTTCAGGTAACAAGATGACGCTTACGTCTCTTGATTATATGATCATGAAAGTACATAGAGGGTGGTATCAATACACCCACATAAAAATAAGACACTCATTCTGCTTACAGATGGCAGTGAACCAGAGAAGGTATCCAAGACATGCCTAAAATCATAACCAGAAAAAAAATGACATTGAGTGAGGGTTACTCCAAGTCTTTCTCATCTTAACCTATCAACTTTTTCTTCTTTTATCACCACACTTGTAGTGCATGTCTACCCAATTCTTGTCACTGATTGGCCCTAGCTACTAGTTATAAGAACCCTTTGTTCTAAGGATGCGGTCTGAACTTCCTAGTAGGTTAACTATTAATTTTTGGACTTTTCCCAGGATTCAGCATGGTTTAAGCCATTTATCCTGCTCAGGGATGAGGTTCAACTGACAAAGTAGTCGTTTCTCATGCTTGGCTTTAAGTCGCTATGGAAATTTTGCAATGTCTGCTGACATCAGTAACAAATGGCCCAGTGTTTCTATTGATTGTGATTGAGACATACAGCTCAGTTTTATGAATGTATTTGGGTGCAGTGAAAGAGGTCTTTTCACGATATTGGGGATGTTGTTTCTGGAACAAAGGTAAAAAAATTTTGCTAAAAGCTCAACTGAAATTTGATGAATTTGAAGTTGTGTTCTTGACAACATTTCTGACAGAAATTCATTTTTAAAACTCTCAGTCCACTAAGACATGCTTTAGATCATCTAAAATTACATGTATGTAAGTTCTATTAGCAAATGATGTAATAAAGCCAATTTTATTCATGATTATGTGGCCAACAGTAAGGACCAAGTATCAGCATAAATAAACCTGAAACTCCAATGTTATATTGGGTATTTACAGCAGATATATCTCAGCTCACTTAAGAAGTTGTCTTTGAAGTAAAATTGGTTTCTTCGTTGGTTGAAACATTACTGCAACTTTAGTAAATACCTACCGAACATTTGAATTAAATTTAGCTTGACATTTTTGATATTTTCCACACTCACAGTTATAGATAGCATTATGAATGAATTGAAGAAAAATGATATTTGATAATGATTCCATCTCTTGTAATTATATAGCACATTTTAATAGTATCTAAGACATTAGACACTATTAAGATGTTACTATTACTGGGCTGGAGGGGAAAGGGTGCTGAGCAGGAACATAATGGGGTGAAAGGTCAAGAAACTGCAGTCTAACTTAGGACATGTCTCTACCTGGACAGCAAGCTGCTGTGCAAGTGGGAAAAGCATAGAATATTGGATTGTTTTTGCCTGACTTGCATGCTGAAACATCAGGCTCTATACTGACACAAAGTGGTAACTCTCATTACAAACTAACGGACTATACTGAAAAACCACTTTTCAAAGTTATCAGAGTGAGACGTGCAAAAGGATGATTCATCGTGAAATCAGGAACATTTTATCAAACAAGGAGGTAGGTTGATGAGTGTTATTGAAATTGACTGTTCAGAGTTGGCTACTTTGTACTGGAATTAATTCCCAAAGGCCTTACCTCCCCTTTGATAGTCCATGTCACAGAGACAGAAGGAAAGAAGCCCTGCAGGCACAGGATGAAAAATTCAAATGAAAAAGTATTTTAATTTCTCGTTCATTTTCATCTTCCATGTATTATAGGCTTAAAAAAGTTTTAAAAACTGGGAATTTGGTGTCCTACAGGATCTATTTTGACAGTGATATCTGCTTAGAGGCACACACACAGGTTGACAGTGGTATCTGCTCAGAGAGAGAAACACACACACACATACATTGGCAAAAGACAAGACATACTACCAGTCCAGTTTTGCTTTCTGACAAAATGAAAGCTGTATATACAGGTTATTCACTAGCATCAAATATTGGTTGACTTTAGAGTTACGTAAGAATTAGCCAGATAATTGATTCTCAGCTATTCAAAATTACTATAAATTGCCTAAGCTAAATGAAATTTACCTGAGTTATTCTTAGATTTAATTAGGGCAGTTGGAGACACAAATGAGACAATAGATTTTCACTGACAGTAAACAAAACTACTTTGCGTCATTGCAAGCTATAATACAGCCGCTCTGTTGCATTTAATGCTAATTCAGAGTTGGAAACGATGACACAGAATTACAGAAATTAATTTAGATAATCATGTTGACTGTTGATGCCTGAAGTGACTCTTAGTGTGTCTGTTTTGTCATCATCATTTAACTTGCATCTTGGTAGATGATCAGAAACAGATTTTGCATTGCACTAACTTTCACCAAAATTTTGCTGCAATCATTTATAACAAGTATTCTGGATCAGTTAATTTCTCCCAGGGTAATGGTCATTGCTGAATGATCATACATCATGCATGCATTCATAGAATCCCCACAGTGCATGAGGCCATTCGGCCTGTGGCATCTGCACTGACTTGCTGACAAGAACAGCCCACCCAGGCCCTCTCCCTGTAATACCATGTATTTATCTGCTAACCCCCTAAACTACTCATCTTAGAACACTAAGGGGCAATTTACCATGGCCAATCCACATAATCTGCACATCTTTGGATTGGGGGGGGGGGGGGGGGGTGGGAAAGAGGAGGAGGAGGAGGAGGAAAGGAAACTAGAGCATCCAGAGGAAATCCATGTAAACACAGAGAGAATATGCAAAATCCTGTGTTTACCTAAGGCTGGAATCGAACTTGGGTCCCAGGCGCTGTGAGGCAGCAGTGCTAATGGATGGAACACATGCCTGAGAAAATCTGCTGAAAGACAAGGTCAAGTGGCCAATGACAGCCTTCCCTGGGATCAAGGGCCACAGGTGCAGATACTACCACCAACCACTCCCCAAAAGTTGTTGGACCTTGCCTTCAGCAAATGGGAAGCTTCAATTTTTACACTGCAGTGACTATTCAAATAGGTGATATGGGCATCACTGACAAGACCAGCATTTACTGGCCATCCCTAACTGCCCTTGAGAAAGTGGTGGCAAGCATTAAAAAAGTACTCAATTAGCTGTAAACCCAGGGTGACCTTGACACAGTAAAAGAGCTTTCTAAATTAATTTGATCATTATGCTTACAAAAAAAATCATAGGGCAATATTCCACTTCTGAGGCCATATGAGCTACACAAGGCAACATCCTTATCAAATATCTTAGAAGGCACCTTAAATAGTATTGCAAAAGTATTTGTTGTTGTTTTAAACAGCATATTGCTCACCTCCACATACAGCAGCCATTTTCTGCAAGTTTATGTGGACAAATTTATTAACTAAATCAAGGTTCAGGGTTTTTCAAAGAAACTAAATTAATCTCCACTTTTTTTTGCAAAATTCAGTCTGTACCATAAACAAAATCTTTCCATCTCTTCTCTCCCCCCCTCAAAAAAGTTGACAAGTGTACACAAATTCACTGATTACTCCATTACCTACCAATAAAGGTAGACCCCAGCTCTTGCACTCACTTCAACATTGCACAATTTTACGTAGTTCAGAATTCCATGTAAAGTGTGCAGTGTACAATGTGTGCTGCTACTAATGCCCGAGGACAAAAAGCATACAACACATACCCACCCAATTGCAAAATTAGTGATAGAAGATACTATGAGGATTGCTTAAAATTAGATTACAAATTCATGGTGAACTACTTAGAGGCTAAGTTGGTTATGAAACTGCTGTTAAAATAGAAGATCCAACAATTCTTTTGGGATCAAATTGTAATAATGAGAAATTAAGACGGTGAAATACAGCGGTAGCATAGTTGCCTCATAGTGCCAGGGACGTGGGTTTGATTCCTGGCTTGGATAACTGTGCAGAATCTGCACGTTTTCCCCGTCTCTGTGCACCCTGTTCCCCCAGTGCTCCAGTTTCTTCCCACAGTCCAAAAGACATACTGACTGGGTGCATTGGCCATGCTAAATTCTCCCTCAGTGTACCCAAACAGGTGCCAGAATGTGGCAACATGGAGATTTTCACAGTAACTTCATTGCAGTGTTAATGTAAGCCTACATGTGACACTAATAAATAAACTTTAAAAGGATATAGTAAAAAAATCATTTGCATACTAGCATGTTTGAGCTGCCACATAGCCAATTTAGATTTACACAAAGGACAACTCAGTTGCAAGAGCATAGTGTGATCGAGGCAGCAGTCCATGATTCAAAGTGTTTCAACAGTAGATTGCCACTTCCAAGACTAGATAAATTGTACATCAGACTCCAAATTAAACATCTCTATCCACATGCTAAACATAGGTAAGAACATAAATGTAAATTAAAAAACAACATTGGTTCAAATAGTTTTCAAGAAACTGGTGAGAACTAACTCTTAATTCTAGGCAAAGTTGGGCATTTGTAACATCTTTGTCTTCCCTATTTTCTATCACATTCTTCACAAAATAAGATTTCAGCTGCTGAAAGGTGCATCAACCAAACGAAAGTGCTTGTTTGATACACAGGTGACATTTAGCAGGTTTCAGGGAAGCCCCTAGTTGATCATTTGAAGGTGGAATATTGATTATAGTTTAGTCCTGCCTGCAACCCCAGAATATTAGTCTTTCACCTAGCGAGGATGGTCAAGTTCCTATTGTCGACTTTATGGATTAAAGATATTAAACTTCAAATTCATGTCCTATTAACTTTTCTACTAAGGAGGTTGTACATCCAAGACCTGCTCCTTCCATAATGACAGGTCAAGTAGCAGGACAAACTGACAAAAAAAAATGAGCAGATGCTCATTTACTTCTGCTGTGAAGTAAAGACAGTGATGTAGAGATATAGCAGGAATAGTAACATGGGTAGAATATCCAGTCATTCCTGCATATAAAACATATGGATCAGTCCTCAATTAGGCAATTATTTAGGCTCCTTCTTCCATTGCAGGCACGCTGTCACTTTGGATGACACCAGGGTTCAGGTGATCATTAAAAATCTAAAAGCACTTTTAGAAATGACAATTATCACCCTCAAACCCATTCTAAGGATTCAGTTATAACAAGCAAATGACAATCTCCCTCCCCCCCACCATAAGTTAATAAGATTAAAATGAATCATGAGGCACTATATACAATTCTTTTAGATCTTGGTTATTGAAGGGTTATGTTGGGTTGCAGATTTCTCTCATCAAATCTCACGACTAATCACAGCTGTAATGAAGGAAGTCAATTAATTCTAGTTTAACCATGTGTTAAATGCATAGACTGGTGACTAGGTTGCTTTAATATAAATGCAACTGTTTGTTCTGGAAGATTACTATGGCATTTCTATCATTTGTCACAAGTGATCTTGAGCTGACTCTTGATGCTTTCCCCCCTTGGCTCATCCTATTGAGCACATTTTCCCACTGTTCCGTTGTCTAAAAAAATTGAGTGAAAACATCTGATGTAACAGTGCTGAATGTTGAAGCAAAGGTAGAAAGCAGTGAAAAGTGCAGGAAAATCCCAAGCAAGGATTTGCATAATACCACAATAATTTGCTTTGACCAGCTTATTGGTGTCATAATGTATGGCACAGGGCACAGATTTGTCCACAAAAAGTAGGACAAATCCAGCCTAATAATTACTGCCCATCAGTCTACTTAGCAAACGAATGAAAGGGATTGCCACCAGTCACTTACTCCAACAATCTGTGCACTGAAGCTCAATTTGGGTTCCGCCAGGGCCACTTAGCTCCTGACCTCATTACAGCCCAAGTCCAAACATGGACAAAAGCACTGAACTCAGATGAGACAACAACCGCCCTCAACATCAAAGCGCTCTAACAAAATCGGAATCAAAGAGAAGATTCTTCACTGGTTAGGAATCATACCAAGCACAAGGTAGTTGTAGTTGGAAGCTGACCATCTCAGTTCCAGAGCATCACTGCAGGAGTTTCTCAGGGTATTGTGCTAGGCCCAAACATCCAATGATCTTCCCGTCATATGATCAGAAGTGAAGACGTTAGCATCTGATTGTGTAATGTTCAGCATCAGTCTATTTCCACATGCAGCAAGAATGAACATTCAGGTTTTGACTAAGTGGAAACCAAACGTGCCCGGCAATGACCATCACCAAAAGAGAAATCCCCTCTCCATGACATTCACTGGCATTGCCATTGCTGAACTCTCATACTATCAATATCATTGACCAAAAACTGAACCAGCCATATAAATACCCTAACTACGAGATAGGAATACTGAAGCTCAACTCAACTTCCAAAACCTGTCCACCATCTACAAGGCACAAATCAAGGGAATGACGAAAAACACTCCACTTGTTTATATGAATGCAGTTTTGACATCACCCAGAATAAAGCAACCATTAGCTCAGTATTCCATCCTCTACCTTCAACGTCCATCATTGACACAGCAGCAGCAGTATGCACCATCTACATTGCAGCAACTCACCAAGATTCATTCAATGGCACTTCCAAAACCTGTGATCTCTATCACTTAGCAGAACAAGGGCAACAGATGCATAGGAACACGCCCAGCTGCAAGTTCCCCTTTACAGGCAGCAGTTATTTAAGGCAGCAGCTCACCATCACCTTCAAGGGCAGTTAGGATGGGCAATAAAAATGCTGCCAAACCAGCAGACACCCACATCCTATGGATGAAAGAAAAATCCAGATCTAAAGGGAGGTGGAGGTCACTAGGATAAGATGGGCTGTAGACAAGATGCATATGCAACTTAAATTTAGGACTATACCATTAATATTGCTAATTAATTTATATTTCAAGAGCAGCATCAGTCGAGTACAAAAGGATTCCAAATAAACTGCTGCATGGGATTGATAATAGCATTACAATCCTACTTCCTAAATGTAACCTACATTCCATCTGCAAGTTACAACATTAACCACTGTATGTTTGCTTCCATTTCTGGCTTATAGAAATCAAGCTGCACACAGTTTAGAATAAGATCCCCACAAAAATGTTGCACAGACTGAAGGTAGCATTGACATTTCTTGATAAGCAGTCTCTGAAAATAGCACTACAGGGTCCATTGGGTAATTCACTATTTAATTGTTGAGCCTGGAAAGGAGCTCCTCTGCTGCCAGTCTGACTTTTTCCTCCCTGCCCCTGCAAGTGTGTTAAGCTTAAAAACCATTGACAGGAGGAAAATACTTAATGGGAAGTTTCAAGCAGAATTTATAATCTGAAAAAACTGATGCTATTAGAAAAGTATGCAACCTTTAAAAGGATTGCATTGATCAAACAGTTAACTGAAAGAAATTAACTTGCATAAAGTACTCCAATAATAAAAAGTATGAAAAATAAAGCACTTATTGGCTGAGAAGATGGTGGCAGTGAGCAATGAACTCCTAAACCCTCCTCATCTGGGACCCCAAATGAGCGAACTTCAAAGCAAAAAAAAAGGAACTGATAGTTTTAGGCACACATCAGTACTTTGGGAGGGGGAAGAGAGAAAGAAAGAGAAGAAACTCGGACTGAATAAAAAGTAAAAGTCAGTGCTTCAATTTGTGAACCAAATGCTATCAAGAACATACTACTAAAAATAAAAAAGGACTATTGTGTAATGCACATTCCTTAAAATTACACACAGACTAATTGTGCAGCAATGCTGTAGGCTCAACTCTGAGGAATTGGAGTTGAACCTCTTTTATTACTTCCGTAAAGTAGCCAAAACAATACAGGCCAAGGTCGAATCCAGAAACAACAGTACACATTACTGAACTAATCACACCTCAGCCAATAAAGAAAAACTTTATTAATCAAGTTTAATCACTTAGAAAAATAACAGCAATACAGAACTCTAATGGTGAGTGTGTATAGGGAGTTTGGAAATGGATCCAGACAGTCAACTTTATATACTGTGTGCCTAGACTACGCGTGGCAAGCATTATTCACAACCATAATGCACATCACCTTTATTATACAACATTCTGCAAATGTAACTGTAAACTTCATAGGCTTTTAAGCAATATTCAACAAATTGTTGTGAAAGGAGAATTTAAACAGTACACCTATGAAGTTCAATCTTAAAAATCAATGTTCCAATAGGCTGTTTACCATAACAAATTATTTTTTTCAGATGTTATTTTAAACAGAGTATCCGTTACGGCAAGCAGAGTTTCAAATAGTGACTTATAACCAATGGCTGATGTGCACCATTTCTGACGAGTGAATCCATAGTTATTTTTGCAACAGTTATCAAGCACTGGAATGTCAAATATTCATTGAAATGACAGGTTACCAGTCCATATCTCACTACTGACACGTTAATATTTCAGATAAAGAAACTAAAAATTGGTATTAGGTTTAAAAGATAGAGCACAATTTGTCAAGTGTCAGAATATGCCCACATCAATACTCGAGTCAAAGTAAACCTAAATGCTCAACACCATTACTAGTTTTCACAGGTCAAATGTACAGAATACCTGGGTCAGCAAGACTGACCACTGAAAAGCAGCATTGTATGAAGAATTTACATGGCTACAATGTTGTGTTAATCACTGAAAACTAGTGATTAAATACGCTTTAGTGACCTATAGATCTAGGTACTCCACAACTCAAATAGTAAATGCTTTCACATCATGCATTATATCAACTGTAAGCATTTCACTTAGCCGGCAAAGTTCTCTCAAATATACAAAGTTGCTCATTTTAAAGGGGGTCGGGGTATCAAGAATTATCCAGTGTACTTTTGGATTTTCTATAGTAATAACTGCACATGGAATTTGTAAAGAGACTCGTGCAACGATTTTTTTTAATAGCCGTTGAACTTTTTAATCAAGCCGCAGAAGCTCAGTTCAGTGTTATTCAAAACTTTTGCAACTTGTGCACTTACTTCCACCAACGTGGAACGCTATTTCAAGTTACATTGAGCAGAATTTCAGGAAGCCACACTAAACAGAGCGACTCAGCTTTTTATTGCAGTATCACCATAGTATAAACAGAACAAAAGCTATGCACTGTACATTTTTGTTTTGCATGCTCTTCAGGATCTCGTTCACATCATTACATTCACCTTGACAAAAGTAAAAATTAAGCGAAAAGTCACCCTAACATGAAATTTACTTCCTGACTCGGCTATATCCACTGAAAAACTAATACAATACCGAAATATTGCCGTAATGTTGTTGCAAACAACATTATAAATACGGAATTACAAATTTAAAACATTTTTAAAAAATATTTGTTGTAGTAAACAGAAAACCAGATGGGTCATCTACTTCAATATGGTCTCTCCCGACGGTCCTGGCGACGGTCACCCCTAAAAAAAAGACAGGCCATTAACAATTCATTCAAAAACAGCATGAAGATTGAGCTACTGTCATTTACAGCAGTCCTTCACAGCTGATTAAGTAAGTCATTCCCAGTAAAAGGAAATGCCCTAATTCAATGGACTGCATTCAAATAGAACACTACAAGGATACACAAATTTCAGCATTTATAAAGGTGGTCAACTTACTTCCTATCCATTTTTCCTGGTCCACCTCTGCCACCTCTGAAGCCCATCAACTCTCCCATGGGGGGACCACCAAGCATGCCTCTTCCACCTCTAAAGCCACCTCGGTCACCACCGCGTCCGCCACGGAAACCACCTCTGTCACCACCACGTCCACCGCGGAAACCACCGCGATCCATGAGACGGCCACCTCTCATCATGGGGCCACCCCTCCCACGGTCACCTATGACATCAAATTAGACCAAAATGTCACATATGAAATGATCACGAAACAACAACTCTAGCTGCGAGTGGGAAAAATGAGGAAGAGAAATCATAAAATATTAAAAATCATCATAAAGGGATGAAACGGCCAGTATTGAAGTCTCATGGTTTTTGAAAAAGCTCTGATTAAAATGCAATACAAGAGGAACAGTGACACAGTTGTTGCAGTAAATATTGGGAACCACCCATTGACAGACCAACTAACACTTAAACAGATCTAAGATATGCAAAATACACATCAGCCATGGTTAAATTAACTCACCAGAAGGGAATGGTGGTGGAAGAGGACCATCTGGTTTTGGAGCCTTACACTGGTTACATTCAGTTCGCCAGGCAAAGTTAGAATTCCCACAAGTTCTATAAATAGAAAACAATAATCAACATATAACATCCAGTACACTGTAGCTCCAAACAAATCACCCAAACGTGTAAACAAGCAAGCCAGACTTACGGGTTAGGGCATCGCCAGTCACCAGCTCTCTGCTGTGTATTTCCTCCAGAAGGTCCACCCCGACCACGTGGACCACCTCGACCGCCAAATCCCCCTCCACCACGGCCCATGGGTCCTGAAATGAAGGGCACAAACAGGCAATATTTACAACCAAATTGTCATTCAATATTCCATATCTGATTTAATGAGCATTCACAACTCCCAAAATTATGACAATTTCATTCCATACAAAAAATTTACACAGTCACAATAAATATGCAAAGCTCCAAAGTACTTTATTGGGCTGCCAGGGTTGATTAAAAAAAAAAGTTTTTAAGCTTTTATTCTTAGCCATACAAATGATACTATTGACTGGCATTTCAAATTAAAAACATTAAACTTAATTTACAGATACTAGATACCAGAGGACCAGACTGAGTTTTCTGCTGCTACTCAACATAATGAGTTCTTGGGGCTCACATTTAAGTAATTTACATTTGAGTCAAGGATGGTATTATTGGTACCAGCCCTTCCCAACACAAATAAGGGGAACCCCTATCTTGGGGCAGCCCAGAGGGAGTCACCAGTGAACAGCATGAAAAGGAGAGAAACACGATTTCTCCAGCAAGAATTTAGTATCCCAGTTTTCTGCCAGTGTTGCTGTTCTTATTGATGGCGAACACAGGCTGAAAGTCACCCCCAACACATTTGCACGTTAGTGAGGATTTTACACCATTATATTCTTACAGTCTTGTCTCCCCAAAGGCCAATGTTAAATTAGTACTATTTTGATTGGCAGAGAATGGAAAAGGCATGTAGTTTCACAACACTTTACTTTTAGCACCTCTGCTTGCTACTACCACACTGACTGGGGCAGCTGTACTGGAAAATGTAAATACTGAGAGTCCCAAAAGCTTTCATGTGGTTGTAGCCATGGATTTAAATACTTCAAAGGCAAGGCTGAGCGCAGAAGAACAGTGGTTTCTGAGTTAAAGTCACACAGGGGTAAGTTTACAGGTAAACATTTAATTATATCCACCCATAATGGCAAATTAGATCAATTAGGCAGTTAAAAATAACAAAATTGAGAAATAAGCTATATTAATTCGAGAGATACACAAGCAAGATTTAAAAAACACCCAAAAAGCAACATGGAAACCTGTGACCAATGGTGTGGCTCAGGGATCAGTGCTGGGTCCACTGTTGTTTATTTACATTAATGATTTGGATGACAATTTAGGAGGCATGGTTAGTAAGTTTGCAGATGACACCAAGATTGGTGGCATTGTGGACAGTGAGGGTTACCTAGGATTGCAATGGGAGTTTGATCAATTGGGCCTGTGGGCTGATGAATGACAGATGGAATTTGATCACGCCACCTTTAGGTAAATGAGAGGTAATGCATTTTGGTAGATCGAGCCAGGGCAGGACCTACTCAATTAATGGTAAGGTGTTGGGGAGAGTTATAGAACAAAAATCTATGGATACAGGTTAATAGCTCCTTGAAAAAGTGGAGTCACAAGTGGACAGGATGGTGAAGGCGACATTCGACATGCTTGGTTTCATTGGTCAAAACACTGAATACGGGAGTTGGGATGTCTTGTTGAAGTTGTACAAGACATTGGTATGGTCACACTTGGAATACTGTGTAAGTTCTGGTCACCCCATTATAGAAAGGATATTACTAAACCAGAATATTTACTAGGATGCTACTGGGACTTGATGGTTTGAGTTATAAGGAGAGACTAGGACCTTTTCCCTGGAACAGGAGGCTTAGGGGTAATCTTATAGAAGTCTATAAAACAATGAGGCACATTGATATGGTCGATATTCAACATCTTTTTCCAAAGGTAGTGGAATCTAAAACTAGAGGGCATAGGTTTAAGGTGAGAGGGGGAAGATACCAAAGGATTCAAAGGGGCAGTTTTTTCACTCTAAGGGTGGAGAGCATCCAGAATGAGCTGCCAGAGGCTGTAAAGACGGATACAATTTTTGGCTTTTAAAAAAACATTTCAACAATTACATAGGTAAGATGGGTATAGACGGCTTTGGGCCAAATGGGACTAGCTTAATAGTAAGAACTGGGCAGCATGGACAAGTTGGGCTGAAGAGCCTGTTTCCATGCTGTAAACCTCTATGACTCTATATAAAAGAGGGGAGTTGTTGCGCATCCATGAACCACAGCAGGGGTCTTCAAACTACGACCCGCGGGCTGCAGCCAGATCAGAGTTTGGAGACCGCTGAACTAGAGGAAAGTTGATAAGTTCCTCAAGGTGACCATGATGCAACTTTTGGACTGTTCAGGCGGAGGGGGAAATTGGTGAAGGTGAATCGATAAAGGCCGGACAGGGCGGCTACGGATTAGTGTTCACATCGTGCCACCAATCAGTACCCAGGGAAGTCAATGATCCTAGAAGCAAACCAAATTTAGCAAGCTCAGGCAAGTTTAAAAAGAACGCCAGTATCACCATATCTAAAAGCTGGAAGCAGTACAATCCTGTAGATCTCTAAACATTGATTCAGCACTCTACGTTCTGCAACTCAGAGGGGCTAACAGCTGCCAAAATGCAATTAATCAGCACTTCACCCAGCAACACAACTAATGTGATGCATCCAAATCACAACCCATCTGACAAAGGTGGGAAATTCAAGCTCAGCAACTTAGCTTACTTCTCTTACACTGAACTTCTTGATATCAATATTGGGGCCTTCAATATAACAGATGTCTATACACACCCCACCTGGTGCTAGCTGGGAGACATGTTCTCCCTGCCCCATTACAAACAGCTGTCTATATTGAAGACTTCAGTCATCTCTCAGACTTGGGTTACTTGAGGTTGATGGAAAGCATGCAAACTGAGCTGTACAGAATGACCTCAATCGTATCCATGACCTGAAACAGCCAGGAAAATCTACTCTGCAAGCTGGAGGCGTGAGTGCTCACTGACTTTTACTGGGTCAATTCAAAGCATGGCAACCCACTCACAACCCATTCCCAATATCACACCAAGTTTTGCACAACTTCCCAAACAGCCAACACAGACCAACTCGGATCTAAATTGGCCTTCACCTACCATCATTAGCTCAAAGCAGCAGCAGAACCTATGCAAAGCCAACTGGAAGAAACACTGCCAGTCACTGGAACAAAGTGTGGTAACAATAAAACCCTGCCACATTCCCAAAAAGCAGGCATACAGCTGCTCTTAAAAGCCATCTACAAAGCAAGCCACCAAATCTACTCCACATGGGTATTGCCCAGTTTACATATACCCTGTGCTTTAAAGACAAATGTGCTTCTCTCCTTCAACACTTAAGAAGCCAGTTATCCCAATGTAGCTACTTGGAGTCTTTGGGACTCTGCCTATTGAGCAAGGTGGGAAGATACCCCCAAAAACCTGAACGTCACTCTTCCTAGCCAGAAATTCTAGCGGCTCTGACACCATCTTGGAACAGCCCAGCAACCATAACACCAAGCTATCTGTAAATGCCAAGGTAGCAACCCATCCCCTCCACATGGGAAAAGCATTCTTGGAAAAAGATGTGCTGCCAGCTATGACAAAATTCTTCCAGAGTTCCTCAAACACCTCGGCCCACTTGGCTACTGCTGCTGATTGGCTCAATTCCTCACATGGGTGAACTGTGAAGGAGACATGCCTAAATCCTGGCACATCCAAAGTCAGCAGCTTCCCAAAACCAGGAAATCTACTTTCAAACTACCAACCAATATCCTTACTCCCAGTGTGCAGCAAGGTCTAATCAAGAGTCTCATCTTGCAGTGAATGGAGAAAATCTTGAAAGCTGGAACAAGCTTTTGGTGAGGGCAAAGCACAAGCCACCAGGTTTTTGACCCAAATGCCTTCATTGAAAAGAACCTCAAAACAGGTGCCGTCTTTCTCTATTTCAGTGCAGCACTTGATTTGTCAAAATCAGTTCTGAGCAAGATTCTGCCCGCCCCCACACATAATGAACGAGACTGCAACAAGAAAGCTTAGAGAGAAAGTTATCAGCCCAAGCCTGCCGCTACACAAGAACCATACCAATCCACCTGCTGTGCACCTCACATCACATCACATCACATCAGCTAAGACCATTGCGCACAGGGCAAACATCAGAGGCCCCAAGGCATCAGAAATGGAACCCACAAGCCACCATTAAAAACCATTTCCTCTTGACAGATCCCACAACCTGCCCATCCGGCTTCAACCTGCCACACCGATACTGTGCACTCCTCAAACATTTCCACACTGACCAAGGCCCTGGTGCAGCAAATCAACAAAAGTAGTCTTACAAGGAATCCAGGCTACAGCTGTAGTTTATCCCAATCAATGACAGCTCCTTGACAAAATTCAGCACAAAGCTTAGAGAGCTTCATTTAGCTACTGTAGAAGTTATTGCTCAACTTGGCGAATACGACACAGTAAACAAGCAGGTAGCGCAAGCGTCCCGAGTGAATCTCTCTTCAGCTGGTATCTATGAAAAAAACCAGGCAACTCAATTTCACAGTATAAGGGAAACATGAGCAAGTTCAAGAAAATAATAGTGATGGGGGAATTCAACAGTTAGGGGAACATTGTTGACTTCCTCATGTCAGGGTCCAGATGTCACTACAGCTGCAGAATGTTCCAAGGAGAAAGGCCAACTGTTAGACAATGGTTCAATCAGAATCAATAATGGAAGTAGGACGAGGTCCTGCAGGCTTATTTTAGGGAGCAAGGAAAGAGATTAATGAAAGCAGAACCTCAATTGTAGTAATTGCTGCATTACTTGTATTGCCATGCATAAGTGGAGAAATAGGAAAATGAAAGGTAAATGGCTAGAGAGAAGATGCAGGAGGGAAGGCCTTAGATTCCATACATGTAGGAATCAGTTCTGATGCAGGTGGAAACTATACAGGCCTAACTGGCTGCACCTCAAGTGTTGAGATTAATGTCCTCGTGGGGTGGCTTGCAAGTCTTTTTGGGCAGAGGAACGGGGGCAAGAGAGTACCATTAAAAAGAATAAACATGGTGCATAAAATATCAGAGGAAACTGTTAGCAGCACATGTATAAACACATGGAAGCATGGTAAATAAGGTTAATGAACTGCAGGTGTAAATAGTCATATAGGAACATGTAGTGATAAGAGAATTGCTTCAAAAGAGGGTACCAGATATTCCTGGATAGAAGGTGTTCAGGAACTAGAGGAAGGAAAAGAGGGTATGTCAGGATGATAGTAATATTAAGGAAAATATTAATACCGGAGAGGTGATGCCCTGGAGTCAGCAGCAGAATCTATTTGGTTAGAGTTAATAGAGATGCAATACCCAATTAGGTAAATTCTATAGGTATGAAAAGTACAGAAAAAAAAACTAGATTTTTAGGCAAATTAGAGGTGCAAGAACCATAGAATTTTTACTAATGGTGGGCTATAATGATCCTAATACAAATTGGGTTGGAATAGTATAACGGAGAAGAATTTCTGACATCTGTTCAGGAGAATTTTGATTTTACAATTCTGGCCCAGGAGAATAAAGGTGGGTCAGTGGAATAGGTCAGTAGGACATCATTGCACCAAAAGGTTTAGATTGGCCATGGAAAAGAACATGGAGCAGTTCAGAGTAAAATTACTTAAGAGGGCCAGAAGTGGGTTGAGAAAAAAAATCTTCCCCAGGTATGGTGGATTCAAAGATTGGCAAGCAAAACTGTGGTATTCAGGTACATTCCAAGGGGAAAGGGGAAACCAAATTCAGAATTTCCTGGATGACAAGATAGAGCAAGATGAAGCAGAAAGTGTGTATACTATCAACATAACATACATTGTAAAACTGAGAAACAGGATGAACAGAATATTTGAGATGTAAAATAAATGAGTAGTAAAAAGGGTACAAAACACTGACAGTTAACATGAACGGGAAACCAATAGTCTTTCTTGGAAACATAAATAGTAAGGTAGTAAAAGGAGGGATGGGATGATTACAGACCAAATAGAATACCAAGCTGCTTGGCATTTGTGCTAAATGGGAACTTTGCACCTGCCTTGATCAAGCAAGATGCCTCCATGCTCAGTAAAGAGGAGGCAGTTAGCACATGGATTAACCACATGGATTAAAAATGGGTAAAGGTGGTACTAGGCTCCCATGATTCAAATGAATGAAGTGCAAAATTTATGCCAATTTCCTACTCAGATTTAGACAAAAGGAAAAAGGTGCTGTATTAGAATGAACTTCTTTAAAATGCTGCAAAATAGAACAAACAAAACAAGCATGTACAGTTCAAGGGAGCTGCCAAAATCCAGGAAGTGAGAGTTAGACTACGCAGCAAGAGGATTAAGTGAAAAAGACGACATTCTGAATGAGAAACTCAGAGCAAACGTGACTTTTCAAATGATGGTCCTTCTATTAGTTGAGATAAAGTACAGAAAAATACCAGGTTGCTGAAGACTTTTAAAATGTTACATGTTGGAGCCTCAGATTGCACACAAGTTTCCAGCAGGAGGCACATTAATCCAGATCACATTGAACTAACATCCCTTTAAGGGGCATTTGGGTTCAGGGGGACAGGGAGGTAAACAGAAGCATGATAATTGTTTGAAGCTTTAAAGATGCCAGAAATTCTCAAATATTTATGCTTTTACACTTGCAAAAAAAAACTGGATGCCTGCTGATCCTAAACTTACTTTACTATAATTTGGCATATAGATTGTATGAAAAACAATTCCATAGTTGTTGAAGCTTTCCAGCCAGATATCCTGTGCTCACACACTAAAAATCAACAACCGAGATTTTGCACTCCTGTTCACACCAGCTGAGCTCAGTGAAAGGGACGGAAAGTCTAAAGTCGGATTTCACTACAATGTGAGAGTGTGATGCAATTGTGGCTCCTCTCCAATCTACAATGCTGCAAAAGACTTCTCTAAATCACATACTTAGAACACATTAATGTTGAAAATCATTTACACTTATTGATGTGAGCACAGAGAATAGGAAATTAAGTCCAGGCTAAGGTACACACTCAGCTGTAGAAGACAAAAATGGTGAAGAGATGACTAGACTAAACTAGCCAACTCAAAAGGTTCTCTAGTTTGTTTTCCCTCACCCAATTGGAGTCATGCACTACAAGCAGAACTTTTCACACGTAGAAAACTAATCTCAGAATAAAAAGGAAAGCCGTATTACCTGGTCTGTAATGTAGATTCTCACCTCCCCGACCAGGGAGACCACCGCCTCTTCCATCACGGAGAGGGACACCACTGCGCATGTTATTAAATTGCAATGGTGGTGGTGGCTGCTGCAATGGTGGTTGTGGCTGCGGCTGCTGTTTCTTTCTGGCCATGGCAACCTTGATCGGGTTTGTGTCAAACTCCTTACCTGAAAGGAACAGAAACGATTATAAACAGAAAAAGAGGCACAATTTCGCGTTTCGGTATAAAAATGACAAACTTACCATCAAACCATTCTAGAGCAGCCTTAGCAGAAGGAGGATCATCATACGACACAGTGGCTTCACCCTTCGGTTTTCCAGTCTCTTTGTCGATGTATATGTTGATCATAGGCTGTCCAGTTCGCTTGTTAATCTGAAGTGTACAGGTGCAAAATTAATAGCCAATCTTGGAAAAAACAAAGCAGGCTGTATCAATTGACAATACAGACTAACACAAACCTTTATAGCACCAGTTTGCTTGAAGAAATCCAAAAGCCTTTCTGGAGTTATATTTTCACCCAAACCTTGCACATAAATGGTATCATTCTCCACATCTTCCTGTGGAGTTGCCGCTGGGGTTGGAGTCGGAGCTGGAGCCGGGGCTGGGGGAGGTGGTGGTGGTTCAGCGGCTGCTACTACAAAGAAGTAATATAATTAAATTATTTTTAAAAATAACCTGAGAAAGAAGACAGATGCACAGTATTTTCCAAAGCAGAATGAATAGCCATCTTCTTTACAAATGCCTTCAATAGACTTCTGTGATGTTGCTAGCTACCATGCAGAAGGTGGAAGGGGTCATTACCATAAACTTTTAAAACCACAGAGTTGCCACCAGGGCCTTCACATGCATGCAAATAAATCAAACCCAACAATGATGACAGCCATTTCAATATGGGTATCGGAGGAACCTCACTGAAAGAAAAAAGGAATACGCAGGATAGAAGAAAGGGGAATTCTTCTCATTTATAGTCAATTTATTCATTACTGAGACTAGTTTTAAATTCCAGATGTTATAAGAACATAAGAAATAGGAGCAGGAGTAGGCCATCCAGCCCTTCGAGCCTGCCCCGCCATTCAATAAGATCATGGCTGGTCTGTCGCTGCTCAGTTCCACTTTCCCGCCCTCTCCCCATAACCTTTAATCCCCTCTCCTATCAAAAACCCATCAACCCGCGTCTTAAAAATATTTAGCGAGGCAGCCTCCACCACTTCAACAGGCAGAGAATTCCAGAGATTCACCACCCTTTGAGTGAAGAAGTTCCTCCTCAACTCCGTTCTAAACCGCCCCCCTTTTATCTTGAGGCTGTGCCCCCTAGTCCTATTGTCTTTTTTGAGCGGGAAGAGTCTTTCCACCTCTATCCTATCCATCCCATTCATCATCTTATACGTCTCAATGAGATCTCCTCTCATTCTTCTAAACTCTAACGAGTACAAGCCCAGTTTATTCAGCCTTTCCTCATAGCTCAACCCCCTCAACTCCGGTATCAGCCTAGTAAACCTCCTCTGCACTCCCTCCAAGGCCAAAATATCTTTGCGCAGGTGCGGCGCCCAAAAATGCACACAGTACTCCAGTTGCGGCCTCACCAATGCCCTATACAGCTGCAGCAAGACCTCCCTACTTTTATATTCAATCCCCTTCGCTATGAAGGCCAGCATCCCATTCGCCTTCCTGACCACCTGCTGCACCTGCAAGCTGGGTTTTTGCGACTCATGCACAAGGACCCCGAGGTCCCTCTGCACCGTCGCCTGCTGTAGTTTTTCGCCTCGGAAGTAATAGTCCTTCCTACCATTTTTCCTACCAAAGTGGACCACCTCACACTTGCCAACATTAAATTCCATTTGCCATTTCCTGGCCCATTCGCCCAGCCTATCTAGATCCTTCTGCAGACTCTCCACACCCTCCGCACAATTTACCGTTCCACCAATCTTGGTGTCATCAGCAAATTTCAACACTCTACACTCGGTTCCCTCCTCCAGATCATCTATATAAATGGTAAAAAGCTGAGGCCCCAGCACCGACCCCTGGGGCACTCCACTAGTCACCATCCGCCAATCCGAATAGCACCCGTTGACCCCCACTCTCTGCCTCCTATTTGACAACCAATCTTCTATCCACGCTAACACCCTACCCCCAACTCCATGTCCCTCGACCTTCTGCAATAACCTCTTGTGAGGCACTTTGTCAAACGCTTTCTGAAAATCTAGAAAGACCACATCCACCGGCTCTCCTCTATCCACCGCCCTAGACACATCCTCATAGAACTCCAGTAAATTTGTCAGACACGACTTCCCTTTAATGAAACCGTGCTGCGTCTGCTCTATCAAGCAATTCCCTTCAAGATGCCTCGCAATTTCCTCCTTAATGACAGATTCTAACATTTTACCTACCACAGATGTTAAACTAACCGGCCTATAATTCCCCGCCTTTTGCCTGGCACCCTTCTTAAACAACGGCATAACATTAGCCGTTTTCCAATCATCCGGCACTTCCCCGGAATCCAGCGACGTTTGGAAAATAACCACCAAGGCATCCACTATCACCTCCGCCATTTCTTTCAGAACCCTCGGATGCATTCCATCCGGTCCTGGGGACTTGTCCACAATCAGCCCCTCCAGTCTGTCGAGCACCGCCTTTCTAGTAACAGTAATGTCATTAAGACCCTCCAGTCCTACCACCTTTCTATCGCTAACACCCGGCAAATTATTCACGTCCTCCTCCGTGAAGACAGAAACAAAAAAGTTATTCAATACCTTAGCCATATCCCCATCCCCTACCACTAGGTCCCCTTTCTCATCCTCTAAAGGACCAACATTCACCTTTTTATATATTTATAAAAACTCTTGCTATCCTTTTTTATATTAAGCGCTAGCCCAGCTTCATAGTTTCTCCTACCCTTCCTTATCAACTTCTTTGTCAATCTTTGTTGACATTTAAACCTCTCCCAATCCTCTTCTCGCCCACTACTCTTAGCTACTCTAAATTCCTCCGCTTTTAGTTTAACACTTTCCTTCACCTCCTTTGTTATCCACGGCTTATTACCTCTCCTCCTCCTATCCTTTTTGACCATCGGAATAAATTTCCGTTGAGCACCAAGAAAGATCTCCTTAAAGATCCTCCATTGCTCCTTAACAGACCCTCCCTCCAACGCGCTCTCCCAGTCCACATTCGCCAATTCTTCTCTCATCCTACCGTATTTCCCTCTATTCAAACAAAGGATGCGTGTCTGGGAACCCACTTTCTCCTCCTCCATCTGCACCAGAAACTCCACCATACAATGATCACTCTCCCCAAGAGGATCCTTCACCACAAGGTCCCTAATTCTACCCGCCTCATTACATAGCACCAGATCCAAGATAGCTCGCTCCCTCGTCGGCTCCAACACACACTGTTCGAGGAAACTATCCCGGCAGCATTCCAAGAACTCTTCCTCGAGCCCCCCACGTCCAACATGGGTCGACCAATCAATATGCAGATTGAAATCCCCCATAACTACGGCCGTCCCATTCTTGCACGCCGCACTTATTTGCGCGTTAACAGCCCGCCCCATCTCCAGATCATTATTCGGGGGCCTATAGACGACACCCACCAGCGTCTTCCTCCCTTTGCTGTTCCTAAGGGAATTAAGTGAATTTAAATTCCAAGAGCGAGATTTGAACTCCATGTCTCCAGAGAATTAACCTGGGCCTCTGGATTACAAGTCCAATGACATTATCATTACAACATCCTCTCTCCTTTATAACCATAGGCCAAATGCAACTGACTCAACTGGCCATAGGTGCCCGAAGATATGATGGCCAATGCTGAGGGAATGTTATATGATTGGAGGTAGCGATGAAACCATTTTAAATCAGGATAAGAATTTCAATGCAACTACCCCTTCATCAGTGAAAGGGCAGTGCTCCGAAAGCTTGTGGCTTGTGCTACCAAACAAACCTGTTGGACTTTAACCTGGTGTTGAGAGATTTCTTACTGAAGTTAAAAAGAGCATGTTATTTAACCAGTTCTTGCCAGAATCATGTGTGCACAAATCAATTGCTGCAAACAAGAGGCATTTAGATATTGCAGGCAAGAGTGAAGCCAAACAACAAGAATCCAGGGAATTGCTGACTGATGAGGTTTACATTTCTTTGTCTGGGATATCTTCAAAGCTATTTGGATCTTATATTTTAATCTGCCTATATTTGTTTTATATTTAGATACACTACACATCATATACATACATTTTAGCTGGCATTCCATGGAGGCAATAATAATAAGAACCAGAGACAACAGGCCATGAGGCTTCTATCCCTCTTCACCCTGTCTACCATTAAGAGCCCTCATCCATTCAAGCCACACCCAATCTTGACTATTACAAGGTTCTTCTGGCTAACCCTCAATCCTTCATAAATCACACCTGGTTCACCCATCACTTACGTCTTCACTGGTTCCCATATCATTGTTGCATTGAAATTCTTATCCTGATTTAAAATGGTTTCATCGCTACCTCCAATCATATAACATTCCCTCAGCATTGGCCATCATACCTTCTGGCACCTATGGCCCATGCACAAAAGTTGTTATATGTGCAAGTTACTGTGGTTGAATAGATCTGCTGATACTTCACCAGGGTTTAACAGAAACCAAAGATATCACATGGGGAAAAATAATTTATTCCAGTAAGCCAGAAGTGATCACGCGTCTTGCTACATTTAGTTAAACACTGGGCAGGTACTGGCGCAATCCAGTTCAATGGTTGCAAAATTTTCTTACAGAATACCTCATGATACAAGACTAGTATCTAATCTTAAAAGGGATTTAGGAAGTGAACCTTTTGTAAATACCTATGCTAGCAAAGGTACGGGCTAGGTAGGTTTGAAGAAAGAATTTACCAGATCACAAAGTAGAGCACGAGAACCAAAGAACAGCGTGAACAAACTAAAATTAAATACAATCTTCACCACTTAATGGGGCAAGATTTATCCACTATACATAATGGTCAGTATGTCTGACAAGTTTTGGCCCAATGGCAAAACTAACATTTACCGTCATTATTTTTCTGAAACTGACAGCAATTTAGAGTCCGCACACATTCAATTATCCAAAAGGAAATCTTAAAGTTGCTGTCAGTGACCTTATGCTACTTGGTAGGCTGCTTGTTTAAGCCCCAACGTCCAGACTTACTCCACTATTACAAATATGACAAAGATATGGAACAAAGCATAAGCAATCAAGACACCTGTATCCTAATAAGCTATTGAAATTGTTACCTGGTTCAGGCTCTGGAGTTTCTTCTACAGCTGTTACTGGATGGGAAGGAAAGAAAGCAAGCACTACATTACTTTGCATTCCAGTGACCCACTACCTTCATACATCTAGATCTAAAGTCCAAGCACCTTTTTGGTTATTCATTCAACCAAGATGCACTGCAAATGCAAGACCATATCACGTGAAATAATCTTCAGTGAAATTTAAAATTAACAATTTTACTTTAAAAAAATAAATACCCCCATTTAATTATTTTAAATAATAAACCATTTGTTATTTTATACCACTTCAGTTAAGTGGTAATTGGCTTTCTATATTCATTACCACTATCAGGTAATTTGAAACCCATTTTAATGCAAACCCATCACTCAAGTGATTATTCACTTTATACATCCATATTCACCACTGTATCAGGTAATTTGAAACCCATTTTAACGCAAACCCATTTTAATGCCAGCAGGTGACACCAGTATATATACATATGCGTTGAATTTTGTATACAAGAAAATTTTACTACGCAAAACATTTTTCCCCACAGACTTCAAACACAAATGTATTTGACTAACCATTTTAATACTAAAAACTTACCACCAGGCTTACTGAAGCCACCCCGGTCGACACCGCTGCAGGGACAAATATGAAGAAATGAAGTATTCCCTTAAGCCAGTACCTCTTGAGCCTAAGGCTCAATGATGAAACTCGTGCCTCTTTTAAAGCACTGGCTAAGGCTCTGAAGTTTCACCAGTTTTCATCTGCGAGTTTGCCTTTCTTCATAGTAGTTCTCCTAAAACTTTCGTACACCCTCCAAAACCATTTATACCTTCACTGTTTGACTTGCCAGTAACAGGGTTCTCAACAACTAAAGTTGGTGCATGCAGTTTTATAACAGAACTGTTAAGTAACCATTAAAACTGTTTTACATTACTCTTTAACTTCCAATTAAATTACATATTACTGTATATAATAAATACCATGTTTACATTACAAGTGTACAATACCATGCTTTTATGTATTACTCCACTTGCATACACCATACATATTTTTTTTGTCCATACATATGTAGAAAACGTGTCTAGTCCCATTTTTCAATATGCTGCCGGCTCAGTCAAAATAGTTTAAAGTATTGAAGTGTAAACAAGGCTCTCACTTTGTAACCTGTAGCATATAAATGCGACAAAGCATGTTAACATAGTTTCCATATTCAAGCATTTAAAAATAAATACTGTATTGGCATAATTAAAACTACATTCTAATACTTACCTGCAGACAAGGGAGTGAAAGCAGTATCGTACTGCTTAGGCTCTGTATTATAGTTAAATTCTTCCACAGAAGAATAAACTTGTATCACGTCAAATGATAAACTGCTCATAGGGCGTTTTAACTGCATCCACTATAACCCATCCCTTAAGAAAAAAGATATTACATTCAACTAACCCACCCTTTAAATCACCCAGGATAATACATAATCAATCCAGGTAAAATGCATTTCCTTCCATCCCTGCCCCCAAATTTATTACACTTTAACCTAATTTCTTGTTTTTAAAAAAATTCACCTGCTAACAGTGCACCTCAAATACTATTTTATTACACTATTCCCCATATTAAAAAAAAATCAGCATAACTTTGAAAACACAAATCTACTCCCTCACTGAAGGCCCAAGGTGGGGGAGGATGGAGAAGAGGGAGGGTGGAATCATCCCATTTTGGAAGAGGGAAGGCAAAAGATCGATTCAGAAATTTAAACGAGTTAGAATACTCATATGCCTTTAGGGTTCATTCTTAGGGAGGTTGTATCCACTCATAATACACAAACAAGATCGCCGAGAATGAATGTACTTTGACTGATTTTGCCACAGCAGTTTTCAAGTTTGGTTCACAATGACAGCATAGGAGAATGCAGGTGCAATCCTCCAAAACTGAATTGATGTTTATTTTGGGGCTCCAAGTGAAGGCAGAGAGCTTTCTTGCAAGTTAGGGAGCAAGTAGATGCTTTGTCAACAACACTTGTGAACCTCCAATAGCTAGACTAACTCTTGTGACCAGATGGTAATTTTCTTCCACTCATTGTGCATGGTTCAGAGAGAAAAAGAAACCACACACACCAAGTTGTACTTGGCTCAAAATTATTTAAAACAAATTTGTAGAAATAGGTAATTGTACATTGATTAAACATGCGTTCAACAATTCAAGGATACAAAGGATGTATAAATCCTGATCAGATATTAGAAACCCATAAAAATGGTGATTTTATACAGCTCTGACCAACTTTATGAAAATTTAGCAAATGTCTCATTTGCGGTACCTTATGTTACTCTAGCTATATCCATTTTTTAGAGCAACAAACCTTCTAACTCAAATAACGTACCGCCTGAATTTTTATGAATTGAGAACAAAAAGAAATTGTTGCTTCCTTTCTGTTCAATAATATATTTCAAAGCCAGAGGCTCATGTTAGGATACAAATCCCCAGGTGCTGGAAACCAAGTTACCTCATTGAAGTAATCAATTATGTGATGGGGCAATACAGCTTACAAGCTACACAACCAGATAACGGGGATGACAACACAGCCCATTCTGCTCCACAAGTGACATCCATACTTTCCCACAAGGTTTAGGAGCATAATCACTAGCTGATTTTTCCTCCCTAGCTCAGTGAGATGAAGGTTAATTTTAGTGCTCCCACTATTACTCGGAGATCAGATAATTCAGCACCATTGATAAGACCTTTGGGGCAGCATCTAATTATGTGCAGCCTGGCCACACATTGTGTACATTTACTCACAACTGGTCTTTAAATATAGCCCAGTAAGTCACATTTGTATTTGAATATCAATACAGTCACCAACATTTCAAATTGGTCTGCTTCAGATACTAGCAGGGTATTTAATTATTGTCACCAATATGGGAAATTAAGTTTGTCCACGTGCCCATCAATGGACAATTTCTTTTTAAATCTGTTGCATTTAACAGAACCAGTGGTTATTAAAATGTATTACACCAAGTTTCCCTCGTTGGGAAGGATACCACCAAGACAATCACTTGTGTGTTTTCATTATAATGCACAGAATCGTGGGATCACAGGCAATTTCAGAGTTTAAGGCACAGGCAATGCTGCAGCTTTGATTTTGTACCTCTGTACGTGGAAAAAACAGAGGATACTTACCTTCATTTATTTGAATCCTGGATTGGCCACTCTGAGGACTCCTAATTTTGCTATCAATGTAGCAGTAATAAATGGGATACGAGTGTGTGGTGGAATGAGTGTAACAGATTTGAAATAGTTACCCAATCCACTCAAGTGCCAAAACTGCATTTACTGAGGATGCCAAGAGTCACTCGAATACCTTTTAGTGGTCACCAGTATGTTATAATAAGTAACATCCAGTTGCCAGGGTCAGTGGAACTAGAGTATGCATACCCATGGTTGTGCATTATATGGAATAATTCTCAGTTAAGTGCTCAAGAAAAAAACACTTACCAGTTTTCAATGATAAATATGCACAAATTTTTCCTTTATTTTCCTTTCTGAAAGCACTAGCATGTTCTGGGATAAGGTTTGATTGCCAACAGTTTTCTGATGCATCATCCAAATGACCACTCTTCACACAAGAGTTTGACAGCAATGTTTGAGGGCTGATTCTACTCAGATATTTGCATCCCACAGTTCCAGGATGAGTCACTGAGTTATTCAACAGGAGCAGATCTGCCTAATATCCCCCCCTTCTCTCTAGCCCTTGATAATTAAGGCTAGTCAATATGTTTAACTGAATCTGGCTAATCCTTGGTTTGTACCAAATTAAAGACTTATTGGCTGTAAAGGTCAATACCACATGTTACAGTGTATGCACTCAAACCATCAGGGGAGTAAATGCTAGACTATTAAAACACCATCCCTAAAGTAAATATTTGTGCAAAACAACAGAAATTTGGTATTGGCAATTCAATGGTTGACAACCATTTTAGGCACTTAGGTGAAAAAGACAATGCCCATTTGATGAGTTGTGCAGTGAAATGATCTTGAATTGGAGATTTTTTGAAGTGTAATTTAATATACTCTTACTGGCAAGTCCAATTTTAAGGGAAAAAACCTGAGGAAAAAAACTCATATTTTCCACTGACCCTGCCTATTACTACAAGGCATATCCCGATAATGCTTTCAGCTCCCTTGTTGATTAATATATAAATACAACTGAGTTTTTAAAATGCAAAGACTATAGGGTTTCCATTGCCTATATATTCTTAGGTAAAAGCACACAAAGGATTTAGGGCTAAATGGTTTGTAAACATTACTTAGCACATCACTACACATTAAAAAAAACTACAGTAACTTCCTGGCAAATGGAAACCCTATTAACTCAAGTCAAGTTAACGTCCAAATTTAAAAGTGAAACCTTTATCGTATTCCCCTACAAAGGGAGCGCAGCAACCAGCTTATTTCTGCATTTGGAGGCTGTCAGCAAGAAAAACAAAAAACTTGCCACAAGGAGTCCAACTTTCAAAAATTGCTACATCTATTTTAAGATGAAATGTGGCATATGCATAATGCAAAGCCTATGCTGGCACACAGTAAACAAATGCACATTAAAAATGAAACCCAAGCTCCAAATGAAACTCTAAATGAATTTAACATGGATGTAACACTTGTATCCCACAATTTTGTTTTATTAATTTATATTCCTCAGAAATTAAGCAAAATACCTAGATGGAAGAAGATTCCAAGCTTTTCCTTTTTCCAAAATAGGAACTAAATTGATGTAGTTATGTTTGAGAGAAACTCCAAATTTCAACACTTTGCAAGAAATGCACATTGCGTTCTCACCTATCCTAAGGCAATAATGTTTTTTAAAAATTGGGAGACAATATTAAACACTTAAAAGCAAGTGTTTCTTTCAGGATTAAAGGTTTCACCCACAAAAAGGCAATGTCTGAATTATGTGGATCAGTGATTGCTGCACTTTACACCATATCTTAATATTTTAATAGGTAAAATGTTGGAAAAGTAATTTGGATTATGGTTGACTGAGGTGTTGACCAGTTTTCAACCACTAGCATATGAATTTTCTTATTCTAGAAAACAATTTTAAAAAGAGCCATAAGACAAATTAAATAATTCTGTCTGAACATTTACTTTCTACTTGAGGTGGTAATTAGATTAAGCTCATTGGTAAGGGTAAATTATTCCACAGAGGTTGGACATTGCCTTTGGAAAATTAGAACCAGGGCTGAAAATTGCAATCATTTTACTTAATGAAATTTCAAATGAAATTTTAAAGTAGGCCACTGAAAGATTTTCAAAAAGTTTTGAAAAAAATTTTAAAACAGGCCACTGAAAGATTTTCAAAAATTAGATGTAAAAATATGGATATATTTATTTTACAGGTAGACACAAGCTTTAGAATAGGGACATCTGGTTCTCAAATGACTGCAAAACAGGTAACTGGAACCTGGCCAGTTCTGGGAGGACATTCTGCGAGGTACTTCAGAAAGGCTAAATACTTTCAGCCCAGTGCTGTTAATTGTTACTTTGGGTTTTTTTTGGTATTAATTTCTCTAAAAGAAAGAGGTCATCTTACCCCATGCCACCTCGTCCACTCCGACCACCTCTACTGTAACTACTTCCTCTGCTTCCTTGATCATAGCTCCCACGACTTCTGCTCCGATTGTCAGAGCTACTGGTTGGCGCTCCATAGCTACTCTGGTCTTGTCCGTATCCACTCATATTATTAGTGGATGGCTGCTCCTGCCTGTATGTACCTGGGTAACATTTGAGTAGTTAGTTTCTTAACAAGCAATATATGCATTTAGACGTAAAAAGTTGTCACCTTCTGTACAATTTACTCTCTGTTCCAAGATACTGTTTTTGAATTTACTTTTATTTTGCATTATTATTCATGATTTAAAAAAAGGATGTGTCAGAACCGTGGTTAAATCTAAATGAATTTGAATTAAATAGCCATTTTGTCAATTGTTCATTTTGAACACATCTAGAAAAATTTCAATTGAGTTAGAAAATAGTGTTATTGCATTTGTCCAATAAAAGTCACCGCTTCCAAATTATTAACTAGCAACTGGCTTTTTGTCTTTTGAGGAGCTTATGTCTCTTGCTGGAAATATTAACAAAATATATCAATATTCTCATGGCGATATGTAAAATCTTAAGAACTGGACACAGCCCTTCTAAAATGGCTGAAACTGTTTGTCTGCGACCCAGAAACAGAAAGAGCCATCTGGTAGTATCAGGGAAGCTCACCTCGTTATTTCTGAAGCGATACTAACAACACACCAAGGTTTTCAGAGAAAACAAGATAAAGACCACCTGCATTTCAGAATCCAGACTGACCAACTGCTAATCTGCCAGGACAAAGGGTCCTTTCCTCAAGGGGGACCCAGACAAGGGATACACATCCTTTGTTAAAGGTGGCATGGAGAGATGGGAGTCATGTGACAAACCTGCAGCTGGTGGAACCAGTAATACTGTCTTGCTGTAAAGTCTCAGCATGCAATACTACCTAACCAACAGCACCACAGAAAAGTATATATTAATGATTTGGAAGAGGGAAATTAATGTATTATCTCCAAATTTGCAGATGATACAAAGTTGGGTGAGAGGGTGAAACGTGAAGAGAATGCAGAGGTGCTTCAGCATGATTTCAACAGGCTAGGTATGTGTGCATCTGCATGGCAGATACAATATAATATGGATAAATGTGACATTATCCACTCTGGTAGCAATAACAGAAAGACAATTACTTGAGTAGGTATAAATGAGAGGTGGATACTCAACAACTTGGGATCCTCGTGCACCACTGAAAGTGAGCGCACAGGTACAGTGGGCAGTACAGAAGGCAAATGGTATGTCGGCCTCCATAGGAAGAGATTTGCTTATAGGGATAAGGATGTTTTGCTGCAATTTTATAGGGCGGCCACACCTGGAGTATTGTGCACAGTTTTGGTGTCCTTATCTGAGGAAGAACGTCTTTGCTATACAGCGAGTACAGCGAAGGTTTTCCAGGTTGATTCCTGGGATAGCAGGTCTGTCATACAAGAAGAGACTAAGTTGATTAGGATTAAATTTGTTGGTGTTTAGAACAGTGAGAGGGGATCTCGCAGAAACTTAAAAAATTCTAACAGGGTTGGACAGGGTAGATTCAAAAAGAATGTATCCAATGGTGGTGGGGAAGTCCAGAACTAGGGTCACAGTTTGAGGATAGAACTGAGGTTAGGAGAAATTTCTTCACCCAGAGAACGGCAAATGAGTGCAATTCACTATCCTGGAATGTAATTGAGGCCAAAGTGTTGTCTGATTTCAAGAAATTAGATATAGCTCTTGGGTTAACGGGATCAAGGGGTATGGGGGGGATAGAGAAAGAGAGAGAGAGGAGGAGGAGGAGGAGGAGGAGAGAGGGAATCAGGATATTGAATCTGATAACCAGCCACGATCAACCTTAACGGCACAGCAGGCTCAAAAGGCTGAACGGCCTACCCCTGCTTCTAGTTTCTACGAGTCCTGCCCAGACTAAATACTTGTCCCCATCTACGTCGTTTTCACAGGAACTTCTGTACCATCACCTAAGTGACTAATGCATCTCTTCAATTCCTATCCCATCATATGAAGTCAATACCACAAGAAAATAAGCAGAACTGAGGTATTTCTGAAAAGGGACATCTTTTATTAAAGCTTTTCATTTTGGACCTAAGGACACTTTGCAAGAATACAAATCCAAAGGATAGCAAATTTATACAGTATGAGAAGAGAGTGCTGATTGGCTCACACCTCAGTAAAGGCTAGATACCTCAACAGACTTTTTTTCTGGGCTCTGTACCCTTGTGAAAACAACTGTGTTATGGTGGTTAGCACTGCTGCCTCAAAGCACCACAGACCTGGGTTCAATTCCTGGCTTGGGTCACTATCTGTGTGAGTTTGCATATTCTCTGTGTCTGCGTAGGTTTCCTCCGGGTGCTCCAGTTTCCTCCCACAGTATAAAGCTGTGCTGGTTAGGTGCATTGGTCATGTTAAATTCTCCCTCAGTACACCCGAACAGGCACCAGATTTTCACAGTAACTTCGTTACTTTTGAATGTAAGCCTACTTGTGACTAATAAATAAACTTTAGCACTCTTTTACTCTACAAGTGTAAAGATGGCAACAGTGCTACCTGCCTCCCTTGTTTATGTGTGCAAATGATCTAACCCTTTTCAATTGACTGTGTGAATTGTATTACATCCAAATGGAAGGGTTGGGAAGCATACTAATGCTTATAGGGGGAAAGCAAATTAAAGAAACACCTGTTTACTGATGTGTGTGTGTGTGGGGGTGGGGGGGTGGAAAGAAAGAAATTAGTGTAGGTTAAATTAACCCTCCCCACCCATAATATTTTCATTGCTTCCCTTCCTATTTTCCACAAATGATGACAATTACTCTTGTCTAACTAGGCATAATAAAACATCCAAAGCTAGAAATGGGATATTACTACCATCACATTAGAGTTGTGAGAGACACATACAAACACAAATACTTTAACTTACTGTACTGGCTTTGTTGGCTATAATCAGTCTGTTGTCCGTAGCTAGATTGTTGACCAAATCCTGAAGGTGGTTGCTGTTGGGTGTAGCCTCCAGTTGGGGGCGGTGGTGGTGCATAGCTGCTCCCTTGTTGTCCATAGCTGGCCTGCTGGCTATAAGTACTCTGATCATAGCCAGTCGCTTGAGTGGTGCTACTGTAACTATAAACAAAGTATGTTTTTGGCAAGTGGGTCAGTAATGAGAGGTCATAACTTTTAAATCTGGGCATGCCAGGCCACATTCCCTAGAAGTGACCAGTGGCCAAAATGATTGAGAAGGCATATTACATGTCTGCCTTCAACAGCTGGGCACTGGGTATAAGAGTTGGCAAATCATGTTGCAGCTACATAAAACCTTGGTTAGGCCGTATTTGGAGTACTGCAGTTCTGGTCACTACACTACCAAAAGGACGTGGAAGGCTCACCAGGATATTGCCCGGTCTCGATGGTGTTGACCAGGAGAAGTTGAATAAACTAGGATTGTTTTCACTGGAAAGACGGAGGCTGAAGGGAGGCCCGATTGAAGTCTACAAAATTATGAGGCATGGACTTTTTCCTAGGGTGGAAGTATCAATTACAAAGGGATGCAGGTTCAAAGTGAGAGGGGGAAAGTTTAAAGGAGACGTGCCGGGGGGGGTGCGCTTTTCATACAGTATGGTGGGTGCTTGGAACATGCTGCCACTGGTGGTGCTGGAAGCAAGTACATTAGCAACATTTAACAGG